>NW_017728886.1:262998713-263013303 GCF_001723895.1 Crocodylus porosus | reverse complement strand
ATCAAGGTAAGACTAACTGGCCTATAGTTTCCTGGGTCCTCCTTCCTCCCTTTTTGAAGATGGGAACCACATTGGCCCTCTTCCAGTCTTCTGGCACCACACCAGAGCACCACAAGTGCTCGTACAGCCGAGCCGGGGTCCCGCAATGATCTCAGCTAATTCCCTCAGTACTTGGGGGTGGAGATCGTCCGGACCAGCTGATTTGAATACATCCAGTCCCTCCAGACGTTCCCTGACTAGATCCTCACTGACTCTTGGCCTAGGTGTGCCGCCCCTGGGGCCTGAGGAGGGCCCAGTGTGGGGGGCTGATCTGGTCCCTGCTCAGGAAATTGGAGGCAAAGAAATTGTTAAATAGGTTAGCTTTGTTGTCTGGTGTGACAACCAAATTTCCTAGAGTGTCTTTCAGGGGCTCCACGCTACCCGGTACCTGCTTTTTGCCCCCTATGTATTTAAAAAAGGACTTCTGTCCTTGATCTGGGTAGCTAGTCCCATTTACATCTCTGCCATGGCCTTCCTGACTGCCCCCGTGCATCCCCAAGCAACTGCAGTATAGTCCTCCCTGGTGATGGCCCCTCCCTGCCATTGGGTGTGCGCCTCCCTTTTTGCTAGGAGACATATTCCTGGATGCTTTTGGTGAGCCATGGGGGCTTTTGTGCCCTCCTTCTCCCTTGATCCGTGTTGGGATTACCTCCTTTTGGGCTTGGAGGATCGTCTCCTTAAGGAGCGACCACTCTCCTTGGACACCTTGCTCCCCGCCCCTCTGGGACCTCAGTGCTTCCCCGACTATTGTCCTTAGCTCATTGAAGTTTGCCTTCCTAAAATCTAGGGCTGCCGCCTTGCAGCAGGCCTTTGCCACCTTGCGCTGGATGGTGAATCCCGGCAGGCGATGATCGCTGTCGCCCAGGTGGTTGAGTACCCGCAGCCCCCTTACCAGGTCGTCACCCGTGGCCAGCACCAGGTCCAACAAGGTGTCTCCCCTGGTGGGGCTGTGCACCTCCTGGGTTAGATGGAGGCCCTGCATTTGGGCTGGGAACCGACGTGAGCGTTCAGACCTGGCTGCTCCTCCCAGCAGATGTCTGGAAAGTTCAGGTCACCCATGATGACTACGTCCTTTGACCTAACTACCTCTGTGAGCTGATTTAAGAATTCCTGGTCTAGCTCTTCCCCTTGGTTGGGCAGTCTGTAGTAGACCCCCACCGTTAAGTCTCTTTCCCCCTGACTTCCTTGTATCCTAACCCAGAGCACTTCCGTGTGCCCCACCTCTGATTCTTTGCTAATTAACGAGGATGTGTATTCCTCCTTAATATAGAGCACCACGCCCCCACCTTTCCTCCCTGTCCTATCCCTCCTGTACAGCCTGTAGCCCTTGATATTCACCACCCGGTCGTGTGTTGGGTCCCACCACATTTCAGTGATCCTCACTATGTCTGGGTTGGTGTCAGCTAGCAGGGGGATGAGTTCCTGCTGCTTGTTTCCCATACCACAAGCATTGTGTAGAGGCATTTGAGGCCTCCTGTGGATGTGTGCACTGGCCCCCTAATTTCAGCATTACCCTGAATAAATGGGTCCATCCAACCATATATTGACTTACCCACTGGGGAAGAATCACTGGTGTAACTGGTGTCAGCTTCCTGTCTCACAAGCTGACAAGAGGAGTCTTCATTCATCTGCACTGAAGTTGCACTCCCGTATAACGTGAGAGCCCGTGCAGTGAGCGTGGTAGCATCTCTGATGGTCTTTGCACATCTCTTTCACGCAATGCTTTCATTTCCACTGGCAAGAAAGCCACTGTTCACCTCTTCCTTGTGCTATGTGATGAGTGCATGACTTTCCTTCCCAAGTTACTTGCCATGTTGAACATACCATTGCTGGTCATATGCTGCCTGGCATATGGAGGGTGCTCCGGATCATTTTATAAGCAGTGGGTCAGGTCTGAGCTCTGTTAGCTCCAACTGAAGCAGGAAGCAAGGCAGGATAACAGTCAGCTGCCCAGTTCTTTAAAAATTTGTCAGCCCTGATGAAAGACCCTTTGAATTTCACTCTAGTCCTGCAGCTTCCCTGTGCCATTGATGGAGGAGCGGCTGGACTGCTAGAGCTGTGTCCGATGCTCTGAATTAATTTCTTCTTTTCCTTTCTTTGCAGGGAGAGCCAGGTGTGACGGGTCCTGCTGGGCATGAGGGACCACCAGGGAAGGATGTAAGTGTGCTTCTTGGAGTGGAAATAAATCCTCTGCTGCTTGATGAAGGCTTGCTTTACAGTATACAAGATAAATCCAGCCATGGACGCTATAGTAACAGTATAATATTGTAGCTATGCTTGTACAATGCTCCTTAAGATAACAAGGAACTTGAGGGCCTTTGTCACTGCTTAGCCTCCTGAAACTTAAACGTCAGCTCCATCTTTGGAAACAGGGAGAGAAGTGAATTGTATCCTGAATTGCGTGGTATGTCCAGTATCTCTGATACCTGTTGTCCTGATCCTGCTACGTTTGCTGTCTCTAAACAGTACTTCGTTGTGCCAAGTCCCACAGGGCAAGAGTCCATCACCCTTTCTCATCCTGAATGGCACCTGATTACCCAAGTAACCCCATTGAAATCAGTGAGATTGCTCTTAGAATAAGCTGCTACTTAAAGGGAAAAATGCAGCCCTATAGTATTATTAGCAGCAGTGCAGTAATGGAGCAGAGCCCAGGCGGACATACGGTGAGTATGACCAAGGGATGGACCCGGTGGGTTCCCATGCTCTCTCTAGAGGTCATTGGAAATCAGGTCCTGATTTGCATCCCTTTCTGATGACTGGAATATGTTAGTTTTTGAATTCATCCTACGAGAGCGCAAATGGAAAAGGCCTGCCTGAGTTGTGTAGGCGTCAGAGTTGGTTCAAGGTGCAGTGAAAGACATCAAGTAAAAATGTGGCCAGGATCTGACTTTGGCTTAGAAATCCCCATGTTAATAGACTTGCCTTGCAGAGGCTCCCTTTTGTAATTCAGAGTGCTGGTTTCTCCTGGGAAACTAGGATATTTAGAAACCAGAATGTTTTTGTTTGCATTTTTCTTGCTAACCCAGGGGCAGTGAAAAGTAATTAAGAGACCTGAATTCTTTTCAAATGACAGTTTAATTGCCTGTGCTTTGGCCATTTGTTTGCTGTTCATGTTGTTTGCTTAGTGCCACCCTTGCTCTCTTGTTCCAGGGTGACGCCGGCCCCACCGGACCTCAGGGTCCTCGTGGATTCAGAGGGCAGCCGGTGAGTTTGCCCTCCGGACAGTCTGTCTTTGAAGGATGGATAGTACCTCGTAGGTGTGCCATAGACTCCAGATGTCTGTTTTGGAAGATAATCCAGTGGAAGCCTCTGGTGGCCTTTGGCGAAGGATGTGTGATGGCTGGTAGACTTAAAACAGGAAGGGGCAGAGACTGGTGGTTCCTCCTGAGAGCTGAAAATCAGGAGTGCATTTGAACAACACTTGCAGCGCTGGGACCATGACAGTGTCCTTGTCCCCTGTCTTTACTTTTTAGCCATTTGATGCCCTCTGTGGCCTTTGACTACAGTTTCCCAAAGAAGTAGTTAATTTTGATGCTTAACATGATGCTCACCTTAAGACACCGGGCATTAATTTTGATGCTCACCTTAAGACACCAGGCATCTGATCATGATACCTATTAACAAGCTCCTGATTTTTATCATGCCCAATGCATATGCAAGAACAGCTTCAGGAGAAGACGCCTCTTCATTACTGAAAGCATGTAGGAAGCCGCTTTATAGTATTGCCCACAGTGCAGAAATAGCAATTTAGCTAAAATTTCTTAAAGGTGTCTTTTGGGATGGCTGAGAGATTGCTTATACCAGCGTTCATGGTTTTTATTCTATTTTAAAAATCGCCTCATTCCACGGCTGAATACAAATAGGGATGTTTGGACCTGTGCACATCCCTAATGGATTACAGTAGCAGGTAATTCTTTGCTCTGTGGGAAAGCATGGTACAGAAAGCAAGATGCTGAAACCTGTTCTATAATAAGCACAAAATGCTGACTCAGTCGGCGCTGCCAGGAATGAGAACATCAGGTCCTTGAGAGCAGGGAGCATCAGGGTCTAGAGGAGATGACAGTAACATATGGAGAGCCCTTGTGCATACCTTTCAGTTTAATCCATTATTTTACATGCGGCCTGTGGTGCTGGCACTGCTGGCTAACACATCTTGCCCCAGGACATCACTTGCAGTGAAGAAAAAGGCTTCCAGGAGGGAAGGCAGGAGGGATAAGATGCGAAGGATTTAGGTGGATTAGTGGGAGGACAAAGCACCAGCCCCTCTTGTTCTTTTTGTACCTTCTGTTCTTGGCATTATAATTAGGCCGACCATAAGGAAATTTGGGACATCCAGGACACTGCTCTTCACCTCCTCCCTGTGCTCTCCCAAGTCAGTGGGGCTGGGGTGTGGGGCATGCTGGGTAGGCAGCGGTGCCTGCCCGCCCGCCCACCGGCGTCACTCCGACTCCCCACTGAGCATGCTCCTGTGCCCCTGAATTTCTGGGATGCCCATTATAATGCTCAACAGCCTGCCAGGGCCGGCCTCTGAAAACTAGGACTGTCCCAGCTAAACAGGGACATACGGTCATCCTAATTATAATTAATGAGAGGCTCGGGGGGCGATACAGATTGTGAGGATTACAGGTAAAGGGGCCAGCTTTCGAGGGCTATTCTAACTGGACAGGAAACCTCTCTGCATACTAATATAGGAGGGGATGGCAACAAGGTGGCCTCTTTAGCACATCTCTGGGTCCCATATGAGGGTGTTTTTCCAGCATAGTTTTCAAAAGTGCTCCTCATTTGCACATTTCTCAAGTCCTCACATGCTCATGTTCATGCTTTTCATCCTCCCTGTTATGGGGCTTTTCCATCATCAGCATATGGTGGGCACCACATCAGAAGATCTGGTGATAAGGATTTTGACACTAGTGTACCACGCCTAGGCTGGGTCATATTGGCAATGTCTAAGTGCCCCAGGCAGATGGAAAACCTGACATGCTGAGTTTCTGTGGCTACATGTGCAGAAATGTCCCCCAGGCTTTGGTGGCCTAGCTCAGGATCCCAGCTTTCCCCCCAAGGTTCCCTCTGTAATGGGTACCCCAGCTCACTCCTAGTGAGCTCCCTGTCCCCTCGGTGCCACCAGAGCAGCACAAAGGACAGAGCAAGGTCCCTGTCTTGCAAAGACTTCTCAGAGAAGGAGGTGCTCTTCACTGCTTCTTTCAGAGATGATGGAAACCAGAATCAGAAGTAAAACAACCGTGGTTGGGAATGATCCTCCAGCTGAAGTAGGTCCAGGCGAAATCGCTGTCTCTGAAGTGGCATGATGCCCACTTGAAACTTGTCCTTTACCCATTAAACGTTCAAAGAAGTTCCTCTTAGTTTTCCATCCCAAAAGCACTTGCTGTTTTTTCTGAGTGTTACCCAAAAGCCGTTGCGTTTAAATCCAGAAGAAGCTTTATTTCAGCCGTGGCTGAAGGGATCCAGGAGAAGAGAATGAGGAAAGAAACGTGGAAGGGAATTGTTTGTCGTGAGCACTGGTGATCCTGTGGATTTTTGTTCTTCTCCAAGGTGGCCACAGGAAGTTGGCAGGACTTCCCTGCCCCACGCTGGTGACAGCCTGTTATCACCTCTCCCAAACATGCACTTTCTTTAGCCACCTATTAGCCACTGGAGAATCACCATTGCTGTCTAGCCCAGAAGTGCATCCTAACCCGTTAGGTCTTTTAATGTGCCCATCACCAGAGTGCCAGCATCCTCAAGGGAGCTCATGGTGTTTATGTCTCTGTCTCAGTGGGGATGACCTTGAAGTGAAGGATCTCCCGGCTGCTTTGATGCTCCAGATGATTTTTTAATTTTGGGTTCCAAATCTCTTTCTTTCTCTCTCACTCTGTCTCATTTCCCTCTTGGTACAGGGCAAGAGTGGATCACCTGGTCCCCCAGGGGAGCCTGGCCCTGCAGGAAACCCAGTAAGTGTGACAATGGCCATTGTATAACAGTTGGGGGGAACTGTGCAACAATTACAGGGGATGACTGGGGGAACAAGAAGCCTGAGGTGTGCTGGGATGTCAGTAGACTCCCAGTGGGAATTTGCAAGGTTCAAAGTTTAAGGGCAACTGTTTGAAGGTTATACTGGGGTGGTCTGCTGTCTGGTGGGTGGCTGTGTGGCTGGGATCAAGAGACATCAGTCCTTAGGTTGTATCATCCTTTCTCTCACTAAAGACAGGACAGAGGGGAGTAATTTATTACTCAACACAGAGAAAAGAGTGGCATGTCACCTTAAAAAGACATTTAATTTTGCCCAGCGAGGAAATGTGCCGTCAGCAGAGAGTGTCACATGGAAGAAGAGAGGCTGTGAGAAGAGCTGGCAGGCAGCCACTGAAAGGAGCAGTGGCGAGCTCGCTCGAGGCATGCTGGGGAAATGTAGGCCCTGGGTAGTAAGCCAAGGTCACACAACAGAGCGGATGCCCTCAGGTGCCACCATATGTGCAAGAATAGTCTGACAATGCAGCGCTGGTAACACAACTAACAAAGAGGATTTAGTTTGTTCTCTTCCCCTGTTGCTTTAGGGTTTAAGAGTCAATTAAAACTTACTGTGCCCCTGGCACTACCTCAGGACGGGTGCTCATTGGCGCTTTTGAGTCAGGCTGAGCCTGAGCGTGTCACAAGGAGGGATTTGGATAGTTCCAGTGCCACCTTTGTTACCCTGTCCAGAAGTCAGCCGTGGGCTTGCTGCTAGGTCTTCCACTTTGGGTAGGCTTTCATGACATCTGGCTTCAGGGAGCTCTCCTCCCATGCACTGGCCATGAAGAGGACAAAGTCTTTCCGCCTTGGGTAGCTGATAGGACATAGCCATATGGGAGGAAAGGTAGCATCACCTAGCAGGCATGGCAAGTGACACCAAGCCAGCACCTCTGGCTGTTACTCCTGGCTGCTATTACATAATGCGTAGTCTTGGGTGTCTCCTAAACAGTCTGTGTGCACAGGTATACACAGGTGTACTAACTTACCTTTTTTGCAGGGGCGTAAGGAGATGCAGTTAATAGCAACAGTCACTGAACTGCTCAGTGAAGATTGTTAATTTCTTGGTGCTTGTTCTTATTTATATCCCTATAACATCTAGAAGAGCCAGTTGGGGACCAGGGCCACATTACACTACATTCTGTACATATACGCTGAATAAAAAAGGCTTATAACTGAGCACGTAACAGGAGATGACCGAGAGAGGGGCACTGATGGTGGAGAATGAGAAAATGATGCATGAGAATGGGTTGGCGTGAGACACAGTAGCCTTGTCGATATTATTGGCCATTGCTAAGAAGACCTTCACTACTCAAATGAACATGATACCCTCACAGAAAACTTATTGCAGCAGGGATTCCCTACTGGAGAACACTCAAAGTCATGAGAAACACAGGATATTGTGCCTTTATTTTAAGCATGGAAAGAGGAGAGAGGAAGGTGACATTTCCCATTCAAATAAATAAATGGAGACTCTGGAAGGACAGAAATGGCAGGGCAGAGGAGAAGCTGTGACTGTCTTCGTTTTTTTCTTCTTCTCTTTCTTAGGGTCCGAAAGGAAACAAAGGAGAAAATGGCAGCCCAGGGGTTCCTGGTTTCATAGGCCCTCGAGGACCTCCTGTAAGTAACAGGTTTGCTGTTCAACGCGGTGCCTGTTTTGGGCTGTTGAAGGTGGATGGAGCTGGTATGCTTCACCTGTGCAAAAACACAGGCAAGAGGGCTCATATAACTGGGGAACTCGAATGCAGGCTCCTTTTTAAAGGGGCCTCACACCCTCTTTCCTGCCCACAAAAGGTCAAATTATTATCCCTGGGCATGACACTCTTAGGTTGTACAGAGGGTGGGAGTGATGTAAAGGTTTTCTTGGCATGACTTTGGGAAGATTGCAGTACTCAGAAAGCTTTCCATTGGGCCACATGTTATAAAAGAGCTGCATTAGGAATGGAATAAAGCATTTTGAATTTTCACACTCTTTCATAGTCTTGTGCCAAAGGCTAAGTTCCCTGATACCCATGAGTCTAGTTGTTCAAGGCTCAGAAATAGAAGTCTGTGCAATTAGAAATTAAAATGTTGCCCAACATGATTTAAAACCACTTCTCTATACATAAGAATATCACAGCCATAACATCCAGAAATTTCCAAAGCTAGAGGCAAATGTTGGGGCTCGCTGAGAAGCTGGGAATCTCCTCTTTCATAAATGTCTTTTTCTGAGCCCTGCAAGTAACCGACTTACCATTGCGGTGAATCTCTCTTTAGGATACCTGCTCCCAGTGCAGGCTGAATCTTCCCTAACTTGAGTCTCAGGCTAGGGAATTATTTTTTTGAATGAAAGGGGCATTTCTCACTGGTGAGAGAGAGAAGAAATATTTCCTTGGCAAGCTCATTTAAGCAAAATATAGTATCTGCAAAAGCTTCACTGGGGTTGTGGAACATTGGAATAAGTCCCAGGAGTTTGTATAGTTGGCAGGTGATATAGTAGGAAGCATGATATCACTTACAGGGATATGTGTGTATATATAGATACAGATCTCTATATATAGAGATCTATATATAGAGATCTGTATCTATATATAGATATATCTCTATATAGAGATATATATATCGATATATATCTCTATATGTAGATATATAGATTTTCAGTATATATATTTCACTGCCTTGTGGGACTGATTACATGCATTTCCAGCTTATGAAAGGAATACCAAGTATATACGCACATGCACGCATACTAAAAATAAAATGTATTCCAAGGGTTTAGATGCACATTGTACTCCTTGTATGAGAGTGCAATAGGTACATTGGTACCTACAATGTTTTACGTTGTTACATTGGTATTGCATTCAATCCAGTGCTTTGTCATTGCAGTAGCAGATGCTGCACGAAATGTGAAAATAAAGGGAGTATGTAAATTTTTTTTTATTAGATACAAAATATGAGGGAGTAGCTAGTGGAGAGGGTGTATTTAAGCCTAGGTAGCCTAATTAGCAGTTCAGTAAACCACATTGAGAGCTTTGTGAAACATCCAAAAGAAAAATCCCCTGTATGGCACCAGAAACAGAGAAACCTGTGCCAAGAATACATTCATCCCAAGCATTGCTAGCCTTGGAGGGATGACTAGAAGTTCCCTGGCATTTAGGAGCGAGCCTTCCTGTAGCATGCAGTAGTTTGAGAAATTGATTTTAACCTTGATCTAGAGTTTAGATTATGCTTTGTATGGGATGGCTTGGATTAGAAATGATCCTGCTTCTGGCAGGCGGTTGGACCAGATGACCTGTGGAGGTCCCTTCCAACCCTACTCCTCTATGAGTCTTTGAGTCTTTAAGAGCTCCCTTTGGTTAGCGTTGACTTTTCCTATTCCCGACTCACCATTTTCAAATGTGACACATGGCAACAGAGATTCAGATTTGTAGTGCAATATTCTGAGTTTATTCTCTGTATCTTTTAGGGTGAACCGGGAGAGAAGGGTCCCCCAGGAAAAGAGGTAAGTCCACTTCCTAGCTGTTTCAGAGCAGTACTGTTGTCTAAGCTCAGTGAAAATATTGGGCTTGTGAGGTGGGTTTTATACATTACCGTATTTTGTCACATACAGAACCCCTTGGAATATAATATGCACGTTGTTTTTGAAAGGCAGATTGAAGGGAAAAAAAATCTTTCCTTGTAGTAAATAACTCAGTAGCAGCAGTGAGGGAGCTGACCCTGCTCATTGCTCTGCTCCCTGTGGGAAGGTTGCAGATTTTACTGCTCTAAGGAGCAGAAACTGTTCTTACCATATTTTTCACATCTAACACCTACTTAAATTTCTAGCAATGGGTTTTGGGGGGAAAAGTGTGTGGTATATGCAAGAAAAGAGTACTTTTTAATTTTTATTCTGGAATTACTAATAGAAACAAAGAGCATGAGGGGACTGTGAAATATATAGGGCTTTATTTTCCTGAAGTCTTGGGAGCCATCAGAAGGGGAAGCATCCTGTCCCTAACTCAGTATTAGAATCGTGTGCTCATGCTGACTATTTCATTGCAGGGTGCAGCTGGGCAACCAGGTGAACATGGATCCAAAGGAGACAAGGTGCATTGGACAGTATCATTTGTTGTTCTGTATTACATGGAAGCCAAAAGAAATTTAGATGGGGTTGGCCGAAAGTACGGCCTGTGGGCTAAGTGCAGCCCGTGAGGATCTGATGTTCTGCACACATCTGCCACCTTTAGTTATTGTGCTTCAGTCACAGCTTGCAGTGAACTAGATACTAGACCCAGGAACTTTGCACATTTTGGTGGTCAGAAGATGCTTAACCCTTTGCTCAGTAACTTTATGTTCCCCTAAGCTTTGGTGGGGGGAAGGAAAGAAGTGACGTATTCATCTCTTTGTGCTGATGCCATGGTTTTGTCTGATAGGGAGATCCTGGAGTCAAAGGTGACAAAGGGCCACAGGGGGAGAAGGGCTTACCTGGCGAGCCTGGAATTCCAGGCCATAAAGGCCACCCAGGACTGATGGGTCCTCAAGGGCCACCAGGAGACAATGGACAAACTGGACCTCCAGGTCCCCCAGGACAGCCAGGATTTCCTGGTCCACGGGTAAGGACGGCAAGTGTGAGTGACAAGTTTTGTACAGAGATGCAAGCTTAATGGCGTGGGACTAGGCAAACACAATCATGAATCATAGAAAAACGAGCTACAGCCACTTAGGAGACGGGCCATCTTACCCAGTAACCTTGTGCTAAGGCTGACTGCAGCATACACCACGTGCATGACCTAAGTATGATCACCTACTTACTGTCTCTCCAAACCTTCATTAAAACACAGTGGAGATGATGCATCTCCCGGGGTCCTCCCGCTACATAACAGTTTAGTTAAATGGATATAGCTCAGCATATGGGCATTGTTCAGATGATGCATAACCATGAGATCACTAAGTCATTACCATTTTTTGCGGGATTGATATCCTTGCAGTGTTTTTGCAAAACTTTCATTCAGGTTTGATTGGTGAATTCCAGCTGGGGAACACAATTCTACCAACCTAAAACTCCTGCCTCAAGATGAATGTGACTGTATTCACTCCCCACAGAAGCTCTGGCTAGGCTGTGTTTAAAAAGTGCTCAATTACAGACCAGAAACACCCCCCCCCCCCCCAACCTTGAGTTATGTAGGCAGGTTAAGTGACTTAAAAGATCCTTTCAGTTCAAGTTTGGCATGGAGAAGATGCTCTAAAGCAGGAAAACACACAGGGATCTCTCTGCAGTCAGCTTTTATGGAAACAACGGTGCCGCATAATTAAAACAAAAGATGAGACCTTTGCAGTAGATAGGCCTTATTTATTTATTTTTTATCTTGGCAAGCATTATGCTTGAGGTTGTAATCACAAAGGGCCTAGAGATAGGAAGAGGCTTCCTCCAGGAGCATTATACTGTATAATAGTTTATTCAAACATTTTACAGCTTCCTCTGCTAATGGACATTGTCAAAAAAGAAGATGCTAGGCTACATGGACTGTTGCTATAATCCAAAAATTACAGGATTCAGCTCAGCAAAGATCATTAAATCCTATTTATTTGAATAATTTGTTCTGTCTGACAAAAAACACTCTAATCAGTTAAAGTGCCTGAGGGCACAATATTTAAGAGAATGAAGAGATTTGTTTTATAGTTGCGTAGTCACTGTTCATGCTCTGAGAAATGAATCCTGACTTCGGAAACTGTTACCGCAAGGGGATTCCAGGAGAATTAAAGCTCTGATAGAAAGGATGGCTATGTTTTAGACAAAGCACATCCTTGTTGCTCAACAACTTGGAAGATATGTGATAACATACACTAATGAGCTATAAAGAATTAAGGCAACTAAAAGCACTGAGTTTAGAACTGCAAAAGACTTTTCCTTTTTATAGCCCTATAAGTACAGTCTGCAAGCTCCAAAGTATTTTTGACACGCTCGGTGCAAGTGTTCAGTTATAGCAATGAGGACATTGGTCTTGATGCTGATGGACCAGTCTTCATGTCTGAGTCAGGTAGGAAATGGACTTAAATAGGTTATATTCTGACATGAATTTTATTTGTTGTACAAACTCTAATGTTACATCAGAGGTTTATTTTTTTTTGTAAATGTTTACTAGTTTTCCTAATTATTAATGAAAAATAATACAATTTGTTTCAAGAAGGTTTCTCGGCAGGTTACAAGCAGAGGTAAAGGTTAAATGCTACTGTATTATCCATTAAAATGAAGCTAGAGATGCTGGAATTTTTTACATGAATATTTCATTCTCTGAGAAGGGGAGCTTTAGGTCAATCAATATAGTGTCCAAATATGAGTCAGTAAGAATAGCACAGATCTAGATACTTGCCTTCATTTCACAGACAGACACACACACACGCGCACATTTGTATACCCACACATCCTTCTGTATAGATCACTTGCTTCTGCAGAGAGATTTGATGCTCATAGGATGCTGGGGAGATGCAGTGAAGCAATGTATCCATGGGGCACCCTGGCCGCAGCCATCTCCAGGTGCTCGAGCGCTATTCTTTGCAGTTCAGAGCGGGAACTGGGGACAGACCCTTCAGACTTGGAGACCTTGCCAGCTGAAAGAAGCAAGCCCACCGTATCTTCTTTAACAGACTCCAGGTGACAGGTTTTGCCTGCTGTCTTTGCCATGAGTATTATGATTCCTTCTCACTCTTCTCCCCAGGGGGAGCCTCCATCCTTGGAAACTCTGCGAAGGCTCATCCAGGAGGAGTTAGGAAAGCAGCTCGATGGTAAGTGTCAGTATGGGCAAGCCACTGCAGCGACTGAAGTGCCAAAATGTACTTTGTATGGCCCCAACATTTGTGATTTGTGTCTGAGCCTTTCCTAGAGGTCTGAGGACAGCTTTAGGATGGGAGCAACTTGGGAAGAGGAGACACGTAAAACCAAATGGTGCTTGCATAACCTTCCACTTTTTGCTGTCACTGATTGTACTTGTATTAACACAAGGGCTTGCAGCCCAAGTTCTCCTTCTGGTCCGTCAGGTACAAAGCATGTACTTACGACATCATGGCCTCCTGTTATGGGAATAGCTATGATATTATTGTGACTTCACATCAGGATTTCACAGTGGCATTAAGTAGGGTCTGGGAACTACAGGTATCTTTCAACAGACGTATCTTTGGATACAGAGTTGGAATGAAAGGACTGTAGGCTCAGACACACATGCTGTATGAGCAGTGGCCTGAAGGAAAATAAGGGGGAGGAAACAGATGAAGCCTGCTGCTTTATTTTGGCTGTAGACTGATGTAGCACTATACCATTAAAAAAGAAGTTGGGGTGGGAGGAAGCATAGGAGGTAGATCTGTGAAAAGCTTTGGTAGGTGATTCAATTCAGAGAAAAATCACCCCGATTCAGGGTCTAAACCTCCAAATCTGAATTGAACCAGAAGACCAAGTAAAAACTCTGAATCGATTCGAAGCATCCAAACTGATTTGGAAAAAGATTTGGAAAAGACTCAGCGATTCGGAGATTCAGTCATAAATTAAACAGGCAGCTGACAGCTGCCTCCACCTGGATAAGTCTGATGGGATTGGGGGAAGGGTGTGGGGGAGGGAAGGATTGGGACTAGGGCTGGGGCTGGGACAAGCAGCCCAGCTGGGGTGGTGGGGCATGTTACTTGGGGAGAGGGATGTGGTGGGGGTGGGATGTGGGCATGGCAGAGCTGGGAGTGGGGGCTCTGCCCTGCTGCTTACCCAGCCGGGGGGGAAGGGGCATGCGGGCACGGTAGTGCTGTGTGAGGGGGCTATGCCCTGCTGCTGCCTGCAGCATGGGGTAGTGGGGGGCAGTGGGGATTGCCTCCCCCTGCCTGGCACCTGCGCAGCAGCTGCCCCATGGGGCGGGTACAGCATGGCTCGGCAGGGCACCATGCGGTCTGAAAGCTGAGGTGGCTCCAGCAGTCAGCCAGTGCCCGGCAATGCTCAACTACAGCTGCTCCAGCTCCCAGACAGCATGCAGTGCCCTGCTGAGCTGCACTGCACCCATGCCATGGGCCAGTTGCCACACAGGTGCCAAACGGGAGGGTGATCCCTGCTGCCCCACGCTGCATGGAGGGGCTCTGCCATGAGCGCCCAGAGGCTGCAATCGCTGCCATTCAGACGGTGAGTGTGGGGCTTTTTTTGTGTGTTTTTTTTTAAAGTGCCAGGAAGAAGTGCTTGGGCCGGACAGGGACTGGGGCTGGGGCCAGGCAGGGCAGCCACAGGGGCTTCTCCCACAGCTCCCCAACCTGGGTAGAGGCAGGCACAGCCAGAGGAGCCGCCCAGCTGTGCCTGCCTTTCCCCAGCTGATCCAAATCACCGAATCTGTCTGAATCAGCACCAAATCTTCTGAAGCTGATTTAGCCGAATTGATTCAGGACAGTGATATGAATCACCAAACTGAATCACTGTCCTGTGAATCGGCCAAATCTGAATTCAAATCAAATACTTCCCTATTCACACAGGCCTAGTTGGAGGTGTATGTGGGAGCTCCTGAACAGAAGTGCACATCAGCTGAATCAATGTAACAGTTTTATTTGCCCACTTTTTATAGTGACAGGAGTG
>NW_017728886.1:262994220-262998298 GCF_001723895.1 Crocodylus porosus | reverse complement strand
GCAGGGCAGGCCCTATGAGGAGAGGTGATGGGACCTGAACCTGTTCAGCCTCCAGAAGCGAAGATCTGGTGGCCACCTATAAACTTGCCAAGGAGGACCAGCATGCAATGGGAGAGCCCCTGTTCCCCTGAGCACTACCAGGGGTAACAAGGAACAACGGCCATAAGTTGACTGAGAGTAGATTCAGGCTAGACATCAGGAGGCGCTACTTCACTGTCAGGATGGCTGGGAACTGGAGCCAACTTCCAAGGAAAGTAGTGCTCACCCCTACCTTGGGTGTCTTTAAAAGGAGGCTAGACAGCTCCCTAGCCAGGGTCATTTGATCCCAGCATCCTTTCCTGCCCATGGCAGGGGGTCGGACTTGATGATCTGCTCTGGTCCCTTCCGACCCTACAGACCATGAGACTTGCATTCATTTCTCTCCACATCTGTCTGTATAGAAGCAAGCAGACATAGTACTTAACTTCAGTACAGTGTGATATGCAGTAAACCTGGTGTTATTTAATCCAGTATAATTTTTCTTCAGTCTGCAGGGTCAGACAACCTATGCTACTAGCAGAATGACTGGCCACGGCTTGGCCACTACCCCAACTAGCCCATGGTCTTGTCCCCTGTGTCCACACCAAGTGTCAGAGCACAACTTGGTCTCACATCAGAGTGTGGGGTAGAGTCTCGCTGTGCAGACTTCCTCCCCACAAACTTAGACGCAGAGGAAACCTAGCATATGTTCTGCAGTATGTGCCGTATGGTGCCGGGGGCAGGATTTGCATCCATATGCAAGTCAGGGGGAAAGAGAGATGATTTTAATCTTCGACAGGATTCCAAATTGCTAGTCATGCCCCCAGCAGAGAACTCACTGATGGTTTGGATTAGCTTGAGGCACCTAAAGCCCCCTTAATTTTTTTTTAAGTTGGTGTTACATATTTCAAGGCCTTCACAAACTGCAAGCTGCAGTTAGTGCATATGTATGGAAAATATGCTGACATGGGCAATGTCTCAGTCACATATTCTCTTTTCACAGTAAGTGCTTAGCCATTTTGTCAGATGAAAGCAGGTCCCAGGAGAGAGTAGGATGTGGACCAACAGGGTGAGGAAAGGACAGTTTGGGATCCAGAAAATGTTTGCACCTGTATGTTAAAGCATTTTAGGGAAAGTGAGGGATGTCATCTGGAGATGACAGATTGAGTCTGCCTGTGAAGTTTTAAGATGTGGGTTAAGTAATACATGTACTGTTCCCGGCCCTGGTGTCTGTGCATCCTTGGCTTTCCATTGCTGATAACCAATTACCTTTTAACCTAATAAAGCCGTCTTTTTTTCTATCCTCAGCAAAACTAGCTTACCTCATGGCTCAGTTGCAGCCAGCGCATGTCAAAGCCCCTCAAGGTAGACCAGGGCCTCCAGGTGTTCCTGGCAAGGAAGGACTCCCAGGAAGACCTGGCCCTCCGGGAGAGCCTGGCCGGCCTGGGCAAACAGGATCTGAAGGACCACCAGGGCCTGTGGGTCCAAAAGGTGAGTGAATCCAAAAGTCTGTTCCAGCAACCTGTGCGCCCTCTAAAGATGCCACTTTGCTCCAAGTATACCCAGTACTTTCTCTAAATACAGTGTGTATAGCGTTTTGCTGGTAAATGGAGCTGGTTTAAATATCGTTTGGTTCTGCTGATTCCAGAAAACAGAGCATTTATCAATATTGCAGTGAAATGTTTCATGAACTTGTTTTGTTTTGGAGTCTTATTCCTAAATCTAGTCCTAAGCAGGACAAGAAGTGATGGGATTAAATTGCAACAAGGAAGATTTAATTTTGGTATTAGGAAATACTTTCTCACTATCAGGTGCTTAAACATTGGAACAGATTACCTGGAGAGGTTGTGGACTCTCCACCCCTGGAAATGTTAAGTGCAGGCTAGACAAATCATTGTCTGGGATGGTTCAGACAAGGATGATTTTGCCTTGAGTAGGGCATTAGACTACATGACTTCCTAAGGTCCCTTGTAGCGCTGTATTTATATGATTCTAAGGGGTTCATTTCACCAGTGGGACAGGACTCCTCT
Organism: Crocodylus porosus; assembly: GCF_001723895.1. Taxonomy (NCBI): domain Eukaryota; kingdom Metazoa; phylum Chordata; order Crocodylia; family Crocodylidae; genus Crocodylus; species Crocodylus porosus. The sequence continues at coordinate 262,996,250 of NW_017728886.1, read as the reverse complement.
ATATCTGGCAAGACATTTTAAATATCCCTGCTTTGGGCCTAACCAAGCATCATCAACCTTTGCTTTGGGCTGACTTTTCATTGCTCAATTACTGTAACTATGTGGGCCAAGCCCATCCGAGCTCAGATAAGCAGTACTTCAGTCCCATGGAGTGGTTCAGTTCCACTCTGGCCGTCATCCATTGATATGCTTGAGTACGCATTTCACTTTCAACCTGTAAATAGTGCCCTGGATCTGAGCGGGGTGAGAGCCAAGCTTAAAGTTAAGCACATGGTAAAGTGCTTTGCTGGACGAGGGCAGAGAGCTCAGTAAGTTGCAGAATCGAGCCTTCGGTGGGGAGACCATCATGTAAACATCACAATCCAGTACCCTGACCGAATTGTGCTAAAGGGCTTTTTTTCAAGAGTGGATTCCTACCTAGACTTGTCACCATGCCACTTAGGAGTGACACTCCAGGAAGGGTGACCTTCAGAAAAGGACTCGGTCTTCCTCATTTGCCACTTGCCAGCTAAACAGCCCGGCTACGCACCAAAATCAGCCCAATGTCTTGTGCACCTCTCCTCACCTGAAGTGATGTGGGCTTCAAAGGAAACTCATAAAGAGCAGCCCCTTGTCTGTCTGTTCAAGCTGAGGGATGGGGATGTGGCTAATGCCTGTATGGAGTATACAAAGGATGGGGGAATTTCTCGATGTCTCCAACTGCTCAAGGCTCCTTCTCAACCCATCCTTGCCACTGGCCTTCATCACAGTAGATACCATGTGTCAAAGAAGTGACTGGTCCCAAACAGCACCACTTTGCAAAACCTCTCTAATCTCCTTTCTGTGTCCTGTCTGAGATTGTCAATGATGGGTATTTATTTAGCAGAATTTGCAGGGCTGCAAAGTGAGCACTTCTGCTATGGCTGCTATGTTTTCTTGTATTACAACTGGGCCTAGCAGACCTGTCCAGGAGCTGGGACCTCCTTGTTGGGTACCTTTGTTTTATGCCAATCATACTAATCATTTTGGTTTTATCTTGCCAGGTGAAAGAGGCATGAAAGGTGAAAAAGGAGAAGCTGGCGTTGGTCAGAGGGGTGAAATAGGTTCTCCAGGGATTCCAGGTGTGTTGGTTGTTCCTCACACCGGGTCCACCCTATCTCTCAAGATAGGCTCAAGGTTGGACATCTGCCCAAGCATAGGTGGCCTCTTGGGTTTGTGTGGTAATGGCAAGCTGGTATCTTTATCAACAGCCCACAAGGGAGTGATGTGGCAAGCAAAAGGTCCAGCTGCCTTTGACCCCCAGGCAGAATGACCTGATCTCCCTTTCACAGCTGGCCTGCCGGGATGGTCTTTGGGTTTGCATCAAGGCGGAGGCCCAAACTCATGCCTCCCAAGCTATAGCAGGACATCTTACTAGCTCTGTGTTCCTCACTCCCCTTTTTCAGTAGATTAGTTTGGGATGCTTGTCAGCCTCCCCAAACCTTGTAACAGCAGAGTGGAGCTGGTAACTTGCCAGCAAGTAGAGAATCACATCTCAGCCAAACACCCAGATGTTGGTAAAATCTCAATATAAGCCTTGTGTTTGAGGCAGGTGAGCATAATATTGGGTCTTTAGCAACACGTGCAAATATTTGCTAGCCCTTCAGGTTGAAAAACCTTTGGTCAGCCCTTATTCACACCCTTATTCACTGCCAAAAGGGAGCCAGCACTGTGCTTCAGGTCTCTGTCTGCCGTGATTGGCATGCAGACCTCATGTCGTATGAAGGCGGCTATGCACAGAGGCATGTTCGGTGGTCACTCCAAGTGGCAGCTGCGTGAAAGGCAGGGAAGTGCACTGCTTCTACCTGCATGTGGGGAAGTGGTCCAGACTGGGCTTGGTACATCATGACGGGCCTGAGCCAAACATCTGGATGGGCCCTTGTTGCATGACACAACGCTGTTGAGTCAACCCCTGGGAGCAGTGCTCACCCAACGCACTCTGTTTATATTCTAGGTCTCCCAGGGGAACCTGGCTATGGGAAAGATGGGATGCCAGGACCACCAGGCCCCCA
>NW_017728886.1:262973267-262993840 GCF_001723895.1 Crocodylus porosus | reverse complement strand
TATATGATATTGATGCCTAGCATAGCTGTCACTGTTTATATAGAAATTGTTGTGGTGCCAAAAATAAGAGTTCAGCTGGTGAATTCTTGTCTGAACATCAGTCACCCCATCCTCCCCTTCCCCCCCCCCCAGAAAGATCCCAAGTGCTCCATTCAATCCATGGTCATGCCTGTGAAACAGGCCTGCAATGAGGTTGTTAGCACTAGCTGCAAATTGCTAAGACGCTGGGGAAACATGCCATGCAGAGGCTGGCAAAGAGCGATGCCATGCCTTCAGCTCACAATGGACAATCAGTTATAGGCAACAAGCACCGGGTTTCCCAGAACAGCCATGTTAAATTTAATGTTCTCTTGCTCATAAAGGACACAAACTGTAATCATGCGAATCCAATTTATAGGCTTTTTACAGCCTTTTTACAGGCGTGGCATTAGGGCTCTGAATAGAGGGTAAGACGCGGCATCCTGCTCTGCACGTGTTCTCCCATTACGCTCCAGAGGTTGTAGTCCCGGCATGTGGGGCTTTTGCTCTTATTGCCGAGGAGAAGCCTCTGCAAGCCACCAGGAAGTTTGTCCTCCTTCAGCTAAGACGATGTTTTGTGCCGTCTTTGCTGTAAATGGCTAATGGCACCACCTAACGTTAATAGAGGGGTCTTCCACGTCTGGGCTAGATGTTATGTTGGGATGGAGCGTGTTATGGGAGGTCAGTCTAGATGGACTGTGTTATGGAAGGGATCTGAGAAGAGGCTGGAGAAGCACCTCTTTGAGATGGTTTAGGAATAGTGAGCCCATCATGCATCAGTGCAGGGGTTGGAATAGATGGCCGTAGAAATCCCTTCCAGTCCTATGACTGTGAGAGCTCCCCTCTTGCTTGTGAATCCGAACATCTGAGTGTGATGTGCAGTCCACCATTTCTGAATGATGCGGTGCACAGTTTTGGAAGTAAGGAAGTATGTCGGAGCTGATCCATTAGAGGGCCTCTTACATGCAGTGGGCAGTGCAGATAAGTATTTGGAGAACAAATGAGTTAAAGGAAGTTTTGTAGATGTATCAAATAGTCCCACCCAGAGACTGGCTGTTGAAAATAGTTGATCTCTTCAGTATGAAAAATGCAATAATGACCATATCTCCATATGGGAGGATACAAGTCTTTCTTCTGTAGATTGCAGTGGTGTCATTCCCCTGCTAATACACAGTGGTTCATTGTATTTTCATTTACCATGTTCTTTGCCATATAAAGACAGTAATGGTGAACGTTTCATACATGGAAGAGTTAATTGCTTATGGTGTAACTTAAGGAAGTGTGTCTATGCTGTGCTTCCTCTGATAGGTCAACTCTCTGTATTTAAACCATTGTAATGTCTAATCTGTGCAGCAAACAGTAGGCAGGCATGTTGATCACACAGCGCTTTGCAGTACCAGGCTTTCTGTGCAAGGCTAGGATACAGTCCACCTACGATAGCGGTAACAGAGGGCGAGTTTCACACCCAAGAGGTGCCTCCCTCATAGCACAGAACGTCATTGCTGATAGGTATCGTGGCAGCGGCCAGGTTGTGTAGAGGTCAGGTATCTTAACTGGGCCATGTTAATGTGACATTTAACTCCTGTCATTTCAGTAACTCACAAGACTCTGTACCTCATATCTAGGAATGCCTCTGCACCTTCTGCTTTGGCTGTAACAAAGTCAGCATGATGTACATAGTGTAAGTGGGAAATACATACAAATGTTCTTAAAATAGGCTCAGGGCCTTTTTCCCCTCCGTGAGATTGTGCAGTGGATTCTCATTTTGAGGCTTTAACACAGGATGCAGTTGCTTGAGAGGGGGAGAGAGTGGTTTTTTCCCCTTTGCAATCTCTTGAATTCAGAAATCTATGCACTTTTGCCAAGAGGTGGCTGCTCTTAAAATAAAAGGCATTTCTGCAATTTGAGCGGCAGTTGCAAATACGAATAGAGGATGCACAGACTAGATGCTTGTGACATGTCCCTGATTTCAGTCCATGGTCATCCTGGGACACTGAGAAAACACTCCGGTGGGCTGCTTTTCTTTCTCTATCACTGCTTGCTGTAGCTCCAAGCACGTGGTTACAAGTGTGTGCTATGGCTCTGTCATTTATGTAGCTTACCCATCCTCAGAAGTTGTGACCAAACCCTTTACCAGCCCCTCTGAATTCCAAGATGGCAGGAAATGGCTTGCATAAGAAGAGAAGATCTTAAAGAGAGTGGTGTTTGGTTAAAATATGGGCAGGATGTCCTTAATGCTGCTAGAGTGATAATGCCGATTGCACCAACAGTTAACAATATCCTGTGAACTGGCTTAAGCACTTAGCAGAAATAGCACGTGTTCCTTGTGGAGCAAACCTGTAATATCTAAGCAATAAAACCCAGAGGAGTGGATTGGCCCACAAAGATCACCTAGGAAGAACGAGCCCTTTTTAATGTACAACTTCATGTCATGGGAGATATAGAACTACACTGATGAGAGCATGGCCTTGATGGAGAATTCAGTGAGAAAATTTCTTTTGCTATGAACCACGATGGGAACGGGCCCAGTGTGTGCAATTTGAAGTGTAGGTCCCAACATCCAAAATAGGCTTAATTTACAGAGAACTGAGAAATCTTCCCACAGCCCCAGTGGGCATTTCTTTAGACCCCAATCGCACGTGTCCTTTTCCATGGGCTTTACTGAGCAGGTTTGCACAAATAGAGACTGAGGAAGGACTGGCTTGGTTGTAGTGCTACAGAGAAGAACCTGGGGCTGACCATATGTTGAATTTGAGCCAACAGTGTGCTCTTGTTGCAAAACAAGCCATCAGCAACCTGGGTTGTATTAATATTAGTGTCACTTGCCAAAGAAGGGAAGTGATTCTTCTGCTCTATTTGGCACTGGGGAGGTCTTACCTGGAGTCCTGCGCCCAGTTTTGGGCCCCACGCTTGAAGAAAGATGGGTACAGCTGGGAAAGAGTTCAGTGCAGGGCAACCAAAAATATGAAGGGCCTGGCAGGTAAGACTTATGAGACTTATGAGGAAAGACTGAAAGACCTGAGGTTATATAACCTGTAGAAGAGAAGCTTTGAGAGGGCATTTGATAAGTCTTCAAGTCTCCGAAACGTGATTATAGAGAGGATACACATGGGCTCTTTTTTGTGGCTGTAGGAACAACGGTCTCAAGCTGCAGCAGGGAAATTCGGGTTGGGGCTTAGCAGGAACTTTCTGACTATGAGTGTGGTCAGGCATTGCAACAGGCCACGTAGGGAAGTTGTGGTATCTCCAGGCTTGGAAACTTTCAGCAGCAGGGTAGACGAACACTTGGAAGGGATGGTTCAATCAGAGGGTGCACTAGATGACCTCGCGAGGTCCATTCCAGCTGTGCTTTCCTATGATCCTACTTGACGTATCATAAGCAGGTCCAAGCGGGCTACTCCAAGGCATACAGTTCAGTAAAGGAGGGGGTCAGAGCCTTATTGAATTACCTAGCTTATGCACCCGGATCTGACATGTTATGCCTTAACCTCTCTGTGCCTCAGCATCCCTGTCTCCAAATGGTTGCATGATCAAGCCCTGTGATATCCATGGGATGAGAAGTACTAGTATATGCAAGTGCCACCTATCACAATAATGTCTATGAATGGAGCTTGTGGTTTATGTCTGAGCATCGCTCGCCTTTTTTCATCAGCGCAGCCCAGCCTTACTGAAAAAAGGGCATGCTGATTAAATATGATTAGGGATACAGCCAACATTTTATTTATAGATTTAAAAGGTGCTAATTATATGTGAGTTTTATGGCATTGTGTGATTTTTTTTTTCCGTTTGTTTAATGGAGTGTATAAATTATTGTGGTTGTTAGTAAATAAGCTATTGTTCCAAGCATTTAAAAAAAAATATTTTTATTATCATTCTTTTGCCTATTAAATGAACACCCCCCAGAATTATTTTGGGGGAAAGAAATGTGTGCGTTAAATTATTTCAGGGATTCTTATTTGTGGTTGAAAGTCTTTCAGCCTGAATTAGCTTTCTTTCACGGAAGCTCTCGCTGGCATTTAATTATTTTCCTTCCCTGCCATTTGTGAACAGTTTGCAACACAGTCTCATGGTGCTACTTTACTAAGCTCCGTTTTTTTTTTTTTCTTCTCTTGTTGTTGTTAATATGGGCTTATTAAACTATTTAAAACTGACCAGCTGTTCTGCCTGTTTGTTTGGAAATTTGTGTTCACCAACAGAAAACAGAAGAGCAGACGGGTAAAACAAATGATTTTGCGTTCTCTCAACATAATGCTCTTGCTGCATCGGTGTCTAACTTGAGGGTCTCTGCTCAGAGCCCAAGGCACGATGGGAAGCTACCGTATGAGATATTGGCATCTTTCAAGGAGGAGGACGCTTCGGTGGTCCGGGGTCACCTTGGGGCTCAAAAACATTGGGTTCAGTTCTCTGCCTTGCTGCAGACTTCCTCTGTATTCATAGAGAAATCATTCAAGTCTTGGAAAAGTCGCTTCAGATCCACCAAGATGGTTACAAGCCGAACTAGTATGGGAGGTGTCAACATTTCTTTGCGAAGCTGGGCCCCAGCCTAGATATGGCTCGGTTGTAAGGCACAAGGCAGGGTGGCACCTTCTAGACTAACTCGTACAGAGAGGCCTTAAAGATAGCAAAGCTACGTTATTGGGACCATGTCGGCGTGTAAGCGAGAGAGGAGACATACTAGAGCTGTACCCTCCCAGCAAGCAATCTTGAATAGAAATGCAGGAGCTGCTTCCCAAGGGTGTTGCTGCACTCGGCTGCCTCAGTGACATGGGGACCTGTATCTTTAGTGTCACCAGAAAATTGTGGTCTGCAGCTGACTTGAAGCATGCGCTGGACGTTGCTAGAATGGCGTTTCCTGGGCAAATTTTCCCCACATGCTTTCTTAGGCAAGTAGGGGGAGATGCATGTCTTTATGGAAGGCCAGAACCAGCTAGCAAGAGCTCCTATGGGACTGAAGTCCTATTCGGTTTTGGTGCTAGTGTCCTACCCTGGGGGTGAGCACTCCTCTGAGGACCACGCAGCATGCTGGAAACAGCCAGCAGGGGCAGGAAGAGGGTCCCCTGAGTTGTTCCACTGCCGGTTTGGTGCCTGCGGATGAGAGATGGTGGGCACGGTGCCTTTGAGAGCATCCTTCTCAGGGATTCTTCTTATGCCAAGTCTCCATTTTGCAGGAAACCAGCATTTCTGGTCAGGAATTTTTCCCCCACAAACAAGACTCTGAAGCATGGAGGCTATTTTCTTTCCAGGGATACGTTACCTTACAAGGCTGCTGAGCCCTTCCTTCCCTTTGAACAACCGGTTCTCTCTATTAAACCTCGTGCTGTCTCCTTGAACTTCCTCCAGACAGAAGTGCTGTCATTTCAGTACCAAGATGGCATCCTTCAAAAGACAGAGCAGTGTGCATTTCATTAAACACTGCTGACCTCCATAGCCTCTAAAACTGGGGTTGTTTCCTCGCAACTGACCCTCTGTATTATCCACTTAACCTATAATGTCACAAACGTGGCGTTTTGGGCTAGTCTCGACAAGCGCCTATATAGTAGCCATACACACTTTAATCCCCGGATCTGAAAGGGTGAACATACCCTTTGCAGTGGTCAGTGGTTATCTTCCTTCTTAGGAATGGGGAAAATGAGATTGCAGGCAGCTCGCACCTGATTTTCAGACGTGCCGGACACATTTGCACTTCCACTGAAATGTCAAAGCTGGCCCTCTGCTCATTTGGAAATAAAGCTTTAAGGCCCAAGCACCCAACTCCCATTGGTATCACTGGGATTTAAGCACTTAAACAGGAATGAGATGCCCATATACGTTTGCCTGAGGTCACGTGTGTGTCTGCAGCAGAGCCAGGAAGACTAGAAATATCTCCCCTGACTCTGCCGTATGTTTTTATCACAGGGTCCCAGTGCTGCTGCACAAAATCCCCTGGAGCTAGTTGCACAAAATCCCCTGGAGCTAGTTGAACTACTAGGGGGTTGGATCTGAAGACTCATTGGGGTTGGATCTGATCCTCAGTGAGTAATGAAGACCCACAGGTCCACAGGTCATCCCCCTAGTAAAAACTGGACATAAAAGGGACCCCAGCAAAAGCTGCTGCTAGGCTCAGCTCGAGAGTTTTGTTTTGCTTTCTGAAGTCAGACAAAAGCTCTCCCATGTCTCCCTGAGTTAGGCAAAGAGCACACAAGAGGCTGTGCTTGTTCAGTGTGCTGGGCAGCGAGTGCACTGCTTGAAGCTAATCTAAGGGGGGTGGGGGGGCTATTCATCTGAGCCGTAAGACGAGTGTTTGCTCAATGGAGGTAACTGAGCAACCTTGAACACACAATGTTTGTGCCAAGAACGTGCTTGCCAGAGTCAACAAAGAGCCGAGCATTCAAGAAGTCAGCAACGGCCGGCAGAGAACGTGACACTCCCCCAGGGACCTTATTCCCCCCTGCTCACCCCTCGCTGCTTCTGGAGGAAGCATGCAACCCGCTCCCTTCTTCGGTTCCTTCTGTGCTAGCTCAGACCTGCAGTGGAAGTACCTTGTGGAGCATGACCCCAAGTATGAAGGACGGAAGAAACTCAAAGTCGAAGGCAAGCAGCTGGTGTCTTTGCCTCGGCAGATCTTCGCCTTGGAAGCCCTGCAGGTTCTGGAGCTGAGCCCAGAAAGAAAGAGCTGTCTCCAGTACCGGTTGGAGCTGATCCCCCAACAAATCAGCCGGCTGAAGAACCTGACCCTCTCTACATGGACTCCAACAACTTGAAGGAGATCCCTGCTGAAATCGGCACCTTGAGCCGCTTAGAGAGACTCACCCTCAGCAACAACAGCCTGCGCTCGCTGCCGCGGGAAATTGGGCACCTCCAGAAGCTGCACAGCCTCCACCTGGCCAACAACAGCTTCACTGAACTGCCGCCCCAGTTGTGCCAGCTGAGAAACCTGGCTTTTCTGGACCTCAGCGATAACCAGATCAGCTCCATCCCCCCTGGCATTCAGCACCTGGAGAGTCTGGAGACGCTGCTGCTGCTGTTCAATCTTCTGGAGCATCTACCAGGAAGTATATGCGTCTTAAGAAACTTGTGCACTCTTTGGCTAGGCAATAACAAGCTCAGATCCCTTCCAGCCAACTTTGGGGACCTGGTAAACTTGGACTGGGGTTATAATTATTGTTCATGTAACTTTGAGGGAAACCCACTGGAGTGCCCCCCACCAGAAGTGTGCAGCAGAGGCCCACGGCAGATCAGGGAGTACTTTTGCTCTCTGTGTAGAGAATAGAAATGCTGGGGAAATGTCTGTGATGGGTTTATACCAACCCATCCAAATCTTCCAGCATGATGGAAAAGGCTGGTAGAATTAGAAAGCTGCGAGACTTAGATGGCATATGATTATATTATGCCACTGTTAAGCAAATGGTTGTATATATCCTCCAAGAAATATTTCAGGAGTGGATGGGATCTCTTTTTTACCGGTATTTCCAGTCTCAAAGATTTCTGTCTGGCAATGATATTGTCTTATGGGCACGAAGAAGCTAACTCTTTCTAATTCTGTGGGTACCATGCCAGTCACACTTTTGATAGCTGTGTAAATCTTTACAATGGGCATGGCTTAGGCCCTTGCCTAAAATGAAATTAGAGACAGAAGAACCCATGTTTGAATAGAGGAGCCCATGTTTGTATAGGAGCCCATGTTTGAATCTCAACCTAGAATAGGGTTAGGCTGAGATTGGGGGCAATGTCCAGGGCCAAAGCACAGTACCTATAATGTGTCCTATGCCCATGAGTCTTCTCCCATTTTGGAAATGCCTAGGGAGAACCATAGGGAAGAGAGCCAGTGATTTTAGCGCCATCCTTTTGGGAATGGGAAGAAGGTCGGTGCTTGAGATTCCAGATATGGTCTGTCCCTGATGGAGAAGTGAGCGAATAGATACATCTAAAGCGGCATTAAAAGAAACATCCTCTGTGCATAAGGCCAGTGGTGCAACAGGAGAGAGTCAGGGGATTCAGGCGGCTCCTCTCAGCTCTCTCATGGTCCCAGTTGATATGGTATCAGGTCACACCTTGGACAGGTGAGGAGATGGAGAAAGGAACTTGTGATTAAGTCACTTAGACACTTAAATCCTACACTATTCAGCTTAAACTTTGATCTTGCAGCTGACTCTAGACGACAGCCTCTACGTGGCATCTCACTGCAGCCTGCCGGGTGAGAACAGCCCAACCACCAGCAGTTTAATTGCAGGATAAGGTCCTGGGCATTTGCCTTGCTCAGGGGCATTCACAAACTCTGTTCAGCCTTTGTGAGGAAAAGGAGGTAGGTGGAGAGTATCCAATGATGCCAGAAAGGTTGTTTCTTATCCTCAGCTGGGGAGTTTTCAGGTTTTTTAGACTAGAAGCACCCAAAGCTGGAAATCCATTGAAAATATATGGCAAAATAATAACGGTGCCTCCTAGTAATTGCATTCCTCTCTGTCGTTCTCTCCTTCATTCACCATGCCCAGAGGAGTTGTCTGTCTATTGACTCCTGTGAAATCCTATGAAATATGAACTTTCATTTCTACCCGGGAGAGCTTTTACGATCTTTTCTCCTATACCTGATGAAGGGGGCTTGTGCCTGAAAGCTTGCAATTAAAGACATTTTTTTTTTTTTGCAAAAATGTTGTTGGTCTAATAAAAGATACCATCTCTACTATGAGTCCTGATTCTCTTTCATTCTTGCCTTCTCTCTTCTAATCTTTCAGCCTTTTTTTTTTTTTACTTTTTATCACTGCATCCTGTTTTATCTTGCTCTTGTTCTTATGCAGCTCTTCTTATGTTTGATTTTCTCCCTCCAAACTCTCTTCACTTTTCTTGAAAATGTTATTTTCTTCCCAGCTGTGCCCTTTCTGGCGCCTCTCATCTGGCCGCAGTCCAAGCGTGAGCACAGCACACGGCAAACTCGGCTTCTCCCGGAGAGCTGCCAGGCTGTCGTACCTTCTGGGGTCTGAACGTGTGGTTTCAAGGATCGTAAGTACAGTATTTCAAACACTGATGCTAGGCATGCTAAGCCTCCAGCTTGATCATTTTGCTCTCCCTATAGCAGGGATCAGCATCAAAGAAAGTGAGTTAATGCCGAAATCCATTCTGGTGCTGAGGAGGCAACTTTTGATGCTCTGAGTGGGAGCTGACTTTTTTCCTGGGCTTTTGCACTGAGTCTATCCCTGGCCTCAGGAAAGCAATACTTCACCCGTCCATCTTATTCCAATGACACTGCAAACCAGTACAGCAGTATGCCACCCCATATGATGTTGGTGATGTGCATAATAATATATTCACTCGAATTCAGCATTAAAACAGCAACTTGTAAAAGTCATGTTCAAATGTATGATAATTCATCGCTGGACAGGGATATTTCCATGACAACAGCTTTCAAAAGCAGTGTTGCCTGGGCCTTTACGACAGGTGAAGAACAACATGCTGGAGACACAAAACAGAGGTACAGGGGCTCCTGGTTATTCGTGAGGAGTATTACTGAGCTACCTTATCAGGGTCGTCCGTTGTGTCGATAAAGATCAAGAGTTTCCAGGGGGCAGGAACAAGTGGAAGGAAGGGAGCAGGGACATGAGTTGCAGGTGACTTACAGCCATAATATTGTGCAGACGTGTAACTGGAGATGATTTGTGAAATAAGGACCAGGGACGTCAGAGATGACAGAACTGGGAACAGTGGGGCCAGGCTCTGTGGCTCCAAAGAAGTATAAAAAAACCTGAAGTTTCTTTTTCCCCCTAATTGCCACCATCTCACTTTTTGGCCTTGATCACATCACTTAAGCTGTTTTGTGCCTCCTGCCTTCCATGTTAGATGGGCATAATAAGCACCAGCCATGTAAAGTGCATCATGGGTAGTGGTCCATGCAAGTTCAGTGCAGAATAACAGTGGAAGGAAGACCTGCTCCTTGCTCTTCCGGGGCGTGTGTGTGTGTCTGAGGCTGTTAGTTCTCGAAACCTGAAGACAAGATTCTCCACCTTTTGCTGCATAAATCCCTTCTAGGAACAAAATACCAGGCATCTCTTTAGGAAGAAAATTTCTGGCAATTCCAGCCAAACTCCTGTAAGACGCATGAGGTCTACTGAGTTTTAGCAACCTCTTTTCCTTCTCAGTTGCTTGTGAAGCCTTTGTGCTTGAGCTTCCCATTTGGGCTGCAGGAGCCCTTCTGTTCCACGCCATTCCCTCTTGGAAAGCAATTGTGCCAATGAGTTCCCCAGGCATGACTAATTTTTCTGATTTATGGCTGCATTAAAGCCAATGTTGTCATTGGCTTCAGTGGGGAAGTTTGAAGGACTCACCACGGTAGGGCTCAAGAAGGGTTTCTAGAAGCTGGGAGCTGAAGCGAGCAAGGATTCATTTTCAAGCTCATTCAGTGACTCCCGTCCCTCCCACTCCCTCCCGCCCTTGTGAGGTCAGACAAGAGTGCTGGAGCCTGGTTTTCCCATCAGCAGAGTGTGCACGGATGCTGCTGCAAGCCAATAGTAGAGGCGTGTACGTAATTAGCAGGGTGACACAGATCCTGATGTGCTTTGAGTAAAGACACTTGATTCACCTTCCTCTTCCCTTGCCTCTCCCGAGCGTATTTTAACAAACTGCTACCTGTCCTGGCAGCAGCACGACATTGCCAGCTGTCCATCCCCCTGCTTGACCTGCAGCAAGTTCAAGGGTGCTTTCGATGCATCGGGCATTGTGCCTGGTCATTGCTCATTAGGGGTGTTCCTGAAGCTTTTAAGGATAGGTTGGATGAAGGCTGTTGAATGTCTTTGGGCCTGTGGGCTGAATCCAACCCTGAGGCTTCTTGCAGACCAGATCCAGGCCGCAGGGCTTCCCACGGGCTGAATGACCCATGAGTGGAAGTGGCAGCAGTAATCCCCATTACTGGGGAGCCACTATTGTAGTGCAGGTCTGGAACCCAGGGGGTTAATGCCATTGCCACCCACCCTCCCTCTTTTCCCCCATCACTGATCTTATCCACTGTGGGTGACCCGGATTTTGGCAGGGAGTTCAGCAGGGCTCTGGTAGGCACAGAGATGAGCCCCAGAGGCCAGATGGATCCTCCAGTCTATGAGAAGCTCTGCAGGCCAAATAGTCCATCTGTTCAGGCCAGATGCAGCCCATAGGCCACGTGTCTTGGATGGCTTAGACTGAGACAATTCTGCCTCGAGCAAGCAGTTGGCCAAGTGACCTCCCGAGGTGCCTGCCGGCCCTACTCTTCTGCGATGCTCCGACTCGAATGCAGTGGTGCTCTACCTTTTGGCCCCTGACTGGCACAGAGCCAGTCTGGGGACCAGATCAGGCCCCAAACTCCACCCCTCTCCATGCTGGCTCTCCTGTCCCTCCACACCTGGATTTGGTCTCGCCCCTGTACCACTTGTGCTTGGCCCAGCGCACCAAGATTAGGTCCTGCATCACCTTGACCTGGCTCAGCCTTCCTGGATTTTGCAATGTCACCTCCACCCGCCCCGACATGCTGGAACGGGGGCCCGGGCTGCCTCTGCTGGGCCCTGCATGCCCGTTGCAGCACACAGGACCGTGTTTTCCAGCTGCAATGAGACCAAAATGAACTGTCCAGCCACGCAGGGGATTCCCTGTTGAGAGACTGCTCTGCGTCTTCCCTCCTCTCCCTGCACCCTGGTTGCTTGCAGAGAGCCCTAAGGAATTTCTCTTCTCAAAGTTGGAGGCCACAGGCTTTGATACATAACATAATAAAGTCAGCATCTGTCTAAAGGGCAGAGCTACGCAGAGCAATCGTTAGCTCACGGCGCTGTCGTTAAGATGATATTAAAATCTAATTGCAAAGTGCTTTCCCTGCATTGGTGATGTGCTATGAATTGTTCCTAAGCTCTTTTTTTTTTTTTTTCCCTTTACCTTCACTCATTAAAGCTTCAAGTATTGATATTTGAGGACAACATGCTGCTAGTACACGGGCCTCTGGTGAAAAGACCTAGAAATGCGCCACACTCCAGGGGGACTTTTTCAAAGTTGACACCCAGCATTAATGGGCGTTGCACATTTCCTTCCCCTCCTCCCCCACGGTGCTGTAAATGGAAGTGTGTGTGAGACACAAACGCTTGCAATGAATTGTAAAAAGCTTTAATTTGCAAATGCTATGGAAAAAAAAAATGTAGAAGCACTCCAGCTGAACAGTAACAACATGTAAAACCAAGCCTGGGAAGTGTTTCTAGGCTATGAATAGGGGGAAAGGATATGTTTTGGTTTTTTTTTAACACAGGAGGACACTTTCATTTAACAGATAAATATATAATAAAGTCCAATGGCTGATAGGTGAAGCTACAGGAATTCAGGCTAGTGAGGAGATGCACTTTTTTAACAGTGAGAACTATTAACCATTGAAAGAGTCATTATGGGGATTTGGGAGACTCTCCAACCCTTGAAGTCCTCGAGTTAAATTAAAATTAGATTAAAAAGATGTACGCTGGCTCAGCCAGAAGCTGGAGTGAAACAGCGTCCCATCTTGTACCGGAGGCCAGATTATAATAGGCCCTTTTGGCCTTCAAAATCTCTGAATCCATCTGTCTGTCTGAAGGTTTTCTACACTGCTTTTTCACAACAGCATCTGAAGGAAAAATGAAAAACAAGCCAAGGATCAGGCTGATTATTGAAATCCCGTCTTCCCTGCTCCTGGCTTCTTTGAAAAATCTCGGTTATAGTTTGTATGTCACAAGTAATGTACATTGGAGAGGATTAAGAAATAGGGAGCTCTTCAGATGTTGGACAAACAATAGACAGTGCAGATTTAGTCCAAGCACTGGTGGGAAAGGTATATTTATGGCCAAAAAAACAAAAAAAAAATGTAAAGAAGTAAAGGTATGAGTTTTGGATGAGATTCTGGCTGGTGATAGTACTTAAGTACACACCAGAAAAACACTGACTGCAGTGAATAATGCAGGGTAGTTGTTTTCCCCAAGCCTGCAAACCGACTCTTTGACGGGTGCTATTTGTAGCCAGGAGGCAAGGATTTTTGGATGATACTTTTTAGTGGACCAACTGTGTGGTTGGGAGAGATTTTGGATGAGCTTTCTGGCACAAGGCACCTTTCCTCAGTGCTGGGAAAGAAGCAGGCTTGTTTTGTGGAACGTGATGGCTACTTCCCTCTGTGACCACCTTCTTTATCCATGGGATTTGGGGGACTTGCTGCTGTTTTGGAAATGGAATTGGTGAACGGTGACCCAGAAAGGGCTCAGCTGGTGTCATCCATCCCTGTCACTATGTATAGCCCACCTCCTCCAGACATCCTTGAGGTAAATCCATAGGTAATTGCCTATGTAGCTTTTACAGTGTGTTAACACATCAATTTGGATGGATATGGGAACACTGTTTGCAAGGGGTCCTATGGCATTACCTGTATACTTAGTCTTAAGGATGTCATGCCTTCTCATTTCCAAAACCCCCACCGAGTACTGAGCATCCTTCACCTCTGTCTCTGAAATGTTTCCACTTGCTTTCGCTCTCGCAACGCAAATTCAATTAAAAATGTCACCCAAGTTTTTCATTTGTATTCATAGTGCATCCTGACTTGTACCATAAAGAAATAATGCACTAGATAGCTTGAAAATAGAGTGTGTGTGATGCAGTTTATCTCTGCATTAGGTGTGTGAGTACTAATGGCTGAGGGTAATTTTTGCGTGGGTGCTTCTATATTGATTGGCCTCATATGTCAGGGGGTTGAGTTTGGATTTGTGCATTTTAGGGGGGTTTCCCATGCCTGCGTTGCATGTACTTATTAGCTCCGCGGGTGTGTTCCATGTGGCTGTTTCCTCCGAATCAGTATTTAGCTCGATTTTTAGTATTTGTGCATCTGTAATAGCCTGCACTTGGGTTGTCGGTTTTCTCCATGCAACCTGCATGTTGCGTTACAGCTGTTAGCCCGCAATCAAGGCACCGGCAGGGGCAGCAAGTTACAACCTCGGAAACTTCCCTGGAGTTGGCCATTGCGCTGTGGTAGGGATGACGGGATGAATCATAGGCAAGCACCGCACCATTTTTCACATCCAATTACGATGTACATCTAAAGACCGTGTATAATGAAGAGCACTATCAGCCACACAAGGAAGGATGGAAAACTCCACTGAGTGCTTTGCTGGCGACTTGCCACGAGCAGTGACAGACAGTAAATAGTGCTTAAATAAATATAACACTTTAAGCCATATATTTCAAGCGTATGTTAAAGGTCCTGGGAGGGGAGGAGTGGGATGGGGGAGAGATTTTTGGTTGCCCTTGGCAAACTGGAAAATATGTTTCTCTTCTCACCACCATGCAAACAAGTCTTCAGTTCATCCAGAGAGAAGAGAGCGAGAGAGAGAGAAAACAAACCGAGTCAAAATGGCAGCCCCCAAAAAGTAAGTAGGAAATGTCTTCAGGGTAAATTGATGTTTTCTATAGCTCGTGTTCATGCTTTGGTTGCACACAGTCCCATGTAGGGAGTGATCATGGATGCAGCTAAGTCGTGGGCTTTTGCATGCAAAGGGAGCTGGATGGCCTGGCAGAGCTGGACTGAGATGCACTTCTAGGTTATTGGTTCACTTGGAGCTGGGGGTGTTTGGAGACACCCAAAGCCACTGGAGTCTGACACCTCGGCTACGAGCTGTTAGAGGGTAGCATCTCGTGGTGGGAGCCGAAGGCTAGGGACTGGGCCCACCTGGGTCTGATGGTGACCTGGGGCCATGGGCAAGTTGGTCGACTCTTAGCTTCAGTTTTCTCCCTTGGTTAATAGTGTGAGAACACTTTCCTCTTGCCTGGCAGCTGTGTTGAGTGTCGGTGTACAGGTCTGTAAAGGTCTTTGGAGGGGAGTTGCCAGCTAGGGGTTGTATTCTGCACATGGAAGGAAAACTGCAAGTACATTTCTAGTGGAGCCCCAGCCCTTCTCAGAGCTGGACCTGTCAGCCATGGCCAGGAAGGGATAATCCTGCCTCTGGCAACCTGGCCAGGTTTTGCCTCCCCCACCCCACTGCCTCAGGCTGGCTTTTCTGCAAGGAGCAGGGCTAGTGAAGTGAGGTAGTATCTTTTGTTGGACCAACCTCTGCACATGCCTGGTGCTGTCCAGGCCTCCAATCTGACTGCTTCAAGGCTTGATACAGCTGAGAAGTTGGGGAGTGGGAACAAAAATGACATATGGATGTTGTTTGTCTGTTGTGTAGGTTTGTGAGTCCTCTTCTACGTAGCACGGCTGTGCAGAAGGAGAGGGGCTGTGTACTTTAGCTCTTGTACATGAGAGACCCCATCTGACACTGGATTGTCCTGCCTCAGAGATCCCTGCCTTGTTAGGGTCTAAACATGAGCTAATTGAAAGAGGAAGGACAAAGACCTGTTGTATCAGAACTAATCTGACAGTCGCTAGGAATAGCTTTGAATACCAGCAGCTGGAAATGACCCAAGCTGAAATAGGATTTTTTTGTCTTTTTTTTTTAATTTTTAAATTAGTTTAACTTGTTTTTCCAAGAAGAAATCTGTATTTAAGTGAATGAAATTCTCCTTCTCACCATGACAAACTGTGAGCACTGTTTTCCATCAGAAATAGCAATTTCCCCCCTCTTCAAATTCACGAAAACCTTTCTTATTCATGCGAAAAAAAACCCCTGTGTGTGTTATTCAGTAACAAACCATACTGTATTTTATTTTTACATTTCTGTTTCTGTCTTTGCAAGACGTATGCAAAACCATTTTTCAAGAGCTAGACATAGCTGTTGCCAACACCTAGGAGTAAGTTTAACTTTATACTGCTGAATAGTCCTACTGATTTAAAATAAGACTAATTGTATGCATGATGCTGAACTTCTGTAGCCATGGACATCACAGTACAGAGACGAGGGGCTGAATCACTCCAAGGTCGGTTCATGAACTTCTCCTTTTCTTCTCACGTATCGGAAGGAATCTGGTCCGGGGTGGTGACAGTAAAGACAGAAATTTCTATATGAGACTCCCAGACCCAGACAAGGCCCTGTAGTTACTTTCCAGCTCTTTATAATCTGATGGTTATCTTGTAGCCTAAGCAAACCATTTTGTTGTCTCAGTCCAGTTGCCAGGGAGAGTTGTCCACATCACACTAAGGCTCTGCCTGTTCACAGCCGTTTCAGCAATCTCAGCAGGGAGGCTATGGCCTGAATACATCTGAAGAACAGACTGTCCTCTCTTCTCCAGAGATGGCTCCTCTGCAGGTCCAGGCTGGCAGGGCTGATGTGTCTCTTCCCAGATATGAAGCCGTAGGTCAGGGAGAGAAGCTACACCTAAACCGGTTTAAGTGTTCAGAAACCGGTTTACACCTGTAACAGAACAGACGTTCAGTGCACATAAAGCAGTTTCACAATGGATGAAAGTGGTTTGCAATAAACCTGGTTAAATGTAGTATCAGATTAACTGATGTGGGGCAAACCAGTTTATACAATTTCTATCCCAGATCCTCTCCTGGTTTAAGTTAAATCAGAGTCCCTCAGCATCCCAGCATGCTTTTCAGCCCTGGGTGGGGCTGTGCTGTCTGCTGCAAAGAGCAGGGTTGGCCCTGCCCCTCTTCTCTCTAGCTGGAGCAGGGGTGGGGCATGGCCAACCAGCATGGTCCCCTAAGGTGAAGGGGCAGGGAGGGTCTTATTCCCCTTCCCTCCCTCCCTTCTCCCCGGGGTACCACAGCCAGGGTCTGCCTAGCTGGAGCAGAGCAGTCCCTATCAGGGTCCCACCTGCCCCCAGCTGCAGTGGCAGGGGCATGGCCAGAGTTGGCCAGCACGGCCTTGCCCAAAGTGGGCTGATAGCAGGGCTGGCCTGGACCAGGTCATGGGGGAAGAAGCCTTCTGATCGGGCTGCGGCTCCATGACAGCCTGGCCTAGCCTGGGCATAGGGAGCCAGGAGCAATGCAGGTGCACAGCTCCCATGGCCCCAGCCTGAGCTTCAGGCTCTTCCTTGCAGCCCAGCCCAAGCCATCCCCTCCGTGTGTGCCTTCAGGAGCTCCTGCGGGCCAGCCCGGCTCAGCCCCGCAACCCCAGCTCCAGCCTTAGCCCCAGCTGGATGGCAGATCCATGCTGGCTAGCCCTGGCCAACCCCCCTACTGCAGGAGTGGCCAGCGGGGCACAAAGCTGGGAGACTCTGCCCGTGGAGACAGGGAAGTTTAATCCCCTTCCCTGCTCCTCCTTTGCCTAAGGCACTTCCTGATCATGCTCCCCTGGGACAACCCTGGCAAGGGCTGCTTCCCCCCTCCCTACAGGCCAGATTTAAATCCCTCCTCAGTCATATTCAGTGGCCTGCCAGGGCCTGGCCATGCCCCTTCCCCCAGGTCAGCTTCCCTCCAGCCTTGGGCTACTGTGGAAAAAAAGGGAGGGCTCACTGTGGCATCTCACAGCTGCTAGCCTGAGCCACTGCAGGCTTGTGGCTGCATTTCTGAACTCAAAAGTGAAAGTCTATTCATTTGCAAATTGGTTCAATCTACACAGGTTAGATTAACCTGCAAAACTGAGTCAATTCAGGCTTGGGCTTTTTGAATGTCTGTACTTAACCTGAGAGAGCAAAGTCCTCTGTCCACCCTGCACCTTTCAACTCATCTCGTAGACAAAATGAGGAATTGGAGTGGGTAAAAGAAACCTTAGGTGAATACATGCTTTCTGGCTCCAGCTCGGTGATTGCCTCCTCTGCGCTCTCAATCCCCAGGTGAACTTCTACTGACGTCAGAGAGAGCTCAGTACGCTGATCCGATACAGCATGTGCAGCAGGGATCTGAGAGCAGAGCTGTGCCTCCGAGGCTGTGAGATGCAGTGACATTGCCATCATTTCTAACAGAGCTGCAGTGTAATCAGTGCAGTAGAATGGCAGGCACGGGGAACGCAGCCCTGGTTCCTGTGCCGACGCGCGCCTTGTATTTTTTATTTACAGACCTGCTATTAAAGGACATTCTATAGCAGTCGCTATCAGCTTAACCATTCAGACCCTGTATTTTAGGTATGGCTTTATGATAAGATGTAGTAAGACTCTGTCCCTTATCAGCACTGAGTTGCAGTGAAGGATTCTCTTCCCTTTACATTAAACCCAAGCCAAACAAATCCCATTTTTTGCCTTTGAACTATTGAGGCAGGAGAGCTGTGGAGCTCTTCCTAAGGAGTACTGAATGGGTCCACAAAAGGTGCCATGTGTGTTCCTCTCTAGCAGCAATGGAAGTGTCTGGGGAGGGTATGGCACACCCCGCTTTGGGCTGTGCTGAACATACTGGCCGGATATCATGGAGACCTCACAATTTGGTTCCTCTGTGTATGGCATGTGAGTGTGCACTTTGGGTTCCTGATCCCTCTCCTGTACAGCTCCCTCAAGAAAAGACAAACACAGTTAAATCTTTAAGTTTCCTATGAGGAGTTCACTAAAGCCCCGACTTCCCCTCCCTTCCCCTCCCTTTAAAATGATCCCTTTTTTTTTCAATTAAAATAGATAAGGACCAAGTCTGCATACATTTAAAGTTGGCTGTCAGGGGCCAACTCTCTGCAGGGACAAAACCAATCAGTCAATGCGAAATCATCAGGAAGGGAGCCATAGAAAAGTTAGGCCCAGACACTTGACTTCAGGACAGTTGCAACAGCAAGCAGTAGCTGGGCATGAGATTTGGGAGGAGAGTGTCAAGCTCATACAAGGTTGGTAATTATATTTGCCTTTTTTGTATCCCACCTGGTAAATAAATTATTTCCCCCTCTTCAAGCTGAATCTTCTTTCCAACCTGCCTCTTCTATGAGTCCTTCAAACCTGTTTTTATTTACTAATAAACAACCCTAACTCTTCCTTATCTGGGTAGTGCAGTGCTTCCTCAGTTTGTCCCTATGTGAGACAGCAATCAGATGGCTGTGTTCTTGAACTAGGGTCCCAAAGCTGCTACATTTCCAGCTGAAAAGTGATGCCTCCTAGGTGGTCTGGGCCAGTTTGATCTCCTGTGTGATTTGGGTACACAGCCAAAGAAATGACGTATCAATGTCAAATCCAACGTGGGTCTGCTGAGCAGAGTGAATGTGTTTTCTCTTTCTGCACCTGTGGTGATATGGACAAGGGTTAATTAATTAATTTGGATTGTTTTTTAATAGACTAAATCAGCATGTAGCACGGTTTAACAGAATGATAATCACAGTGATGTGTCAAACTTGTCTATTATGCAACATTAGGCTTTTCTGCTTTATCCTAATTCTTCTGCAGCTGTGAAGGCCAAAGTGTACAGCATGAAAATAAACACTTCCATGCTCCTAGCTCAGCACCAAGTGAGTCAGTCTCAATTCAAGGTGAGTGCCAATAAGAATAGGCACAGATGAGGAACAGAAGTGATTAGGTATTGTAGAGCGACACAGGAATTTACTATCAGGTACGATGGCATTTTAACTGAGCAGCCTAGAGACCTCTTATTGCACATCGTTGCTGGCTATAGATAGTTAGTTTGGTGATTACAACCTTTGAATGTAGGATCTTATTATTTCTATGGGCCTAGCACCTAGCAGCCCTAGTCAGATTAGGGGCATGGACTGAAGTACAATAAAATGCTTAAAATAAAGGCAGGATTTGAAACACTTTTAGTTTGTATCATACCAGTGGCATAGAGATACATAGTCCTCTCCTACCAAAACCACAGTGATTTTAGATGAGGTTGATGCTATTGCACGGTTTCAGCTCAAGGGAGTTGGGTAGCAACAGAGGCAGATCAATGCGTGGGCCCGGGCCCAAGGTCCCCTGCCAATCAGGGACCCCTGGGTGCCTAGACTTCCTCGGGAAATGGTGGGTTTCCCCTTGCAGTTGGGCAGCATTCTAGCTTGGAAGGGGTCCTGCTTGAAGTTGCCAGGAGCGAGACACAGCGGGCACCGTGTGCAAATGGCTAGGAAAACAGCCAGGCAGCATAGAGAGCAGCTCCTTGCAGGTAAGTCTATGGAAGGGGAAGAGGTGTGGGGATGGCAGATCAAGGCCTCCATTGGCAGATCAAGGCTCCCATGTCAGCAGGTCCTGATGATCTCCACCTCAGAGTGCTTAGGGAATTGGTAGAAGTCATTGCAGGACCCTGGCACTGCTTTATGTGCACTTGTGGTGCTCTGGTGAGGTGCCAGAGGACTAGAAAAGGGCCAGTGTGGTCCCCATTTTCAAAAAAATGCAGGCCAGGAAACTATAGGCCCGGTAGTCTTACCTCGGACCCGGGGAAGCTCCTTGAGAAAATTATCCAGGAGCACATCTGCAAGGGGCCAGCAGAGCATAGAGATACACAGTCCTCTTAGGGGCAATCAACATGGGTTCATTAGAAGCAGAGATCCTGTCAGACCAGTATGATTGCCTTCTATGACGAGATCACAAAAGACTTGGATGCAGGTGTCACGGTGGACAAAGTCTTTTTGGACTTTAGGAAGGCCTTCAGCACTGCCTCTCACCCCATCCTCATTAAAAAATTAGCCAGCTGTGGTGTTGATGCCTACATAGTCAGTTGGGTCACAAGTTGGCTGGAGGGCCACACTCAGAGAGTGGTGGTGGATGGGTCATTTTTGACCTGGATGGTTGTGGGCACTGGGGTTCCCCCGGAGTTTGGTCCTCGGGCCCACACTGTTCAATATCTTCAT
>NW_017728886.1:262965545-262973147 GCF_001723895.1 Crocodylus porosus | reverse complement strand
AAGGTGTTGCACCTGGGGAGGAAGAACCAGCAGCATACCTACAGGCTGGGGAACTCCCTTCTTGTCAGCACAGAGACAGAAAAGGATCTTGATGTTACTATTGATTCCAAGATGAACATGGGACACCAATGCGAGGACACAGTCAGTAGGTCTAACTGTACCTTGTCCTGCATCCACAGATGCATCACCAGCTGGTCCAAGGAGGTGATCCTCCCCCTCTATGCGGTACTGGTCAGGCCAAAGTTGGAGTGCTGCGTCCAGTTCTGGGCGCCGCACTTCAGGAGGAATGTGGATAGCATCGAGAAGGTCCGGCGGAGGGCTACTTGCACGATTAGGGGGCAGCAGGGCAGGCCCTATGAGGAGAGGCTATGGGACCTGAATCTGTTCAGCCTCCACAAGAGAAGGCTGAGGGGATCTGGTGGCCCCCAATAAACTTGCCAGGGGGGCGGGGCAGCAGGCTATGGGAGAGCCCCTGTTCCCCTGAGTACTACCAGGGGTTACAAGGAAAAATGGCCATAAGCTGAAAGTAGATTCAGACTAGATATCAGGAGGCGCTACTTCACAGTCAGGGTGGCTGGGAGCTGGAACCAACTTCCAAGGGAAGTGGTGCTCGCCCCTACCCTGGGGGTCTTCAAAAGGAGTCTAGACAGCCCCCTAGCCAGGGTCATTTGACCCCAGCATCCTTTCCTGTACATGGCAGGGGGTCACATTTGATGATCTGCTTAGGTCCCTTCTGACCCTACCAACTATGAAACTATGGTGAGGGAGGGAGTGGGCCAGGGGCTGGGGGCATTGCCCAGTCCGGGCAGTGCATAGGATCCAGGGCCAGGGTGGGGTGTGGCATGGAGCCATGGGTGGCTTGTCTGGGGAGAAAGGAGGGAGACCACTCCCCAGCACTCCCCCTGGGGAGGAGGAGGGGCATGTGCTCCCCCATATTTGTGCGTGGGGCAAATGCAGGCTTCCCACTATGGGCTCAGGGCTTTCTACTCTGGTGCCTTCCCAGGGGAGTGCTGCACCACAGCAATGGGGGCAGTGAGCTGTGTAGCAATGGGGGCGGTGAGCTGTGCACACCAATGCCAGGTGGGCAGGGGTTGTGCAACTGTCATGGGACCCCTGGGGCAAAAACAGCAGAGCGGAAAGTCCCAAGCCCACAATCAACACCCCACATCCACCCTTGTCCTGCTCAATTCTGCTCCAGCTGTGGCAAAGGGGAAGGGGGATGGGGAATAGGGAGGAGGGGCACCATGTGTCACCCCACCCCCAGCCCAGCCAGATTCATTTGGCCTCCTCCACGGGGCCCACCTCACCTTCGGCAGCAGCAGCACCAGGTGGAGAAGGGGCCCCTCCCTCCACTGAAGTCCATCTCCTGGGATCTGGGGCCCAGCTGCATGGGAGGAATGGCATGCTACATTCATGAATTTATCATGTTTATAATGGGGTATGCGGGGGTGGGAGGGAGGAATGACTCCCATTTTCTGTTTACCTAGGGCCCCAATAAATCTTAATCTGCCACTGGGTAGCAGGAATCCCAGCGAACTTTTCAGCCACAAGCAAATGATCCTTTTGTGTGTGTGATAGGCCTCCTTCTGTCCCTGAATCACACAGGAGATTCATCTGTTGCAGACTGCCTAGGAGGGATCACTCTTTAGCTGGAAACATCTTTAGCTGGAAATGTAGCAGCTTTGAGATCCTGGTTCAATTGTGGGGGGGTGGAAACTAGAGAGTCTCCTGGGGAGGGAGAGGCAGAGTGGGATAGGAGGGCTGTGCAAAGCTTCAGTAGCCGATTTGATTCAAAGGAGATTCGGCCTGATTCAGGGACTGAATCTCTGAATCTGAATCAAATCGGGAGACCAATTAAAAGCTCTGAATCACTTTGAAGCATCTGAATCGATTTGGAAAAATTTGGTGATTTGGCCGTAGACTAAACAGGCAGCTGACACAGCTGCCTCCAGCTGGTAAGTCTGTTGGGGTTGGCGGGGGAGGGAAGAGGCATGGTGTGTGAGGGATTGGGCCTGGGACAAGCTGCCCATCTGGAGTAGGGGTGTGGGACTCGGGTAGGGCGGTGGTAGGGCACAGGATGAGGGCACAGCAGCCCTGGGGCCACTTGCCCAGATGATGCCGGGGGGGGGGCACAATGCAGACACAGCTCACTCCAGGCAGAAGGGGGCAAATGGCAGCAGGGCATAGCCCCTGCTCTCAGTGCTCCCGTGTCCGCGTCAGCACTGGGAGTGGGGACTCTGCCCTGCTGCCACTTGCCAGCCAGTGCGAGGAGGTGCAGGATGTGGGCACGGCAGTGCTGGGAGTGGGGGCTCTGTCCTGCTGCTGTTTGCCTCCTTCCACATGGAGTGAGCTGCGCCCAGATCTTGCCCCTCCATGCCGGCTGGGCAAGTGGCAGCAGGGCAAAGCCCCTACTCCAAGAGCTGCCACGCCTGTATCCTGCGCCCCTGCTCCCTTCTCCCCAAATAACGCGCCGCCCTACCCTGGCTGGGCAGCCTGTCCCAGCCCCAGCCCCAGTCCCTCCTTCTCCCATGCCCCTTCCCTTTCCCCTGCCCCAACCCCAACAGACTTAGCAGCTGGAGGCAGCTGTGTCAGCTGCCTGTTTTCAGTCTATGGCTGAATCTCCAAAGTGGTGTCAAATCTTTTGGATCTGATTCAGCTGAATTGAATTGGGACAGTGACTCAAATCTTGAAATCTGGGACAGTGACTCAGATCTCCAAATCGAATCACTGTCCTCCAAATAGGCCAAATCTGAATCCAAAGCGAATGCTTGCCACTTTGCACAGGCCTACAGAATAGGTAAGTGTTGCTTTGGCCTGACCTAGCTGTGATGTTAATGAAGGAGTTGGATATAACCTGACATGCTTTGTTAAAGCACTCCAGAGAGAGCTCTGCTTTTTGTGGAGTTATTTTTACATCACAAGAGCTGACATGCAGTGCAATAGTGCTGTGCACTGTCTGTCCAAGGCTCCCTCCCCACCCCACCTTTTAATTTTTTAATTTTTTTTTTTTTTGCAATTTGAAGCTTCTTAATGCACAATAAATGTTACACCTCTCCATACCATAATGCCCCATTGTGGTGGCAAATACACAAACAGAAGTAAAGGTCCCTGCCTTTAGGTCCTTGCCTTGGAGTTTGCAATCTAAGAGAGTGCAGCAAAAGGTGGATACAGATAAACAGAGCAGCACAAGGAAACCGCGAGGCAACATTTGTTCCGTGATGGGCAAGGGAAGAGTAAAGGTGTGAATAAAGAGTGAAGGTTTACGTAGGTGGGAGCTCTTTACCCTCTTATGAAGACTGCAGAAGGACATGCATGATTCCCAAAAGACAGAGTGCAAGGGGGAGACCAGCTCTAGCTCAGGCGACCACCTGGGAAAGGGGAGTCTTAAGAAACAGAAATAATCTTGAAAAGCTCTCATGCTTCCTTGCTTTGCAGCAGGGACTGGCTTGGGGGTCACCCTGTTGTCAGGGCCCAAATTTGGCCTCTGAAAAAGTTCAGCCCTCACATGCTGAGTAGGGGATTATTGCAATGTAGTAGCTAACGACTTCAAACATACTCCAGCCCATTATGTTTCGGTGTGACTGTCCCCAAAGGGGGACAGAGCAAGCCGAATCCAGGGCCTGGGTGGAATTTGTCCTGCAGGTCCTGTTTCTGGTTGTGGTGTGTGATGTCAGGCATGGAAACTGAGAGACTGGCACCCAGGCAGCATGGAGGAGGAGAAGAAAACCACCTGGCTAGTAGGTGAGGCATCACAGGGCAGTACGGGTGGTAGACTGGAACGCAGGGCTTAGAGAGGGAAGACAGCCAGGAGCACAGGGAGGTGGGATACTGGGGCTGGATGAGAAGGGGATTTGGGGAACTGGGACTGTGGGTGGGAATGAGAAGGGGATGGGAATTCAGAGGAGCAATAAACAGGATGGATCAGAAAGGGAGCCACTGACTGGAGTACGCCAAGGAGACTCAGACAAGGTCCATCATCAAGGGAACATTATAGCTGCAAGGACTTTTCCCTATTCAGTGTGTGCAAATAATAAAGGCCAAGACCTCATTCTTATTCCATTCACTCTTCTTACCAGACTCCATTGCTATCATTGGTATCACTCCTGCCTGACACCCAAGCATCAACTCAGAGTCAGACCCTCAGGCTCAGGCTGTCAGAGACTCCTAAGGGATGTGGGCACCTAGGTGCTATTCTGGTAATGGGAACTGGTCCTCCAAATCCTCTCCGCAGACCTCAACGGTAGATCTTTTCTGAACTGCTTGGATCTGAACAGCCTTCACTTTAGTGGCTGTGTCTGCCATCGGGCCCATTTCTGCTGCACATTTCTTTCTCTCTTTCTTACATTTTCAGGACTCACAATTGTTATTTGGGGCTTTATGTTATTTAAATTGAAAACTTGCTCCCAAGTAAATGAAGGTGGAAGCTCTCCAGGAGCGAGAACTCATTTTGGTGTGGTTGAGAAACATAGTAAAAATTTCTTTTTGCTATTTTGGGTCATTTTTTCCTGTTTTCTGATTTTAAAAAAAAGATACATCTACCTTTAGAATTGCTCAGAAGGAGGCAAACATATTAACACTCTCATCAAAGCATGTAGACGATTTCCATAAAGATAAAGGAAACTTTTGAGTAAAAAGTCAGACCTCCCATCCAGGTGGGGAGCACAGGTTAGTTCAGTGATTCTCAACCAGGAAGCCTTGAGATCCTTTCATGGGTGCTGTTGGGTGTTACATAACGTTAGTACAGTTAGGTGTGCAAACATGATTCAGAATAAACCCAGAGATTTAAAATATGCGTAATGTTAAAAAACATTCTGACTTGTTGCAATCTTTTTGAGTCCTTTGTAACAGAAGAATTCCTTTAGTATTTTTCCATAATCAAAAAAATGAGCAAACGCTAAGAGTTGAGTTTCCATGGGCTGCCTTGAGTCTAACAAGGGGTCTAATAAGTTGAGAACCATTGGGTTTGGTGCTAACCTGCTCTTCATGCTCTGGCTATAGATTCATGCAGTTGACATATGCATTTTTTTTAAGCTAAGCTTGCAGCCAATATTTCTTTCTTTCCAAGTTCCTTAAATAAAACTGATTTTATTAACAGGATATCTGGTTCCTTGTCAGTAGTTCCAGTACAGCAGGATATAAGAAGGGACCCAAATGTTCTGCTGAATCAAACAGAAACAGAATATGCTGAAACAGGTCATTTCCATGGTGGTTTTTGTTTACCACCAAAATGATATCATTCCCTTTGGTTTGGCTCATTAGAGCCACCCATTCCCCCTTCTCCCCCCTTTCTCATCGGAGTTCTAGGTTGTTACTATCTTGTACTAAATTCTAGCAAATCTCAAGGAAATGCTTCATTTTTGTTTTCAGAAGTGTTGTACAAGGAGTTGTTTCTATTACTTTTCAGAGTGGTATTGAGGCATGTAAACCCAATCATGGATTGCAAAACTTGTTGTGCTGGCTGCTCTACAAGCACAGAACAAGACAGGTTTACAGTGCCCATAAATCCCATTCCTTACCTACTAGTGATTGCCAACTTGTCGAATGTGGGTTAAATTCTGTTGGCCGTTCCTCTCGTGGGAATCTAGCGTTGCTTCATGGTTACTCCAGACTTACTTTGGTGTAAACGGAAAGCAGACAAGGACAGAGCAAAGCCTCTCTGCAGCCTGTATGGCCTTCATAATGCAGATTCACCTTCTGCAACAAAAATGCATTGACTGCTGCCTTTTAGTGCATCAGCTGCTGACAATAAATGTATTAAACATCAACACTGCCAACTGGCAGCCAGTTATTTGAGCAGATTAAGCCAGTTAATATGGCCCTCTATCCACTCTGTTTTTCCCCCTACCTTTCCAGGTCTTTCTATACCCAGATGCATGATTCACCCACACAGATTTTATGTAACTATGATAAAACTAAGGCGGTGTAAATTGGGAGTAGTGCCATGGAGGATTGAAGCCCCTCACTCTTGCCTTCTGGGCTTCATCTTCATCAAGTTGTTCCTGGTAATGGGTGATATGAGGGTTGCATTGGGATTAGTGTTGAGCTCCCCTGTCCTGGAACAATCCTGGGAGGGTTTTGTGCTAGAACTAAATTGGTATGGTGGGACATGGCCTTGCTTCCTGTTCTTCACCCCTCCTTGGGGTGCAGTAGATGGAGGGTAGACTTTCATCACTTCACTTGCTCCACAGAATGCAGCTGCCTTGACATGAGGGTTCATAATGTCCCTTTCCATGGGCAAAGACAATAAGCGATGCAACTCCTATAAACTTGTCTACATCTGTGCTCTGGGAAGGTGGCCAGGACCCTGGCACTTTATAGTGCCTGAATCATCTCTCACTTCAAGAAGTGTATAGCAGAAGTCAGTGCAGCTCCAGTGGTGTCAGCAAGGACAGAAAGTGGCCCCACCATGGCAGAACAGAGGAGGTTATGGTCAGGCTGTGACTTGGACCCCCACATGGATCTCATGTGGTCAGATCAGAGTCTCAAGCATAATTAAAAATGAATCTCTAGGCCTTAGTAGTTGGGGAGAAACATTTGAGAATGTGGCCTGGGGATAACTAATGTGGGAGTATCTACCTGAGTTTGCAAACAATGGCCTTGAGGGAATGAAATGGCTCATGCTTCTCTCGGGGATGACCACGCCAAGATGTGAAAGCCCTGCCAGCAGCTCCCCAGGGGAGGAGTCCAAAGCAGAAAGAGGTTACAGTGTGTTGAACTCATCCACACAAGCGAACACAAGCTAACAGTTAATGCTGAGGCCACCCCTGTCTCTCTGGGATGTGAATTAGGACCTTTGCTACTGTCTTTGCTGCCCTAAGGAAAGGGGCTCCCTGCTACCACTCCTGGGCTATAGAGTGGCCCAATGTCACTGTCCTTCTGCTAGGGGAAGGGGCATCTCTCCATTGGCATCCCAAAGGTGAGGCCAGGGCAGCTGGGAACCTGATATCCTGGAACCTCATAGTGCGCAACTCCTGTAAGGACAAGACTCCATGTAGTCATGCACCATTGCGGCATTGGCACAACTTCACTTGGCCTGATCCCTTGCCCTATCCTACTGCTCTTATGGGACAAAGGGAAGTCCCTCCTATAGATGATTGCCCCAAGACTGTGTAACTGTTTCCTGCTACCTTCCCCAACAAAGTCAAGGTAGGTAGGTCCTTCCAGGCAAGGAGAAGTGCTCTA
The DNA here is from genome assembly GCF_001723895.1 of Crocodylus porosus. Classification (NCBI taxonomy): domain Eukaryota; kingdom Metazoa; phylum Chordata; order Crocodylia; family Crocodylidae; genus Crocodylus; species Crocodylus porosus. The sequence continues at coordinate 262,965,965 of NW_017728886.1, read as the reverse complement.
TGCTCCACCTGTCTCCAGAAGCTAGATGGTCCTTGCAGGTTACTCAGAGCTGTCCAGGGGAGGCAAAATATGTGGGGGCCTTAACTGGTTCCTGGAAGCCTTGGTTATACGAGTTGAGCTCCATAGAGATACCGCCCTCTTGATGTCAGTGGAGGTCACTCCTGACTCTCACTTACTGTAGCAAGCTCAGCTCAAGACTTGACCTATGTCAGATGAACTTCATCCAGCAGGTGCCTAAGATAATGGAGTAGTAAATTAAGCAGTTAATTTTATTTCAAGCTCAAGCTTGGCAGTGGAGGTCTCAGAGGCAAGGCCATTCTGTCATTTGTGGTTAGACAGAAAACAGAAGCATCCCATTCTGGTGAGACTTGTGTTCTCCTTGCTGAAAAAAAGTGGGGTTTTGGGGGGATCAAGATGCCA
>NW_017728886.1:262949204-262965445 GCF_001723895.1 Crocodylus porosus | reverse complement strand
GTTTTTTTGGGGGGGAGGGGAGAGCAAGGGTTAGTCCTGAAAAATAATTGATATTTTGAACAAAAAAATCAAGCACTGAATTGGCAGAACTGTTAACACTAGACAAGTGGCAATAATCAAAACAACAACATAATAGTCACAATGCTTTAAATGGAGACAATGTAATGGAGCTGCAATAACTGGATCTGGTATAACTTGATGTTGACATGGTACTGTTCAGAGTAAGGTCTGAAAGACTTCAGTACCATGGATTAGGATTCCTCCTAGCTATGTGAGTCGAAATCTTCATGTGTACCCTTGTTTCTAGCAACCGTTTTGTGTGTTTGTGGTAGCAGCTGCCATGTGTGGACAAGAATGTGCTGTTCCTGCCTTGATAAGCTCCAGTCAAAGGGAGACAGATCAAAAGGGAGATGGACATAGATTAAAGAGAAGCAGTATGATTTGGAAGTGGTCAAGGCAGTGGTCGGCCATATCTTGGCAAATAGGTCATTGAAGTCAAATAGATTTCTTGCAATCAAGCACTTGAGCGTCCCAGCTGCGACCCTGTGTTCTCAACAATGGGCATCCACTGAGACTCCAGATTTAGCACAGTCTAGGTCCGTGGTGCTGAATCTCTGGTCAGTGACCCGTGTCATCCAGGCCATCAAGCTCTACATGGACCTGGACATTTGGTGATGGGGGAGGAGTTGCAATTAATGCTTCATCACTGCCCTGCCACCAAATTTCCAAGTCCTGAGAGTAAGATGACATGGCCCTGAGCATGTGGCTGAAGCCACAAGCATAATTTGGCATAGGCCAGGGCTGGGGCCAAGGCCTGTGTCTGATCCAGTACACAGGGCTGAGGCAGGCCGCAACCAAGCTGGCCTTGTGAACCAAATTAGACCCACAAAATGTACCTGGCCTGTGAACACTAGAACACCAGGCCACTCTTCCTCTTGAGTCAGGTTGGTTATAGTCACATGGATACAAGCAACTTTTTTTTTTGTCCATTGCTGCCTCCCCGTACCCTTTAAAAAAAAAACAATTCAAACTATTTGGAAACCAGAGAAGCCCTGATGACTCATCAACATTTTTGCACAAGATAAAACCTAGGCCTACATTGGCAAGCCTTCTTCTCACAGCATTCTCTGAAGCCTATGCAGGCTACCCTGAGTCTGTTGATGTGCCTTCCAAGCCCAGAAGTGCTTGAAGGACCAACAGACTTCTGAGCAGAGTATTGTAAAAAAAAGAAAGACATAGAGACCATGGCCAATCCCATCTAGCCATATATGTCCAGTAAAGCTCTGAACTGATATTGCTGGCTTTTCCCCTACCTTGCCCTCTGCCTCTATGGCTACTGCCTGCCCTACCACTCTGAGAATGATGTACTGAACCCAGGTAGTAAATCAATGAAAGCAATTAGTTTTCACCTTCACCATGCTAGTCGTGTATGTCTCTTTTGACTCCTGTTTTTGCATAAGTTACATTTTTCCCCCTCTGAACTATAGCCAGTCTCCATTATTGAGTGTTTTCAATGTAAACAAAATGTCCAATGCAACCAGAGTCATTAAGTTTAATGGACAATCCTTTTATGGTGGAATTCTGTTTTACACAAATTTGACATTCAGCAAATTTCTGTAAATAAACGTCTTGTTTTATCGACCGGCTCATTTATCAAAGGCCTGGTTTTTATGTGGAGTGGAAGGAAAGGCAAGATAATGTATTGCTAAATTATTTTGTCTACCCTCTTTCCTTTTAATTGCTTGGACAGTGCAGCACATCAAAACTGCAGTATGTTGGAAGTAACACATCTATTTCCTGAAAGGAAAGTTTTGGTGCAGGGTGACTTCCACTGAATAACATTGGTTCTTGGCAAAGAAAAAGAGCAATGCTCTCTTCCTGCAGGACAAGTGGATGGGTAAGGCTTTAGGAGTGTATAAAAGCAAATGCAAACCTGAAACATCCTCACTGATTGCTGCATCACCATCTAATTTCTTGGAGATGCTTGTTCAGGATGGTCTCTGTTATTCAATACTTGTGATGAACAGTGAATGTACCTGCAGCCCCACTGAGTTCATGAGACCAGATTCGAATAACTTTCACTTAGGGTTTGCAATGCTTGGCATGTAGCCTTGCCTCATAAAGTAGGTCCAAATCAATGGGATTAGATACTTAAGAATACGCACTGGCTTTGGCCTTTGGTGGGAACAGAAACAGGAAAAGCAGTTGGTATTGCTTCAGTTGAGTAATGGCGTCCATGGAAGAAAAGGGAGGTCACGCCTTCCCCGCCCTGGGAAAGAATGAGGTATGGGCTTGGGAGAAACACTATGGGAAGGGGCAAGGGACTATCCTTGGTGACAGGGAGGGAGTAGGGGTGGGTAGGAATGAGAGGGAACATGAGAGGGAGACCTGTTGTTTTCTTTTTTGGAGGTAGTGAATGGGAGTTGGGAAGTGAGGTTGGGTTGGGCAGGAGGCATCCTCTTAGGTGACAGAGGGTGGGTGGGGTTCATGGGGTGCATTGCTCTTGAATGTGGGGGGTGGGGGTGGTAGGGGCGTTTCCCTTGTCACGCTCTTATTTTAATACTTTATTCTGTTTTTACACATTGTTGTCTTTGATTGTAAGCTGTCCTGAGCCATTCTGTGGGAAAGGGTGGCATATAGATCTAATCCAGGCGTCAGCAACATTTTTGGGCAGAGTGCCCAAAACACCTGCAACCTCAAGCTGTAAGATGTTAGCGTGCCATGGGGCAAATGGTAGAAGAGCCACAAGATGCCCAATCCTTGTTGTGGCAGTGCAGCCCTGGCTCCTTCCCCCCCCATCTGCCCCAAGGCACATGTGCCAAGCAAAATGCCTTTGAGTGCCACAGTCTGGCACTCAAGCTGGAGGTTGCCTACCTGATCTAATAGATAAATACATAAGTGGTGACTGAGGAAAATGTGGTTATTTTAAGGCAATTTTGAGGGGTCCAGGGACAAGCTACAGATGTACAGATAATGCAAAGGGTCCCCACCCCGTCTCCATCTGAGTGCCCTCCAAGTGAACCGTTGCAGTTGTTCCAGCTGGCACGTTCAGCGGAATGTGCAAAGTAATTAGTATGTCCAGCCAAACCAGCGGTGAAATAGCAATACAGAATAAGAACAAGACCGAGGGAGAAACAGCCGACAAGAACTCCCCAAGACAAATAACTCAGACACAGCCTGCAGTAGGCTTAGCATAAGTGTGTTAGCATAAGCAGTGATTAATGTAACCAGTGGTACCTGAGATTGTTTGTGCTCTTAAGACTATATATACCTTTGGCACATTTTTTTTTGATAAGCTAGGACAACAAGAAGCAGGCTTATTAGACAGGACTGTAAATAATGGAGGCAGAAAACAGGATGGTGTTGCACAGTTTCTTTAGATGAACAGGAAGAAGAGAAGGGCTCATTCCTTCCCAAGGCTGCAATTACCACAAGAACAGAAACCCTACATGGGCAGTGGACCCTCGAGGAACTCATCCCATCCGTTATGCATAATCTCAGCAAGACAAAGAGAATTTGAATGAACCAACTGGGAAATGTTCGGAGCATGGTCACACAAGACTGGAAGAGGCCTCTTGGACTGCTCCTACATCCACAGGCAACCATTTACACAAAACCCCTCAAAAATCACCACTTCAGACTTTTTTTTTGCAAATATCTGGTTGATCCGATGAATGATATCACCTCTGCCACGAGCTTTGGTCATTTCAGACTTTCACACACAACTGCCAGGCACAAAAGCAGAAACATCAGGATCACTTCATAACATGCAGTGGGTAATGGGGAGAAAAATGGCACTAACAATGCCTCATTACTGAACGGACAGGAAAACAGTTTATTATAATCTCAGCAATCCTTAAAAAACAACTTTGTTCCATGATACAAAGGTAGGCAACGCCCCCCCAATCATCCTTGTAATCTTCTTCTTCTCTCATATACTTAATTTCCCCCTCTACACATGATTAATGTGGCAGAGCCACACAACTGCTTGATCCTTGATGCTTGCCAGGTCCTCGTCTTGGGTGTGTGTCCATGTGAAGAGGTGGTCAGCAGTCTGTGGTGCATCACCACACTCACATGTTGTCCTTTAAGCCATTCTTACAGAGTGTAACATTAAAGCATCCAGCTCCAGAGAAACTCTTGTTTAGTTGAATCCATACATTTCTGGGGACCTCATACCCAGGTGGATTGGGTGTTGGGCTGCTGATGAAGTGCTTGACACCTCCCAACTTACCGACCTTGCTAATCTGACCTAGGGAGACAATTAATTCCCAACCCCAGTTTGATGATCTCTGTGGCCCTGAAGCAAAGAACAAGACCTTTTGACTTAGAACCTCTTGAGTTTTCTACCTCCTTATATGATCATCAGGGTGCCCCAGTCAGGATCACCCAGCCTTAGCTGTGACCAGTGGCCTCAGAGGAAGGTGAGCCCATTGTATCCCCCAGTAGCATTCATGAGGAGGAGGAAAATCCTTCCTGGCTCTGACAGATGACCAGCAAATGCCTTGAATCATGGGATTACCAAATTGCCTCTTGCCAGATTGCAAGAGCATGCCCTCAGTTCTCCAACAGGAGCTTGCAAAAATGTAACTCCCTACCACACAAATCTTGTCTGTTGGGCAAGAAAGCCCTGGTCTATCAGACCATCCCTTCTATAAACTAATCCAGTTCAGTCTTAAACAAATGCTCGTAGTATGGGAAACAAGCAGGAGGAACTCGCCCTCCTGCTAGCTGACACCAAATCGGACATAGTAGGGATCACTGAAATGTGGTGGGACCCAACGCATGACTGGGCAGTGAATGTCAAGGTCTATAGGCTGTACAGGAGGGACAGGATAGGAAGGAGAGGTGGGGGCGTGGCACTCTATATTAAGGAGGAATACACATCCTCGTCAATTAACAAAGAATCAGAGGAGGGGCACTCTGAAGTGCTTTGGTTTAGAATACAAGGCAGTTGAGGGGAAAGAGACTTAATAGTGGGGGTCTACTACAGACCTCCCAACCAAGGGGAAGAGCTCGACCAGGAATTCTTAGGTCAGCTGATGGAGGTAGTGAAGTCAAAGGATGTGGTAGTCATGGGGGACCTGAACTTCCTGGACATCTGCTGGGAAGAACAGTCAGCCAGATCTGACCTCTCACGTAGTTCTTAGCCAGAATGCAGGACCTCCATCTAACCCAGGAGGTGCACAGCCCCACCAGGGAGATGCCTTGTTGGACCTGGTGCTGGCCACGGGAGATGACCTGGTGAGGGGGCTACAGGTGCTCGACCACCTGGGCAACAGTGATCATTGCCTCCTGGAATTCATCATCCAGCGCAAGGTGGCAAAGGCCTACAGCAAGGCAGCAGCCCTAGATTTCAGGAGGGTGGATTTCAATGAACTAAGGAGAATAGTCGGGGGAAGCACTGTGGTCCCGGAGGGGAGGGGAGCCAGGTGTCCAAGGAGAGTGGCTGCTTCTTAAGGAGACAATCCTCCAAGCCCAAAGGGAGGTAATCCCAACATGGATCAAAGGGAGCAGGAGGGCACACAAGCCCCCATGGCTCACCAAAAGCATCCGGGAATGTCTCCTAGCTAAAAGGGAGGCGTACACCTAATGGAAAGGAGGGGACATCACCAGGGAGGACTGGTTGCTTGGGGATGTAGGGGGGCAGTCAGGAAGGCCAAGGCAGAGATGGAACTGGGACTAGCTTCCCAGATTAAGGGCAACATGAAGTCCTTTTTTAAATACATAGGGGGTAAAAAGAAGGTTCTGGATAATGTGGGGCCCTTGCAGGACACGTTAGGAAATTTGGTCGTCATACCAGATGACAAAACCAACATATTTAAAGATTTCTTTGCCTCCATTTTCCTAAGCAGGGATCGGAACAGTCATGCCCCTGCTGGGCCACCCTCAGGCCCCAGGGGAGGCACACCCAGGCCAAGGGTTAGTAAGGAACTAGTTAGGGAACTTCTGGAGGGACTGGATGTATTCAAGTCAGCTGGTCCGGATGATCTCCACCCTAGAGTACTAAGAGAATTAGCTGAGGTCATTGCAGGACCCCTGGCACAGCTTTACGAGCACTCTTGGTGCTCTGGTGTGGTGCCAGAGGACTGGAAGAGGGCCAGCGTGGTTCCCATCTTCAAAAAGGGGAAGAAGGAGAACCCGGGAAACTATAGGCCAGTTAGTCTTACCTCGATCCTGGGCAAGCTTTTTGATAAAATTATTCTGGCACATATCCATGAGGGGCCAGCGGGGGAGATTATGCTTAGGGGCAACCAACACAGGTTCATCAGTGGCAGGTCCTGTCAGACCAACCTGGTGGCCTTCTATGATCAGATCACCAAATCATTAGATGCAGGGGTAGCAGTGGACATCGTCTTCCTGGACTCTAGGAAGGCCTTCAACACTTTTTCTCACCCCGTTCTCATTAAGAAACTGGGGAACTGTGGTGTCGACACCCACACAGTCAAATGGGTCGCCAACTGGCTGGTGGGCCACACCCAGAGAGTGGTGGTGGATGGGTCATTTTCAGCTTGGAGGGATGTGGGCAGGGGGTCGCATTAGATGATCTACTCGGGTCCCTTCTGACCATAGAAAACTATGAAACTATGAAGCAACTTGGGTTCTTTGCTCTCATTACCTGGCTCTGAAAATCTTACCAAAAGTTCAGTGCTCTGAGAGTTAGGAATCTTCTAATTTCCAGTCTAATTTGTCATCGGTATTTCTAGCTCCATTGGCTTTTGTAAAAGAAGACTCTGCTATTGCCAGGTGATTATTTCTTCTTTACAAACAGAAGAGGGAATCTATGAGACTGGCATAAACAGATATACACAATTGGGAAATGACAAGATAACCCTGATGGAAGAACAGCGAGGCAGCATAAAGGCACCAGCAACAACAAAAAAACTGGTTGCAACTTTCCTCAGTTGTTAAATGGAGTTCTGCATTGCTGTCCTTGATAGGGGCATTCCAATTAGATGTAATATTATGTGAGATGTACAAATAGCTGATTCAGTTGGAAGTGAATTTAAGTTTATGGAGGATTTAATGCCACTGAATCCCAAACTATCAGGTCTGGGATGTAGTGACCTGTATTGAAACTCTATCAGCATGGACACAAGTTACAGAAGATGCTCTGTGTTGAAACATCTTTGTCTAACCCCTTATGAAATGGGTTCAGATTTTCTCCTGACTGGCCATTTTTGAAGCAGTCTGCAGCTGTGCACTTGTGTTTGGTAAAGGCTATAGAGTGCTTTCTGTGGCCAGATCAGGCAAAACTTGTCACTTCTGTGTGCACCCTATAATTGCAGGAAAAGGGTGAAGTCCCAGATACATCCCTTTCCTTACTTCCTGTTGCCGAGGCTCAGCATGCAGCCTGCAAATTAAGACTTCCTGGGGCCCTAAATTGCTGGCAGCTGTTACAGAAGAAAGGCTGAGGACAGATCAGACATGCTCTTCCTTCAAGCATTGGCTCTTTGCTACTGTGAGACACAGTATACTGAGCTAGGTGGACTTGCGGCCTGAGCCGGCATGGCATCCCTTATGTTCAGTAGGGGAACAAGCAAGAAAGAGTGTGTATCCAGATCCCAGTGGGCAGTGAGGGACGCATGTGTGTGCTTGTTAAGGAGGTTGATTATGGCAGAGTCCTCGTCTTGAGGGAGATGAAGTGGCTTTTTGATTTTATGATGTCCAGCAAGCACAGCTTGAGACAGCAATTTGGCAATGTCTGGGAATAAAGAGGGCATTTTACAAGGTGCTTTATCAGTCCTTGCGTCAAATTGCCTGTTCAGTTACAATGGTGTTACCAGGCTTAATTGATCTCATTAAATGGCTTTGTCCCTCTATAAACCAAATCCTTATAAAACCATTAACAAGTGTTCTTGTGTCTTGGCTGCAGGATGCTGCGGCGGCTTTGGGCTGGATGTTGTAGGAGCGTTAAACGGCAGTGGCGGGGTGGGTGTGGGCAGAGCCTGTCGTGCTGACAGACCGCTCCTGATCTACTTCAGGATTGTCCATTTTCTTCCTCTCTGGTTCCCTTTCGTGGATCTCTCTAAGTGGGCTCATATTTGTTTGACTAGGAAAACTGAGCAGGGGTTTTATTGTAGGGGGAGGAGCACCAGTGAATACTTGCCCCCGTATGTGCAGCACCCCCTTGTATTCCAGGTACAGAGCCTGAGCTTCGTCCTGTACATACAATGCCCCAGTATGTCAAGCCTGGTCTTTCTTTTGGGAATATAGGCGTGAAGATTTGTTCACAAGTGTTTTGCACAAAAAAGCCAGCAGAGGCAGACAGAAACTGAGCCAGGCTGCCTGGGTTATATTCTTGTCTATCACTAAGTGCAGTACAAGGAGACTTTAAATAAATGGCTTAAGGAATGAGTCTCCTTCTATAGAACAAAAGTGATTCCCTCTGACTCTTGTGGGAGTTTCTTCTGTGCTACAGTGCTAGAATTGGGATCTCTTTGTGCTTAGTACCTATCTGTATACCTATCTGTAATGTGGGTAAAATGTCTGCCTCATCTTGTCCACCATATGCAATCCTTGATAACCGTATGGTCACGCCTGAGTGAAATATGCCATATAGAAACAAACTGTATCTGGTTGATATGCATCTATGCCAATTGAAATAGGAATGTTTGTATCTTAGCCTGATTCAGATGTAGCTGTGAGTGAGGATGCGATTTGGGGGAATCCTTTGATTAACAATTTCCTGTGAATACAGGAAACTGGACTCAGTGGTCTGAGCAGTCCCTTCTAGTCCTGTGTTCCTATCTGGAATAAAGTATGTGGGGCAGGAAGGTGCTCTCACCACTGAGGTAGGTGCCATTCTCTCCTCTAGATGATACTTAATTTTTTGGTGGAAAGGAAAAGGCATGTTAAAAGTGCCATTTAAAACTCCCTGATATCCTCATTCTTTCAGTGATTTAGTGACGTTGATAGCAATTTGCAGCTGTTCGGCAACATTTCAACGATGCAATTTCAATATAGAGTACTTGAGGGATTCCCTCAAGGTACAATAATTAGGGTATAATTAGAGTAATTCATACAGGGAGCATGTACTGTTCTTGGTCTTGGAACAAGGAGCTCTCTCCCCTACTGCTACTGTGCAGCTCTATTGATCAATCAAGAGTCCAAGGATCATGCTACTATTGCTGTTCCTATTCTTGACTGCCTAATTATTTGGGAGAGACTCAGAAATACCTTGTCATCTTCCATAAAGTGTTAGGTTTGGGAACAGGGGGGATATTGAACTGGATATTGGTGTTTTTCTATGATTGAAGCTGGCCTTTAGAACAATACAGTGATTCTTCACATGGTCCCAGAAGGCATGATAGAGCAAATCTTCTATGTGCGGGCCTTAAAAGTTTTGGATACAAAGAACTGGAAGGAGGAGGCACCACACGATCAGTTATGCCCATCTTTTCCAACGTAATAAGGAACATGCACAAGAACTTGGGACTGACCATGAGAAAGCTTGAAAAGCACGTGTGGGCCATTAGATGTAGTCTCTTGCCAAAAGTTCATCTTCTTGGGTCTCCTCCAAGTTTTCCTCCTTTACCAGTGCAATGTCTCTGGTGCTGTTATTTATTCCAGCCCATCTCTTATCCACAGAGGATATATACTGTAGGCCCATCCCCAGGGCCTTCTCTTCAGTTCAAGTTGTTGATGCTCCTCTAGAAATACTATAGTCCACTTCCAACTGTTGGCCAAAATGGTGATCATCACCTACTGCACCCTTTCTCACTCCAACCACATTATATCCTGATATGAAGTTCCCTTATGCTATTCTGAGGCACATTAGCTGGACTCCCTTTGAATAATCTACCTACAAAGTGGCTCACTCTTGTCTTTCCATGCCTTTTTGAGGACTGCAATGCTTGAATTAAGAATTACCCCCCACGCCTATCAACATTTTTCACCTCTTAAGTCTAAAGCTGTTACTTTTGTGAATTCATCCCACCCTGGGCTAGGACAGCCTATCCTTTCCTTTACATTATTTCCACTGAAAAATAGACATAAGATTTTCATTTCTCCCTCACCTTTCCTTCCCTTCATTTAGATGAGGGAGGCTGAGTTCCTTGAAGCTCCCTGTCTACATCATCTCCACCAATCCCTCTTCTCACCTCTTCTGTGCTGCACTGTGTATTTGTGCTATTTTAAAACTTCAATCCTTCCATTTTTATCAGTTAAGTCAAGAACTGAGCAAAATGCTGGGATGATAGAAACTGTTAGTGAGAACAGATCAAAGCTTCCCCCTTACAGAGGGACGTTTGGAGCGGGAACTTTAGGTTCACCATATTCTTCAAGGTAGAAACTTGTTGAATACTATGAGAGACCCCGTTACCATGTGTAACTGTGAACAGGCACAGATCGGTGTTCAGTAGCATGCTGCTTGTTTCACTAAATAGATTTTTGGACAGTGGAAATGTGCTGTGGGTAAGGTTGATGAAAATGGTTACCTGTAAATAAAATTAAATAGAGGGAGGGATGGACTCAGATCTGAATAGCCCCAAAATTTGATATGTTTAAATATAGATCTGGATCAAGATTACTAAAGAATAGTAAACACACCAGAATAACAATCAGGATTCAGAATGACCCTGATAAACTGGAAAAATGAACGAACAAAACTCAGGACAAATGCAAAGTCCTTCATAAGGAAGGAAAAATCAAAGATACAAATCAAAATTAGGAGATGACTGGCTAGGCTTTGGTGCTGCAAAAAAGGCCCTGTGAGTTGTAATGGACTGCAAGCTGAATATGAGGCAACGGTGTGCTCTTGTAAAGCCAATATCATACTGGGTTGTATTAACAGATGTAACACCTGCAAGTCAGGGGAAGTGACTCTTCTAGTCTGTTCAGCACTGCTGAAGCCTCACCTGAAGTACTGTGTCCGTTTTGGACACCACAGCTCAAAAAAGATGTGACAAATTGGAGTCCAACAGAGATCAACACAAGATACGGTATTAGAGGTCTAGGAAAGATGATACCTGATATCCCTGAAACATGATACATGGTATTTAGTTTGGATAAGAGAGGACTGCAAGAGATTTGATAACAGTCTTCAGATATATGAAGGGTATCTGTAAAATGGATGGTGATAAACTATTCTCTGTGGCTTCAAGGGAGAGGACAAGGAGTAATGGTCTAAAATAGCAGCAAAGGAAATTGAGGTTGGATATTAGCAAGAACTTGCTAACTAGGTAGGTGATTTAATATTGGAACACATTACCCAGAGGGGTTAGGAAATGTCCAGAGTAGGTTAGATCCTGTTGCGTGCAAGAAGTTGGACTGAATGCCTTCATGGGGTCTCTTTCAGCTCTACTTTTCCATGATCCTCTGAATAAAGGTTGATGATATGGTCTTGTTTATATCAACTTTGATTTGGAGTAATTCCACTGAATTTAATGTAGTACTTCAGGCTGAGACTGGTATAACAGAGAGCAGAATCAAGCCCATAATACAGTGACCTCCATTTTGACAGTACTCAGTTGGCAAAACAATTGTTAGTATAGCATAGGATAACTTTCTGTGGCAGGGCACTTGGTGCTCCTGCCACTTGAAGAGGTCAGGCAGTCTATGGAGCCACAGGCCAATGGGACCAGGCCTAATTAGAGAGTCAGCTGACACAGGGGCTGGCACGTGTGGCCCAGCCTGATCAAGGGAGTCACCTGACTGCAGGGGAGATGCCCGAGTGGAGGAGGGCTGGTCTTAGGGTATAAGCCCACCCAAAACCTTGGGAGCAAGAGGGCCCTGAGGCCTGAGCAGAGTGTGGCCTTGAGGGGTCAGAGCAGTGTTTAGGGCTGGCCAGGTCCAATGGCCTGGAGAGTGACTGGGAGAGTGAAGAGTTAACAGGGTCTACAACAAGCAACCAAGACAGGAGCTGTCACCTAGGAGAGGGGTCAAGAGAGAGACTGAGTGGCTGATAACCCAGTGAGTGGTTGCACAAGACATGAGGGGTTTGAGGGCTCAAAGAGGGGCCAGAGGAGAGACTGGGGGAGGGGGGTTGTCAGCCTGAGTGGGACTGAGAGAGGCCAATGGGTCAGAAGGCCCAGCAAGAGGCAGTATCTGCAATAGGTAGACCATCTGTAAGGATGTCATCTGTGAGGCATGGGACATGGTGTAGGGGAGGTATGGAACCATGCGATTGGCCCCTAAGGCCATGAATACAAGGTGGGTGGTCAGTATAGTCAGATTAGGGCAGCCTCCCACAATATATATATCAATTAACATCTAGGCATGGCAGACAAAAGTGGAGGAGACTGTCCTTAGAACAGGGATTTAAAAAAAAAATGAGGGTATCCCATGACACCTTCTTCACCAGCGAAATCCAGCTCCAGCTGGGATGGACGGCTACAGCTTTGAGGAGCATGCAGCAGGACTGCCCAAGCACTTATAACAGGAAGCCTAAGCTAATGAGAGACCTGTAATAAACAGGATGCAATGATCTAATCCGAATTCAGCCAGGATGCTGATGTTAGCAGTCTTACTGCGACGTCATGGACCATGAAATCTTCCGGTCCACATCATATGTATTATCCCAAGGGGAGCACTCAAGGCAGCACATCATACAGGGCCCTTGGTTCAGTAGCAAATCAAAGCAGTGCAGGCTGTTAATTGACAGGTGTCCTATAACTGTCCCTGAATGGACATTTCTTAATTAAGTCCCTATAAAAGTCAGGTATTAGCTAGTGCAATCTGATGGGGGGGGGGAGGTGCGCGTGCTTTGATGGGGGGCTGTTTCAAGGAAAAGAGGGCCCATTTTAGTATCAAAGGGAAGACGAATTAGCTACTACCGTGGTGAAAGGCTGGTGAGGCAGGTGTTATGTTAATCGGATGGATGCCTTTCGTTTTCACTAGCTCAGCATGTGGAAGCTTGAATTCCTGTTTGAACAGAGGGCTTAGCTCTGCTCTTCCTTAGTACGGGTATAAAAACAGCTTCCTCCCAGCAACTTACTCCTGATGTGCAGTGACATAATTACAAGAAGAGCAAGGGTTGCAAGGCGGATCTTCATCGTGCCAGCCTAGTGGAATTCACATCAGCTGCTGTCTTCCTTCTTTAGCTCATGTCTCACTACATTAATCCTCTCTTCGCCCTGCACTGACATCACACAATGCAGCACAATTGAAAGGTCACACTTTGCCCTCACCAAGCCAGTCAATGAAATAACTGGACTTTCATTGTGACAAGATACACCCTAGATTGATAAGCCCTGAGCCTACAAAAGTCACTGCTTAGCACACATCAGAGAAGATTTGATTAATTTTAACTGATTAGCACACTCCGGCAGCCTCCCTGTCATGTGAATTCAGTGTCCCTGCACTTCAAAATGGTGAAAGGGGGAACTTTAACTAAAGCTCGTTGAACAAGATTTAGTTAAAGTACCCCCACCACCATTTTCAGGTGTGGGATGCTGAATACACATGACCCTGAGGATGCTTTAATTAGAGTGGCTTTCAGAGCTGCTCTTATTAAAATGCCCCTACCCTCCATCCTGGAGCATATGTAAAGCCACTCTGAGCTCCTAAGTGGCTTGGAATAAAATAAATAATCAGTTCCCACAGAAAGGGGCAAATTTTAACGAGAGCAGACCAGCTTCACCGTGGAAATGGTGTGAATCCAGTGAATTCAGTAGAATTCAGTTCATAATGGCTTTGGCAGAGACTGCACCTGAGGATTTAGCCCATATAATTATATATAAAAGCAAGAAGAGACAGTGATGTATGCAACGGGGGGGCACTTTGAACAGGTCCTAGCCTTGAGCTGGGTCATTTAAACCTGTGCTGAGTGCCTTACAGAGCTTTTATCACCCCCTCTGCCCAGCTATCAGAAAACCATGTCCAGGTAGAAAGTAGAGGAGATTAGTCTGGGTGATTTAACTTTGCACTGGGAGCTGTTGAGCACACCATGTTTCTGAGAGTCAGATGGTTTAAGATGAAGGAATAGATAACTGATGTGAGTGCCTGAACTGGGATTTTGGAGTCCAACGTCTGACACTTTCGAATTAAAAAAAAAAAAAATCCTAGGCTCAATTTCAAGAGAGATATGGGGTCTGACTTCACATTGCCTTAGATCTTTAGTACAGAGGGTGCGATTCATTCCAGTGCTGATGTGGTGGTAGTTTTTTATACTTGTTTTATACAGGTAAGTGACTTTTGACAGGCAGAAAAGTTTAGCACGGTGGGCTTGCTGACTGCGGAGGGCAGGTTGTTAGAACATTTGACTGGAAAGGACCTTCTGGGCCATTGAGTCTAGTGTCCTACTGTCACAGGCAACCATTTCATTAGCCCTATAATAAGCTGGTTGCATTCCCATCTTAAAATTACTTAGGTTCCTTTGTCTCCACAACTCCTACTTGAAGGCTTTTCCGATGTCTTCTTAGCAACCGTCCTCTTATTTGCAACCTACATTTGCAACCTAAATTTGTTCACAATCAGTTTATACCCATTTGCCATTATGTAAGCATTTCCCTTTTGCTTTATACAATTCTCTAGCCTTGGTATTTGCCCTACTGATGCAATTGCAGGGAGCTATCGTATCTTTTCTCAGCGGTCCCCTTGCTAGAGTAAAGCAGTCAAGCTCATTCACTTTCTTCTCATAAACTAGGCTCTCCTTTACCCTGATACTCCTAATGACCTTTCTCTGCACTCTTCTCCTTTGAGATCTTTTTTCTTGAACATGGTTGACTGCAGTTGTACAGAGTACACAGTAGAAAAGAGCAGAGCACCAGGGATTGATGCCTCGGGGTCTCTGCACTGGAGATATCATGAAACAGAGAAGATGTTGCTACCACAGAGAGCGAAAGATAGGGTGATCCACAGTGTCAAAGGTTGTACTCAGAACAAGGAGGCAATCAAGGAAACAGCAGCCTACATTAACAGAAGATTGCCCAGGGAATTCATGCCCACGTGTTGTTCAGACCAGTGCCCCGACTGGAATCACTGGGACTATCCCCTACTTTAGAAGAACAGTGCTCTGTTACCTCACTTACACCTGTTTTCACTGATACAGTCTTTACATGTGATCCTTAAATGTATTTAGTCTTGTGACAGACATGAAATTGTAGTGTCCCCTGTAGAGTGAAACCTGTCCTCTTGTGCACAGTAACAGCATAGCAGCTATTGTGCAAGATCGTGTCCCTCGCTCAAGCAAACACACATGCACCCACGTACCCATCCACAGATGTCCCTTATCCCTAATTTGAAAGGAGAGTGAAAGAACAGTCATTGCTGATTTTTCTCTTTGGTGAAGCTGTCAGTAAAGGTGCTGACACTAGGCCCACTTGTGTCCACTTGGCTCCGGCCTGAAGTCCGCCTGTGAGGAAGCTGGGCTGACACCAACAAGTCATTTTTTACAGGCTACTGGCTGGCCTTTAGTGGTGATGAATCTCACTTATAACTCACCTGAACCATAGTGGATCTGTAACCTAGGCCTTCTCTTCACTTCTCTCTCAGTTGAATGTACTGGAGTGGATAAATTGATTTGTGATGTGTGAATCACAAATGTTTTCAAGCAACGTTTGGACATTTATTGTGCTGGGATCCATTGACCCCAGCTGACTTCCTACCCCTTGTGTAGGGGGCTGGACTTGATGATCTTACAAGGTTCCTTCCAGCCCAAATGTCTATGAAATTTATGAAATCCCACTAATTGCTTCTTTGCATCTTTCATTTGCCTCTGTTGAGGTATCCCTAGAAAACCAAGCTATCAGCCTACAAACAAAGAAAAATTGCTAGATCTGTGTGAGGGGGAAAGTGTGGGGCAAGAGAAAAGCCCCAAGGGACTTGCACAGGGACCACTCGCCCCAGGTGCAGGGAGAGACTCAGCCAGAGTGGGGAACACACCACCACATTTCTGCAGCATGTGCTCCCTGAAAATAAGTGGGTGGAAGGCACAGGAGAGTGTTTCTGGTCCTGGAGAGGGGCAGTGGGAGGAGGACTGCATCCACCAGACAGAGGTGATGCTGGAAGTCACACCTGCCAGCAGCGGTCCATGGCCAGTGGCAGAAGAAGGCATCAGATCCTCTGCACGGAAAGGTCAGAGAGGATTACTGGTTAAATTTGTGACCCACTGGAACAAGAAGCCCTTGAAGACATCGGTCAAGGATGGAAGTGGTTGAACGGCAGCGTGCTGAGGGAATTTGGTGCACAGGTGGTATTCTCTTCCATCCTACCAGTGAACGGACGTGGAAGACGGCATGAGAACTGCATCCGAGAGACCAACTGGCGGCTTCGGCAGTGGTGTCTCGAGGCAGGCTTCG
>NW_017728886.1:262937961-262949193 GCF_001723895.1 Crocodylus porosus | reverse complement strand
GCCCAGCACTCTTTCCTGCTTATGCAGGGGGTCGGACTCGATGATCTATTGAGGTCCCTTCCGACCCTAGCATCTATGAATCTATGAAAAAACCCCTTGAGACGTGGTCCGTGAGTTCAGGGGCATGGCCTAGGTGTTTTTCAGGTTCTTTCTTTTCCTTTTTTTCCTGTTGCATGGGGATTGTGTTCCCCTTCCCCCAGTGTGGGGTGGTGATTGGAGGGAGAAACACCTTCCTAAAAGGATTTTTGGAAGGTTTCTCACCCTGGGAGCTAAACCAGGGAGAAGACCCAGTGAGAAAGTTTTCTGTTTGAAGAGTGGAGTCATCCTTAAAGAGGCAGATCTGAATTAACTGACCCAGGAGCCCAAAAAGAGGCATCAGCTTCATTAGTTTCTTTGTCCATCCAGGTTTTGGATTAGGCCCTCCAGAGAACTGAAATGGGCCATTTAACCCAGGAACGGGAGACATTTTGAGTTCATATTTCTTTTCCTTTACTACCCACTGGATTATATCATTGGTTTCTTAAGGGGCCAGCTTGAACTCTTTAACCCAGGAATCTAGGTAGAGCTGATTTAAGGCCATTGGCCTGATGGACTTGCAATGGACTGATCTCATTGTTGGCAGATCCTTGGCCAAAGGAGTGAGGGGCATTCAGAAAAATGGCCTTGAGTGGCCCGGGTAAACATGCCTGTCATGGGGAAGAACAGGAGAGAGGGCCCCAAAGTACAAATGGGGACCCCCGGGCGTGGGAGCCCCCGAGAAAAAGAAAGCAAAAAAGGATAAAGAACAACACTTACAGCAGGACCCATGGTGCAGCCAGAACCAGGGGAAAGACCCACGTGGATCATAAGCTACAACTTTATACAGCTGCAGCTGGCCAGTGATGTCATCAGCAATCACTGGCCAGTGAGAATAAAATGGACCACCAGCGAAGGTGGAGGAAAGGAGAGACCGGGGCAGGCAAAGGCACCAACACTGGGTGCCCCCTGGAAGCCCCTTGGGTGAGAGAGCCTGAGGAGGCTCCCTGCCCCAGTGGAGGTTGACCCTCCAGTGGGAGCCAGGAGCCAGAAGCTGCTCCTGATGGCATTGGCGGCAGCGAAAGGAGCCAGGAGCCAGAAGCTGCTCCTAACGATGAGGAAGGCATCAAAAGGAGCCAGGAGACAGAAGGGGATCCTGATGCCATCAGCACTGATGGAGGGGACAGAGAGACAGACCCAACTCTCCACATCATAGCAGGTGGGACTGTTGAGAGCATCAGGGAGGTGGAGGAGACGTACCCTCTGGGAGGAGTTGGATGAAGGCAGCGTGAGGGGCTGCAAAGTGAGGCCACAAGAGGTAGGGTGCTGACCCTGCATGTGAAGAGTGGTCAGGCAACTGGAGAAGGGCTGCAAGGTTCCTGAAGAGATGGAAGTCTGGGTGACAGGGGAGACGAGCCGTGCCAGGGACCACAGACTACCTTGGCCCCATGTAGGGTATAACTCATGACAAAATTCATAGAGAGGTGGGTGACCAGCATCCTGGTGTAGGGACCTGGGAAGGGACTGCACAGGGCCCTTGTAACATGGTAGGGTTTTTTTTTAACATGTTCTTTGTGTTTCCCCCTTTTGGAGGGGTTGAGAAGCAGGTCCAGGGTGTGCAGGTAGATGATGGAGGCAGAACTCCTTTGAGCTCTATTGTTGCTTGAGATCCAGGTCAGGCTTCTAGTCCTGGGGAAGGGGAGCCCGCCTTGCGACCCAAGGGAGACATCTCAGGTAACCTCACATATCCAAGTGAGTCACCCTCTGGAAGCTTGTACATTAGACAGTAGTGGGCCACACAGGCAGCCATAGCCAGGGACACAACGGTGTTGGGAGCATGACCAGGAAAACGACAATGATCTGCCAAGGCTTGGTGTGAGGTCGGGGTGTAGGGGACATGAAGCCCTGCAGAAGACTGCCGAACAAACACTTTGCTGCTGAGAGATCCCAAATGGTCAGCTCCCTCACTGATAGACTATTCAAAGTCATGGCAGGTGAGATTGGGGGAGACTGCACCGGGAGTAAACATCTTCTCAATGGCCCGCAGGAAATGGTAGGGTGAACACCACCGGCCATCCAGGCCAGAGTCGCATGTGACCGTATGTTTGAGGCCAGGCGGACACAGTGTCTAAACTCTGGAGTACCCATGAGGGTGCTATAAAATTTGGGCCCCAGAGTCAGGAATCCAGGATGTGGTAAGGGTAGGTGTAAGGGAGAGAAGAAAACCCTGCAAAAATGACCTGTCAGGACCCTTGCCAACTCTACATCCAGCTCCCAATAGTTAACAGTACATTAAGATGTGGCAGGTAAGAGGAGAACATCGGAAGTTGGTGGTGGCAATACTGCCTGGTTCCCCAATGGCTTACTGGTGAAACACTGGGCAGATGTGGGCCAAGGCCATATAGCACCTATCCCCAATGATCTGCCACTCTGGGATGTAAATATAAGACTTACAAGACTCCCAAGTACACTTTCCGCTGAAGAGGTTTCCTTCCATCTCAATTGCAGACTTCCAGACTGTGAAATTTTAAATGTTCTTTTTATTGATTTTTATAACATTGGAAAGGCATAACAAAAAGGTAAGACAGGTGCAACTACAGAAGCAATCCATAAAACACACTTTACAGTGAGCACACCACAAATGAATTGTAAATTGAATGTGCGGTAACATAAATTAATTTCAAGCTTATTTATGAAACCTGCACTGACATGAACTAAAGCAAAAAGTGGAACAGAGTAGTGTTTTCCCTCAGATGTAATCTAGTGTAGATGACTTTTATTTAATGGGAAAAGAACAATTAGTAAAGAAACTCTATATAAAGTGTACACACATATACGTACACATTGTGGGTGTGCGAAGCGAGCCCTATTTGATTTGGATTCAGCCCAAATCAGGGACAACGATTCAATTCCTTGATTCAGATCACTTTCCCTAATTCAATTCAGCCGAATCCGAATCAGAAGATTCAAAGATGATTCAGAGAATCAGTGATTCGGACAAAGCTTTAAAAGTTTTTTCTATATACCTTGAGGTAGCAGGCATGGCTTGTGATCACTGTGATGCTGGGGCACATGGAGTGTGCCACAGGAGTGTGTGGGGGGAGCCCTCCACGTGCTTGGCGGCAAACCCAGAAGTGGATCAGAAGTAATTCCGTCCACTTCTGGGTCTGCCGCTGAGCACACTAGGGGTCCCCTCCATGCTACCCTGGCTCAGTGATAAGCTGCAGGGGGACTCTAGGTGCCCCCCAGACCCAGGAGGCACCAGTCATTGAGCCAGGGAGGGTGCAGGGGGGGCCCCCAGCACGCTTCCTAGCAGATCCAGAACTGAAACGGAAGTGCTTCTGGTCCACTTCTGGGCCTGCTGCTGAGCGCACTGCAGAACCCCCCCTACCCCGCCCCCCCCATGCTTGTGGGGCACTCCATGCGCCCCACTGTCACAGCATTCA
Source organism: Crocodylus porosus (assembly GCF_001723895.1). Lineage (NCBI taxonomy): Eukaryota > Metazoa > Chordata > Crocodylia > Crocodylidae > Crocodylus > Crocodylus porosus. Next base: position 262,945,732 of record NW_017728886.1, on the reverse strand, counting down.
CGAGCCCCTGCTACCTAGAGGTATGTAGAAAAGAACATTTAAAGCTGTCTCTGTGGCTGAATTTCTGAATCTTTCCAAATTTCTCTGAACCTATTTGGAGGGTTCTGATTCGATTCAGACAGGGTAAAGGGCCCTCTGATTCAGTTTGGATTTGGAGATTCAGCTACCGAATCGTGCTGAATCTCCACCAAATCGAATCAGAACCCTCCAAATAGGTTCAGAGAAATTTGGAAAGGTTCAGAAATTCAGCCACAGAGACAGCTTTAAATGTTGTCACCCCGCCCTAATACGCATGCGCACGCGCACACACACACACACACACAAAGATTTCAGTTCCTAATTCATGAAACCACTAAAACTTGTGCTTAGCTTATCTTGAAATCACCAGGACTTGAGTGCATGGTTTTAAGTTGGAGTCCTTAAGTGTTTCCTGAAAGTTATCCCCTTACAGCCCAGATAATAATATCAACTATAGAGGTGTGTTGAAAACCTTCACTTTGCTCTCAGGAGACTGTAATTGTCCCCACTTCTGGAATCTGGTTAATTTACAATTCAAACAACAGTTATACATGTTTAGACTATAGTAAAACAAAATTGGATAACAATGAAGATAATTCCACTGGAAAACTTACATAGAGAAGATTATTTATCACTTTAAATCTCTATGTCAAGACTGGATGTATCTCAAGATACAGCCTCTTGTTCAGCAACAAGGTATGAGCTTGATACAGGACTTAGCAGGTACAATTCTATGTCCTATGTCAATGGTTCTCAACCTTTTTTGTACCAGGACCCATTTGTAACCCTCGATGGCCAGTCCTGACCCAGTGCCCCTCACTCCTGACTCGCTTCCCCTCTGTCCCCAGCACTCCAGTGTGTGTGTGTGTGTGTGTGTGTGTGCGCCTGCGCGCGCGCGGGGGGGATGGGCGAGGCATGGGGGGTCCCAAGCAGCACTTTTCAGGCTCGAACTCTGCCAGCCTGCAAGGGAAAAGCCACAGTTTCCCACGCTTTTCTCCTTTAAAGGAGAATCCTTTTTTAAAGTTTGTTCGCAACCCTTTCATATATTCTTGCGACCCACTTTTGTTCACGACCTACAGGTTGAGAAATGCTGTCCTATGTTATGTCAGGCAAGGTGACTGTAGGGTCCTTTGCCACCTTAAATGCTTATGAATTTTAGTACATTGCTCTCCCTCTAAGCCTTTTACTCAGATTTTGCTGTGACTGATTTTGCATGAAGATCTTTCTGTCCTTAATTCCCTGAACATCAGAGACACTCCCCATGGATGGAGTTAGGATGCCTGAAGATACTTCATGTCATGAATGCAACCACTTAATAATTAAGCTATTTCTATCTGTGAAATGCAGAACGGCACATAAACAGAGACTCAGAAGGGGAGTCAAATTGGCCAATCAATTAAATGCTGCATTGGCCTAGCATATTTCATTAGGTGCCTGTCAATCTCAGAACACTTCCCAGAGAAATTAAAATAAATATTGGTAAATAAGAAAAAATTGCAGAGGCAAGGAAATGTCAGAGTAAGTACATCTTAATCAGAGTAGCTTTGGAGGTATTTGGCAGAGTCTCTCATCCCTGGATATTTTGTTGTTGATTAATTCAATCTCAAAACTGTCTCTGATGTGCAGGCATGATCCCTATGTTAGAGGGCATGAAAGGTGCAAAGGAATTGAGGAATAGTTTATTAATAGTTACACCACTTCAAACAATAGGCACTCCCCACTTGCTCCCACTGTGCTGGTGTTGAACCAGCCAAAGTGTGACTGCAAGAAATGAGACAGCAAGGGACACACCCCTAGCTCTGCAGTTGAGACCTGTATCGGTGGCATGCTCCAGACAAGTGGCTTGCAGCACCGCTAGGGCATCTTTGCTTCCTCATTTCCGATGCGGACTCCTATGGAATGGGGGGTATGTGCGCCGCAAGCATTGTCTCAGCCACCAGAGAAAGGACTCTGCGATGGTTGGGTAGACCTACTCCAAGTGACTTCAGTGTCCTACAGAAGGTCTGAGGGAAGACATGAATAGGTCTCAGGATCCTTTCTCCCACTCCCTACTCCCTGACCTTCTGACAGCACAAACAGTCCTCTCATTCTGAGCACATGATGCCAACCTGAAGCATGCAATGCTTGGCTTTCAAAGGTACTGAAGTCCTTTGAAAGCACCTGGAGATGTTCCTATTCAATGTGGATGAAAATCTGGATGTGGTGGGGAGGCATCTCTCTGCATCCTAAGTCTGAGTTACCCTGAGTCCTCAGCCCCAGCCTTATTTGCACCTCATTTCTAGAGCTGGTTGGAAACGAGCTGCTTTTTTTTTCTTTAAAACATTTTCTTAAAAACAAAGGATTTAATATTTTTTCATGGAAAGTCTGATTTAAAAAAAAATATATATATATCAAAAACTAAAGTATGTTGGCTGCCACTAAAAAAGTTTTGTTTTGAAAATGCTACCGCAGTTTGTCATGCGTAATAGGTTTTAGTAGGTTGTCTCATCATCACACGGTCTCTCCCACAGTGGACCAAGGCCTGTCCTCATGCAGAGGGAAAGACAGTGTATTATGGGGGTCTCAGTAGTTATGAATTCAGACCTTACAGAAAATATGGGGACAAGAGGAAACTGAACTGTAATTCCAAAAAATATTTCTTTTAGGAAGTATTTATTTTTCCTACAGAAAGGAGGCACTTTTCATGAGACCTTGTGTTTAGTGAAAAAAACAAACAAACCCCAAAACAAAACACAAAACAATTGGGGTTTTTTTTGCCAAAAACACGTTAAAGCAATTTTTTCTTCACCACTAGTGCCTGGTTCCCTCTCTTTGTGAAATTGGGCCAAAAGCTTATCTACCCTCTCCAGTGTCCTTTTAGAAATGATTAATATTTACAAAAATCTATGAGGTCCTTTGATGAAGGAGTATGAAGAGATATAGTTTGACTTCAGAATCTTCTGGGACTTAGTATAGACCAGCATGCAAGGATTACAGATCTTACTACAAACTAGTAGTAAGTTTGCTTGGGAAACTAAGTGCTAATCCGTGAAGTGGCTTGAAAGAAATCAATAGGGTTATGAAATTAATCCAATAATGTATACATACCTCATTTCAATGCTTAAAGGCAGAGATGGATGAGTACAAATCTGCAAAGAATAATAATGTCATTTTGACTGTCATGTAATAAATAGCCAGATCTACTCTTCATTAATACATAACATGCTGTAGTCCATCTTAGAAATATCAGTAGCCTGAATTAACATCTGTTCCTCTGTATATGAAAAGACCAAGAGATTTCAGTTTGGTAATTTGATAACTGCCTCAAGAAGATTGCCACATATTAAGTGGAATTTTGCAGTCACCCTTTTGTGTGATTAGGATAGTGCAGACTGGATAAATGATGGGGAAGAGGATGTCTGTACTGAGTTCATCAGATCTACTTCAACATTATCTGTATTTAATTTCAAATGTTCATTGAAAACCTGCTTTCTCACTTCTGCAAGGGCATTGAGCCAAGACTGCAATACTAATGGGTCAGAACATGTACATCCTGCACAGTACAATATTATTGATCATGGGCTGAATGTATAAAGAGACATTGGCTGCTTACTGCCACTGGAGTTGCCTGTGTCCAAAGTGTAGGTCCTCAGTCCTCTCAGTGGCTCCCTTTAACTTTAGAGGCACCTAAATTGCCCTAAGTTTCTACCAGTAACTAATAGGCCTGTGCGAAGCAGCAAGTATTTGCTTTGATTCAGATTTGGCCAATTCAGAGGGACAGTGATTCAATTCAGCTGATTTGGATTTGGAGATTCAGCTCTGATTCAATTTGGAGATTCAACCATAGACTATACAGGCAGTCCTCGATGCTGGACACAATTGCCTCCAGCTGGTAAGTCTGTTGTGGTGGGCAGAGGGGGGGGGGGCGGGGGAGAAGGTCAGATCAATACCCCCCACAGTGAGGGAGGGATTGGGGCTCAGACTGGGACAAGTTGCCCAGCCAAGGTGGGAGGGTGCAGGATTGTGGGAGGGGGGCTCCCGCCACTGCGCACCATGGGTCTGGGAGCTGCTCTTCTGGTGGCTCCTCTGGTGACTTGCAGCTGGTCCAGGAGGTCATGGGAGTGGGTGAGTGGCCCTGGATCTGTGTGGGGCAGGCTGGGCCAGGCTGTGTTCTAGGAGGCTAGTGCCAGCTGCCCACCACCAGGCTGCACGCCGTAGGGTGGGTGAAGCCAGGGCTGTGCTCTGGGTGGCAGGGTCCCACTGCAGGACTACACTCTGGAGGGCAGGTGGAGCCAGGGCTGCACTCTGGGCTGTGGCTGGGGCTAACCTCCTGGAGTGCAGCCCCTGGCTCCACCCACCCTACAGAGTGCAGCCTGGCAGTGGGTGGCTGGGCCTCCCGGAGCACAGCCCAGTCCAGCCTGCCCTGCACAGATCTGGGGGCACATGCCCACTCCCATGCCATCCCAGACCGGTGGTGAGAGCTGCCAGAGGAGCCACCAGAAGAGCAGCCCCTGGACCAGTGGTGTGTGGTGGTACACAGTGGTGGGAGCCCCCCACCCCAAATCCTAAGTCCCCCCTGCCAATCCCTCCCTTGCTGTCGGGGCATTGATCTGACCCCCCTGCCACACATCCCTTCCTTCTCCCCTCCGTCCACCACAACAGACTTACCGTCATAAGTCAAGGACTACCTGTTGCTGCAAGCCTTCAGAATCTCTGAATCTCTCCGAATCGATTCAGAGGCTTCCAATTCAATTTGGACCTTTTAATGGGTCTCCCAATTTGATTCTTATTTAGATTCAGATTTAGAGATTCAGCTGCCAAATTGGGCCAAATCTCCTCCAAGTGGAATGGCTACCAAAGCTTTGCATGGCCCTAATAACTAACTCTGGCCATCTAAATGTGTATTACTGGGTGTGTGGACAACCAGCCAAGTCTTGACAGCACTATGCTACTTGTTGCCTAGATCCCAGGGAAATAAAAAAACTAAGCCTTCTTCTGCATATTTCTTTTGCAGAGCCTGGTGTTAGGGCCTCTGGCCAGCCACATCTAGTTTGGTTGGCATTCAGACTGCCTGGTGCCAGGTTGGTAGTGATGATGACCAGCCGCTCCTTTATACCCAGTAAGCCAAGGGAAGAGTACTAAGGTGGTCTCCTGGGAGCTGGCATTTAAATCCCTGCTCCTAATCAGCTAAAGGAGGACTCTGAACCCAGGTCTCCCTCATTCCAGGGTTGAGGTGACTGGGTACTGCTTACTGTGTTTTGCCTTGAAAAGGGTGGTCCTTGCTTTGGTGCCTAACTCAGGAGAAAGCCCACGCTAGTAAATCCCTGTGGAGGGAGGTACTTGAAGATGCAGTGGTATGTGACTGTACAACCTTCTCCCAGAAGTACTTGGGTTGCCAGCACTGAATCCCACATCACTGGGGCTTCACTGCTATTGTTACCCCTATGGCCCTGATTGTAGGTGGCTTGGATATGCCTACTTGTGCATCATGTAGGGACCCTAGGCACCTAACTCAGGGTGTCTAGGAGTTAGGAGCTGCAAGGTTGAATGTGGACCTTGTCTTAGCCTAGGTTTGCACTGGAACTGAGATGTGACAGCATGTGTGGACGCAAACCCACAGAGTTTTTGTCTGTCTTGTTCAGGTAGCAGTAACACCAACAATGCCATAGTTTGGATGTACAACTTCTGCAGACATAGAGACTGATCAGAGCTGCATGGTTGAGAACAAGGACTGGCAACAGACAGCCCAGAGGCCAGATCCAGCCCAAAAAGTCATTCGATATGGCCTGTGTTGTGGTCTGCGTTTTAGTAACGGTGTGCTGATCTCATTATAGTTTAACCATTGGGTCTGGCCTGGATTCCACATTCTTCATTTTACCAGTGGCCAGCGAATCCTTCACTGAAGGCTCCTGCTGGGTTCTCCTTGTGATCCTGGCTCCGTGCAGTGAATGTTTTTTTCCCCCCTCACACCGACTTAGCCGCTCTAAATTGTTCCTTGTCACATCTGTCAGAGGAGGCTGCATTGGGAGCAGGGTTGTAGGGCAGAAAACAGCCCCTCTTCTCAGAGCAGGAACACTCAGGTGCAGCAGTGGACTGGCCGTACTTGTTGGGGACATGACAGAGGCAAAGCTGTCGTAGCCAAGGGCAGCAAGGAGGAAGACTTGGACGAGAGCTTTAGCTGCGTGGACACAGAGGGATGGAGTCTGGCTGAGTAATCATAATGGCCTTGTCTAGACTTGGAGTCTGTGGACCTGAAGCAGCAATGTAGGCTTTGATTAAATGGCAAAAGTAATCAGCCAGGTGAGCTTTCCCAGCACTTGAGGATTAATGCCGGCAACTGTTGCAAAACCAGCATTAAGATCTGTAATAAGGATGAAGTTTCTCACACTGAGAAGGCATCCCCTGCAGCACTACATGCCTTTCAATAACATAATCTTCTCAAACAGACTAAATGCCATTGCAACCTGGTCCTTTGTCCAGGGACGGAGATGTTGCAGTGTGAGGAGGAACTTCAAACAACTGGATCAATTCCAAAAAAAATAACAGAAAAGTGCAGAGAAGACTGCAGTCACCTCTAAGCAATCAACAAAGTCCCATGTATCCAAATCAACAGTGGAATATGGGATCACACATTAATTTGGCCCAGCACCACAAACTGAAAATGAAGTGGCCTGGCTGCCCCTTCAGTAAATCCGAATGAGGCCTGTCCTACTCAACCGCACTGCCAGGTGTGCAGCTGATGAGCAGTTATTTTCACCCTCACCTTAGCAGGAAACTCTCTCAAATTAATTAGACAGCTGCTGCCCAAGATGTCATATGGGGAGCAGCAGAAGCTTCTATTAATTACAGCAAAGCACTGCTGGCCACAGAGATTAGTACATGAAGGACAGTGCCAGTGTGATAATCCCATGCCCGTGGGAATGACATGGAAGGTATGAATCAGCTAGGTCAGAGCAATGCTTTTAAATACAGTGCATGCAAGAATCCCTTCAGAGACCAGGCAGGGCAGCCATCTTCTAGCCTGAAGGGACGCCAAGGGGCTACCGAATGTGAGTGTTCACAGGGAAGGGAAAACCCTGGATTGCACCCAGTAATTTTTAATATGAAATACAGCAATGTCTGTAAAGGAAGGACTGAGTAGATCCCTCTAACTACTAAGCTAGAAAGCCAGATGGATACACTTTCTCTGACCCAATAAGTCTGTGTTTAGTCCATGCACAGTGAAACATCTTTGACAGCTGGCAATCTGCCTTTCGCTGCCTTCCCCAGTAGCCTACAACTGGTAGTTAGAGCACCCTTCTTGTGGCCAGGGCTAGATCCAGGGGGGTGCAGTGGTGTGAATTCCCCTTGAATTCATGCTGCAGGTTTGGAGAGGAGGGGCCTGGCTCCTTATGGGGGCAGCAGTGAAGGGGGTAGCTATGAAGAAGCTGGCATGGCTCCTCTGAGCTCTCTCTGACTCAGTGCTGGCTGGGCCTGTTGTGGCAGTAGGGGTGCCAGGGAGCCATCACAACCAGGGAGATCAGCACTGAGATCAGCTGCATGATCTGGTGAGAGAGGAGGGGGTGGCAGGGACACATGGAGATGAGGCCATCCAAGCTTTCCATCAGGAGGAAAGAAGAGGTTGCTTTCCATTGCTGTATCCAGTGCCTTCATGCAGGTGGAGTGACCTAGAGCAGCCAAGCCCGGGGTTCTGCCCAGCACCAAGGTGAGCTGTTCAGACTCCCCTTCAGTCCCCCCACCCCCATCAGCAAAGGGCAGCATGGGGTCACACCCC
>NW_017728886.1:262933030-262936911 GCF_001723895.1 Crocodylus porosus | reverse complement strand
TAATGCCGGCAACTGTTGCAAAACCAGCATTAAGATCTGTAATAAGGATGAAGTTTCTCACACTGAGAAGGCATCCCCTGCAGCACTACATGCCTTTCAATAACATAATCTTCTCAAACAGACTAAATGCCATTGCAACCTGGTCCTTTGTCCAGGGACGGAGATGTTGCAGTGTGAGGAGGAACTTCAAACAACTGGATCAATTCCAAAAAAAATAACAGAAAAGTGCGGAGAAGACTGCAGTCACCTCTAAGCAATCAACAAAGTCCCATGTATCCAAATCAACAGTGGAATATGGGATCACACATTAATTTGGCCCAGCACCACAAACTGAAAATGAAGTGGCCTGGCTGCCCCTTCAGTAAATCCGAATGAGGCCTGTCCTACTCAACCGCACTGCCAGGTGTGCAGCTGATGAGCAGTTATTTTCACCCTCACCTTAGCAGGAAACTCTCTCAAATTAATTAGACAGCTGCTGCCCAAGATGTCATATGGGGAGCAGCAGAAGCTTCTATTAATTACAGCAAAGCACTGCTGGCCACAGAGATTAGTACATGAAGGACAGTGCCAGTGTGATAATCCCATGCCCGTGGGAATGACATGGAAGGTATGAATCAGCTAGGTCAGAGCAATGCTTTTAAATACAGTGCATGCAAGAATCCCTTCAGAGACCAGGCAGGGCAGCCATCTTCTAGCCTGAAGGGACGCCAAGGGGCTACCGAATGTGAGTGTTCACAGGGAAGGGAAAACCCTGGATTGCACCCAGTAATTTTTAATATGAAATACAGCAATGTCTGTAAAGGAAGGACTGAGTAGATCCCTCTAACTACTAAGCTAGAAAGCCAGATGGATACACTTTCTCTGACCCAATAAGTCTGTGTTTAGTCCATGCACAGTGAAACATCTTTGACAGCTGGCAATCTGCCTTTCGCTGCCTTCCCCAGTAGCCTACAACTGGTAGTTAGAGCACCCTTCTTGTGGCCAGGGCTAGATCCAGGGGGGTGCAGTGGTGTGGTTGTATCCCCTTGAATTCATGCTGCAGGTTTGGAGAGGAGGGGCCTGGCTCCTTATGGGGGCAGCAGTGAAGGGGGTAGCTATGAAGAAGCTGGCATGGCTCCTCTGAGCTCTCTCTGACTCAGTGCTGGCTGGGCCTGTTGTGGCAGTAGGGGTGCCAGGGAGCCATCACAACCAGGGAGATCAGCACTGAGATCAGCTGCATGATCTGGTGAGAGAGGAGGGGGTGGCAGGGACACATGGAGATGAGGCCATCCAAGCTTTCCATCAGGAGGAAAGAAGAGGTTGCTTTCCATTGCTGTATCCAGTGCCTTCATGCAGGTGGAGTGACCTAGAGCAGCCAAGCCCGGGGTTCTGCCCAGCACCAAGGTGAGCTGTTCAGACTCCCCTTCAGTCCCCCCACCCCCATCAGCAAAGGGCAGCATGGGGTCACACCCCCCTGTTCAGAAACCCAGATCTGCCCATGGATGTGGGAGATGTAGATTCAAATCCTATGAAGCAATCCAGGGAATCCATGGACAATTGCTCCAGAACCAAATAGATTTTAGATCAAATATAAAAACGTGGGGGCATGTACCCCAGAAGTGATTCTTAGGGCTCCACCCACTGCAGCCACAAGTTGATGAGGGGTTTGGCATGTCCTACAACTGCAGTTAAGAAGTGAGTTGAACCACCATGATGAGAATGAGTACTGGGAGCCTCACAGACCAGTGTGGACCAGTCTTGTTTCCAGCAGGCCTCTTGGAAACAAGAAAGGCACGTGGAGATGCTTGTGAAGGATGAAGCAGAAGGGCAGTACTGCCAAAGAACAGGGGGTGGGGTGCAAAATAGTTAATAGTGGGGGTGGGGAAATAAATGGTGTTGGTTTGTCATTTCATAGCAGCCTTAAAGAGAGTGTGCTTGAGGTTACAAGAGTGAGCATCAGGTTAATAATCGTTGAGTTGGCACAATAGGGAAGACTGGGGAATGCACTGAAAATGGGTTATGTGGAAGAAGAGAAAGAGGAGTTCAGAGAAAGCCTGGAGGATTTGGCTAGAGCAATACCTTGTATAAACAGAAGTGGGTGTGAATGGATACATTGGGGAAGGAAATGAAGGGCTTGAGGCAAAGCATGGGTGAATGGGGCAGAGTTAGGCATAAAGCTGGAGAACAAAGTAGTGGAAATGGCTGAGACCCAGTCATTGCGAACATGGTGTTTCAGAAGGAAAAAAAAAGAAAAGAGTATAGCATCATGTGCAACGGTGGCCTGAGCAAAAGCCAACCTGATTATACCCTGGTCAGGCAAACAGACAGGAGAAAAGCATGTAAGCAATAAGGTCATGCAAGGGGAAGTGGTGATGACTCAACTTAGATGCTGCTGTAGAGAATAAAGTAAAGTGTGCAAGGAGGAAGAAGGATGGACAAATTAATGAGTGGAGCCTGGAGGGAGAGAACATTGAGAAGTATAGAAAATTGGTGAGAGAACAGAGAGAACAAGTTACACAAATTGAAAAGTCAGTGAACAAATAAATGAAGACGATAATACTGAAGGTGGTAAAAGAAGTATGTTGAAAGACACAGACTGGGAAGCCCAAGTAGAAAGAGGCATGATGGTGGAATACAGAAGTGCGACATACGGCAAATAGACATTTTGGGAATGGCAGAAAACTAGGGATTTTAACCACTGGGACAGACACAAAGCATGTAAAAAATCCAGAATCCCCTTGTGGATTGAATGGTGTTATATGTTAAGAACTTATCTCTTGGAGGGGGAAAAGCAATTTATAGAACAGCAAAAGCAAAAGAAACAGCAAATAGGGACTTGAGGAACATACTGTTGTTAAGGGATAAAGATGGGACCATTCTGACTAGAGGAAAGGACTTTGGGAACCAGTGGAAAGAGTATTTTGAATGTTGACTAAAATGTTAAAAATGAAAGAGAAAACATGGGTTTAATGCGGGGAAAAAAACAATTGTGAGCCAGCAAGAGGCAGGGATTAAAATAAGCATAGCTGTAGCAAAAATAAAATCTGGAATCAATGCTGAAACAAACATGATGGGAAACAAAGGGATCAAGTGAATTTTGCAGCTGCTGGATAGAAATACTAAGAAAAAATCAAACAAGTGATATGTTGGGCTGCAGAATTTGTCATTGAAGTCCTTGAAAGGCTCATGGACCAGTGACTGGGAGAGAATAAAGAGACACGAATTGTAATTTAGATTTGTACAAGATAAAGGAACCACGGACACAATATCTGTGAAAAGACAGATGCATGAACAATTCCTAGAGGGGAATAAGGAACTGTCTCATAAATTTACAGACTTGGGAAAGGGATTGGATTTTTTTCTTGTGAACTAAAATATTAGTTCTTGCATAAGAATGGAGTGTCCAAAGGGGTTGTGAGGGCTGTAAAAGCAATGTATAGAAAGACTGAATATCAAACCATCAGGGAGAAAGCCAGAAGGACATGACAATTGTGTTAAACCAAGGTTCTTTACTAAATGAAACCCAATTCATTATGTTATTTCTGCATTATATTATTAGTGTGTGCAGAAGAGGTTTACCATGGGAGTTACTATTTGCAGATGATCTACATATCACAGCAGAGACAGGAGGGGAGTTGCAGAAAAGATGTCTAGATGGGCAGAAACATGAGAGGAAGGTGACCTGAAAATGAACAGAAGTAATAGGGAGTTCAGAGATGGATGGGTAGACATAGTAGTGAAAGGGAATATCGTAAACACCTTGAGAAGTTGGATACCTTTAAGTCAGCCAGCCCTGACAATCTATACCCAAGGAGCTGGTGAATATCATAGCCCAGCCCCTGGCACGGATCTTTGAAAACTCCTGGTGCTCTGGTGTAGTGCCCAAATACTGGAAGAAGGAC
>NW_017728886.1:262912396-262932195 GCF_001723895.1 Crocodylus porosus | reverse complement strand
GGTGATCTGATGGCCACCTATAAGTTTATCAGGGGTGACCACCAGGATCTGGGGGAACATCTGTTCACCAGAGCGCCCCAAGGGATGACAAGGTCAAACGATCATAAACTACTAAAGACTGTTTCAGGCTGGACATACAGAAGATTTTCTTTACTGTCCGAGCCCCCAAGGTCTGGATCAGCCTGCCATAGGTTCAAGCACCTACACTGAACACCTTCAAGAGCAAATTGGATGCTTACCTTGCTGGGATCCTATGACCCCAGCTGACTTCCTGCCCTTTGGGCAGGAGGCTGGACTTGATGTTCTTCCGAGGTCCCTTCCAGCCCTAAGTCTATGAAATCTATTAAACCGCATGTGAATCTACATTAAATGATGAAAAAAATTGTGAAGTAGATGTAAGAAAAAGGCAGGAATGCAAAGAAGTGTTGGGTATTGTCTGGGATTACCAGAAGATTACAGTCTATTTACCAGTGGTGAGGCTAGTGCTGCTATATCAGGGGTGGGCAAAATATGGCTCGGGGGCTGGATCCAACCTGCCAGGCCATTCTATCCGGCCTGTGGGGCCCCTAAAATTTTAGAAAATGTAATATTTATTTGCTCCTGGCTGCCTGTCAAAGATGACAGGAGACAGGGACAGAAGGACCCAGGGGAAGCCGGCAGCAGGACCCAGCAGCACAGCCTCCCCCCAGCTCTGCCCCCTTTAACTAGAAGGCCCTGCCTAGCAGAGGCTTCTGGCCTGGGGCCATGGGGCTGTTCCTGCTTCACTGCACTGGAGAGGGAAATGTGGCCTTTGACAGCTTGCCAAAACTTGGTAAGTGGCCCTCCACCCAAAATAATTGCCAGCTCCTGTGCTATATGGAATGGGAACCCAGGTGATACAATGGAAAGGCACTTGGGTGAGCTGGGCTGAGGATACCAAGCTGGATTTGGGACTTTTTTTCTGAGGTAGATATAAAAATGATGACATCAGAAAGTGATTGACTGCTAGTAGGAATGGTACGTGGATACCTAAGGCCCACTAAAGCCGACAATGCCTGTCAATCAGTCTTTGAGATGTATGGCACACTCTCCACTCTCATTACAATCACTTGGATTTGAAGTTACTTTGAAACATGACAAGATTAAGGCTTGTGTCCATTCTCCTTCTCCCATTGTTAAGTCAATGGTAACATTTCTGTACTAATCTCATATGGGCAGAGGTGGAGCCTCATGAGGCACCAGTTCAGTTCAGCTAAAGGGGCTGGTTTTTTGCCCGGAACTTCCAATTTGAAACATCCTTTGGAAGCATCATGTCAAATCAGACAGGGTCCTAATGTGAGGCAGGGAAGTGCCATGTAGCCCCTTCTTCCACCATGTAGGCAGCCCAACTCCTGTGCACTTCCAAGATGGAAGACTTGGCCCCCTCCTGCTGCCCTGCCCTGAGAAGCAGAGGAAGAAAGTGGAAGTCAGCGAGGCACCGGTGAAGTCCAGAGATTTCAGCCACCATCATAGTATGAGCAATAAGGAGAATGGTAGCTGGCCAGGAGCCTATGGGCTGGGTGCTAACCCCATGTATGCCACATGCAGCTTCTGGGCTGCCACTTGGACAGCCCTGTCCTAAATCTTTCAGTTCCTTACTGAGGTGTAACGTGCTGTGTAACACCCTTCCTGTCACTAAGAGGTCTATAGCAATGCATGTAGTTCCCCATTGTATAGGTCTCCTTTGTACTGAAAAAGCATAGCTGTGACACTCAGTCTAAGTGAAATAGCTAACCATACTGAACAAAATTCCTGACTTAAAATTATCTCTGAATGCCCTGTTTAATAATAAGTCATAAAATGTATCTGCTGCATCTTTTCTTAAAAAAGAAACAAAACTCCCTCAAATCCCCAAACAAGCTCTGTCCCATTCAGTGCAATGTCACGGGTTCCTATTTTTTAGATCAACCCAATCACAAGATGATTTCTAGAAAGTAATAAAATTCTTTTCTCTGCCTTTGGATGTTCAAAGTATCACTGGTTTCCTAGCATCCTAAATACACATCACAGGCCACGTCTACACGCAACACTTACTAGGCACAAACCATGATACGATGCTACTGCACAGTAGTAATGAGCTACTGCAGTCAGTGTCACCAGGAAGCCATGCAGGGATGCTAATGCACAGTAACACCCGTTGGGTGTGTGTTACAGGGCGGGGTCCCAGGAGTGGCCATGATCTCTCCTGGTGCCCCCTACCGTGCCAAGTTGGTATCAACGCACCCTCATTCTCAACCGCCACGTCTTTGATGGTATTAGTGTTATGGGAGGCTGCCTTTTCAACTCCTTGGACACGGTACCCCTGATGTATCCTGGTTACTGCCCTGTCTCAGCTGACCCTGTGCACTAAAGCCTTAAGGGCTACGTGTGGCTCCTACCACCTCCGATACAAGCGCTCCCTGGTCTCTCTCTTCTCACTGATGCCCGCGTTCCCCACGGACGCTCTCTGGCCTCTCTTGTGGCCGTGCCCCACCGGGGCACTCTCACGATCCCGTCTGCACTGGGGCCCTGTCTCACAAACAGGGCTCAGGTGGCCGTAGCCGTGCCTGGCCCTGAATCCCCCCTGGGGCTTCTATTCCTGTGTGCCCTCCCTGGGGCTTAACGCAAGCACCCTCTGGGCTTCTCGCCAGTGCCCACTCTGGTGCTCCTCACTATTGGGGCACAGGTGGCCATAGCTGTGCTTGACCCCTAAATCTCCTCCTCAGGTCTATGATTCCCATATGGCTCAGGCAGTCTCAGCCTTACCTGGCCCTCAATCCCCGGGGCCCCTTCTCAGGGCTGGGGTCAGTGCACCCCCTCCTCAGGTCTATAACCCTACCAAGGCTCAGGTGGCCGTAGCCATGCCTGGCCCCCAGACCCGCCTTCTTGGGTCTTACGCCCCACTGGGGCTTCTTGCCTGTGCCCGCAATGGGACTTTTCCCTCACCACACTGCCCCACTGGGGCCAGGGTCAGTACACCCCAAAACACAGCACCTTCTCCAGCACCAGGAACCCCCATGCTACTGGGGAGCTCCTATGAGGCCTCCTCCAACCCCTTATAGCCTCAACCAGTCCTCCGGTGTAACCACAAAGCAAAACCGTAAGCCAATCGGCTACAACTCAAGACCAAGCCTCCTGGCTAAAACGCAAACTCTAGCCCTCTGGCTAAACATCACTCAAATCCCTACCAAGGCTTTCTCCTCCCAGTCTCCATGAACCAAAGCTGTTCAGGCCACCAAGCTGCTCTAGGCTGCATACTCTAGCAGGGCTCCTTCTCCCTGGGATGCTAGTGGGGAACTGCTTCCCTGGCCTCAGCCCAGGCCATTTATATAGGCCAGGACCTGCCCCCTTGCAGTCAGCTGACCGAACTGCGGTTGCCCCAGCAACCGGCACCTGTACCTTTCCCTAGGAGCAGGCGCTTCAGTGCCCTGTGACAGTGTGCAAGTACTAAATGACTGCGTAGTAACAACTGCACAGTTAGTGTCTCACGTAGATGTGGCCAGAATCTGCTAACTTGCACCCACAGCAGGGAAGACAGAGACTGAAGGTGCCTGTAACGTGAACTCTTCTCTTCATCCTGGAAGTGGTTTCTTCAGGAGAAGTCTGGGCCCTACTGGGGGACCCGTGTAAAGCAACTGTATGGTTCTGTACTAGTTTGGAGGTGCAGAGAAGGTGGTTCTTAAGGGGTTTACTACATTTTCTTTTCCACTGCACCACATTCATTTCAATTTGTTTCAAGGGGCTATTGATCTCAGTGATAAAGCCATTAGCCCAAGCAATTAAATGAGGATATTGAAAAGCACATTTAAATTAGTGTCACCAGGGGAATCACACATTTGGGATGGAAACCCTTTCCCAAGCTACAGTGAAACAATCCAATAAAAGACAGTATCTGCTAATTGCTCTGGTTCTACATGCCAGATTTCATTTCTGTATACAGTCATGCTTCGCATGACACAGAACTTAGTAAAAAGCTTTACAGAATCGATGGTGAGCTAATGGAAAAGCAGAAAGGTGTTAAAGGGTAAGATTTAAGGAGAAATGATGATATAATATCTTAGAGGGGTCACCAAGAGAGAACAGATTCCAACATTAAATCTTCTATCTGATAGACCGGCCTGACAGACAGCCACAGGTGGTCACCCGTGGGATGACAGACTGCATTACTCAACACAGGTCTGGCCCACTACATGCTCTGATGCCTGAGGTACTCAGATACTGTGTTGATGGGCAGATTTACAGGCCAACAGACTTTGGTCCGGGCTGGGAGGTTCAAAGAAGCACAAAAAACTAGATGACCAGCTCACACTGAAGTTAAATGGGAGTTGATGATCAAACTTCTTCAAATTCCTTTAAAGTTCCCAGCCATGATGCAAAGGTAAGAATCAGATGATGAGAATAATCTGCCCAATACATTAGCTCTCCTTCTGGTCTTGAATAGAGATTGGTTCAAGCAGTTTAATGTTAAGTTTTTTTCCAATAAAGTTGTTCATCATTACAGTGTCTGTATATTCTTACCCATGTAGCTGTCCATTCCCTTTTGCAATCTATCCTGGAGTAATTAACCCCATAATTTAACCCACATTTCATGAAATAGATAAGTACTTAAGTACAAACATTTTTGGCTCAATTTGGATCCCCTCCCCTTCATTTAAAGCTTTCTAACTTCTAGGGACTCTTCATTCTTTTACAGACTTTGAGGATGTTACTTCGTATCCATCTTTCTCTCAAGATAAGCATTCCTGTAGCCTTTCTCCAGACTCCATGGGGTGGCATATGGCTCTTGGATGCAACAGTATGGAGGCTCCTAATGTATTGTCTCACAATTTACAACAACTCTTACAATATGCTCAGCAATGAGTTACTGTGCTTAAAATGGAGAGAGTCCAGGGCTTCCTACCCAGGCCCCTGAACGGAAAGGATTATGTCAGCAGTTCCCAAACTTTTAAAACTCAAGGCACCCTTTGTTAGACTCAAGGAACCCCTCAGAAAATAATTCGTTTTAACTTGTTTTGTGACTACAGAAACACAATAGAGCAATTCTGCTGTAAAGAACTCAGAAAGACCACACTAGGTCAGAATGTGTTTAAAACTGTGACTTCCTATTGCAATCTCATTTTATCTTATGAATCGCACTTGCCCACCTAACAGTGCAAGCCTTCCTTGGCACCTGACAGCCCCCTTGGAAGGCTCTCAAGGCACCCCAAGGTGGTAGCACACATTGGTTGAGAACCAATGATCTATATACATGACTGGTATACCCGAAAGGACTATATACATCTTTTCCCACTCGATCAGAGGAAACCTTAGAGATTTGATGATCTCCAAGTTCAAGGGAGACCATGAATGTTATTGGCCCACATGGTCTTAAATCAATATATAATGGATCCTAATTTGGGGTTATAAGTAAATGTAAAGCACTAGGAATGCAGGAGGGGGACAGAGGAGATACAGTACTGAAGTGCTAGGATCGTGAACATATCTGTGTCTGAATTAAAATAAAAAATTCCAGTCCAGTGGCTTTCCTGGTGACCTGGTCCAATTCTAGCTCAAGCTACATGTAGCTGGTTGCAGTTCAGTGATGGGCGAAACAAAATCATCTTCCTTCACTTTTCTTCACCACCGCTTGTCCCAGCATAGAAAGGTTTGTTAACTAACTTCTCCTGGATTAAACTTCCCAAACTCTTTCTGGGATAAACAGTCACATTCTGCCAACATAGCATCAACTGGTTCAAACAGGCTTTTTCCTTTATCTTGTAGGTATCTAAAGAGTCCCACAGTGGTGGGGGCATTTACAGGGGATTTATTCATGTATTTTTGCACTTGAACACAACCAGTTTTCCCTATTGCTCAACTAAGGGTATGGCAACACCAGGGTATGGCAACACCAGCAAGGGTAAGGTGACACCAATTGGTAAATGCAGTTTTGGCTATATTTACACCTTAGAGTTGAAAACCATGCAGTGTGAAGCACAATCCTTTAACTCTGTCCTGTGTTATTAAGAGCTACTTATTTGGGGCAACTACAGGCATTCAAGCAAGAACCTTGAAGGCATCAGCTCAGACCTTCACTACTGGAACGTGTTGTGTATATTAGGTAGCAGCACCGTTAGACTGTTATCTTGCTGGTGGACCTGCTGCCAGAAGGTAGAGATGACATGCAATCACTCTACCAGTGTATTAAGTACCCCAAATGAGCTCCCAGCAACTTCAGCTTGAGAAGACTTATAGAACCAGGTCCAATTTGCTGAAACCACAGAGAAATTTGAAATGGTGTAATGTGAAAGGGAGGACAGTGAAAGATGGTGTAGTAACTCCAGGAAACTTTTTCACTGAGGTTATCACAAGAAGTAAAGATATCCCTATATCCTCTGCTTGGTGGTAAAATTTCACACTGAGCCGTCAACCCCATTCCTACCCATGCCAAGGATTAAGGAAGGGTGATTTATAGCAACTGAGCATATCCTGAAGCCCCCCCAGGAAGTCTGAATGAAATTCAGGAGTCTGGGCTTTGTCATGAAAATAAATTTGTAAAATGTACACATGGGCATGGCTGTGCTTTTTTTTTTTTCTTTTTACAAAAAATAGGTGTACAGCAAAAAGGCACGGCTTGAAATGATTCTAAGAATAGGTGTGCTTTCTACCTCTAGTGCAAGAGAGTTAGGGCTAGCAAAAAAAAAAAAAAAATCCTTTGAAACTGGAGCGAGCAGAAACATGACCTGCTGGCACAGCAGGGAGCAGAAAGGAACAGCTCAGCGCCGGGGATCAACCGCCGCACACAAAATAATAAAACAAATAGCAAGCTCGTACATGTAGCCCTTGCATCATCCCATGGATAGAGGACAAGAAAGCACATCGGGAAAGTCACATTGTTCTGGAGAGGAGCCACCCGGTTGATTCAATCAATGTTTCCACATCACCTCATTAATGCAGGCAGCTCTGTGCCAGGTGCTATCTTGTTTCAGGGCTGGGGAGGGAGGCAACACTTGCCATCCTGTCTCCATGGTTCTATATTTGTCCATCCATAGGAAAAAAAAAGGGGGGCAATTATGAGTTTTATTGCTTTATGAGCTTTATCTGCTCTCGGTGGAAACTAGCATGTTTTCTTGCCTTGCGAAATACCAGTAAGAGCCCTGCGTTCAGAAGGCAGGTGCAACAAGCAGAGCTTTCATGGCTTTTATTATAACACATGGCTCCAGGGCTCAAGGAGGAATGCAGAAATTATGAGAGGCAGATTGGGAGAGAGACAAAAAGTCTGGTTATCAGAGCTGCCAGTCAGTCACAGCTCATAGGGACCGGACAGCAAGATACGGACGTTCGAGTCTCTTCCAACAGCAGGCCTGAAATAGAGCAAAGCCAAAAGAAAGGGGGGAAGATCTGAGATGCTACAATGTCTTTCTACATCACTTCAATCACCCTGACCAGCATGGAAGTATACAGGCAGCCTTAGCCTCATCCTTAATTAGGATAACCTGGATTATGGGTGGAGCATCTTCTATAAACGGGGTGCCCTCCACTTGCTTTCTCACGCTACTATCTAGTGCCAAGAGCGGGCGGAGGCTGGTAAGTCTCATGCACAATATATCCAAAAGGGAGTGAGGTGGTGGAAGAGAGATGAGGAGCCTTATCTCGGATGTGAAAATGGAGAAAAGGAGGGTGGGCAGTGAATGTAAATGCTTATCATCTTTCACACAGATTGCCATCTCTTTTCTGAGGTGGGGTCATTGCCAGTCTGCTCGTTGCATATCAGATCCTGACTATCGCTGTGTTATTGAGCAGATATGGGATCTGCTGCTGGAAAACTCAGTACAGTACATCGAATATTCCAGGCTGCACAAGCTACCAAGATCAGATCTCTGAGCTGAAATATTGCACAGTGCATAATTCAGTTTGGGAGGTTATCATCTCCGTTGTGATCTCATGATATCTCCTCTCGGCCATATTGGGCTACTTATCTGAGATGCATGACAACCATTAAAGGCATAAGCTGTTAAAAGAGGTGAAATGAGCAATTTAAGGCTCCTATGGAAAAATTACCTCTAGCCTGCTGCATGGGGAAATCAGGATGCTGGTCTTGAAATTTCCTTGGGGACCCAGTGCAATATTAAATGTGTATGATGTGTGTCACCTTAATGTCCATGTGGAAAAGGTATTTCTCCAACAGCACAACATGATTCATCTGCTTATTTAAATGCCAAGCCTCAGCTTGGCTTTCTAGCTCAGTGACTGTTGTAGCATGCAAATATATGTTATGTGCCTGCATGGCGATGCATAGTGTAACCCACGGGAATAGAGTTGTGGTTTTTAGTGGGAGGTGGTTGTACCATGGACTGCAGTAATCACCCTTTATCCTGGCTAACCCCCTAGAGTTTCCACTGCTTCCCTTGGGAAATTATGCTAAACCGTAAAGGGAGATAAGGGTCTTTGAGTAGATGTGACATCTCTTATTAGGCCAACTGAGGAGTTGGAAAAAAGTTCTTAGCAAGCTTTGGGGCACAATCCCCCTTCAGGCATGGGAAGTCCATAACAGGCAGATAACATACCATAAAGGCATTCACAGTGAGGAGCTACTTCCTGGTATTCAACCCAATCTGTTCCTTTCCTTGGGTACTTTTATTACCCCTACTTACAACCTGTTTGCCTTTCCTCTCCTCCTGTGGATGCTCCGGGAGTCTCTAAGACCAGTAGAAATACCATGGTAGGTAAGAGGGGTGATAATTCAACATCCAGTCTCTAACTGTGCTTATCAGGACCAGATGCAATAGATGAAAGGGGAAGAAAGCAAGGCAGTGTTGGAATTGCCGGCTAGCACAATGTTCTCAGGACGTGGCCTACACTTCCCTGGCTGCCTGTGATTAATCAGCAGCTTCAGCTGTGAATGTGTGGGGGGGTGGGGGGCTTTTTCTAAAAGCTAGGGAGAGCTCTATGGAGAGGAGATGACCCAGGTGTGCTGGATTTTCTGCCATATGGGAAGGGCTGGGTAGAAGCTAGGTAGAAAGAGTTGCAAGAAAGGCTCTGGATGGAGTGGAAGGTTACACCTTGGAAAAGGTGTTTATGAAAAAAAACTATGCTTAATTTAGCAGGCTTCTTACTTGTGAGTGAGCACCTCTGAAAGGGCACGGGAGCAAAAGCAGCAGAAAGAAGGAAAGAAGTAAGAAGGGAAGGAAGAGGAACTGTAGGAGACTTATGGGGCATTGGAAGCTCAAGCCTGGGCTGGGTAGGAAGGGGAGAGTGGGTTTCCTCTGCTCAGACTTTCATTTGAACTGTCTGAGTGGCAGTGATGGATGCTGGGGAGGGAGTCATGCAACTTGTTGTCCTGGACATGAAGTGGGAGTAAGGGAAGGGCAGAAGATGCTGTGGATTATTGTTTTGCTGGCCATTTGCTGTCTGGGGCAGGTTACCTTGGATTATTTAGAATTGCCGTGTGCCGTGGCTGCAGGGCAACGCCATCTGCAGAATCGGGGGGTTGTATTGTTAGTATTATATTGTTAATCTTCCTTGTGCCTCCGTGTTCATGCTAGCTATATAAATAGCGAGCCCTGCTCAGAGCTTCGGTGTTGCTTGTGTTTGTTAGATCATCTGGTCCTGAGGAAGCAGGTAGCATGGTGCATATGCATCCCAGCAATTAGTAGTACAATAAATTCTCTTCCAGATTTCCTTTATTTTAATGGCGTGCATGCAACAGCTTGTTATAGTGATTTTTTTTTTTTTTTTAATTTTTTTTTTTTAAAGCACATGGGGAGCATTGGGGGTGGGGGACTAAGAGTGGAAAGGTTAAGGAAGTGAATGCTTTCTGAAGGGCATCAGAGGTTTGTATATATGGTCCTTGGCTAGGACCTCTGTTTCTGAGATTGAAGAGGTAGGATGGTATTTTTGCAGGTTTGATCTTGCTTTGCTCCTCTTGGGGCCTCCTTTGCAAGACTCTCTCAGGCTTTCTTGCCCTCTCCTGCTAATATTTATTTGCAGATTCATTTAGTGCTGCTCTCTATAGTTTATTTAATTAGGGATGCCTGAGCACTGATAAGAGATCATATTAAAGCTTGTTTAATCCCTGCCTAGTTTAGTTGTTTGGGAGGTTAGTTCTCCCTGGCATATTCACTTAATGAGGAATCTTTTAAATATTTTATCCACCTTTGTTCTTTCTGTTTTGAGCTGAAGATCTAGTGGAAAACTAGTCAGTATTGACAAGAGATGGCTCTTTTACCCTTGCTTGTATTGCTCTCTTGAAACAACTCCCAAGCTGTGATTCTGGTCCTGAAAAAGCCAATGTAAACTGGGAATAACACCGCTGAATTAATTTTGGGAGAGGTGCCTCTCTTCAAAGAGGGAATGCAATTTAAGGGCTTGAGTGTACATGTTCATATGCTGCTTTTACCTCCGTATAAATCCATTGAGGGGAAATCCCAAACTCACGGAAGTTGATGCCAATGCTCCCATTGAATCCAAGTGCTGTCACTTGAGAGACAGCACCTGAACTCTGGATCAGATTGTCACCTAGGCTCATGCTTTGTACTCCTTTGGCATGGGAGAACCTTGGTTTTTAATTAAACACACAAATGATGCAAAATGTTATTCATGGTTTGCAATGTTTATCTGCTCACCCTTTTGATATTTGCCAAACTGCTGTCTGCAAAGGGGAATGACCCAAGAGCTTATTAGTATGCCCTGCAGTTCTACACAATGGCACTGGCCAGAAGTTTTGATCAAAAGTTATTAAAAAATATATATATACAGTAAAAAGCCTTTGTAAAATGTTAAATTTTGTTGAAATGTTCATTTATCAATGAGAAAAATGTTTTCCCTTTTTAATTAGTTGTAAAAGCAGAGTTGGGGAAGAGAGTGTCGGTTGTGTGGGAAGCAGTTGCTTTTTAATTTTAACCACATTTGTACTAAAATGTCAAATCTCAGCAAAGTATGTATTTCTTTTTTAGAAAATCTGTTTGTTTTTGTGTTTTCCTTTAAAGAGAGATGTAAAACCCCAGTTTGTCTTCTGGAGAACTTTCACAAAGTGCCCCAGGATTTGATTATCTTTATTATGCAGGTACTTCTGAAAATAAAGCCAGTGCTTTGTCTGGAGATTGGTCGTCTTCTGCTTGACCAGTCCGAATAGCCTTTTGCAGAATCGCTCCTATATATGGTGTTTCATTTAGTTGCAGGGTGTGATTGCAGAACTCGGGTGGCCAGTGACCAGCCTTCAATCTGATTCTCATGTATACTTTGGCTTTCCTATATTCCCAAAATGAGGCATAAAATCAGCTTCACATTGCATTTTAACTCACTCTGCGACCCCTTTGTGCATCCAGCATGGTGTAACAAGGCTTTTGTGTCCATGTAGACCCAGCTGACATGTATGACACCCCAAAACATTCTTCCTGTCGTGTTAATGACCCCGCAAAGCATAAGGAAATGGGGACTTGGGCCTGAGGTGTTTACAAGAGATGAGTCTGAGCTCCAAAGTTGGAGCAAAGTAGATCAGTTCAATCTACACAGATATTGCTTGCCAGGCTTGGGGCTTTCTTTGGTATAAGAGCTTGGACCCCCTGGCTGGTATATGGAATCAGAAGTTTGGGTGCACATATTATTTCCTTGGCATGCTCAGTACATGAGAGGCACAGTCCTCTTCCCTGAAGGAGGTGACGGGTCCAAATGCAGTGCTGCCTAACATAGCCAACCCTGTAGTCACTCAATGATTGCAGGACTAGCCCTTAAGAAAGCAATCCAGTGACAAGTGTGGGAAGAAATCAGCACAAGATTGCATTGCGAGTACATATGGCAATTACATTTCTCACTCCCATTTTCCTTCGCTGTTCAAATTGTTCCCTGTTGGCTCATATGAAACTTCACTTTGCTCTTCTAAAGACTTATTTCTGTACACTCTGTCTCCAGGCAGCTATCTGCCCCTTATCCTTGGCTCTGTGGGTGTATTTCTAGGAGACCCCTCCCAGCTTTTGCCAAATGTGTGCCCATGGCCCTCCTGAGACCGTCATTCAGCCCCGTGTCTCACTCTGCTGTCCCTGTCGGGTTTCTTTTGCCTACATAAACCACCAAAACTACCCAACGCTGCTGGTGATGCCAGTGAGTGCTGAACTGTCTGCAAGGAATATGACCTTCTCTTCCTTTTTTGTGCTCCTCACCTGTCAAATTGCTGAATGGCATCAAACCCTGCCAGCATCAGTTCAGGCAGGAGCAGGCTAGAAGGAACGTGGCTCGGTAGAAATATAGCTGCAATGTTTTGTCCATCTCATCTCTTCCCCCCCGCCCGCCTTATTAAATCTCCAGCATGAAATATGTGTTTTTTCCAAAGCCTCTTGCAAGCTGAAAGAAACCTGTCTGTCCCTGCAATGTCAGTGAGATTTATAAAGGAAGGGGAAAAAAAGGTGTTGGAAATGAGGTGAGGCAAAATATATCCAGGCAGTTGTAAATTCTGGGAGAGCCTTTCCATCATAGCATCTCCATGGTCTTGTTGATCCCAGGGCTCTGATGGGAGAGTGCTTTTTTCTTGAGATGAATTATTTAGCAAGATATACCTTCTGATTTGGGCAGTTTGGGGTAATTTCCTCTCCCCTTCCTCTCGGCGATATTATGCTATTAGACTAAGATAGTCTGCCTTTGTGAAGAGACCTGGGAGTCTTCTTTCCCTGTGTAGGGAAGGAGTTATCCTCACCCCAAAGGCACTGAGCAGAGCAGGAAGTTCTCTGTCAAAGGCATCTCCTCAAGATTTAATCCACCCTTTCATTTTGTGTTACTTCTTGGATTGTCTTCTATGGAAGTTGTAAATTGGATGCTGGACCCAGCTCCACCCTGGGCTACCTAGGGGTGTTAAAGGGTAAGGATAGAAGTGCACGCAAATCAGTAGTAGTGACTGGAAACTGGTTCAAGTTTGTAACACAACAGAAGTTCCATGCACGTAATGTGCTTTCAAAATGGCCTAAACCAGTTTAAGATGAACCTGGACGGATGTAGTATCAGACTTGACTGATTTAGGTTAAATCACTTTATTGAACTTCTGTCTCGGATCCCCTCCAGATTCAAGTTAACTCGTAGCATCCCATGATGCTTTACACTTCCCTGCAAACCTCCCCGCACAGGGTAGGGCTAACCTTAGCCCAAGCTGTTTGCCCCAGCTGAGCAGGGAGGTGTGCTCTAGCGCCCCCCCCCCCCAGCTTCTCACCCGGGGCACTGCAGGCACATGGCTGCATTTCCAGAATCAAAAGTGAATGTCTGTTCACTTGCTTAGCAGTTTAATCCACACAGCTTAGATTAACCTGTAAAGATTGAATCGATTCAGCCTTGGGCTTTTTGACCATCTGTACTTGGCAGTCATCTAGCCCATCATCTCCTGATGCTTGCTCAATGCCCCTGGTTCTCACAGCAAAATAGATCACTAGGAAAACCTGTTTTCCCTTTCCACCTCTGTGAAACTTGTAGTTGGATCAGAGCAACAAGGCAGTTTTATCACTGTCACTTTTTGTAGCGTTAAGGGAAGGCAAGCTTTCGGGGCTACCCCAAGGGCTCAGCTGGTACAGATGTGCCATCCTTTTGCCACACTGCTCTATGGAGTGTTGCAGCCACACCTGTGGAGAGCAAAAATGTTCAGCTGCCCTTGCGAGCAGATCTAAGGTTTTGAAATGGAGGGTGCCAACAGTGTGGATCATCATCTCGTACAACACGGCGCATTCTTCCCCAATTAAAACTAACCTAGAAGCTTTACTAATATGCTTGGGACCTAGGGCTATATCACTTGCTTTAAAATAGAAACAAAAGCAATATAACTTGATTGCAATGTGCAAGAATCTGCTATGCAGGATATTTAGCCGATAAAACTTGCAACAGACAGGGAAAATAATCAAACTGTGTTGTTTCATCAGTCCCATAGTCATTAGAATTAAATGCATGTCTCTTATTCAGATTCGTAAGACAAAAGCTAGCCTTCTCGAGCTTGTGCATACCGCACTTCACTGACCAGGATTTCTACATCCGAATTATTTTTTTAACGTGGTGAGTCCATTGAGAGGTTATTTTCCCTTGTTGAGCAAAGCCAAGTTTTAATACTCTGGAGAGTAGAAAAACTTCTTTCCACCATAGCTGTCGATACAGGAAGTGTGCACAGAATCCCGAGTGAAATAGGAACGTTTGGATGCCATTTCTTGTTACAGTCTGCCAGACTATCAATAGCTGTACTTGGCACTTCTCTCTTTCTTTTCCATGCCCTCCCACTTCTTCCATATTTGAAGTCCTGTCAAAAGTACATGCCGGCTACCTGACAAGTCTTTTTCATACCTCTGTAAGACACACTTAAGTTTTTCAAGATAGATACTGACTTGGAAAATGAGGTATTAGAATGCCTAGATCTGTTACAGCCTTGCTAAGCGATGTAAATCTGTCAGTTCTCCGACTGTGAAATCCCCAAATGGGATCTAGGTAGGTGGTAATTCAAAAGTAGTCTTCAACACTGCCACATGGAACATTGCATCTGTGCTGTTGCTGGGCTGAACAGCGAGGTAATTCTACCTCAATATCATGTTCGGTTGCAACTGAGCATAATTAAATATTTGAATTAATTCATCCTTGGAGTTGGACCTTTTATCTTCATATACCTTAAATGCTACTTTTACTTCCCTTTGGAGGGGACCAGCAGGCACTGGGGAAGTCCCTGTTCCCTTGAGCACTGCCAGGAGTGACCAGGAATAATGGTTACAAGCTGGCAGAGGGTAGGTTTAGGTTAGATATCAGGAGACGCTACTTCACAGTCAGGGCGGCTAGGGCCTGGGACCAACTTCCAAGAGGAGTGGTGCTCACTCCTACCCTGGGGGTCTTCAAAAGAAGGCTAGATGTACACCTTGCTGGGGCTGTTTGACCCCAGTACTCTTTCCTGCCATGGCAGGGGGTCGGACTCGATGATCTACTCAGGTCCCTTCTGACCCTAGAAACTATGAAACTAACATTGCACAGTGTCAGTATGCACCTTCTGAAGTTCCTTGGAAGGTGGAAGATTAATTCCTAAAAGTGTTTTGGCAGTCATGAAGTTGATGATAAATTCAAAATTGTGTTTCTTGGGTTTTTTTGGTTTTGGTTTGTATGGTGGTGGTTGTTGTTTGTTTTTGTCGCACAGATTTGTGCTATCTCTATAGCTTTTGTCTGGTCAGCTAGCATTGTTTCCAGTCCTGCAATAATGGCATCAAGAAAGTCAGTGTATGTCATGATACTTTCATATTGCTCCATCCACATAGTAGCACATACAGTGTGTGAGTTTTGTGTCCACTCTCTGGACCCAGGAAATTGGTGGTGTCGGTCAGGTATTTCACTTGATTGACTGATTCCTGAATACAGTTGATGGCTTCATTTAGAGTGCCTATGGGATTTTCTATTGCACAGAATTGTACAAGACTTTGATATGGTGAGATTTAAGATATGAGACCGACTGTGACTATCCAGCTTCTGGGACATCAGATTTTACATGAACCTCTACACCATTTTTGTGTTTATGCTTATTGGTGGTTCGACCATAGACTTGGCCACTCAGTTTTGTGAAATCTAGACCCTTTTTCTTAAGAAATCAAAATGATTTTTTGCTACAGTGGCAGGAGTCGGGTCATATGTAGCGCCAGGCAGGCCTTCATTTTGGGAGATGCAATATCTTCCATCTGAATTTCTTGGATGATGGGAACCCTTACTGGGTTTTGTTGGCCTCAATTACAGCTCCACTCCTAAGTGCAGAGTGGTGCAAAGAAGGGTGTTCTCACCTCTTTCAGTGAATTAATGCCCATGCAGTCAGTAACGGAGAAACAGGATTGAGTTCGACTCTGGACTGGACAGCTGGGATGTAGGAAGCTCCTTGTCATCTCACCTTTTCAGACTGGCATAGGACAGTCAGAATTGGATCTAGTTTTTAGGGAAGAAGCCAATTATTTGGATTTCAAAGAGGACTGAGCAGCCATCAATGGGAAATGCAAGTTCCTGGTACTTCTAAAAAAAAAAATTATTGGCTCTGGAAGAAGCCATACTGTATGCCAGCTAGCTAGCTAGCACAGCTAGCTATGTTGCCATAAGGCATGCTTTTATAATTATGATGAAGCATATTGGGCTTTTAAGAAATGACAGTGAAACGACTTACTGTGGTTTTCATTTACTTGGATGATCCTGGTCTTCTATAAATGTGGCAAGTTAGTCAAATTGCCTGCAGTCTGTTCTCCCACTTCTTATCAGAAAGAAGAGAACTATCTCAAGGTCAGGTGGGAAAAAAAAGAGGTTTAAGGATTCCTTTTAAAGACCTCTGATCATTTGTTCACACTCCAGCTTGGATTGTGCCTTGTAGGGTGTTTAGTTTTATAGTTTTTATTTTGGACAATAGGTTCCCCAGTGCTGCTTCTGCTGAGATTTACAATCAAGGGCTGTTTGCGGATGTGCTCAGCATTTTCTAAACCTTATTAACTCATTTGTAGCACAAAGTTCAAATCAAATTTCAGTTTGAATTAAAGGTTACTGGATAGCCATTGACCATTATAGCAGGAGGCAATGGCTATGCACAGTCTATACACTTGATAGCTGCTTAACAGAGGTTGGATGTAATTAGGAGGTAATAATAAGCCTGTTTAAGCACTGCTACATTGTTATAGTTATCTAAACTGCTGTTCCAGAAGCTGTAATGGACCTGATAGTGCTGTTGGCACATTTGCCTTTGTAAAAGTGTTGCTTTGTGCCTGATAGTCTCTGTTGTGTTGCAAAAACCCGATGGAATTTCCCTTGTGGAGATTGATATTTGAAATGCTTATCTATGTATATAAATCCCTAAGGACTGTTTTTTTTTGGTTTTTTTCCCCTAAAAACAACACTGTATATACATGTTGGTTAATACAGTTCAAATGGCCTAATTTGAACTGCCCTAGTCTTCATTAACTTTAGTCCTCATTCAATGAGGATTAGTTCATTCAAACTGGAGCCAATTTTAATTCGGGCTACAGAAGTTCACATGTATGTAATGAAGGCTTTTGTCTGGGTTAAATATAGAAAAACATAACTTCTATAAATGGCCAACAAGTCCAGAGAGTGCAGCCCCCCGAAATCCACATGCAGCAAGAAGAGGCTAAGGCCCCTGTTATATGTTGCATATATTATTCAATTAACTGGTTAATTGCACAATACATTCAGACCAGCCACATGTGCAAAGTAATTATCACACAATAGAAATGACTATCCAGCGTTAAAGTTAGTGCTTGAAAATGTGTAATAACTCTATAGCTGCTTTCAAGCCAGCTTTAATTTGACCATGAGCTGATAACCTTTACTATCCACTGCAAAGCTGGCAAGTCAGTTGGCAAAGCAGAAGTCCTCGACTTCAGGAAAGCTGTCTTTGACAAGCTCAGGAGGCTCATTGCCGAGGCCCTAAGGGATCACGACGTGGCAGGAAGAGGAGTCTGAGAGGAGTGGTTGCTCCTCAAGGGAGCAATCCTGACAGCACAAGGGATGGCCATCCCATCTCGGAGGAAGGGTAGCAAAAGGGTGCAGCAACCCCCTTGGCTCAGCAGGGAACTCGAGGACCTCCTGTGCCTCAAAAGAGAGACTAATAAAGGATGGAAGGTTGGAATTACCTCCAAGGAGGAATACTCAGCACTGGTCCGTACCTGCAGGGAGCAGGTCAGGAAAGCCAAGGCTGCAACTGAGCTCCATCTGGCTTCACATATCAAGATAACAAAAAGTCCTTTTTCTGATATATAGGGAGTCAGAAAAGAAGCAAGGGTAACATTGGGCCCATGCTGAACCAAACAGGGCAGTTGATAACCGACACCCAGGAAAAGGCCAGCCTGCTTAGAAGGTGCTTTGTGTTGGTCTTTCATCAGTCCAATGGGACCGCTCTGCCTAGCAAGACATGGGACAGCCAGGGTGAAGTTATATTTTTACCCAGCATCAGTGTTGATTTAGTAAAGAAGCACCTTGAGAGCCTGGACACCTTTAAGTCAGCTGGTCCTGATAGACTACACCCTAGGGTACTCAAGGAGCTGGCAGGTGTCATAACTCAACCACTGGCAAAAATATTTGAAAGTTCATGGCACTCAGGTGAAGTACCTGAAAACTGAAAGAAGGCCAATGTGGTACCCATCTTCAAGAAAGGGCAGAAGGTAGATCCTGGGAATTACAGGCCAATCTGCTTGACCTCAATCCCTGTTAAGATTCTCGAGGAAAATTTTCAAGCAGACCCTTCTGGACAAGCTGGCTGAGGGCAACATCCTGAGTGATATCGCACATGGGTTTGTCACAGGTAGGTCTTGCTTGACCAATCTCATTTCCTTCTATGACTAGGTGACATCACCTGGACAAAGGAGAAGAGATTTATGTCATATACTTGGACTTTAAAGAAGCCTTTGATCTGGTGTCCCATGGCCTCCTCATAGAAAAATTGGCCAAATGTGGCCTTGGCTACACCACAGTCCGATGGCTGGGGAAATTGGCTCCGAGGCTGGACCCAGAGAGTAGTGGTTGATGGCAGCGAGTCATCATGGCACTCTCTAGCCAGTGGCGTCCCCCAAGGCTCTTTCCTTGGACTGGTTATCTTCCACACCTTTATCAGTGATGTGGACATTGGCGTCAGAAGCGCACTGGCTAAGTTTGCTGATGACACTTAACTTTGGGTCACAGTGTCCACACCTGAGGACAGGCTAGTGATCCAGGCTGACTTGGATAAGCTTAGTTAGTGGGTGGACACAAACCTGATGAAATTCAATACTAATAAATGCAAAGTACTCCACCTCAGTGGTGGTGGTGGTGGGGGGGACCCGCAGCATACTTATAGGCTCCGCAGTGCTAAGCTTGCTAGCACTATAGCTGAAAGAGATGTGGGGGTCATGATTGACCGCAAGATGAACATCAGCCATCAATGTGATGTTGCAGCTGGTAGAGCAAACAAAACCCTGGCTTGTATCTGCAGATGCTTCTCAAGTACATCTAAGGATGTTATCCTCCTGCTGTACTTGGCCTTGGTGAGGCCACAGCTGGAGTACTACAGTTCTGAGCTCTGCAATTCAAGAAGGATGTCAAGAAGCTTGAGAGAGTGCAGAAGAGAGCCATGCACATGGTCACAGAGGAGAATAGGCCTTATGAAGAGAGGCTGAGAGCCATGGGACTCTTCAGCCTGGAAAAGCTCAGGCTCGGGGGGACCTGGTGCCTACCTATAAATACACAATGGGTGTGCATCAGGATCTGGGAGAAAGTCTGTACATCAGAGCACCCCAAGGAAAAAACAAGGACAAATGGTCATAAACTCCTACAAGACCATTTTAGGTTGGACATAAGAAAAAATGTCTTTACTGTCTGAGCCCCCAAGACCTGAAATAGACTTCCTCCAGAGGTGGTGCAGGCACCTACTCTGGACTTATCCAAGAACCGCTTGGCTACTTACCTTGCTGGGGTCCTTTCACCCTAGCTGACTTCCTGGCCCTGGGGCAAGGGGCTGGACTTGATGATCTTTGAGGTCCCTTCCAGCCCTAACATCTATGAATGTATAGCATGGCCCTAAAGCACATGTATTTTGGCCTGTAGCTCTCTACTGCTTGGGGATGCTCTGGGATTCTGCTATCTATTCTAACTCTTATGGCTTCTATCTCTAGCCATAGATGATGGCTACAAATAGCACAGAGAAAAACTGGTGATGATACATATCACCAAGGGATCTCCAAATGCTTTATAAGCAATAGTTTCATAGTAGCTAGAGTCGGAAGGGACATAGGTAGATCATCTAGTCCGACCCCCTGCCTTGGCAGGAAAGAGCACCGGGGTCAGATGACCCCGGCAAGGTGCTCATCTAACTT
>NW_017728886.1:262907568-262911829 GCF_001723895.1 Crocodylus porosus | reverse complement strand
CGCGAGTGGCTACGGAATATAAGGGAGGCAGGCCCGAGTGGGGCGCTGCCTGTGAGATACGAAGCCCGGGAGGGGGCGCGTGTTTTGAGTTGGCCCGGGAGAGGAC
This sequence comes from Crocodylus porosus, assembly GCF_001723895.1. Taxonomy (NCBI): domain Eukaryota; kingdom Metazoa; phylum Chordata; order Crocodylia; family Crocodylidae; genus Crocodylus; species Crocodylus porosus. The sequence goes on along the minus strand of NW_017728886.1, from coordinate 262,911,723 downwards.
CAGCACCGGGACTCAGAGAAAATTCTGGCATAGTAAGATCAGCCCCGTGCCAAGAAGGGTAGGTAGGCAGCCTCCTTAACTGAACTAATAAGATCAAAGACGTGGTGGGTGAGACGGAGGATGTGTTAAAGACCCAGACTTGGCAAGGTAGGCAGAGGGCACTAGGGGAGGTCACTGCACCCCTAGGGGCCGTTCTGCCACAAGCAGCCTATTCTATTGGCTTGTGCAATGGACAGCCATGGTCTAGTAATGGCAAAGACCCCACTGAGCACTAGAAGGCAGAAGCTCCCCCAAAATCATAGTGCCCTCACAGGTGGAGAGGAGTGGGAAGCAGGAGGTGATACTTTGGCATCATGGTCCCATTTCTACCATTTATCCCTTGTATAATTTTTTTCTGAATGAGTCACTGAATGGGCCCATGTCATTATGAAACACCTACTTGCCTACCATGCGGAGGGGTTGCTGGGATTAATTAAAAGTTTCCAAAGTGCTTTGCCTTGCTGGGATGCCAGGTGCTGACAGGCATTGTTATTACAAATATGAATTAAGCCTCTTGCAGTCCTGAAAAATAGATGTAATTAAAGCAGGTGTCTAGAGCAGCAATTTTGGACTGCACTTCACAATCACAATATAAATCCTAAAGTATGGTGTGAAGCCACATAGGAGGCTAAGTCAAATCCTAGGATCTGGCCCACAGAGATGTTTTCTGGGGCAAGACATGCCTGTCAGATGAGTAATGTGATCCACAAGGGATATGACTTGCACCTAATAAGATGGGTCTGGTCTGGAGCAAAAAACAGGAGCTTGGACAGCCGTACCTGTGCTCTGATCGTGTTCCAGTGATTCTTCACCTTCCAGCCTTTTGCTGTTGACTGCAAAGTCCTCTGTGATCCTGGTCCTCCATACAGATCTAGCACTGCCTCTTTGGACTAGTCAAGGCCAGGATTTAAGTTAGGGTGGCTACAATGCGGTAACCAAAATATTTTAATTTCAAACCTTTCAGTTGTAATTTGGGTCTTTATCTTGCCATCCTGTTTTCTTCTCTTGGGTAATGTCAGCTTTCTTCTGTTCGTCCAGTTTTCTGCCTGCACTTCAGCATGCACCTGCCGCAACAACCTGGGGATACATCTGTCTAAAGAAAGTCACAATGCCACCATTCTCTTTGTATTCAGACCCTTTCTATAAAGCCATATCTTCCCCTGCACCTTCAAGGAACAAGTTGCCTCCTTCTTTCTTATACAAGTCTCTTATAACTTTCTTTTCTTTTTTGTCCTATGGATTACCTTCTTGCTCGAGCTTGATTTGAATATGGGGAGGGAAAATTGAAACTGAGGATTGCTCAGGTAGGAGGAGACAAAGGTGAATAATAGGGAAGTGAGAATTAGGCTGGGGACAGAAATTACACGAAACCTAATGTGAAAAAAACCAGTTCCTATTTGTACCTTTGTACCACAACAGAAGTTCAGTGCACATAAGTGGTTTGCAAAATGGCTGAAACTGGTTTAAGACAAACCTGGTTAGATGTAAATCAGTGAAGTCGGATACTACAGTAAAATGGTTTCTTGAATGTCTGGCCCAGATCCCCTCCAGATTCAAGTTAACTCAGTCCCCCAGTATCCCAGGAGGTTTGCACCTCCCCCCAAAACCCTTCTCGCAGAGTGGGCGGGCTAGCCTTGGCCCAAGCCGTCTGCTCCAGCTGAGCAAGGAGGCGTGCTTTAGCACACCCCAACGTCTGACCTATGCCCTAAGACCAGACACTGGCATGGGCCGCCCGGGCCCTGGATAGAAAGGGGGCCTGAAAATGGTAATTTAAAAATTGTTGTTGTTATTATTCTCATCTCTGGTGAAGAGGGGCTCGATACTAAAAGTTCACTCAGGGCCACCAGGAGTCTTGGTACGATGCTGCCTGGGCCACAGCAGGCATGCGGCTGCATGTCTGGAATCTGTTTACTTGCCTATCAGTCCAGTGTACACAGCTTAGACTAACCTGCAAAGATTGAATCAATTCAGCCTCGGGCTTTTTGACTGTCTGCACTTAACTTTAGTGTTTAACAAAAGTCAGTAGCAACAATAACAAGTACATGTGCAACTACTGATCTATATGTCTCTCTCTCCCTGATTTCTTTAGGTGTGAGCAGTTTCTACTTCCTCGCCATTCACTCTTTCTTTTGCAGTGTCTTTTCAGACCTTATGCTCTTTGCACTCAGATTGTCTTTCTTGCTATTTGGAAAACATCTAGCATATCTTCACTGTTGCTGCAATGTGAGCAACAGTATTCAGTGGGGCATAGCCTATCCAGCTTTTCAATGAGAGGTGAGCTTCTTCCCCATGAGGACAGGTGAGCCAGATTGAAAGGATTTGGGATGCAAGGCATAAATATTACTGTGAGGTACCTGACAATCTTGGCATGTAGGGATTTGTGTCAGTCGACCGCTCAGATTTTTGGAAATGCACTTAGAAAAGTGACTTGACTCAAAGGGAAACTATTCTTCAGGTCAAGCCTATCAGTGTAAGAAGGCTTGAACTGGGGCGATGAGTCTAAAAAACGTCAAATGTTGGTGAAATATGTATCCAGAACTAAATGCCCGAGTGCTGTGGCTGAGGCCTGTTTGACAGTCTGTGCGTCTGCAAGGATGAACCAAGCCAAATACAGCTCCTCTGAGGTAGCACTAATGCGTTGCTTAGCCAAAACACCCCTGAAATACCAGAGTTTCAGCTGGTGTAAACCATCCCCCTTTTATTTCTGCAAAGCTAGAAGGTCAGCTCAGGACAGCTTCCAGCATCTACTGATGTGCTGCTTTCCATGTGGCCATTTGGTTGGTAGTTGTCACCCGCAGTGCTCTGTTAGGAAACTAATATTTCTGTTACAACCCATAGTCCTAAAGAAGCCCTGTGAAACTTGTCTCTGTCAGTAGAAGAAGAAGAATTTGTGAATTGTCTCTAAGAAGACCATTAAATAAACCCTGTGCTCCCCCTTTCAGACACTGCTATTCACTTAAGCATGGTCTCAGACTGGAGCACTCGTGAAACTGGAGCACTAGCATTACAGCTATTTATTCATAGCTATCTAGCCTCATAACCAGACAGGGCTATTGTATAAAAACACAATCCCATGTCTAAAGAGTTTACAGACTGCACCTACCTCATGATAGGACTCCAAGGTAGAGAAAGCAGTCAGGAAAGGCTTAAAAGAAGAAGATTCAGGGCAAGTTTATGGTATACTTTGGTTGGGACACTACAACTCAAGCTAGTTTTCAAGCTTTTGGTTTTCATGATATGCCTTTATTTGATTTGTGTTCCATTAAGGGGATTAATTAGCACATCCTTACCTGAGAGACTGGGGATAAAGGCGGGCGACGAGGAAAGGAAGGGTGCCTGGTCCCTGAGTTATGGTGGCCCAGAAGAGGTGGGGTGGTGGTTCTGGAAAAAGGGAGGAATTAGGACTGTGGAGGGATGCAGAACTGGCAGAGCCCAGGGGTCCAAAGAGGAGTTGTATTGCTTGACCAGGAACAACTTGTAGGCTGTGTCAGGAGGCAGCAGGACCTTGAAGACGAGAGCAAGCACACAGAGACCTTGCTTGCCTCTGTTCTGAGAGTCCAACCGCAGCAATCTTATACACTTTGATTTTTCACAGAAAAGGTAATTTTTGCTGGTAATCAGGCCCTCTTAATTGGATCTGCATTTTAAAAGTCATTGCAGACCAAGGATCACCTAGTCTTTGGTGCTGCGCAGACTACCCTCTTGACTTTTCTTTTGCTAAAGCTAACCTATGCAATAACCTTCAGGGGCTCAAACTGATATTGCTTGTCACCCATAAAAATTAAGGGCAAAATGATCCTGACTACTTTGAATGGCTGCTAAGGGATATATCTATATCTATATATCTATATCTAGATAGATTTCATAGACATTAGGGCTGGAAGGGACCTTGGGAAATCGAGTCCAGCCCCCTGCCCAAAGGGCAGCAAGCCAGCTGGGGTCACAGGATCCCAGCAAGATAAGCATCCAATTTACTCCTGAAGGTGTTCAGTGTAGGTGCTTGAACCACCCCCGCTGGCAGACTGTTCCAGCCCTTGGGGGCTCGGACAGTAAAGAAATTCTTCCTTATGTCCAGCCTGAAACGGTCTTGCAGGAGTTTGTGACCGTTCGACCTCG
>NW_017728886.1:262901683-262907343 GCF_001723895.1 Crocodylus porosus | reverse complement strand
CCACATCCTTTTTGAATTGTGGAGCCCAAAACTGGACGCAGTACTCCAGCTGCGGCCTCACCAAGGCCGAGTACAAGGGGAGAATGACATCCCGGGATTTGCTCGAGAAGCATCTATGGATGCACGCCAGCGTTTTGGTCGCTTTACTAGATAGAGATAGATGCAAGAACAATTGATACTGTCACAGCGACCACATGCACAGAAGAGATATAGCTATCGACAGATATCAATCGGTATCTATATAGATGTAGATATCGATAGCTATATCCCTCGTGTTCGTGTGGTCTCTGTGACCATATCTGTTTATTATTGTATTGTTGGTGGAAATGTCAGTCTTATGAAACTTGTGCTTTGGTCTTCTATCTTTCCTTCTCAGCCCTGGGGTGCCACTTCAGTTATGATATACGTACATTGCTGTAAAATGCACAGAAATTCCTTTTGGTAGGAAATGTCTAAATTATAAATGGTATGTCATCTTATTAAACGTACGGTCTGTTCTCGGGTGCTAGCTTCCATGGGTTGCTGATATCCATGATACTGATATCTCCTAGCTCTTGCTCTCACAGGGTAGGAATAGACCTTGCCTGGCCTCTCATTTGTGCAGCCATAAAAAGTTTAGGGTGGAACAAATCGTGAGCAAATAGACTTCCCTACCCGTTGTTGTGCCACATTAAAAGAAAACAAGCATGGATGTATTTTAATTCTTTGGCCAGAGAGTATGGGCAGCCTGAGCTGCTCATGCTCTCCAGCCACCCTGGGTCCTTTAGGTCCTCCCAGCACCTGTCCATGTCTTCCTGCTTACAGAGGGGCAGCCTTGGGAATCTCAGGGTGCCTCTCCATAAATGGGGAAGTCGGGGGTCTGTGCTTACCTAGACCCATGCCCTGCTTACGCAGATGTGCTACTGTGATCATGGGGAACAGTTCAGTGTGAGCAGGGAAAGCTCTGTTTTCCCTGTTCACCAAGACTCAACCTTGGGATCTCTGAATGCGGCTTTGGGCAAACAGCTTTCCCCACTGCTTCTGGAGATCACGCTGCCCCTTGTCCCATGCCATCAAAAGGGTAGGGGTAAGGAGCAATGTGCGTTTGACCCAATGAGATGGATCAGTTATGCTGTGATGTGTTGCAGCACAGCTGATCCACTTCATTTGGTGACTTCTATTTCTTACTTGAGGGTAAAATAGATTTCAGGTTTATTCAGGGTTTAATTGTCCTGAACTTTGACTTGTATCAACAGCGGTATGAAGCAGTTGTTTACACACGCAACTTGAATGGCAATGAATTTGAATTGGCCTGAACTGTCCAGGGAGAAAGTGCTATCTCAGATACTTCACAGATACTTAAAGTGGATCAGTGGGCTTGTACATCATCTGTAGGATCCCATAATAAAAGGTTTTGTCAGACATTTTATGTTTGGCCTAAGAGTTGCCTCCTAAATTCCAGCATTCTCTTGCCCCTTGCTGTGTTAAAACTAGCATGGTTGCTTGCTGGTCTAAGAATTATTTTTATCAAGAGATAATCCCTTTAAAAAAATGTTCCATGCTGTGACCTGCATTTCATGGTCGTGTGCCTGGAGGTCCACATGTTAATATGCTTTTTAAGAAAAACTGATTTGGTTCTATAATCCTAAAAATTCATTAAATAAAGAAATGCCAGATGGTGAAAGATGAGCAAAGATCTTATTAAAAATGTGAATCATTGTCAACAGGGACTTAAGGCGATTGTGGCATGTGCTGATTTGTGCAAAATTTTGCTGATATTTTTTTTTGGAAGTTTGATAATGATTGAACTGATCCCAAAACTGCCAAGTTCAAAGCTTTAAAATCATCATCTAGGCTTAACAAAGCATGAGATGGAAGAACAAAAGGCTGGGTTCTCTTTTATTTCTCTCCCAAGGCTTTTAGGGCTCACATGTTAATTCCATCTTTCACACCAATAAGGCTTGGAAAATATGACACATTTCATACAATTAAAGGTGAGATGTTCATATAATTGTTTCCAGTCCATACTTTGCAAACAACGTAAAACTGAGACAGGGTGCAACCAGACATTGCCCTTTTCCTGTAACAAAAATGTTTATGGTGGCAAAAGTTGTGAGCAAATAACCATCTTAATCCCTTGTGGCACTCCAAGGCTAGGGACAAAAGTTATACATAAGCCGGTTTAAGTGATTGGAAACTGGTTTAATTCTGTAACAACAGAAGTTTGGTGCACATAAACCACTTTCAAAATCGCCAAAACTGGTTTAAGCTGAACCTGGTTGGACGTAGTATCAGACTTAACTAAGGAGGTCAAACTGGTTAATGGAACTTCTGTCCCAGATCCCTTCCTGGTTCAAGTTAACTCACAGTCCCCCAGCATCCCAGGATGATTTGCAGCTCTGGGCAGGGCTGTCTGTTCCAGTGGAGCAGGGACTGCCTCACCCCTGTTATCCTTAGCCTGCTTACTGCCTTCATCCGTCAGCCCACAGGGAGGCGGGGGCAGGGGAACAGACCCTCCTAGCCAGGGTCTGCACAACATGTGAGGCGAGGGAAAGTGTTTTGACCCTTGGCAGCCCTTCCCCTTCCCTTCCTTCCTTCCCCTTCCCAGCTGCTGATTGCTTCAATGGCTGCCGCAGGAGGGAGGGAGGGAGGAGGAGTCCTCCTGGCTGGATCTCTGTCCATCCAGCCCAGCATGGGGGCACCAGGGAGTGCACTCTGCCTTTTGAGGGGGCAGCCCCAGGAAGCTGTAGGGAATCCTTCCCCTCTCAAACCTCAGAGCTGCTTGCCTTATCCTCAGAAAGTGTAGGGAAATTCTCTTGCTACTCCATAGCTGGTTTTGCCTCAGCTGCTACAAATTTGAGACAAAACAAGAATTTCCCATGACTGTGAGGCTACCGCTGGCTATCCCTGCTGAGACTCGCAGGAGCTAAATCAAGCAGCTCTGGTGTTTAGGAAGGGAAGAATTCTCCTTGGCTCCCTGGGGCTGCCCTGGGCTGGGGTGGGGGGAAGCCCACCCAAGGTGGGGGCTCCCAGGTGCCTACATGCAGGGCTGCATGGGCAGAAACCTGGCTGGGAGAACTTCACTGCCTTCCCTCCTGTGGCAGTGGATGAAGCAATCAGCAGCTGGGGAGGAGGCAATTCCCACTCAGCTCCCCAGAGAACCCAGGCTAAGGGAAACCTCCTGGGGGGGTCTTCCCCAAGGTGGGCCAGCATCCAGGTGGGGAGCTCCTTAACCCCCTGTGCGGGGACAGCAGGGGGTTGGGGACACTCGGCTGGGATGGCAATCGGGGCTGGCCCACAATTTTATGGCCCTCCTGCAAGAAATATTTTTTGGGCCTCCCACCCTGAAGAAGCTGGTGGCGGGGGGTGGTGAGTGGCTGAAGAAGCTGGTGGCATTAAGGGCAGAGGTGGTGGCGAGCAGTTGCATGTGAAGCCGGTGGCAGTGGTGGGGAGGGGGTGGCAAGTGGCCAGACGTGAAGCCAGCGGCAGCAGGGGAGGGATGGTGAGCAGCTGGATACAGGGCATCCCTTAGCTGTGGGCTTCCTATGGCCACAGGTTTTGCAGGATAGGATGGGCTGGCCCTGATGGCAGTGGCCAGCAGGCTGGGAGACATGCTGTAAGTGCCCCATGCCTATTGCCCTGGATCAGTGCAGGCTTTCCCCTGCCCTTCCCAATTAAAAACTGAAAGTCAGTTTAGTTGGTTATTGGTTCAACCTACATAGCTTAGAGGAAGCTGCCTAGATTGAATTGATTCTTCCTTGGGCTTTTTAACTGTCTGCACTTATTCCAAGTGTCCAAAAATGCTGCTACAACCAGGCCAAAGGTAGTCAGAATTTATGATGCCTCATAGAGGAGAGTCTTTTTTGCTGATTGTGTGCTCCAGAAATTCCCCAGCAGGCCATTTCCCACTGCACACATCAGGCTCCCCCTGTTTGTAGACGTGTGTCCCAGGTCAGGGCACAGTACCCAGGGCTGCTTTCCCACAAGACCATGAGATGAGTTTGAGATGACCGATAAGACTCGGTCCTCATGCCCGCACTGTTCAACATCTTCATCAGTGACTTGGATGAGGGGTGTTCAAATTTATGGATGGATGACACTAAGATGTGGGGAGAGGTGGGCATGATAGAAGGGAGGGACAGGCTACATCTAGATCTGGACAGGTTACAGGGGTGGGTGGAAGAGAATAGGATGGGATTCAATACTGACAAGTGCAAGGTGATGCACCTGCAAGAAAGAACCAGCAGCATACCTACAGGCTGGGGAACTCCCTTCTCATCAGCATAGGCAGAAAAGGATCTTGGAGTCGTTATTGATTCCGAGATGAACATGGGCTGGCAGTGTGGGGACGCGATCAGTAGGGGTAACTGCACCTTGTCATTTATCCACAGATGCATCGCAAGCAGGTCCACGGAGGTGATCTTCCCCCTCTGTGTGACATTGGTCAGGCTGCAGTTGGAGTACTCCATTCAGTTCTGGGCGCTGTACCTCAGGAGGGATGCGGACAGCATGGAGAGGGTCCAGAGGAGGCCACTCTCATGTTCAGGGGGCAGCAGGGCAGGCCCTATGAGGAGAGGCGACGGGACCTGAACCTGTTCAGCCTCCACAAGAGAAGGCTGAAGGGGGATCTGATGGCCATCTATAAACTTACTGGGGGGACCTGTGGAGGATGGGAGAGACCCTGCTCCCCCCGAGCACTACCAGGAGTAACTAGGAATAATAGTTAGAAGTTGATTGAGAGTAGATTCAGACTAGATATCAGGAGACACTACTTCACAGTCAGGGTGGCTAGGATCTGGAGCCAACTTCCAAGGGAAGTGGTGCTCGCTCTTACCCTGGGGGTGTCTTCAAAAGGAGGCTAGATAATCACCTAGCCAGGGTCGTTTGGCCCCAGCATCCTTTCCTGCCAGTGTCAGGGGTTCAGACTTGATGATCTGCTCAGGTCCCTTCTGACCCTACCAACTATGAAACCAGGCCCCTGAAGCCCTAGGAGTGGCTGGGGAACTGACCCTGTGGGACAACAGACCTGGGCAACATCTGTAAACGCCAATGAAATAGATCAGCCATGCTGGAACAGCCCAGCTGATCTTGCTGCAAAGGCAACACCTCTTTATACCTGTAGAAAGCACTACTGCTTCCAAAATGGAGTGGATTTCCTGAGAGCCTCCACTAATGCCAGTTGCAAACTAATAGCAAGTGGCATGAATCCAGAAAAGATGCAGGGAAAAATGGATTTGGTTTCATGACCCTTTAAAACTTGGCCATTGCTCATTTATTCATCCATCCTGATTCAACAAACCACCTAAATAAAAGTTTAAGCCTCATTTATCTCATTAGGCTTTGGGTCAGGCTTTAGTGGGGACTTTGACTCCCATTTTATAAGAAAGCCTGTATACTTAATGTCAGTGTACTTGTCTACATGTGCATTTATGCTGGCTTAAATTTACTGTGCAGTAAGTGGGAATAGGCCAGCACCTGAACGTGCAGGTATTAAAGTGCATCATCGCTGTGTGCTGATTTGACTTCATGGATTTCATAGACATTAGGGCTGGAAGGGACCTCGGCAGATCATTGAGTCCAGCCCCCTGCCTAAAGGGCAGGAAGTCAGCTGGGGTCATAGGATCCCAGCAAGATAAGCATCCAATTTACTCTTGAAGGTGTTCAATGTAGGTGCTTGAACC
>NW_017728886.1:262880194-262901672 GCF_001723895.1 Crocodylus porosus | reverse complement strand
GGTTGGCTTTTTCCTGGGCGTCAGTTGTCAGTTGCCCCATCTGGTTTAGCAGGGGTCCAACATTGCCCTTGCTTTTCCTCCGGCTCCCCACTTGAGACCAAAGTTTGTCACAAGTCAGTCTGCATGCGCACACGGACACAGTAACAGACATGTAGAAGCCTTACTGTGCAGTAACTAATTGGGCGTATATTTGATCCCTGCGTGATGCAGGTATCAAATTTATGCGCAAATTGGCGTAAGTTGCTCTATTTACCACGCAGTATGGGTGTGCATGTATAGATGCATGCCCATGCTGCACAGGAAATGTGGACGTGTAGAGACCCACCTAGTATGTCTATAAGTGCAGGCATTTTCTGTGCCATTATAAGAAAACAGAACGGTAAAGGAATATGTTTTAGATTGAGGAAATCCTATTTATTGAGTCATGGAATCATAGGGTTAAAGTGACTACAAAAGATTTTGTAGTCTCTAAGAGATGCAGAATTCATTGTCCCTAATGTGACAGTATTTAGGGAGACCCTCAGAATGGTCAGAAGGGAATGGGGGAAATAGTGATTTCTGCTAGCATCAGCTTATGCTCATGTTTGGCTCTGTCATCTAATCTGCTTTAACTCTCCTTTCATACCAAATGACTTGAAGGTTGTAGAACATAGCCAACACTTCCATTACTTCAATGAACACCTAATGAATAATCAATATGATTTAGAGTATAAGATAACCAATTATCAGCAAACATAAATGAGAACATTCAAATAGAAATGCATGGGTCACGTTTATCCGTCTATTTTTTGTGTGCCTAAATGCAGATGAATTCTATTTTTGGCATTGTTAGAGTTTCGCTTAAGAAAAATGAACATTGAAAAGGGACAGTGGTGCCCTGGAGATGTAGAATAGCTAATGCAACCTAGGTCACTAGTCATCAAAAGATTTTGGTGACCAATACCTGTTTCAAATAGTTGGGGAAAGGAAGGGGGGAGATGGAGCTCAGTCACAATCTGTATTCTATTGAAAGAAAATCTCCAAAATAAGTCCTGTTACGGCCACATTTGGGGAGTCAAATGTTGCCAACAAGAGTAAGGATATCTTAATGTGGTATATAACAATGGGAGCCCAAGTTGGTAGTAAAAGAAGAGGGATGAAAGCCTAAATGGAAGTGGAGACTAAATGACCCTTTAGGCTTGTCTTCCTGCAGAAATAGCTATTCCACAGCAGCAATCTGCACAAACTGTTATTCCTCTCTAGTACAAATATGCCCTTTGACTACTTAGTTTAGGCTCTTTTTGTGGAATGAGTGTTCACATGGGCAGTTAGTGTGGGATTGCCATATCTTTTTATACTGGAATATTTTGCAGTGACTTCCCTGTGACGACGAGCCCTAAGAACTGATGTCCCCTGCGGGAAGCCGAGGCAGGCGGTCTGGGGGATGTGTGCAATGACGCGACTTGTGGAAGGATTCCAGCCCACAACTACAAAATATCAATCCCCACAATGGTTTCTGAAGCGTCAGAAGCAGTAAGAATCACTTTGTCTCTAGTTAACTGATCCTACTTAAGGAGTAGGATCTGTGAATCGATGCCCAGGGGGAACCTTTAGTTTCTTCAGCTGTAACTGTGGTTTGCCAGATTCTCAGAGATGTGCACTGAGCACCTTGGAGCCCTTTGCTTGGAGGGGGAGAAAGAAGAGGGAATCTCTTTGTTTTACTATGGCAGCCGCTTCCAAATCCTGAGCAGTCTTGGTACCAGAGATTGATTATGCTGTCTCCGCCACAGGAATATAGCATTGAGAAGGATCTGTTAGGGCACCAAATCCAGCTATGTGCTATTGTGGGAAATTGCATCATATAATCTAGTTCATAAATGTCAGAGCTGTGGACAACTCCAGTACCTCCTAGAACAGAGGCGGGCAATTATTTTGGGCGGAGGGCTGCTCGTTGAGTTTTGGCAAGCCATTGAGGGCCTCATGACAGGCAGCCAGGAGAAGATTAATAGTAGTTTTTAAATTTTTTTAGAGGCCCCACGGGCTTGGATAGAATGGCCTGGAGGGCCACATCTGGCCCACGGGCCACATTTTACTTGCCCCTGCACTAGAATGACTTCCAATGCACGTATAGAGGGGAAATGGAGAAATATCTAATATTGCCTGTTTGGAAGTTGTGTGTGGAAGGAATTGTACCTCTTGGCAGTGTGCTGGTTTGCTGTTAGAGCAAATCTGGTCTGGTTCATTCATTCAAAGAATCTGTTCCTTTATTTAGCCTACTGCTGACTGATGCAGCTCTTTTCCATTCTGTTGGCAAAGTATGTATTCCTGACGTGAGCCAAAGCCCAAATTCTTCTACAGTGCAAGGTTTAACCGTGCACACAGACAGGTGCTGAGTACATGGGGGCCTAAGGGCTTTGGTCCCCCTCAGGAAGAGGGCTATTACCTGAAATGTGTAAAACTTTCCACATGTCCATCATCACAGGAGCTCCTGGCAAGAATAAGTCTACGCCTATGCACACAGAATAATTTTGTGTTGGCATCTGCCTCTGGGATGAGTGGGAAGGGGCTGATGTTGTATATGCCCTGCCTGTGTGGTTTAACAAATCCTGCTGTGATAAAGCATAGCATCTGAAGCTGTGACTGTCGGCAGTTCCTCTGCCATGCTGCACATCAAAGAGGAGGGGAGCAAAAGAAACACCAAGGCAAAAGGAAAAACTGACTTGAATTCCAGTTTAGTACTTGAGTCAGCATTGCGATCAAATTAAATTCTCCTATATTCCCATGGCTACTGCTGGCTTTGTCATTCCCAGGGGACTGAGAGTAAGGATGCTCAACTGCTTTGTGCAGTAGCCTGGCACTCAAGATGTGTCAAGTTCCTCCTCCATCCCAGATGTCCTCAGTGATCTTTGGCACATCATTTACTATCTCTATATCCAAACTTTCTCATCTTTAATGTGATACTAAAAGAATAAGGGTGTTGTGAAGGCACATGCATTGCTTTGAGATCGCAAGGTGCTCAGATACTGCGGTTACAGGCATGTATAAGATATAGAAAAAGGAACTAATGAAATAGGATATAATCATAAATATAATTATTTTTCTTCTTTTTTTAGTACTTGCATCATACCTTTTATCTATGGATCAGAAAGCATTTTACAAGTGTTCAAGGCCAGACCTTATAATCCTTACTTCATCACTCAAACTAAATGTATGACTAGTAAAACTATTTGGGGGGCAGAGGGGGTGGAGGGTGTTAGTGGTCTTTTGACCAAAGAAAACTTTCTATGGAAAAAATAATTTGATTTAAAAAAAAAAAAAAAAAAATTCCCCAACTAAATAAAAACATTGTTTCTGAAATTGAATGCTTTTACTGAAAATTATCTTCAAAAAAAATCAAAACAGCTTGTAATAAAACTCCCAAAATGTTAACATAGGGCGATTCTAAGAAAACAATTGAAAACCAATATTTCCCAGGGGAAAGGCATTGAGTAGAATCATTTTTCTTCTCAGGATTGCATTCAGCACGTGGTGTCCCTCTTAATTTCTGTAAAGTCATTGGGTGTAAGCACAAAGGGAGTAAGTATGGGAGGATCGGCCTGTTGGTGGCAGAAATGAAGTGCAAGGGGTTCAACCCAGTTTTGCTGCTGGATAGTTGGTAGGTCCTCCCAATCCCATTAAGGTGACAGGGATTTTTGTCTGATTACAAAGACAGAAAAGGAATCAAGTGTCAACGTTTTCAAAGTTGGTTGGACACCTATAATTGAAAATGCTGATCTTGCTCATGTCTGCCGTGACGACAGCATACATTTTAAACAGAGGATGTATCAATTTGTCACCATTCCCCCTAAAGTTATTCTAAGGATTATCTTCGCCAGGAAAAAAAAAAAAAAGTGCGTGCGTGTTTTCTCTGCTCTTTCCAAGGTGAAGTGCAGTTTGATCACAATCTGATACCCTTGTGAAATATGTGATCTAAGGGTACTGGGCTCAGTACTAGAAACGTTAAAAGAAAGACTCATTCCCTCCGCTACAGTAATGACTAGGTACAATTCTCTGGCTGGTCATGAAAGCGATTGGACTAAATGATCACAGAGTCCCTTCTATTTATGAAATTATAAAGTGTACAGGATCCAGGAACAAAGTTCTGGCTTCTAAGCCCCTATATTAACCACTGCAGGACACTGTTTCAGTTGTTCAGCCAGTCGATTGATTCCAGTGCCAAACTGAATGCTATTAAACTGGCATTTAATCTCAGCTGTGAAAAGATTATTATAACAAGGGAAAATTACTCTTTTAGGCAGACAGCTTGCAGGATTTCTGACCTCTGCTTACTAATGCAAAGGCAGCCAGTGGAACCACCTTGATCAAAACGCACTGAATTTTAAAAGCCAACTTTGGCAGTTGGGTCTAAGTTGGCTTCTGATTGCCCAAGACAGATTTGTTTGCAGTGCCAGTGAAAACACAACTTTTCAAGAAGAGCAATAGATGAAACGGAGACCTAGACCTGTGTGTCTAGAACACCAGTTTAAAGTTATTCCATTGCCCCCCTCTACTACTCTGGATGAGCTGCCTGTGGCTGTGCCCCATGACCCACCCCAGCCACTGACCCACTCCCTCCCTCACCATGGAGGCCTCAATTTGCCCCCCGCCCCCAAGCCTACCCCTTCCCTCTGCCCACGCTCTTTCCCCTTCGCAGACTTACCTGCTGGGTAGGGCTGTGCGAAGCTTCGGGTGCTGATTTTGATTTGGAGGAGATTCAGCCTGATTTCAGTGGCTGAATCTCTGAATCCGAATCAAATTAGGGTCCAATTAAAAGGTCTGAATCTATTGGAGGCTCTCCAAATCTTTGGAAAAGATTTGGAGAGCTTTGATTTGGACAGTCCCTGCCCACTGCAGCAGGAAACTGGAGCTGGGACTCTGATCTTGTCAGAAGGGGATGGGGGGTTGGAGGTCCCCCCCATGCTCCCCTGCCCCCATGTGACTGCCTCACCTGCCCTAGCTCCTGGTGTTTTTTTAAAAAAAATAAAAAAGCCCCACTCACTGGGTGCTGCTGGGCGGGGAGGCAATCCCTGCTGCCCCCCACTGCATGGGGAGCTCTGCCACAAGTCCCAGCACCTGGGGGGAAAAAAAGCAGCCCTGATTCACTGGGTGCTGCTGGGCGGGGAGGCAATCCCTGCTGCCCCCCACTGCATGGGGAGCTCTGCCACAAGTCCCCTGACCCCTCCCCCCCACTCCATCAGCCCCTCCATGGCTGCCCCACCCACCCCAGCTCTGGCCCTTTTTAAGAAAAAAAAATGAGGGGGGGAAAAACCCCTGGGACTGCCAGCTCCTGCAGTGGACTCAGGGGTGGTGGTGGGAGGGGAACTTATGGAGAAGCCCTCCCACATGGCAGGGGCAGCAGGGGACAGCAGGGATCACCCCCCACTGGCAAGAACAGTGAGTCCAGGGGGTTTTCTTGGTTTTTATTTTATTAAAGGGCCAGAGCTGGGGTGGGCAGAGACAGTGAAGGGTGGAGGTGATCAGGGGGCTTGTGAAGAGCCTCCCACACAGTGTGGAGCCCCCCCACTCTGCTTGGCAGCACCCAGTGAGTTTGGGCTTTTTTCCCCCAAAGAGGTGGGGCAGCCATTGCTGGGCTGGGAGAGTGGGCGGGGGATGGGCCTGGGTGATTTGGGGATTCGGCAGTCGCTGAATCGATTTGGGGCAGTGATTTGAATCACTGAATCGAATCGCTGTCCCCCGAATGGGCCGAATCCGAAACGAACACTAGCTGCTTCACATAGGCCTACTGCTGGGTGCTTCTCTACATGCCACTGCCAGGCTGCACTCCTGGCCACGTGCGTGCTGCCACTGCGTGTCTGTCTGTGTGCAGGCCCCCCCACTGCTGCCTTGCTGCAGCAGCCTGGAGCCCACTCCCGGGCTGCCCTGTGGTCCTCTACACTGCCACCACTGCCCAGCTAAGTGGCCCGGAGGCAGCGGTAATAGCAGCGCAGTGGAGCCTGGGCGCCAGCTCCAAAACCATGTGTATGATTAATGCCTTAAAATTAATGCAAGAACCAATTAACACTTCAATTGTGCACGTTAATGGCAATTCATTGACAGTCCTAATATGCAAACTTCCAGGTATTGCAGTACCAGCCTGAGGAAGGGTACTCTGCTGCCTGAAAACTTGCCGATTGTAATAATGCCTGGCGAGAACCCAGACAGTCCCAATCAAGGCAGCCCCAGAACAAGTGCAACCAGAAGCAAGCTTGGAGCAGTGCCTTGTTCCCACCTGGGCTGAGTGAGGCCGTCACGGCAGCCAGTCTCCTGAAGCTCCAGGCAGTAGGCTCTACCCACTCCACCACTTTAAAAGCCGGGCCCAGCCCTGTAGTTTCCTTGCTCCTGATCCTCTGTGTGCTTCCCTGCTGGTCTCCTGGGTTTGACCCCAGGCTTCTGACTGTAGTAAGACCCTTGGCTTTCCTTGATTCTGGTCCCTTGATTCTGGTTTGACCTTTTGTTTCTGGCTTTTGGCATCAAATCCCAGTTAACACACAGTTTACCTCGTCTCTGGCTTTGGTTTCTGATCCCAGTCTGTTCAGACTTTTGGCTACAGCTTCTGAATCCAGTTCTGACTCTGGCACCCTGTGGAGCTGACCTGGACTATACCCAAGCTTCAGGTAATCAACCTGGGCTAGACACATCCCCATCCTGGTGCATTATACCAACCGTACAGTCAGTCCAATAAAAGATATCACCCACAAGAATTTTTGCCTCTCTCAAATACTTTGGTATTTCATCCTTAAACTACAGAAAAAAGAGCAGAATTGTACAGTTCTGACACTGAAAATCTGCCTCTGCCCCTTTATGCCTCTCTCAATTTGTTTTGAACAAGTTGGCACTCCAGACAGTCCTTCTACAATGATCATGTGATGTGATAAATACCTGCCCCTCTGATGGCAAACACTGAAGGGGCTGTTGATTTATTTGCAATAACTGCCTTGATTTTTCTTTAAGATTTATTTTGCAGTAGGAGATGACATTATTGTCCCATGTCATTGATGCTCTTCTCTTCCATTGACATGGTCTATTAATTAGTGGAGGAAGATGAATTAAAAGCCAGGTGGTGAACTATAAATCTTGATCAAACAAGATTTTTGTTTTGTTTTGTTTTGCTTTTGTTTTTTTACCTGGAATAAAAAAAACTAATCGGGGTGCGTATATTTGAGTTTAACTACTCCCTTCCCCCCAGAGATTCTTTTTAATATTGCAGCTAAATATAAGCAATTAAAACATGTAGCTTTTATGTGCTTGTATTGAATCCCCCCCCAGCCTTGTATTCTCCAGCCTAGATCACCCTAGCTCTTCCAGCCTTTTCTCATCAATCATGCTTCCCAGGCCTCTGATCATTTTTGTTGCCCTGTCCTGGACTTCTCCTAATCTGTCCACATCCTTCATGACGCGTGAGGCCCCAAACTGGACACAGTACTCCAAGTGAGGTGTCACCAGTACCAAATAGAGTGGAAGAATCACTTTCTTTTGATTTGCAAGTGCTGCTTCTATCAATATAACCCAGAATACGGTTGATTTTGCATCAAGAGCACATTGTTGGCTCATATTCAGCTTATAGTACCAGGGAAAGCTGCCTCTCTCAAGAGGAGTTGGAAGCCTTGTTGAGAGAGCCCAGCTGCAGGGCATTTAGATAGTGATGCAGTGTCCTGCTAGGAGCTATAAAAAGCTGCAGAAGAGTAAGGAGGAGGAGAAAGAGGCAAGTAGTGAGTGCAACTCCCTGCTGCCAGAAGGATCCAGGCTGCTGGGCTGAGAGCCGGAGCCACAAAGACCCCCCTCCTCCTCCCCTCCCCCCCTGCTTTATTTATTTATTTTTTTTGAGTGCCAGGGAAGAGGCAGAAGGATTTGGCTTCGTTTGTTCCTTTGTTTGTCCGTGTAATAATTTGAAGCCTGTGTCATTGGAAAGCTGAAGAGCTCCACAGCAGGGCAAAACTGCCTGCAGAAGCCAGCAAGTTATGTAATCTGCTTCCAGTCTACAGTAACCCCCAGACCCTTCTCTGCAGTTCTGCAGCTTAGCCAATCATTCCCCAAGCTGCATTTGGGCGTGCAATTATTTCCTTCCAAGTGCAGGGCTTTGCACTTGTCCTTGTTGAATTTCATTGGATTGATGACCATTTTTTTTTTCCCAGTCTATCCAGGTCATTCTGGATCATGACCCTTCCTTGCAGAGTGTTTGCAATTCCACCCAACTTGATGTTATCTGTAAATTTGCTAAGTGTGCCTTGGATTCATTGTCCAAATCATTAATGAAGATAGCAAACAGTACCAGACCCAGGACAGACCCCTTGGGAGCCCCACTTGATACCTCCTCTAAACTAGACATTGAACCATTGATGGTTACTCATTAAGCATGATAAATCAACCTGTTACATACCCATTTTACAATATTTAAATTTAGTCTCTATTTCCTTAGCTTGTTAATGAGAGTGCCATGGGATACTTGATGAAAAGCCACTCACTCTCATTCCCAGAACAACTTTCTGCACCAGCTTGTGCTGAATTTCTACAAGCTCTCAGTTCAGACTGTGTAGCCCTGGCACAAGTGTGACGCGTTCTGTGCAGCGTGTAGCACTTTTCCAAGGATGACAACAGACTTCAGCTCTTGTTCTCTGGGTTAGGCTGGCTCTGCAAGGTTCCTGAAAAGAAAATAGCAAGGAAGATGTGTGTTAGTCCTTAGATTCAGAAGAAAAACGGAGATGCCAGTTAAAATAGTTGTTTGTTTTGGAGCAGAGCTAAACATTAAAACATGTTTTTGATTCTCAGAAATGTGCTGTAAATGAGCCCATGGCCTGTCATCGGAAAATCAGAGTGGTAACAGGATATCGCAGGACAGAGAGCATGCTGGATCTGGAGCATGTTGGCATTGGGGCACCATGCAGTTTTCAGGGGACTGTAATGTCAAGGCATTGATGCAGGGCCAGGATGCAGGGGGATGAGATGGAGCACCCCATGGCAGAGGGGAGCATGAGTGAGCTCATTTGGGCTTAGGCAGCGAGAACCATTTTTTTTTCCCTGAAGGCCAAGAGCTTGCTTCCCTGCCATGGCCTACCTCTTGCAGGGGCTGTAGTGGAGGGAACAAGTGGTATGAAGGTCACTGTTCACCTGCTCAGCTTGATGCAGGAAAACAAGAGCTTTAGCCCATGAAGATCCTCTGTGATCCTGACCCCGGCAATAAAAAATCCAACCCTAGGTTAGTTTTTTCAGGTTGCTGAGATAGCAAGCAGAGGAAGCCTTGTCCATCTCAGTTGTCAGAGTAAACCAGTGGCTATTTCACTGCTGGCTTTGGAGAACATGGGGGTGATTGAACCTAAAAATAAATGACCCCCCCCCCCCACCATTCACAATCCCCCAGGCATTCATAAAAATAAAGGCACAAGCCTGTAATTACTTACACCAGTGTCAACCTAGCAAAAGCTCCTAAGTTAATAAGTGTCTATGGCCTCTATTGGCAAGATAGGATGCAGTTGGGCCCTGAGATTAGAAAAGAAGATTGTGTGATCCAAACCCCTAGCAAGCTTTTGCTAGCTTGGATATTCTGACTGTGGGCCCTCCATGCAAATGATCCTGAAGCTGTTGCCTCGAAGCCCAGAAGTCTGGCAGAATCCTAGCGCCCCTATCCAAGTTAGGACTTCCTAGGCCTCTAAATGTTGGCAGCCATGGAGAGGGATGGGG
This sequence comes from Crocodylus porosus, assembly GCF_001723895.1. Taxonomy (NCBI): domain Eukaryota; kingdom Metazoa; phylum Chordata; order Crocodylia; family Crocodylidae; genus Crocodylus; species Crocodylus porosus. The sequence goes on along the minus strand of NW_017728886.1, from coordinate 262,891,979 downwards.
GGCAGGAGACAGATCTGGTCAGTCTGGTTTTGACCCTGCATAAATACTGTCAGTAGCTTCCATGCTCTGCCCTTGTGAGATACAGGCCTGTTTGATGTGCCATGACAGCAGGGCTTGGTTCTACAAGGCCCCCTCAGTGGCTAGAGGGTGAGTGCTGGGGGCACAACAACTGATTTTTGGGGGGGAAACAAATGACAAACAAGAACGAGAGTGAGAGTTACAAGTTATTAACCAGAGAGCCGAGGGAGGACACTGAGCAGAGTGACCCGGTGCCTACTGCTCTTAGAAGGGGTCTGAGGAGCCATTGGGTGCTGTCCAGTGAAATGCTGCTCCACGACCTGTATGGGAAAGGGAAAGGAAGACGCCTGCACAGTCACCTCAATCCCCTCCGGCCAGAATGTCTTCTCTGGCTTTGTAGACGGGTGGCTTAGCCAAGGCTGAAGCCAGAAGGTCCAGGGATTTTGTGGGGCTATAAGTAGGATGTGCATAATCTAATAGGTGTGTGTGTGGGGGAAAGTACTGTCCCAACCTGAAGAAGAGGATTTTGAGGAGGTAGAAAAGGGGCTGCAGCTTGGCATGTGCCAGGTATGGATGCACCGGTGTTACCAGATTTGCCCATCACTTTGGGGTGTGCTCATTTATGAGGGATATCTTTCTAGGGTCTTTGTAATTCTATCAATGTGCTGCTTGGTTGTGTTGTGTTTCTTGGTTGTGTTTCTATATGGAGCTCTATATCTCCCTTCTTCAAGTTCTCACCACCAGTGGAGTGATCTTGCAGGACTCGGTTTCAATGGGGCTGGGTTCTTCCAGTCACCAAAATCAGTCATACGCACAAACGCGCACAGATTATCGTGACATGACTGACCCAGCCAGGATGATCAGCATGGACAGGCTGACAACCTTATATGCCAGGAATCAGTTAATTAATGTAACAATAAAATGCCGTCAGACACAAGCACACAGGTGAACAAAATACCTCTGAATCCAGCTGGGTGACCAGCTGCCACCCTCATGGGCCAGCATTCAGTTCATAAGGGCACATCTGAGTCAAACCGGGTCAATCAGCCTGTACAAGCTGATCCCCTTGTGTTTCAAACTCAGCTCGTCCCAATCTTTTGTCCTAACTGTCCTAGGAGGGGTAGCCTCTTGATGAGCGGACCCCACAGTATTTCTGGGCGTCACGGGGATCTTTAGCTTCAGTAAAAGAAGTGTTGCTGCACAGCAAGTGGGGAAGGAAAGTAGAGAGGGAAACATATACCCAGTTACTACCAGTTTGACTATACAAGTTATTTATTGCTAAGTATATGAAATATATAATGGTACCAGTAATAATAGGCATGCAAAGGAAAACAAATGCAAACAATTACAATACTACCCTGGTTTTGCTAAGTATTTGGGGAAACTTAGCTCAAGCTGAACTAATACAATTCAGGTTCAGAAATCTATGCTTAGCGAGGGTGAGAGCTAGGGTCTCACCAGTCCAAGGCACTCGGGTTCCCATGCTGACAGATGAAGTTCTTAGCACAACCCTTGCAGGGAGATGATTTGTTTCTTCCAGCTTCTCGAGAACAACAGAGGATGGTGTTAGAGATATTTCTTCTCTTGAAGCACACAGGTTGCTGCTTTTGCAGATTTGCATACCCTCAGTCCAGCTTCTTCAAAGCATTCTTTTAATTGTGTAAATAATTGTCTTTTCTATTGACATGGGGTTATTTGGTTTGGAACATCTCAAGAAACTGATTGACAACCAGGAAAAACATAAGTTTTTAAGGAAGGAGTAACCAGACACTTAAGAACCAGCTTGAAATTCTTATGGATAGCAGGTATACTGGATGGGATACCTCACGGTTTCTTCAGAAACCACAGATAGCTTGCAGCATCAGGGTTTGGGATTTTTACCTGTTGAGAATAAGCCTCGGTTTTTAGCATGACTTTTCCAGGTCTTACTATAGTCTTTTAACAGACTTAAGGCAATTATTGGAGTGTTCATAACCTGTTGTGGAGAGGACTTCCACCAGTCATCCCGGGAAAAGTATGACAACATTTGTAGTCAGGGCTCCAGTGGGCTGGATGCTGTGATGAACCCTTTACCATTGTTCAAATGTTGCCCACACCCCCTCTGACTTAGTTTCTTGCCTCAGCATTCCCTCATCCAGCAATGAGTTTTAGTCAATCAAGTTTAAATAGGCCTCCCATAGTGGGATTGGGGAATGTATGGCCCAAGATGCCTATTAAACTTTACTTCTGGTTAGATGAGGTGTGTGTGGTTGGGGGGGAGGGGCGGGGAGAGTCCTTTGTAAATCCAGGTTAGAATTGGTCTGATAAATGCTGAGCTGGGTGTGTGTAAATGTGGGTTGATTAGCATTTGGAGCACAGATTCCCCATCACGCAGTGCTCCCCTGCTTCTCTGATCCCAGAATTCACTGCTGTCTTTGTTTCATGCTCTCTGTTCTCCATCTCCCGCGTACATGAGTTGTCATCTGGTTCCATCTCAGATGCAGATGAGACCTAGGGAGTTCTTCATTCTTGTCACCCTTATCTGGAGCGCTTTAGGTGCGTCTCCCACTGCATCTTCATTGTCTTTCATAATCCGTTCTTGTTCAGGTAGAGGAGAGGACGGGGCAGGGTGGGGTGGGAATACTTTGCGAGTCAGATGGGCTGCGGCCTGTGTCAGGGTTCCCCAAGAACATGGAGCCGAGAGGTAACGCCAGAGTTGTCGTCTTGCTGCGTAAGATGCAGGTGTCTGGTGAGTCTGCGAATTGTGCCCCTGCTGAGGGCTCCATGCAAGCATTGGCATCTATGAGATGCAGATCCTGGGCTACGTGGACTTGTGGTCTCCCCCAAGTATGGCATCTTTTATACTTAGATGGATCCTAAAGCTTCATAGGTACCTTCTAGCTAAACAGTCTAACTGTTCCTCCCACCTCAAACTCAATTGAGAATATGGTATTTGAGGGGCATGCAAGCCCCTGCTGGATTTCAGGGCTTTGTCGCTGAATGCTTGGAGAGCTCACAAAACGGATAGAGCGATGACAGCAGGCTTTTATTCCAAAGGAACTTCTAAACACGCCACTGTCAACCGTCTCACAGCAGGACGTGCTAGCCTGGAGGTGATTAATTAGCCACTGAGTTTGAGGAATGAGCTAGCTCATTAAAGTGAGGGGTAGTTTCCCTTGATTTTAAATGTTAAGTATGTTTCCAATGGTGGAGGCATAAGCATTAAGCAGATGTGGTTTGTCAGGTTGGAGGGGGAAAAGACAATATCAGGCAGACTTTATTGTATTGTATTGCAGGATTACTCAGATAAGGATGCCGTGAGTACCTTAGCGTCACTCTTTTTGTAGTTGGGCAGTGGAAAACTTGGAAACAGACTGAAGACCTAAACCTGCACTTACCTTCACAGAGCTCAGAGCAAAGTGTGTGAAATAGGGCATTTAGACGGAGAGCAGGCTAGATGTAGAATGAACGTGTTTCTCCTGGAGTTTGGTATGGAGACTTAGTTTTCTGCCCTTGGGTCACACTGAACAACTTTCTTACCTGGCAAAGCTCCTCCATCAAGAACAGAGCAGCATTCGCACCCATGAAGACATCCCCTCCTACTCTCCATCCCCCTACTCCATCTGCAGGAGGGAGGCGAGCCAAAGGCTTGGGGGTCCTTGATATGCCAATCTAATGAGCTTCGGCGTGGGATAGTGATGGGCAGGATTCCTGAAATAGATCAAGCATTTGGTATAGTTTCCGCGTTAAGTCCAAATTAGAATGGGTGTGGGTGAGAGTGTTGACACACAGCTTATCCGCATTAAGGCGTTCTACCATCTTATCACCCACAGAGGCTGTAAATGAGTAGGAAGTTCATTAGAAATAAATTTTGAAGGCCATAAGGGATGGCTGAGATCATCTGGTCTGATCTCCTGTATAACAGAGTTTCCTTCTGAGTCTATTGCCTCAAGTTGTGAGCTAGCTAGAGTAGTATGTCCCTTTAAACGCATCTGATATTTGCTTAAAGACCCCGAAGGACAGATCCCAAAGAACTTAACTTTCCACTTGAAACCAGTGGGAGTTTAGTCATTTTTTTCACCTTTGCTGATTTGCCCTAACCAATGGGGTGGGAGGCACCCCAAGCAGACAGTTCAACCTTCCCCAGTTTCAGTTCACCTGGCTTAGTGCTTCCTGTTTACCTTCACATGTTTGCTTTCAGTCTGAGATGCAGAAGTCCCAAGGTTTCAAGATTAATTCATTTAAAACTTCAGGGCTGGCTCTGGTTTCCCTTTCAAATCCTTTGTCCTTGTGTTGCGTGAATACCTGCCCTATGAGATCTTCAGACTAGGGCCATTGCTTTGTTTTACCACATTGCAGATCTCTTTCTGCTAGAGATTTCAAGTTTTGTCAGAGGGTGGTAGGACTATTTTTTCTGTCCCTGGTGTATTTGGGAGGGACTAGAGTGGATGTTCTTATGGACTGAGGGTCTATTATATGGTTGCCTGGGACTCAAGTTGGTGACCTAGGGTATCCCTTCTAGTCCTACCTTCCTATATGGATAAAAAGTCTCGGTAGAGAGCATCCATAAGAACACAAATGGGAGGTTATGTTCTTTGGGAGAACCTAAGCAGATTCATCCACACACAGATAAGTGGTGTGTGAGGGGGGTGTCGCTCACTTTAGCCCCACAAAGGTTTTGGTGCAACTGCTTTTCACAAGAACATAGTCTTCACAGGCTCCAATAAGGCAATAAAAATGGCAAGAGCTGAGCGCTTCTGAACAATCAGGCTCCAGATCAAGCAAATAACTCTTAATTTTCCAGGAATGGACTAAAAATCTCAGCAGTCTCATTGCATTCATTATTATAGTGTCTTTGGTTGGATATTTCTTCAGGAAACTGCATCCTCAGCATAATATAACTGCAGTCATCATTAATGCCAACATTAAAACGCTGTCCTATAATTAATGTTTACACTTAATTAAAGACTGGTGTAAGATAAAGTTATTTTAAGGGAAAATTCCTCCTAGAGAAATCATTAATTTTTCCTTCCATTACCATTAAGAACAAGAGTAGAGTTGGGAAGAATGGAAATAATAAGATCATTCAAATAAGTTTTGGGTTTATTAGTAGACAATATGCAGATGCCTGTGTTTCTGAACAATGGAACTAAATGCTAATTTACCTTTACATTGTTTAGTAGGGATGGCTCATTGAATGATCTGATGCAATTAGGAATGAAAGTGGTATATTTTTCTTAGTTGCTTATCTTCAGGAACAATGTTTACAGTGTCAAGTAAACTGGAAAGACAGGCACACAATGTGAAAAGTGATGATATCTGCTCTTGGGGAAATGCTGGGCCATAAGTGAGAATGGGAGAACAGAAAAAGCCTTCACTCAAAAATTAATAGAAAAAGAAAACCCAGCAATTATATTTTAGCTAAGCCTGGTCACTAAAGGAACTGAGCACCTACCTTGGTCAAGACAGTGGGAGTAGCAAGTCACTTAGATAAGGACCTAAATATAGATTTAAAAACATGTGGCTGGGTATTGCCAAGGGAGGTCCGGATGCATTTAGTGACTATGACTCAATAAGAACATAAGCCAAGTTTCATTTTGAAACCGTTGGGATATTTGTGTTGCTCAGTTTTGTACAAGTGTTTCATGCCTTTTAAAGGAGGATTTGTAATAGAGAAAAGCGCGCTCTGTGGTAGGAACTTTTGCAAGTAAGGCAGATCGCTCAGGAAAAGTCACAGGGGGAGGAACTTGATTCAAAGCTTAGTTGGAAGGAAGGCTGGTCCCATGGGAAGACTCAGCTGAGACGTATGGAGAAGCTGATCTATGCAGAGCGTGGTAGGAGAGGACACACAACTTGAATCTGAAATGCAGAAGGAAAACCAGGGAAGGGATTCAGATGGGGAGAGGGCAAAATGCAGCACTAGGAAAATCCATCACACGGGCATCTTGAAAAAAGTGAAGACGCATGAGGAGAAAGGCATGTAGAGGAAGGAGTAGAAACAGAGATCAGGCTGACTGTGATGGACAACTGGGTTGGGCACAGAGGTGAGTTAGAGGCTAACTTTTGGGAGGACACTGGGATTTGGAGAACTGGGAGATGTCTTCAATACAGGAGAAGCAGGAGAAAAGATGAGCAGTTAAAAATTACATTGAGGCTGTTGGGCTAAAGAAGAGAGAGGATAGTGGAACTGGTAGTGCCGTGGCCTTTAAAGCAGAGAAGGTATCCCTCGTTTAGTCTGACATCCTGGAGACCGCAGGGTATCGAACCTCACTGACTGCTGTGTCAAGGCCATGATGATTGCCTTCAAGGTCCAGTACAAGAAGAAGAGTGGTGGTGAAGCAGTAGGCTTGGGAGGTACAGTGAGGGGCCTAGTGTTACCCAACCTTCATACAAGATGTTATTGGAAGAGAATGGGAGCTTGTTAAGTTTGCTTTATACAGATGGAAATGACCCCAGTAGGAGACGGATAGCAGCAAAACTGTGCTGGGGTGGTGTGAGCTGGCCTTGCGACAGGCAGAATGAGATGCAGGTATAAAGAGATGGAGGTGGACGTGATCACCAGTGCACTGGAAGGAAGCTAACGGAGATACTGAAGGATTTGATGCTGTCCAGAGAAAACAGTACGCGTGAGAGAAGTGTGAACCCAAGAATGATCCCTGATGCAGCCCCTAAGAGTGACCAAAAAGGCAAAGGAGCCATCATTCAGAGATGACTGAGAAGAAGGCTTGGGGATGTGGGAGGAGAAAAACTTGCAAAAAACAGTCATGAGAAAATGAGAGAGCAAATGCGAGAATTTAGGAAAACTTAAAATGTTCAGTTTTGGGTGGGGTGCAATAGAAACCAGGAGAAGAGAAGCTGTTCAAGTGGAGGGACTACACTTTGCTCATGAAGCTCAAAGGGAAAGTCTCAAGTGAGAGAACTGGAATTGGAAGCGGAGAGATTCCCTGCATGGGGGAAAGAGGCCAAGTTTGAAAGAGAAAGAGGTTGCAAATGAGGAGACCAGGGAAGCTGGGAGTCTCAGGCAAGTGGGGGAGAGGGCGAATGACTAATGGCGATGAGTGAGAGATGTACAGCTCCAAGTCAGCAATACAGAGAAGAAATAAAATGAGTTTCCTTCTAATAACTTGAGGTCTTTTAACATTTCTCTGAGCTGCTGGCAGTACCAGTATGTGCAGCAGCAGATGTTGATATAATGGATGTGTGGCTTATTACTTCCTCCCGATCACTAATAAATGTTAAAGGGAGGCTCAGGTGTCTGAGTGGAACATCGCTGTTGTGGGAGAGCCAGGATGGACATTAAGTTCATTGTGCAGCGAGAAGCTTGTCAGCCACGGGCAGAGGTCTGCGGTGTTCGGCCTGTACAGTCCCAGACAAAAGGTCAGAGCCTGCATATGGATGAGCCTTGCTCATTGTTCCCAGGTTGGGCAAAAGGCTGGAACCGTGTTGTGCGTGGGGGTGTTCGTCTCCTGGTATCACGGCTCTGCGGCAGCTCGGCTCGGTCCGCACGGCCCTACAGGAATCTGCGCTTGTGCTTCTGCCTCTGCATTCGCTGGGCATGTAGCATGTACTCCTCAAAGGAAGGTTTGGACTCGCCACAGCTCAGGTGCTCAAAGCAGTCCGCTCCCCAGGGGAGCTCTGAAAGGTCAGACCCAGGTGGTCAGAGCTGGCTGCTTTTGGTAATATATTTTGGGAAAAGTGACAATTTTGTTGTCGCTCACTTTCACGTTTTTTTGGGTTTTTTTTGGCCAAGATGTGGAGGCTTAATTTTGGCACCTGCAAACTAACAGCATGTTCAAACCCCCAAACCCCAAGAAAATCCTGGTCCTGGGTTTTTGATCATACTTTGAAGACTATTTTTCATCTGGGCTTTCCCCAGAATAGTGGTTTTCAAAATATGCTTTGCAGAACTCTGGTGTTCAGGGGTGGGATGCCTAGGAGCAGGGCAGGGAGTCCCACCCCACCCACAAATATGGGGGGCACGTGCCTGCTGCCCCCTAGACAAGCCATCCATGGCTCAGTCTCAATCTCTGCCCCAGTCTCGTGTATCGTTGTGGCTGGGCAGCACACCCAGTTCCTGCCCCACTGCCTCCCTCACCATGGGGGCCTTGATCTGCCCCTCCTGCCCCCGCCATATTACTTGCAGGAAGCTGTTCTCCAAGCTTCCTGGCTGTATTTCCCAGCCACGTGCATGTGTGCATATGTACACTGCACACCCTGCATCCTGCTCTCAGCAGCCCCTTGCAGGCTGCTATGCTGCCAGCCTGCAAGGGGAAACCTGCCACCTCCTGAACCCTGTAGACGCTGCAAATCTGAGAGAAATGCTGTGCAGCCTGCGACCAGGATTTGAGGTTCCTGTTGCGGGACTGTCCTGCTCAATTAGGGGCAGGTGGTCACCCTATAGTCCATGCAGTGGTGTATGAAGACTACATGAAGGTGGCATTCAGTCCAACCACAGGTACTTGAGCAAGTCAAAATTCCCCATTTTTGCACACCTTAACCCACCCTGGGTATGAGTGACTGAAGGCAGCCAGCTTTCAGTCCTGGGTTTATTCCTAGTAATGGCTGGCCAGATTAGCTTCATTGTCAGTAATTTCACAGGCCATTTTAAATGCATGTTGCAGGCATAATTAGTTGGACTGACTTGGCTGGGTGACAGATGAGCCGAATGCTGTGTTTTACAGTAGGAGAGAACAATAAGGCCTTCTGGCTCCGGTTGCGCAGCCGTTGGATTTTTAATCACAGAAGCCAGGCTGGGCTGTCTCTGCTAACAAAGACTTCTTGTTTCCTCTCTTTTTCCATCTTGGAAATATCTCCCTTGTTAAGTGGTTGCAAAGTTCCCATTGTACCTCAGCAACAAAAAGGGCAGCAGCAACCCCACATTAAAGCATCTAGACTGACAAAACAGTTTATTGTGACAAGGCAGGCTTAAAACTTAGTTGCAAAGATTTTATTTTCAATTAGAAGTTTGTGGCAGTGCTAGCAGAATCCAGAGGACGAAAGTCTAGGGGTCGAGCCGGGAGGCACAAGGGCTGGGACACCTGAGGACCAGGCCTCCACATGGCCACTTGAGGTGGAAACTGCTTGGTCCTAGACAGCTTGAGGCCCTTAGCAGGACTGCAGGCTGCCCCGGGGTGGCCTTCCAGGGCAAGACTTATTCAGCCATTTGGTGTTGCCTTTCAACAAAGACAGGGATGAGGCTTATAGGGAGATCAACAGCTCATTGCTGTTGCTTACATTTTGAAAAATGTCTCCTTGGGTGGAGGGGGAGGATAAGTATGTTTTGAAAGAACTAGGCTGTTCCTAAGAGCGAAAAGAATGGTAAGGGGAAGTACTGCCCTGGGTGTGTGTAGCCAGAATGTGGGATTGGAGAGAGATCGGAGGCAATGGGGTGGGGAATATTTATTTGTTGCTTTCTTTTATGAAGTAAGTGAATGTGGGTTGGGGAAGTGAGGTCAGGCTGGGCAAAGGGGGCATCCTCTGTGATTGGAGGTAGGGGAATGATTGGAGTGGGGTAGATTGCTTTTGAATTGGGGGAGGGTAGGGCAGGTTGTTTTGTAGGTCTGTGCGAATAGGGAAGTATTCGATTCATATTTGGCCGATTCGGAGGACAATGATTTCAATTTGGAGATTCAGATCACTGTCCTGAATCAATTCAGCCAAATCAGCTTGGGAAGATTCAGCACTGATTTGGACAGGTTTGGTGATTCGGATCTGCTGGGGAGAGGCAGGCACAACTGGGCAGCTCCTCCAGCTGTGCCTGTCTCTCCCCAGGTGCGGGGAGCTGCAGAAGCATCCCCCATAGCTGCCCTGCCTGGCCCTATCCCCCACCCAGCCCCAGCCTAGTCCAGGCACTTAAAAAAATAAAAATAAAAAGCTCTATACTCACCAGCTCTGGCAGCAGCGATCAGGGCCTCTTGGCACTTGTGGCAGAGCCCTGCTATGCAGCTCAGGGCAGTGGGGATTGCCCCTCCCCACTTGGCACCTGCACAGCAGCTGCCCCCATGGTGTGGGTGCAGCACAATGTCTGGGAGCTGGGGTGGCTCCAGCAGCCAGTCAGAGCCTGGCACCACTCAGCCCCAGCTCCCAGGCAGTGTGGAGTGCCCTGCTGAGCCATTCTGCATGTGTGCGATGTGACATCTGCCATGTGGGTGCCAAGGGAGGGGGTGATCCCTGCTGCCCCGCACTGTGGGAGTGGGGGGGCTCTGCCATGAGCCCTCAGAGGCCCCAGTCACCACTCCTGCAGCTGATGAGTTAAGGGCATTATAAGGAAGGGAATAAAAGGCCCCACTCACAGGCTTCACTTGTGGCAGATGGGGCCTCTGGGTGCTTGTGGCAGAGCTCCCTCTGCAGTGTGGGGGAGCAGGGATTACCTCCCCACTTGGCACCCATGCTTCAGCTGTCGCATTGCACAGGTGCAGCACATCTCAGCAGGGAGCTGTGTGCTGTCTGGGAGCTGGGGCTGTTGGGGCTGAGCAGTGCTGGGCTGTGGGTGGCAGGTGGATCCACCCCAAGTCCCAGACATTGTGCAGCACCCCACCAAGCCATGCTGTGCTGCACCCATGTCATGGGACAGCTGCAGTGCAGATGCCAGGTGGGGGGGATGATCCCAGCTGCCCTGCCCTGAACTGTGCTGGGTGGGTCTGCCATGAGCTCCCAGAGGCCCTGATCACCACTCCCAGAGCTGGTGAGTGTGGGGCTTTTTTTTAATTGCTGGGACTAAACTGGGGCTAGGTGGGGGATGGGCTGGGAAGCCATGGGGGCTTGTCCTGAGGCTCCTCTGGCTGTGCCTGCCTCTGCCCCAGTGTGGCGAGCTGCAGAGTCTATGCCTTGCTGCCACTTGCACAGCAGGTGCAGGGGGAGATGTGATGTAGGCACAGCTCACTCTGAGCACCAGCAGCAGGGCATATTCCCTGCTCCCAGTGCTGCTGTGCAGGGGCTCCTGTCATTGCTTGCCACCCAGCGTGGGAAGGGCAGAAGATGCAGGTGTGGTAGCGCTGGGAGCAGGGGCTGTGCCCTGCTTTTGGTTGCCTCTTTTCACTTGAAGCCAGTTACGCCTGCGTCCCATACTCCTCCCCCCACTCCCCTCTGGTGGGCAAGTGGTAGCAGGGCAGAGCCCCTGCTCCCAGTGCTACTGCACCTATATTTTGCCCCCTCCCTGAGTAATGTGCCCCCCCTGCCCTGGCTGGGCAGCTTGTCCCAGCCTGAGCCCTAATACCTCCCTCCCCCACACCCCTTCTTCCCCCTGTCCCTCAATCCCAACAGACTTACCAACTGGAGGCAGCTGTCAGTTGCCTGTTTAGTCTATGGCCGAATCTCTGAAGCAGCCAAAGCTTTTCAAATCGATTCAGATGCCTTGATTTGATTCGGAGCTATTTATTGGTCTCATGATTCAATTTGGAGATTCGGTCCCCAAATTGGGCCAAATCTCCTCTGAATTGAATTGGCTCCTGAAGCCTCACACAGTTTTGCTCTACCTTCTTTTTTTCACTATTTTATTCTGTTTCAATAACTTTTGGTCTTTCGTTGTAAAGCATTTTTAGGGAAAAGCAGCATGTGAATCAAATGAGTGAATTAATAAATAAGGAAATAATACCAATACAAGAAATAACCATTGCAGTGCCAGAGAAAAGATTTGCATTAGTACAGTTGCAAGAGAGAAATGATTTCACAACCTACATTCACCCGCAACATGTGCGATTGTTCTGTTTCGTTCCTGTATAGGAGGGGTGGGAAGCTTGCCCTGCCCCATAGGCCTGATGCAGATGGCAAGGATCCTTGTGGGCCAGAT
>NW_017728886.1:262878700-262880014 GCF_001723895.1 Crocodylus porosus | reverse complement strand
AAAAAAAAAAAAAAAAAAATCAGGGCCCCTTAAGTTAGATAATGTATGGACAAGTATGTCTCTCAGACTTTTCCTTAAAGAACTTTAGATCCATCTAGTAGCAGATGAGATGCAGCAGGTGAACAGAACAGAAAGTGATGTGGATGGATGGGAGGCTAAGATGATTTTATTGTGTGGTGAATATTTATTGTGTTGCAAATGCTGATGAAACCATGCACTGTAGTTAATGGTGATGGCGGGGTCTTCAGCTCAGTATCCACTAGCTGGAGAGAGCTGTGTTCTGTCTTGCTGCTGCACTTTGAGCATTATTCTGCAGCCAGAGGGTGCAGTGTCTCTTTCTACACAGGCCATCTCCATGCTTTTAGGCATGAACCTAGATATGTAGTGCCCATATGGTTCTGTGGTATCTACATGCCAGGCTTTTCATTTCACCCACTGCTTATGCCTACAGGCTGGTAGGGGTTTGAGTTCCAGCTCAGCCAGCCAGATGTCCCCACTTTAGCTTTTGGCTTCCTCCTTTAGCAGGAGTTGGCGGTGTGTTCTGGGAACAGCAGGGCAACAGTGAGTGATGAGCTGCCGAGATGTTTCCCTAATTGCTGAGTAGTGCAGAGAGAGGGAGGGAGATGGAGATCAGCATCCTAGTATATCCTATTTGACTTATTACTTTCCCATGTTCTGGACCAGTCAGATGGCTGGTCTTCCTGTCAGAGGACTTGACTGTCCCACCCTTTCCAGGGCAACAGTATCTTTCAAGTTCTCAGTTCCTCCTCCTTATCCCTATCCATCTTCCTGGTTGTGAACCAGTGGAAGCTGCAAGTGGAAGCTGAGGCACCCTGGGGTGCTGCAACATATTTCTAAGGGTGCCATGGGATATGTGCGGTCTCCTGCAAGCAACCCAGTGTGACCTGTTTGTGTTTTGCACCCAGACCTTTTGCAACCATACACAGTGGGGTGGCCTGACAGAATCAGCCTTAGCTGGATCAGATGGTGCTGGTGGTCCCCAGTACCAATGTAGGAGTCCATGGAAGATGAGCAAGAGCTGTAGTTTCTTGCAAGGAAGCAGCTCAGGGGGACATGGGAACTTGAGAGTGATTAGAGGCAGACACAGGGACACCTGGGGTTTCAGGGCCTGGCTTGCAGCAGGCACATGAGCTTGGGGCTATGTGTGTGCTGGGGCACTGGGTGGCCCCCATAGTCAACGTTACAAGTCAATGGTCATCGCTCATTGCAGCCCTGGTGTCCCCAGAATGCAGTGCCAACTCCTTCAAGAGAAGGGAGCCAAAAGGTAACATGGGGACATCTAGCTGGCTGAGT
>NW_017728886.1:262872415-262877745 GCF_001723895.1 Crocodylus porosus | reverse complement strand
ACTGGGCAAATCAAACCCCTTCCAGCCTGTATGCATGAGCAGAGGGTGCAATGAAAATCTTGCTATGTAGTTGGCACAAAAGCATATGGGCACCATGTATTTAGATTCATGCTCTGTGTCTGTCCTCTGCCTCTCCTGTTACTCGCACTCTTCCCCACTTCTCAAGTAGCTTCCACAGCCAGTCCCTGCATCCAGCCTACAGGTAAACAGGCTTTGCTTGGGGGTCTAACAGCACAGTCCATATCCTGCAGTTAGACCATTGTGTCCTTTTAACTACAGGACTGTGACTGTAGAACCTTTTTTATTCTATGGCTTCTTGTGTATCCATATGTAGAGGGACCCTTAGGTGAGCAACCACATATGGGAGCCATCCTTCCCATATGTAGAGGTACCCTTGGGTGGCTAAATCTCCAAACTGAATTGGAGGACCCTTTAATCTTTCCAGATTGAATTGGAACCCTCTGAATCGACTTGCGACTGACAGATTTGGAGATTCAGACATAGAGACGGCTTTAAATGTTTTTCCTACATACCTCTAGGTATTGGGGGCTCATGAGTGCTGCGATTGATGGGGTGCATGGAGTATCCCACAGAAGCATGGGGGGGGACAGGGCTCCCCAGCGTGCTTGGCAGCAGACCCAGAAGTGGACCAGAAATGCTTCTGACCCACTTCCAGGTCCACTAGGGAGTGTGCAGGGGGGCCCCCCTCTGGCTTGGTGCCTCCTAGGACTGGGGGGGCACCTTGGGTTCACCTGCAGCTGATTACTGAGCCATGGGGGTGCATATCACTTCTGGGCCACTTTCAGGTTTGCCACTGAGCACATGGACGCCTCCCTTCCCCACTCCCCCCCATTGCTTCTGTGGGACTCTCCATGTGCCCCAGCATCGCAGCAATCATGAGCCAGGCCTGCTACCTCAAGGTACATAGAAAAACTTTTAAAGCTGTGTCTATGTCCGAATCGCTGATTCTCTGAATCAGCATTGAATCTTCAGATTTGGATTCAGTCGAATCGAATTGGGGGCAGTGATCCGAATCAACTAACGGAATCAGTGTCCCTGATTCCAGGCTAAATCTGAATCCAAATTGAATAAGGCCTACTTTGCACATCCCTAGAGCCCACTCCACGGGTGTCTACTTCCTGCTCTTCCTATATCTCACCTACCACAACTTAGCGTTACTGGAAAAGCTGTCAAGAGGTGGTACCTGATGATCTGGGGTTTGTGGAGATGATGTGGGTCCCTATAACTGCAAGCTTTCTGTGGGGCTCCACCTCCCCTATACCTCACCCCTTTCCACATGAGTGGTGTTGGTGTCTGGTGTGGGCACGTGGTCTCATTAGACATGTGGCTTGGTTTGTTAGGCAGATGGGTCCACAAATACACAACTATAACTGAGATAATGCTGTTTGTACCTGCTTCTGATCTCTTGGTAGCTCCATAGTGTACCTCGATTGCTATGTCAGAGGTGATCAAGGCTCTTCAGGGCTCCCCCCCCCGCCCCATCTGTGAGCCAAGTCCAAGTGGGCTGGCCTGCGCTGAGCCCTTTGGATATTTGGGGACCACCAGTTGTACAAACCCCTGTGTGGCCCCTAGGTGGAACAGTCAGGGCTGTTTGAAGAATTTAGGGCTTCCTGGTCCTCAATCCAGATCCTGGGTTCTCATGGGGAAATGTAGTACAGGACAGTGCCTGTGCTGCCGTTTCTTCTTTATTTGAGGCTTGTGCTCTTTTATACCACAAGTTCTGGGTTGGCCTAGGCCAACCTGGATTCCTGCTTGATTCCACATACCCTGTGTTTGCCACCAGGTGTTAAGAGCCTCAGAGGGACTCATCATTTCCTGCATCTGTGGCTCCTGGGCCCCAGGGGACATTGTCTGCTCTTGCCACCTGCCTACTTGGCTGGCTGAGCTCCATGTTTGAGACCCAGAGCCAGGGCTCTCCATCTCACTTTGGTCCTGGAAAGGGGCCAGCTCTGAGTCTGCTTCCTACTGACTGCTTATCTCACCCTGGGGGCAGGGAAGTGGTGGAGTACCCTGATGTTCTGCAGACTTGCTGGTTTCCTGCCGGGCCAGCTGCAAGTCCACGAGTGATCGTCACTGGTAAGTATGGGGCTTGGACAGGTCACTGCTACACCATAATTTCTCAATTGTAATATGTCAGTAGGAGCAGTATTTATATTTATTTCCTTTTTAAATTAAAAAAAATCTTAAAAAATGCTTTAAGGAGAAGGAGCTTCAGGAAAAAAGGGTTGAGTACCCATTTGCTGCTGTTGGTTGGGGGTTTTTTTGTTTTTTTTTTAAATCATGTTTTGAAATGAAGTGCCACTCAGAAGTGATAGAGGGGTGCTGTGAGTCTGAAAAGGCTGAGAAACACTGATGTAAACAGAGGTCGCATTTGAGGTGGTCTTGATTTGTTCTGGGTTTTTCCCCTCACCAGAACAGGAGTGGCACAGCTATTTATACACGCAACCTTTCCACACTGCTTTTCTGTTCAAAGGGGGCCAGCAAGAGCACACAGTTTGTCCTGGAATGAGGCATATTAACCTTGCAGATGCACACCAGCATGTCCCAGGAAAAAGTTACCACATTTTATCCCCCTTACTTCAGAGACACTTACAGCAGGACAAATGGACTGGAACATCTGTAGGATCCTGGGACAAGAGGCTTTCTCTTGGGACAAATGCCACATCTGTCTACAGCCCCAGGATCTACAGTGTTCTCAGAACATCTTCCACTTGGCACTTCCTCAGGTTTTCTCTTTCTTTTCAAGCAGTGGAGTTTCCTCTTGAGGCTCTTTAGCAAACATCAGCACAAAGTCCCCAGTAAATAGTGCCTGCCCATCTCGGCCTCAAATTTTGGGCCCTTCCTGGGTTCTGTCCATTCCTTTTCTGGAATCTCAGCTTGCTGAGTTTCTTTCCTTAGCTATATCTCTGTTCCAGGACCTGCCAGAGGTCTGGCTGCATTTCTATCCCTTCCCCTTACTCCAGCCTGTCTTTTACACAAGTTGCTTTGAACTACTCCCATTATGCTAAACTTATAATTGCACCCCAGTAGGGATGGATGATAAATGGAACCTGCCACAGCCCACCAGGTGAGCTCCTTGGCTCCTCAAGTTCCTGTTAACCCACTATTTTCTCAGCATGGGGTATTTCATCATTATAGAGCCACGCTGTGATTTAGGCTCACAGCCTGACCCCTCCCAGCCCAAATTAACATAAGTGTTAATTTGTCTTGGTTTCCCTGCTCACTAAGAAGTGATCCAAAATCAAGCTATGTTAGTCAGCAAGGGGTAAACTGAATCAGAGGTGTGAGGAATGAAATCCCTGGCATAGGGCTGACATGGTAGACTAATGAAGCAATGAGCTCAGGAAGAGCAGAGCAACTCCAGCCGCCAGCTGTATTTTTGTCGGTTTTGAGGGCAGGTAATTCTGTACTTTCCTATCCAGGTGGAAGCAGCACTGTGAGAGGGAAGGAGCTCTCCCAGTGTTGCTATGGGTTATCTATAGGGCTGTGTGAAGCTCCAGCCCCTGATTTGATTTGGCAGAGATTCGGCCTGATTTGGTGGCCAAATCTCTGAATCTGAATCAAATCAGAGGACGCTTTAATCTCTCCAAATCAAATGGGAAACCTCTGAATCAATTCGGAGAGATTGAGGAGGATCCAATGATTCAGACATAGACACAGCTTTAAATGTTTTTTCTATGTACCTCTAGATAGCAGATGGCTCATGAATGCTGCAATGATGGGGTGGATGGAGCATCCCATAGAAGTGTGGGGGGCTCCCCAGCATGCTTGGCAGCAGACACAGATGTGGACCAGAAGCACTTCCGGTCCACTTCTAGGTCCACCAGGGATCATGCAGGGGGGCCCCCCTGTACCCCCCCCCGGCTTGGTGACTGGTGCCTCCTGATTCTGAGGGGTACCCAGGGTCCCCCTGTGACCAATCGCTGAGCCAGAGGGGCAACCCAGCATGCTCCCTGGCAGATGCAGAGGTGGACTGGAAATATGTCTGGTCAACTTCCGGGTTTGCCGCTAAGCCACCCTGCACTCCTGTGGGACACTCCATCCACCCCAGCTTTGCAGCATTCACAACCTGCGCTGGTACCTTGAGGTATGTAGAAATAATGTTTAAAGCTGTGTCTATGTCCGAATCAATATCGACTCTTCAGATTCGGATTCGGCTGAATCTAATTGGGGACAGTGATCCAAATCGAGTGATCGAATCACTCTCCCTGATTCAGGCTCTATCCTGATCTGAATTGAATAGGGCCTGCTTCTCACACCCCTCGTTTTTAACTCTAATAGCATGCAATGAATGATTGGTTCTCTTAGTGATGAGAAGTGCAGCAGGCATGGTGATGGTAACAGAAGATGCGTCTCTGCAGGTTCATAGCAGGGTATCACAAAGAAAGCACAAACCCAAATACTGCCCAGTGCCCAGGGACTTTCCCATTCCTGCTCTCACGAGAGCATTCACATTGCTTGTGCCCCACTGTGCTGACTCCAGACTAGTTTGTACAGACATGGATGTCTCCCCCTTCTGCTCCTCACAACTGATAGCAATGGCATCATTCATGAAGTAGGGGGTGCTCAGCCTGAGTTAGGGGTGGCATTGTCTTACTGGGATGTCAGCTGGTGTGAATCAACCTAATTCCATCAAAAGGGAATTGACGGCGGTCATAGGTTTTGGTCCTATATATTTGGCACTGGGACGCACCTTTGTGGAATCTACTTCCTTAGTGTTCAACAGTGGAGTCTCCCCAGTGCACGTGGTTTGAGTTAGTCTGCTCTAGATTGGCCATTTCACCCAGGCTCCTGTACAGCTGTCCCTCCATTGCAGAGATATAAGCTTATTCTTTGCTGTAAGGGAGGGGGAACAAATGTCATGCCTATCGCCTAAGCAGTTTCTCATTCTTTTGTCCTTTGAGTATAGGAGCCATAATCTTTCCAGCTTTTAGTCATCAAAATTGACCCCGATCTACTTAAATGACCCTTTCTGTCATTGTTATGTTTTGCTTTTGTTTACGTTCCCAAATGCTCCTAAGCAATCTGACCACAGATTACTTACCTATTTATCTTTCTCTTTCCCAGGATATTTGTCAGGGGTGAGCTGGTTTAGTGGGGCATCTGGGGCAGGCTTGAGGTGCTTGCATCTATTATGCGAGTAAATGGAGGTCATGACTTTGTGGCACACTCGAGATGTCTCTTGATGAGCACTAAATGAATGGGCTTTTGTCCAGACTGACATTCCATGCAGGGATTTTCTTTGATGCAGATTAACCCCATGTCAGTAGGGCACTGTTCACGTGGGTTGCACAGTTGCCTGGGCAAAC
>NW_017728886.1:262863217-262870650 GCF_001723895.1 Crocodylus porosus | reverse complement strand
GAATCACTCTCCCTGATTCAGGCTCTATCCTGATCTGAATTGAATAGGGCCTGCTTCTCACACCCCTCGTTTTTAACTCTAATAGCATGCAATGAATGATTGGTTCTCTTAGTGATGAGAAGTGCAGCAGGCATGGTGATGGTAACAGAAGATGCGTCTCTGCAGGTTCATAGCAGGGTATCACAAAGAAAGCACAAACCCAAATACTGCCCAGTGCCCAGGGACTTTCCCATTCCTGCTCTCACGAGAGCATTCACATTGCTTGTGCCCCACTGTGCTGACTCCAGACTAGTTTGTACAGACATGGATGTCTCCCCCTTCTGCTCCTCACAACTGATAGCAATGGCATCATTCATGAAGTAGGGGGTGCTCAGCCTGAGTTAGGGGTGGCATTGTCTTACTGGGATGTCAGCTGGTGTGAATCAACCTAATTCCATCAAAAGGGAATTGACGGCGGTCATAGGTTTTGGTCCTATATATTTGGCACTGGGACGCACCTTTGTGGAATCTACTTCCTTAGTGTTCAACAGTGGAGTCTCCCCAGTGCACGTGGTTTGAGTTAGTCTGCTCTAGATTGGCCATTTCACCCAGGCTCCTGTACAGCTGTCCCTCCATTGCAGAGATATAAGCTTATTCTTTGCTGTAAGGGAGGGGGAACAAATGTCATGCCTATCGCCTAAGCAGTTTCTCATTCTTTTGTCCTTTGAGTATAGGAGCCATAATCTTTCCAGCTTTTAGTCATCAAAATTGACCCCGATCTACTTAAATGACCCTTTCTGTCATTGTTATGTTTTGCTTTTGTTTACGTTCCCAAATGCTCCTAAGCAATCTGACCACAGATTACTTACCTATTTATCTTTCTCTTTCCCAGGATATTTGTCAGGGGTGAGCTGGTTTAGTGGGGCATCTGGGGCAGGCTTGAGGTGCTTGCATCTATTATGCGAGTAAATGGAGGTCATGACTTTGTGGCACACTCGAGATGTCTCTTGATGAGCACTAAATGAATGGGCTTTTGTCCAGACTGACATTCCATGCAGGGATTTTCTTTGATGCAGATTAACCCCATGTCAGTAGGGCACTGTTCACGTGGGTTGCACAGTTGCCTGGGCAAACATTGACTTGTGACTCTTCTGTTCCATCTCCCTTTGCTGCTCGGGGCCCGTTGTTCAGAGGTAGTCCCTTCCATGCAATTCAGTCTGCCAGGGTCAAGTGCCCTTGTTTACAGCATGGTGGAGCTGCAGTCCTTGGCTGACAAGTATCAGGACTGCTGAACCCTTGGGGTTTTATTAAAAAATTGGGAAAGGTTTACAGTGATGAATCCAGAGCTCCTGGATGGTTTGTGTGTTTGAGAAAGAGAGACCCAAATCTGTTTCTTTTTCAACACACTTCTTTCACCTCTGCGATTATTAGCACAATTCTCTTAAAAGGAAAAGCTGGCTTACCTCTGTATTGGAGGGAAGGATATTGCCTCTTGGAGGGGAGGGATTTATAGACTTCTGAGGCCACTTGGGACTAATATGAACATTTAATCTGTCCTCCAGTAAAATGGAAGACATGGCTTTACCAAATAATTTCTGCATTAACCCCTGTGAGTCCATGCGATCCACATACTCCTTCTATTTGAGCTCAAGGATAGCTTTAAGAAGCATCCAGTCCTGATCAACAAGCTGGCAGTGAGAAAGTGAAGGCGACCTGCCTGCAGGCAAGCTATCTTATAGCTTGCCACTCTCATGAAAATCATGTGTGCCTTATGTCCAGTCCGGATTTATATAACACCAGGTGTGAATGATGTGGATCTAGCACCTGCATCTTTCTATCCCCCTTCTTCCGCTACATGTGAGCGGATGAACAGGAAGCCCTAAGTTGTAATGGTTATAAAGTGTGCAGAAGTATTAAGACTGGTCAGTGGAAGAAGTAGGACTAGGACTCTTGGTCTTGACTCTTACCTTAATATAAGGCACATAGACAGGAACGATCTATTTTAGAGCTATTCCAGTGGTAGTTTCCTAATGGGGAGCCTTTGTCTTCATTGTCTGACCGCTCAGACTGTAGAATAAATGGGGAATTATTTACGGGTCTGCTTATTGAGCATGCCGGTAAGACGGTCTATCCGCTTAGACTGTTGTACAAAATGGGGGAAAGAAGACAGTGCTACGGGGGTGGGGCATGATTATTTTCGGGATCTGAGGAAAGGAGAAAGGGCTTGCATTGATTAAAAAGCCGTGCTGGAAGATCTGGGAGGAATATGAACTGTCAGATTTGATGTATCTTTTTGAATGTATGCGTGTATAAATTACATTGTGGAAGGTGGTGAAAGACTTTGATCCAAGCTGGTGTCAGACTACGGACTAGAAATCCCATCTTGAGACTGACCTGAACCTTTAGCGAAGTCTTCATCTTCTCTAATTCTGGTCCTGCCACAAGAATTCTAATATGCCATTTTAATAAGATGTCATTTCTGTGTTAATTTTGCTAATACCCTGCTATATTTCCAAACTCTGCTTGGTCTCATCTGTTTGTAGTAGGACTGTTCCAAAAAGCAAACACAGGGGAGTTGTGAAAAACCCTCTTTTTTTCTTGAGATGCTTCAAAATGGCTATTTTTCCTGGTTCTAAATCTTTTTTTATAAATAATTTAGCACAGAGAGCCGAGTCATGTTTTGGTACGCATTTTTCATTTTCTACCTACATCTCCAGAGAGTAGTGGTGTTTGTGTTTAAAAATCAGTTTACCCCCACTTGAAAAAATCATTAATTGGTGGTATTGTTCCTCTTGCCCTACTGGGTATCTTTGGAAGATGAAGAGCCCCTCTAGACATTCATAGATTTCTAGGGTCAGAAGGGACCTGGCAGATCTTTGGGTCTGACCCCCTGCTCCAGGCAGGAAAGAGCACTGGGGTTGGGTAACCCCAGCCAGATGCCTATGCAAGCTCTTCTTGATCACCTCCAAGGTAGGAGAAAGCACCACCTCCCTTGGAAGCCCATTGTGTATTTTGCAACCCTCACAGTAACGTATTTCTTCCTGATGTCCAATCTCAATCTATTCTCCTTCAGTTTGTGGCCATTGTTTCTAGTAACCCCGAGGGGCACCCTGGTAAACAGAGTGTCCCCTATTTCCTGCTGAGTTTGTAGACAGCCACAAGATCACCTCTCAGCCTTCTCTTGTGGAAGCTGAAGAGATTCAGGTCCCTCAGTCTGTCTTCAGAGGATCTTACCTGCAGAGCCTCAACCGTACGAGTAGCCCTCTGAACCCTCTCCATGTTGTCCACATCCCCATGAAGTGCGGTGCCCAAAACTGGACGTGGTACTCTAACTGCGGCCTGACCAATGCTGCATAGAGGGGAAGTATCACTTCCCTGGAGTGGCTTGTGATGCACCTGCTGATGCAAGACAGAGTGCGGTTAGCCCTGCTGCTTACCTTGTCACACTGGCGATTCATGTTCATTTTGGCATCGACCAGGACTCTGAGATCCCTTTCCACTGCTGTGGTGGTCAGAATGGTCCCCCCCAGTTGATGGGCGTATTGGAGAGTCTTTCTCCCCAGGTGCAACACCTTGCATTTGTCTTTGTTAAATTGCATCCTATTCTGATCTGCTTGCTTCCCCAGTCTGTCCAGCATCTGCCTGAGAATTCAGCCATCCAGGGTGTTAACTGTGCCCCATAGTTTAGTGTCATCTGTGAATTTGGACAGGGTGCTTTCAACACCTTCATCCAAATCGCTGGTGAAGATATTGAACAGCACTTATCCAAGGACAGAGCCTTGTGGGACACCACTGCCCACATCCCTCCAGGGAGAAACCTCCCCATCCGCCACCACTCTCTGGGTGCGTCTCATGAGCCAGCTTTTCACCCACCTCACTGTAAAAAAAATGTACGTCATAGCTACTCGGTTTGCTTGTAAGAATTGGGTCCAGCACTGTGTCAAAAGCCTTTTTAAAATCCAGGTAAATAATATCTACTTTTATTCCTGCATTTAAGCACTTTGTGATTTGGTCATAAAAAGAAACCAGGTTAGTCAGACAGGATCTGCCTGCTATAAACCCATGCTGGTTGCCCCTTACTATAGTGTGATTCGCTGGCCCCCTGCAAATGTGATCCTTTATGACTTTTTTTTTTTCCCCCCCTAAGGTCTTGCCGAGAACAGAGGTGAGGCTGACTGGCCTATAATTACCTGGGTCCTCCTTCCTCCCCTTCTTGAAAATAGGGACCATGTTGGCCCTTTTCCAGTCCTCTGGGACCTGTCCCGAGTGCCACAAGCAGTTGTGCCAGGTAAAGGCGTGATAGGATCTGATGCGTGACCCATGCAATCTCACCTCCTGTATACCACACATGCATGGCAGGAGGAATGACTGGGGGATTCAGCATCAGATCCTATTACACCTTATTGATGGTCCAGGGGGAGCCTGGGGTCGCCATTCCAGGCTCCCCCTGCATTGGTAAGTGGCCAGTTCCCACAGTTCCTGCGAGTCCTGTAGCTGGCTGGACTTGATGTGTAGCTGCAGCAGTGCTGTACTATGGCCAAGACTGAGTCCCCCAGCTGTGGGGTCCTGCTGGGCTGGAGAGTCTCGCCAGCTGTGGGACTCTGTTCCAGCAGCTGAGGCTGGGAGTCCTGTCAACTGTGAGTCTTTTGGCTCCAGCTGCACATGGTGCACTCCTGCAGCTGATGGGGCTCTCTGACATAGGGGAAAGCCTGCTACACATGCAAATGAAAGCTGGATAGAAACCAGCTATAAAGCTATTGCATATTTCCAGCTCTAACTTTATACCTTTTATGCCACGATTGTTACTTTGCACGTGTAGCTGGTCTAATTTAATTGTTAACTTAATTTAACCAGTTAACTATGTAAAACATGTACCTTGTAGAGGGAGCCTAATGCTGAACGCTACTCTAGAGAAAAAGGATACAAGCAGATAAATAGTTCCCCCCCGATTTGTTAAATAGGAGCAGCTTGCTTGACTCTTCCTTTTCCATTATTTGCTTTGAATACCTCTATCATATTCCCTCTCATGTGACTTATCTCCAAACAAAGCAGTTGTACTTGCCTGTTTCTCCCTCTGTTTGGAGGATTTCCTTCGCCTCCATCCTCTGGAGGCCCTTCATTCTTCTATACTTCTTTACAGGTAAGCTGAGTAGACCTTTACATAGTATGGCAGGCAAGGACCTGCTATTGATTTATGGAAATGTTATGACACTATAGAGTTTTTTAGTTCCTTAAAGATTTTGACACCCTGTTCAGTTTTTTAAAAATTAATATTATTGTTGTTGTGCATCAGAGGGATTATACCATTGAACTATGCACAGAGAAAAAGCCCAGGTCCCATTCATGGATAATTAGTTTGAAATACAGACTGTGATTCAAATTATTTCTTCCAATCTACCTTGCATTCATTAACATTAATTGAGCATAATTTGCTATGTGGCAGGCAGTCACTTGTGTACAGAAATACGTTTGGCTGAAGTTATATGCTGAAGTTATTCAACTCCGTTTTAGTTGCTTCTAGCTTTGAACTGGAGGCTTCTGCTCTGAGCTAGGTTTCATTTGCTTTTGCAGCAATTATGACACAGTCCATCTTCATCTACCTGTTCCACCACAGAGGACTTTTTAATTTTTTGCTTTGTTTCTGGATTCCTGTTAGTCTGAAAATCTCATTCTTAACCTTCCTGCCTGGGTGACCCTACCGGGAGTACAAAACTCCAGGTGGCATCTCTCTCAAGGTCATTGGTGGCACACAAGCCTCCTCACCACATCAAGGCTGTGATCCTTGGGAGGATCACAGTTTTAATCTCCTTGTGACTGTGTTGCTTCCTTTCACTCATCTATATGTACTGGTTTTACTTGTGTGTGAGCGCGCGTGCACCTGTATGTCTGCGTGCAGACATGCTGTCTCCTAGTCTTTACGCTCTTTCATCTCCTAATATTAACATCACTGTTACACCATAGAGGTGTTGCAAGTAGAGCTGGAGACTTTTGGATGCCAGTGAAATCCCTGAAAAAATTTGGGTAAAGAAAGATGACCAAGCGTATGAAATATAATGTAGTCCAGCTGAAGATGGAATAATAACAACAATAATGCAAATGATGACAGCTTGGATCACATGCTACAAGGTATCAGGGCTGCCCAAGTATCTCTATGCTTATGGACAGTGCATCATAAAAGCAGGCTAAGAATGCCTGTAAGCAAAATCTGTTTTTAAAAAAAGCCCACAGAAATGGTGAGTTCATCTAAAGATCTTTCATCACTGTTGGAATGAGTCTGGATTCAAATGGACAGATTGAGCAGAGCAGTGCTGCATGATATCTAAGCAAGACCTTAGCTTGGCATCTTGCGGGGAACTGGCTGTTGGGGCTTTCTGGCCCATGGGAGCCTTTGTAGCCTCTTCAAACATCCTGCCCTAGCCATGTGCCACCACTGCATGTCCTGGAAGTCACCTATCTGTAACAACTGCCCAGTGCTTACTGCAAAGGTACGTAGGACTGCCAGACCCTGGGCCAGGCACGACAAGGAAGAAGGCAGTGTGGATGGGAAGGAACTAGCTCTGGGGTTTGTGGGGGAGATGTGGTGGCTGGGTCTGTGCCGCAATGCGGGCGGTGGCAGGGGTCAGTTTCAGCGAGTCCTCCAGGAGGGAGAGTGGGGAACAGCACAGTGCAGCATGGAGTCAGGAGTGCCAGGCCCTGGGCTGGGGACAGGTGGGTTTTTTTGTCTGTTTGTTTTTTGTTTTACGGACAACCAAACTTTTTTACTAAACTTGATGTTAAACCTCTACATTTGAAATTGTCCCTTCTAACTTCTTTCTAGGGTCTGGCAGAAGGCTTTCATTTACATCCGTAAAAATGTCAGTAAAAAAGTGGTTTTCAGTAAATAGTTTGAAGATTGTCAGTAAAAACATTTGTTCTGTGTGGGCTACCTTGCAAAGGGTATCAAACTCCACTTTGGAGTAGCAGTAGAACTTCCATGATGGAAGATGGAAATGTCATGCTTTTCCTTCTCCTCACCCCAGCTCCCCAAATTGTGTGCTTAAAAAAAGAAATTCCTTACTAATGAATGGCTAAGGGTGAAGATACTGAATGAGTAGAGGAATGATTCACTAGCCATTGCGAGCAAATGTAGGTCATGGACAGCTTTGGCATTGTAGTCTTGGCATGGAACCAAACTGTTTTTTTTTACCTTACAAATGTCCTAGACAATAAACAAAACCATACATCAAAAAGTCCTAGGAATCTAGGTGAATAATCACATAACATATATTAAGCCTGTGCAAAATGGGTAGGATTCGCTTCAGATTAAAATTTGGCAGATTCGGGGACAATGATTTGATTCGGTGATTTGCATCACTGTCCAGAATCAATTTTGGGGTTTTTTTTGGGGGGGGTTGTTTGTTTTTTGTGGCTGAATCAGATTCGGAGATTTGGCTGCTGTTCATCTCCTTCCCGCC
>NW_017728886.1:262859967-262862597 GCF_001723895.1 Crocodylus porosus | reverse complement strand
TTTTTTTTTTTTTAGGGGTTCCCTGGGCCTCTGCTAGGTCCAGGATTGTTTACTGTCTGTCTTAATGACTTGGAGGGTGGGATTGAATGCACACTTAGCAAATTTGTGGATGGCACCAAGTGAGACGGCATTGCAGACTCTCTGTAAAGTAGGGCTAGAATTCAGAATGACTATGATAAACTGGAAAAATGGTCCAAAATCAGTCAGATGAAATTCAACATGTACACTTCCCTGCATATAGGGCAGTATAGTTGAACGTGAACAGAATGGGAATGACCAACTAGGCTGCAATACTGGAACGGAGGAGCTGGCAGTTACAGGGGACCAGAAGCTGAATGAGCCAACATGTATGCTCTTGTTCCCAAAAAAACTGAATAAAAGCTAATATCACATTTGATTATATGAACAGGAGCATCACTTGCAAATCAAGGGAAGTGATTCTCTTGCTTGTTGACACTGGTGAGGCCTCAGTTGGAGTCCTGTCCCCAGTTCTGGACCCCACATTTAAAGAACGATGTGTGCAGTTTGGATAGAATTCAGCAGAGTGACAACAATTATTATGGGTTTGGGAAACCGCATTTATGAGGAACGGCTGAAAGGACTAGGATTATTTCGCTTGGAGAAGAGAAGACTACAGAAAGGAGGAGATAAGTCCTTACGTACCCGAAGGGTGGTTACATGGAAGAGACTATTCTCTGTGACTGCAGGGACAAGGAGCAATGGTCTTAAATAGCAGCAAGGGTAATTTCAGTTGGCCATTAGGAAGAAATTTCTCTCTAGGGAGGGGATGGGGAGAGGGGAGTTTTTAAGCATTGGAGCAGGTTGCCCAGAGATATTATAGGATATCTGTTCTTCAATGTTTTTAGATGGACACTTGGCTTGTACAGTTTTGTCAGGGATGAGCCTGCCATGAGCACAGGACTGGACTAGATGACCTCTTGAGATCCCTTCCAGCCCTACATTTCTGTGATTTTTTTTTTTTGCATCGGACTAGCAGATTTATACAATACATGTGAGCAAGGCATATCCGTCATGTTTCTAAGTGAGAATATTTTTCTACCACTGCTGAATTTGGATACATCCAAGAGAGACTTCTCTTTCCAGATCTTGGCCAATCTCTGATGCTTCAGAGAAAGGGGCCTGGGAAAATGCAGGTGCAGTTTGGTCAGTTGTGTTGGTGAAAAGAGACTCACTAAGACGCCGAAGCATGAGATCCTGCTATAGTTTCATAGTTGGTAGGGTCGGAAGGGACCTGAGCAGATCATCAAGTCTGACACCCTGCCGTGGGCAGGAAAAAATGCTGGGGTAAAACAACCCCGGCTAGGTGATTATTTAGTCTCCTTTTGAAGGCTCCCAGAGTAAGAGTGCACACCACTTCTCCTGGAAATTGGTTGCAGATCCTAGCCACCCTGACTGAAGTAGTGCCTTCTGATGTCTAGCCCGAATGTACTCTCAGTCAACTTATGGCCATTATTCCTCGTTACTCCTGGTAGTGCTTGGGGGAACAGGGACTCTCCCATTGCCTGCTGGTCCCCCCTGGCAAGTTTTGTGGGATTTGTTTAAAAAAATGCGATAATTGATTTAGACAGCGTATCAGCTGGCTCTGTCAAAACTCTTGTAGGTAAGCCATTCAGACTTATTTATTCATGAGCAAACTTTAAGTTTGTTACAGATCACAGGATTATAGGAAAGTAGGGCTGGGCAGGACCTCACGTGGTCCTCTAGTCCATCCCATGTCAAGGCAGCATCCGTGTTCTGCAATAAGTATTTGTCATGCCATTGACTGGTTGCTGCATGGGACTGGGAGGGAATCCCCCCTGCCCCTGTTCCTACATGTGTCAGGGTCATTTTTTTTTACCCTGGTGTCTGAAGCCAAAACTGAAGGTTTTGCCTGGGGCGCATCAGTGCTGCTGCAGGGGATTAAAACCAGAGGTTCCCTGGTACAAGAAATTTTACCCCATGGTCAGATTGGTACCGACTGTGGGTATTTCCTTCTGCTGTAGCAGGGGATGTTGGCCTCTTTCTGGGATCTTCTGAGTGTCTATTAACAATCTTTACCGCAGTAGGATGTTGGTCATTGTGGTCCCCCTGCTATACCTGTAGTAGGTTAGGGTGTTATGTCTTGGGTTTTGTGTAAGGGTTGACTGTCCCATTTGTCTAACAGGTTTGACAATGGATTTGCATAGGCTGGTTTGCATAGGGATGATCCTGTCTGAGGCCGGGGGGTTAGACTGAAAGTGATGAAGGTCTTTTCCAGCCCTTCTTTTCTGTGACAAACCACCCCAGACAGGCATCTGTCTAATCTGCTCTTGAAAATATCCAAGGATGGAGATCCACAATTTTTTTAGGAAGCTGGTTCTACTGCTTGACCACCCCAGATGTGCTATCTGTTCCATCCACAGGATTGTATGGGATGGATAAACCCTTCATGCACTAAATAAAAATATTAGGCTGAGTTACAGTATAAAAGAAAAAAAAATCCAATTATTGTATTTTTCTACTGGTTTAAAGGGATTTTATTTTATTTTCCTACTAGTTTAAGGGGATTCCTTAAGGATAGCTGCTGCATGGAACTGTTTGAAACATCTTTTTTATTTTGTACATGAAGGTTTAAACTTTTTTTTTTTTTT
>NW_017728886.1:262846411-262858937 GCF_001723895.1 Crocodylus porosus | reverse complement strand
GATTTGAAGGAGAATAATAAGGTGGCTTAGAGAGATTTATGCGGCTTTGCTCTCATGGGGGGAAGCTTGGTGTTGGAAATGAATCTGTACAGTAGTGCATGGACACTGGCATCATGGCTGATTGGAGGTGGGAGTCAGCCTTTCAGTGCTGAAAAAGCAATGATTGATGGGAGTGGGATGGCTTTGAAAGTGAAGATGAGTAAATTTAATTCAGTGTGATTAGTGAAGGGGCAGCCAGTGGAAGGCTGCTTATAAAGAAGAGAACCAATTTGGAGCTAGGAAAATGGCCTGTGCACCAATATTTTGAAGGGCAAGGTCACATTTGTTATGGCCAGAGGAAAGGGTGCTATGGTAAAGGAAGCATGAGGTGGTGTGAATGAGAGTTTTGGTTGTGCAGATGGATAGAAAAGACTGAATCTTAGATATTCAGAAAGAACAGGGTCTTCCAGGGTCAGGCTCAACTTAGAAGTGTTCCTTGGGCCACAAATCTGAGCTGAAGGTAATATATTGGTTATGGGTCTGAGTAACAGGCAAAATTAGTGATATTGTCCACAATGACAAAGAAAGGTGGGTATTAGAGAAGGGCCCAGTGCCTTTTTAGGGAGCTTACCATGGTTATAAATGCTGTTTCTAGCTTCTCTATGAGAGTTTGCATGCAGCTAATGTCTGAAGATCCTGTAGATATTAGGAAAATTGATCCAAACCCCAAGGAAACAACCCTGCGTCCCCAAGTACAGCAGTTTGTGTCCCTTATGAAATAGCTGTGGGCAGGGGCAACATATTGAGCCATCAGTATCAAAGTTTGCATCAGGAGGACTGTGAGGAATTGTGTATTGTGACACCTTTTGCATGACAGCATGGACCCAAAAGAGTTCAATTCAATCATGTCAGGTGACATTGTTCTGTCAGTAGACACGTGCCTGCAGAGAAGACATTGCATCATGACACAATGCAAGCATTTGTGGAAGATTTAAGTAGACTGTTTTCATGCCAAGAAGAAGACCGAACTCAAGAACACTTTAATAGCCAATATTGTTTCCCATCCGTCTTACCTGGCACAGATTTTCACAAATGGGCACAGAGGGGCAAGCAGTGGGTGAGGCTTCCTTGATCTATCTATCTATCTATCTATCTATATATATATCTATAATTTAACAGTAGCAGCTGCAAAGGGAGCTTTTTTGATATTCACTTTTGAATACTGAGAGAGCAACATTTCCTGTGCAAATGGATAGAAGGGGAATAGATGTTTCACAGGAATATTGTTCACACTGCATTTCCTTTCTGATCTCTAGCATTGTTCTACATTGACAAGATTTCTATTAAAAATGACTTAACTAACTCATGGACAGGAGTGGGATGTTTAATTTCACAGGCCAAGAAGCATTCAGTCACCTTAGTATAATGTATCTGACTGGAAAATGCATATGGAGGCAACAGTACTTTTGATATTATCAACCCTATCTAAGGACTAACAGTCCTATCTATGCTTGGGGACCATCTTGCCTTGAGCAAGGGGCTGGACTGGATTCCCTGAGATCCCTTCCAGCCCTGCTATCTTAAGGTCCTATGATCTAAGGGCTGTTCATATAATGCTTATGTTAAAGCATATAACAATGCTAATAGTTATATGGTACTTAAAGAAATATGCATTGCTCCTAATAGTAGCAGTTACAGTCTTAAATGATACTTTTGGGCAAGAGACCAAGGAACAGGCTTTCAAAGTTAGAGGCTAGTTTCATAGGTGTAGCATCGGAAGGGACCTGAGCAGATCATCAAGTCCGAACTCCTGCCATGGGCAAGAAAGGATGCTGGAGTCAAACGACCCTGGGTAGGTGATTATCTAGCCTCCTTTTGAAGACCCCCCAACCCCCCCTCAGGATAGGAGCAAGAACCACTTCCCCTGGAAGTTGGTTCCATATCCTAGCCGCCCTGACAGTAAAGTAGCGCCTCCTGATGTCTAGCCTGAACCTACTCAAACAACTTATGGCCGTTATTTCTAGTTAATCCTGGTAGTATGCAGAGGAGCAGGGACTCTCCTGTCCCCTGCAGGTCCCCCTGGTAAGTTTACAGACGGCCACAAGATGCCCCTCAGCCTTCTCTTGTGGAGGTTGAACAAGTTCACGTCCCGTCACCTCTCCTCATAGGGCCTGCCCTGCTGACCCCTGATCATACGAGTGGCCCTCCTCTGGACCCTCTCCATGCTGTCCACATCCCTCCTGAAGTGCGGCGCCCAGAACTGGACGCAGTACTCCAGCTGCAGCCTGACCAGTGCTGCATAGAGGGGGAGGATCGCCTCCCTGGACCTGCTCGAGATGCATCTGTGGATGCAGGACAAGGTACGGTTAGCCTTCCTGACAGCGTCCCCACACTGCCGGCCCATGTTCATCTTGGTGTCAATGATGACCCCCAGATCCCTTTCTGCCTCTGCACTGCCGAGAAGGGAGTTCCCCAGCCTGTAGGTATGGTGCCGGTTCTTCCTCCCCAGGTGCATCACCTTGCACGTGTCTGTACTGAAACTCATCCTGTCCTCATCTGCCCACCCCTGTAGCCTGTCCAGATCTAGGTGTCCTGTCCCTTCCTTCCAATGTGCCCACTTCTCCCCATATCAGTAAGGTACCCGATTTTCTATATCTGTTGAAAATCTCTTTCCACAGTCTTTAGATTTTACTATAAAGATCAATAGTATTGAGCTGTTCTTTCTAAGGCAGTCCCAAAATTCAAATACCAGTAGATATTATGTGAAAGGAAGCTGGATGTACTATTCCTAGTCAATTAAAACAAAGGAGCTGTGCATTTGTCTTTTATGTGGAGCAGGATGATTTTAAACAAAAAGAAGCTCTCCAAGTCCCTACCCACAGACAAACAAGAAAACTCCTGAAATCCTGCCCCCTCCCCCCTCCCCAAAAAAACAAAAACAAACCACCCCAACCTCACAAACACCTGCTGTTAGCAAAAGTTGCTCAGTAATTATAGGAGGCACATGATTAAGCTATTTCTCCTCCGTTACTTTAAGCACAAGGCAATATCTGATGCTTGAAAGTGCAAACTTATAAGTAGGAACTACAAACGAGGGCAGAAATCAGCCCAAAATGTCTAAACCCAATGTAGGAATAGCCATATAGAATCATACCATGATCCATATTGTCCCATGTCCTGGTTCTTACAGTAGCAAACTAGCAAGCAATAAATGCTTCAAAGGAGAAAGTAAAAAAAAACCTCAACAACAAAATCCCTACAAAAAAACTATAGTCACTGGTTATGCATAACCTGTCTTTAAGTAAACCCTCCTATTTGTCAGTGGCTGTATTGTGACCCGAGGTGAGGAAGGAGCATTATGCTTTGCTTGGCTGACCTCTTCGGAGGGTATCCAGTGAATTAAATTTAGCAAATATTGGGAAACTTTTCCTTCCTTTTCTCTTTCTCCCACTCACTCAGAGTTTGTCATTTGAGGCGAACTAATCTTTCCATCTTTCCCCTTTTATTGGAGTTTAATTAATACCTGAGTCCTGGATGTCATTTATTTATTTGTTTTTAATTTTAGGTCTCTGGCTTCTGTTAATTAGGTCATGCTTGCAGAATAGTCAGTGATGAAAAGGCTGCATAGCATTTTCTGTCTTAATGCATCTTTCCTGCTGAGACTTCTAGGTTCAGCTCAGTGGCCCACTAAAGCATGTCCTAGATGGTCTGCTTATTTGCGGGTGAGCATCTGCAAACCTTGTCCAAGCTGGAAAATCCTGGCAGGACCAGCTGGAGCACTTCAGCACACATGATCACCGATGAGGTGTTATAGTGGTGTTTCAAGATAATCTACATCCTTAGTTATTGGAACCGTTGATTTGGAGCTATTGCATATGGCCTGTAACTTGCACCAGTGGAGAACTGATGGGAAAGGGGAAAACAGCAAGGTATTAAAAACAGAAGAATAAGTGTGGGATCTCCTGTATCTGGCACAGCATAGGGAACCAGTGTTGAAGATATAAAAGGAATGAAGAGA
Source organism: Crocodylus porosus (assembly GCF_001723895.1). Classification (NCBI taxonomy): domain Eukaryota; kingdom Metazoa; phylum Chordata; order Crocodylia; family Crocodylidae; genus Crocodylus; species Crocodylus porosus. Next base: position 262,854,940 of record NW_017728886.1, on the reverse strand, counting down.
AACTGCTGCGCTTCTGTCAAGCCTTGAAACAATTTCACTCATCTGAGTGAATTCAGCTTTTCGGCAAGTGCATTTCAAATGGATTCAGGTAGCCAAGGATGTCCTGTACTTCCCATGGGCTTACTCCACGCAAATTGTGAGACGTCTCTGTCTGCTTTGATTCTGTGTCATTTTTGTGCTGGTGAAGGTTGGACGTGCTGCATTTTGGAGCCTTGTTGCACATTAATTTTAGGTGGCTTCTAGAGCTCTTCAACCCTGGATCATCATCCATACATTAACACCAGAAATGTAGTTTTAATCACCCTTTAGATGGTTTAAAGTTATGCCACTGCAGGGCAGGTTTATTTCTGATCCGTGTTACCCAACCTGTAAAAAAGGCCCTTGAACTCTGCCACTGTCTTCCTTGGTACGGTCCCACAAAGACCTTTAGTTTCTTTTAATTGACAGCTTAGAGTATTGGCTCCACCACTCTCCACTTTTGCCCTAAGAGCCTTGAGAATGTCATTGTTTGGCTGTACTCTGTATCCTGAATGAACAATCCCATGCTGGGGTGGTACTCGTCTGGCTTGACCTTTCCCTAGGACTACCCTCAGTGGCGGTAGGCACGTCTACAAGTGCACATTAATGGGACACGATAAACTACAACTCTTATCGCACCAGAGCTAATGGCTCCTAGGCTGTACATCTACACATGCACCCAGGCCCACAACACATTGAGCTGGGGCAGAGCAGCCCCAGCTGGAGGGTGGCCCAGTGAGTCCGCTTGCCACTCCAGGGCTGACCTGAGCTGGTTTAATGTGCTGCGGATGGGCTGGCTGGGACCCGAGGGTGCTCCAGTGCAGGGCTAGTATTTACAAATACTACCCTGCTGCCGAGTTTATTAGTTTACTCCAGCTTACTAGCCCTGCGTGTGTAGATGTCAAGACATTTACCGTGGAGCTAATTAATGCACTCTGCAGTAAACATCTCTTGCAGACGTGTCCAGCTGTTCTGTGGGGCCAATTTTTAACCCAATTTCAATTCAGGAAAAGATAAACTTCAGGATTGTTTTAAAAATGTTTTGCTGCTAGTCAACATTTTAAACTCCTGCCATGTTTTCACTGACATTTCAAATGTTAAAAATGCTGATTCTCTCTCTTTGAAGGCTCATAAAAGTTTGGGATGCCTAACCAAAAAGGATTCTGAACTTTTCACTGTCCCATATATTTACATCTTCTCTAAAAGGACATACAGAAACACAAGCTTTTTTTTAAATAGAAAAGATCAATGAAATGCATGTGGTGCAAAAGGAATCAGAACCCATGGCAGAGTTGATATCTTTTATTAAACCAGCTAGACTTTTGCAAAAACTTTTTCTTTAATGGCAAGCTTCTAGGTACAAGCCCCCTTCTTCATGCGTAAGAGAAAAGATTGTAAAAGTTCTTCTAGGTAAAAATGAAAGTTCATATTTCATAGGAGAGTTAAAGGTGTGGTAAAATCTCCTGTTTGGATCAGTTAGTTAATTTTATGCAGATTAGGCTGAGAGAAAAGTTTAGAATAGTCTAATTTACCTTGAAGCTGTTTGGTGGCAAGCAGGATGTAATCCTATTTCCTCCTTGTGGTATGTGAATGCGTTTTCAGACCAAGCAGTTCTGGCAGTAATCCTGCAATTCCCTTTACCTAATTTCCAGTCCTTCTGCACTCTAACTGTAGGTAGAAAGAGGGAAAATAGAGACAGGCCCAGAACACATACTAAGTAGGGCACAGATCAGTTCCGGAGCGGCTCTGCAAGGGGATCAGACATTACATTCAAAGTGTTTCAGAGTGTAATGGGGTGTGAAATGTTTCAAGAATGGTGCAGTTCAACCACAGACAGACGTGCAGTACACTACTGTGCCTCTCTCTACCCCACCAAAGTGCTTCAGAATCACATTGCTGCCATCCAGTGGTAGTGTTCCCCAGCCAGGGGGCACAGAGAAGGGGTTACTGGGTCCTGCATATATGTTCCTTCCCCCAGGAAGATCAAGGAAACAGAGCAGACAGTTAATGAACCTTCCCAGCAATCTGGCTGGTGCTGCTTCCCTGCAGGCTTCTTGCACCCTGGGTGCTATAAGCACAGGGAGAAAGGGTATGGCAAGAGCACTGGCTGCATGACCAATGGTAGGAGTGGCAGTGTTTATACACCTAGGCCTTTTGCCTATTGCTTTTAATATTATGTATTTTGAGTTTTGTATTGCCTTAAGATGCTTCATTTTGTATTGTTCTGTAGCTTGACATAAATGTTCAACCTTTGCATGCTATATGTGTGAGAGAATGGGTGAGAGTATCAGGAAAACATCAGCTGGTGACTGGCTGCAAAACACAGACAGATAAAAGACCAAAGCAACAAGAGTTTGCCCCAGAACAGGGAGAGAACAATGGAAATCTACCTTCAAGAAAAAACAGTGATAACCCAGCTAAAGCCCAGAGGACTGGGTAAATTGACAAGGCTATAAAAAATGGGGTGAGATGTATCAATTTTTGGCTCTTGTTCTTCATGTTAACCCCGAGCATTGGTTCATCTGATGAGATGGACCAGCAGGAGCCTGGGTCCTACTTGTGATCATCTTGGCTGGCCACTAAGTTGATCTGAGTACTGATAAGACCAGTAATGTATACCTGTGCTGAACAGAAATTGGGGTATGAATGTGGTGTGTGTGTGTATTAAGTGCTTACTCAATAAATAAATGCATCATCTTGCCTTATCCTCCCTCATAAGGTCTTACTTGTGATTTGGGCAATTGGCAATATGTGTAACAGCAGTGCCCAGGGTGTTGGGAGCAGAGCTGGAGGAAGCATTGCAGTGTGGGGTGCCTGGAGGACTAACCTCCTGTGTACACAAAACAGAACAAAATGCTATGAAAGAAGACTTGCTCCTTCTAAGTATCTATTTTGCAACATGTTGGCTACTTTAGGAGTGTTTGACTGGGCACATACATTTGTATGCTTGCTGTGTAAAACCTTTCAAATGTTATGCTGATCCACAGTCAGGGGTACATCTTATTACTGGGCATGGGAAATAAGCACAGCATAGCTGGTTTGGATGCAGGTTAAAAGGGTATGAAAAAGTGTCTCAGGCTGGAAGAGGCTAACCTCCTGTTGACTCAAAGTAGGTTGACCTTTCACAGGGCGTTTGCTTATGTCTGCTTGCATGACTAGGAATCCTGTTGCCCTCAGTCCTATGTTTTGATGAGGTTGCTCTGTTCTGTTCCAGATAATTTCTTGTGGCTGTTGTTAGCTTCCGTTACAGACACCTATTTATTCTCATTGCAGCCACATCTGCGGCTGAAACATCTTATTTGTGAAGGTCCCCTGTAGAGTGCAATTTTCCTTGCCTTTTCCAGTTCATGCCTTTTACTGATGTTTATATTCCCATTGGGATTTAAGACGCTAGCTTTAGATATTCATCTCTGCTAATTTATTAACTCTAAACCCTAACTTTGTTACACCACAGGACACGTTAGCCCCTCACCAGGAACTTTGCTTCTGCACTTAGTTTCCTTATATTTACATAAATGTCTAAAGCCATAACCGAGATCATGGCCAGAATATTTGTTTATATACTTACCTTCTTACAAGAGCAATGTGCAAGTGTATGGTGGAGCTCGTTAAGAGTTCGTTGGCCTTGTTATCCCGTGTTACAAGGTCTAGTGTGGTGGTGGGAAACAATTTTGCATTCTGTGCGCTTTATTTGGTTTACTAGCCAAGCACTATCTGGACACCCTTGCTGTCAACTGTGGTCAGGCAACTGCTTTATTCTGGTGGAATTTTGTCATGAGAAATGTTTCTCCCTGACTAAACTTGTGCTATTTGGAGCCTAAGTTGGGTGGAGAGATGATTCTCCCTCCCTTCCACACAACGCCGTCACATATGTCGTGACTTTTATTTGGGACTGGCTCTGACATTAAGACTTCTTACATCTTTACCTTCTGTCGCTGGCTGGTGCCCTGGTGGATCTTCTCAATAAATATGGGTCAGATCTTATTGCTGAGAAGAGATGTTGTAGCTTTATCACACAAATGAAGGGTGAATCCATGGTGGTGATGTCTCTACATGACATTTTTGATTGTATATAGTAGAGGTATAATGTACACATTACACCTTCATTCTTTTTCTGGTGCTCTGAAATAGCAAGCGCCGGTGCTTGTGCCTCATTTTCTTGCCAGTGTGTATAGCATGCTTGTTGTTCAACTTTCTGATTTCCCTCATACCCTGCCTCAATAAGGGAGACTGAAAATGCCATGTCCAACCCTTCACTTCCCAGCTAAGCTAAAAAAAAAAAACAAAAAAAAAATACTTAAAATGCAATCCTTTTTTGGACATACCAAAATTTGCTATTATATCACCTTGTTTTTAGGACAAAACCCAGGCAAACTACACAGGGGGGGGGAAAAAGGAAGACGTCAAAGATACTTAAATGCATTCAGTCTTTGGTGGTCAAGCCAGTTCCTTTGTTCCCTGTCTCTCTTTCTTCCTTCTCATCTCCGCTCTCCGTCTTAGCTGCTGCTCTCAGGCTCTGGCAAGCCTGCCAAATCAAGTTAGCTCTTCAGGTGTGATGCCGTTTGTTCTTTCGTCAGGAGCCATGCCAGGAAGCAGCCAATGTTTTCAAGGCTCTTTAGTTCATGCAGTATTTTAGGAACATTAGTTTAAATAACGGCCTGACTTCTTGATGGGCCTAGCCCCCACAATTCCCACTGAAGCCCGTCAGAGCTGTGGAGCTGTCCAGCACACTTGAAAAAGCCAGGCCTGTATATAGCCTTGCTCCACATAAATGGCATGCCGTCAAATTAAACATCACACTCATGTCTAAAGGTATTGTGCCAACAATGACTGCAATGGATTAAAAGGGAGAGAGAAATTCATTTGTTTTTTTCCCCCAGTTTGTTTCTATTATGCACATTTGACAATGCTTCAGTGCTGTCAGGTTTGCTGATTCTTTTCTTTGTCTGTGTGGGTCTTTCACAAGAAGGAGAAATTACCTGAACATAAAGATAAAGTGCTGTTAAAAATACAGACATTGGACAGATGTAATGGCAGAAACACCTAACTCTTTATAATACTGCACTATGTTTCAACTGGATCTCAGCCCTGTATCTCACTTACGGACACCTGACAGTATTTTAAATGTATGGCTCCAAGGGAATGCCACGTGGATTGTAGGATATAGGCCTGGTTTCATGTCTTCAGGGGAAAGCAGATGAAATAATATGGGCAGATCATCGAACAGTGAGATTTGTCCATAGTTCCACTGAGGGCAGCTGATCCTAGATGGGGGTCTGCCTTAAGCATCCCTTGACAAGTGGAAAGCCATCTAAGAAGCACAGTAAAGAGTGCAAAGCTTTAAAGGACATGCACGCATCACAAGTGCTGTAGGAAACATGGGGAATAGCGTCATGGGTCCAGAGGCAGAAACACAGTGGCAGGTCCTTCAGCTCCCCTGAAAGTAGGTGGTGGATAGAGGCCATGTTGTATGCTCTAGAGGGAGCCACCATTAGGCGATGGCTAGAGAGTGAGTGCTTCATGTGAGGAGGAGGAAGAGGGATGGAGGTTTCCAGTTGTGGGAGCTAGCTGAGGCTCCTAGGGTCAACCTGTCCTCAGGTTTTCACAGGGCTAGGTGATAGTCTGAACATAAGCTAAGGATTTTGTCTGTTGTTTACCGTACTCTATTGTCCAAGCGCGTTGCATCACTTTTTATGCATTTGTCCTTCTTTGTAACAAATGCTTTTGTTGCTTTACCAAAGCGCCTGCAGTAAATCACCAAAGTGTGCCTGTTAAATCGTGATTTCTGGGTGAATTCATAACCTGGGCATACCCTTCAGTAGAGTGGGGGCCCAATAAGCTTATGCAAGCCCAGGGTGCATATCTGGGAGCAGCCTACCACCCTATGGTTTTGTCTCACGCAGTATATAAGAATACAAAAAAAAGATGTGGAACAGTTAAGCATCCTTTTTATTCAATCCAAAGACCTGCTGTCTCATGTTTTGAGCCAGAGTGAACTGGTCAATAGCATCACTGAAGGCTGAACATCTTGAATGTCTTCTGCTCCGATCTGAACTCTGTTAACCCAAGGAAAAGGGACAGGATGGCATTTTAGATGGATCAAGGAGACTTCTGATTGGTGCGCACCAAAAACAAACAAAATGCTAAGAAGTGAGGAGGATGAGTTGGATAATAATGGAGTACCGATAATATAATTCCTTCACATGGTCATGGAGTAGCTTCCTTTACAATGCTACATGTATTATTGGTCTCGTATCTCAAAATAAAATGAAATAAAATAACCCTGTAGAACTAGCAATGCTTCAGCGTAGTAGCAGGGGTTCAGAGACATGCAAGGAGAGTGATGAAGTGCCTGGAGAATTTGTTCCATATGGCAAAATAAGGTTGTAAAGAATACAGTTACTTTAGAAAGGAGATGAATTATCACATTTGTCTATTGTGGATTTCTTACTCCTGTATTTGAGGCACCTAGTACTGGCCAGAAGCAGAAGGATTGGAGTAGGTGAACTGTAGGTCCAATCCAGAGTGGCAATCGCTGTTTCATTCCTGAAAGTTTCATGCTGTGACTCGGTTAAACTCATGAGCATGTACTTAAGTTGGTCTTCAATTTGCAAGGCACATAAGTATGTCTGTGATATCTAGGCATGTACTTACCTTCAACATGCTTAAGTTTTTGGTGAGTAGGAAGGTCCTTGCAATGAAGAAGAAACATGTTCATAACCAGGGTTGTGAGAAGTGGCCATGCCTTGCAGCGCAAATGAATGGGATCCTTCAGTCTTTCCAGCCAGTGAGCACTTCCTCATATTTGTGTAGCTTCATTAGCAAAGAGGGAACGCTGTGCGCGGTCTTCTAAAAACCCTTGCTCCTTTGCATAGCATAACATTATTATGGCTGATAATTCCTTTCTAACAACTGGAGGAGGGGGGGAAGAGCTTTTATATTATGGCTGGTTGCATCTTTAAGTGCGTTTTTCATTTAATCACATTGCTCATTAGTTCTGGCATTACATAAATACATCATATAATTGTGGAATAAATTAAAACTGCATTACAAGCTTGTATCGGTACCCAAATGCAGGCTTAAATTGTGTGCTGTGTAAACATATGGCTCAATTTTAAGTGTTAATTAAAAGCTCAGCTAAAGCAAACCTAACCTAGGGTTGTATCTGATTCATTCTGATTAATTTCCTGTTGACCCTACTCTCTTTTGTGTGGAGTTTTTCTTTATGAAAACAGTAATGAACATCGAGAGACCTCGGAGCCCTAGTTAAATAAATTGTCATCTATTGCTCATTAGATTATACGTATTACCTTGTCTGTATTGGAAAGCAGGGTGATGGTCACTGGTCCTGACTGATTGGAACTCAGTGGTTAGTCGATAAGTGCACACATTGGGTCAGAAATGATCTTTTTCTTCTGTGTTTATACAGCAAACAGCACAATGGGTTGTTGTCTATGACTGGGAATCTGTGCACAATCACAATAGAAACGAAATAACTTACTACCATACACTAGAGTAGTATTGGAAAAAAAAAAAAGGTGTGGGGGAGAGGGGTTAAGTTAGGAGTCAAGTTATACATGTGAAGAACATTCCTGAAATAAAAATTTCCTTTGAAAGTAACTGGTATGGAACAAGCAACTTCATCTCAGCCTGTTTCCTCTGCCCTGTTGTCTTGTTCCATGGCAAAAAAAGTCCACAAGTAAGCTGAGCCTTTAACCTGCACTTACCTCTTCCAGCCCAACCAAGATGGCAGCATTATTATTCCAACCATTTCCAACATTTAAACCCTGACAAATAATTCAATAAGAAGCAGCAGTTACATTGGGCAGCAACTGGACACAAGAGTGATGCTTCAGATGAAGCAGCAAGGTTCTGTATTTATCTATAGATCTTGGGCAGATCCATTCTTGCTTGCAGCTCATGGCCATTTCTAAAGCCCAAGATGTGTTATACAAATAGCAGCAAGCAGTGCAGTTCTGGCTTTGTAGACTTTGCGCCCAAAACGGACCATTAGACCAATTGCTAAGACATCCTGTTTTCCACAGTCCATTACTCTTCACCCAGTTATCCCTGCTCTGATCCCAATATCTTGTCTCAGATGAAGACTTTTGGTCCTTGGGAGAAGATCTGTCTGATTTTTTTTCAGCCATTAATTACTTCACCAAGAAACTGCAGTTTCAGGTTGGCCTAAGCATATTTTTCCCCCCTCCTCTTGAAAAGTGCTGACGTTTTCAGAAGAAAAATGGTGGTGCCAGAGGACTGGAAGAGGGCCAGTGTGGTTCCCATTTTCAAAAAAGGGAGGAAGGAGGACCCAGGAAACTATAGGCCAGTTAGTCTTTCCTCGATCCTCGCGAAGCTTTTTGAGAGAGTTATCCTGGCGCATGTCCACGAGGGGTCGGGGGGGAAGATTAGGCTTAGGGGCAACCAACACTGGTTCATTAGAGGCAGGTCCTGTCAGACCAACCTGGCGACCTTCTACGACTAGGTCACCAAATCCCTTAGATGCAGGGG
>NW_017728886.1:262834538-262845706 GCF_001723895.1 Crocodylus porosus | reverse complement strand
ATTGCATCCAGGTCTGGGCGCCGCACTTCAGGAGGGATGTGGACAGCATGGAGAGGGTCCAGAGGAGGCCGCTCGCATGATCAGGGGGCAGCAGGGCAGGCCCTATGGGGAGAGGCTACGGGACCTGAACCTGTTCAGCCTCCGCAAGAGAAGGCTGAGGGGGAATCTAGAGGCCATTTACAAACTAGTCAGGGGGGACCAGCAGGCTGCTGTCTTGTCCCTGTTCCCCCGAGCATTGCCAGGAGTGACCAGGAATAACGGTCACAAGCTGGCAGAGGGTAGATTCAGATTAGACATCAGGAGACACTAATTCATTGTCAGGGCAGCTAGGATCTGGAACCAACTTCCAAGCAAAGTGGTGCTGGCTCCTACCCTGGGGGTCTGTAAGACAAGGCTTGACAATCACCTTGCTGTGGTCATTTGACCCCAGTACTCTTTCCTGCCTTGGCAGGGGTTCGGACTTGATGATCTGCTCAGGTCCCTTTCAACCCTACTAACTATGAAAGCAGTTCATAGTTTTTGCTTCTGAGTGACTTCAAACATGGGTTTTTCTTTGGTTGATGAACCTGAAAATTCATAATTTGTTCATCTTTGCTCAAAAGACGGATGTGCTGGGGCGGGAGGCAAAGGGAAGGAGAGTACAAGGGCATGTATCTATGAGTGATGCTGCCTTATGTTGTACAGATATACCCTGAGGTGCCTGCAATTGTAAGCATTTATTATGCTGTTTATGCTCTGATGGCTCCCTGACTTCAGGTTAGGCAATTAATTGGGACTGTGCATGCATGAGAGCAAAGATCACATTTTAGGCACTTATAAGAGAGGGTTCTTTGGACCACTATACAGTTCTGGTCTACCGCATCCATATTTGGTAGACAAGATAAAAGGTCACCTAACCAGAGATCAGGATCCGTGCCATGTGCCTTTGGTGTGCTGTTACAGAGCTCGGGTACAGAATCCCAACCAACTGAATAAATCCAACCTCTGCAAATTGCATGGCTCTTAGCACTGAAAAAAAGAAATATGGGTTATGCCTGTAGCTGCTGCAAACTAGCAAAAATGCCCTAACGTCAGTGCACTTATGCCAGCAAAGGTGCTGTCTTGTCCTTTGGACAAATTTGAAGAATGAGTAAATTAGCTAACTTCTTATTTCCTTTTTGGACAGCTCTTGAACTGGTGTGAATGGGATGGCTTAGGCTTGAATGGTGCTTGCCAAAGAACTGGACCCCATTGCCTTACGTGATCCCATCAAACAGTCCATGAATCCCGGGAAAGATTTATGTTTCAAAAGCATAGTCATCTGTCAAAGGATGTTGAGACAGATGAGTCTCAAATAATGGGAAGGGAAGCATTGCACCACTGCTGGTATTGCACATTGCTAGGTCGGCATGGTTTAGAAGCTCATTACTTAGCTTCTTCATGAAGCAGACAAATATCCCATATGAAGAAACCTATGGGATATATGACCATAGCTGTATGGATTACTTAAAACACAACGACACTGTTCCCATAGCCTCACTCCAAACCCGATTCTCTATTGATGCAGAGGGAATTACGTTCAGGGATCCTGATTTTCTCTGATATATATTTTCCCAATTTTCAGTTGGGGGGGGAAGTAACCCGAAATACACTTTTTTCCATGATTAAAATGAAGCACCACTATATGTGTGTGTGTGTGTGTTTAAATCGCAGAAAAATGTGGATCTCGAGTTGCTTTTTTAATAAAAAATTGGGAATTTTTTTAAACCGGAGAAAACCAGAATCCCTGATTATGTCCCCCAGTGGAACCTCCTTATGTCTTCCCTCCACTAGGCTTTCCTAGGCGTTCTCTCCAAGGCTATCATTCCTCCCTACTTAGATTATCAGAGCTGTTGAGATCACAGCCAATGGTTGTATGCCTGCAAGGAACACACCGGTGTTCCTTGCTATACATTTAATATTTAATATGTAACATGCAGCTCTCTGTTCTAAGTTAAATAGTTCAATAGACTATATATAATTTAATAGGTGAGAACTTAGTGCATTAAATAAGCCTGCATTTAATAGCCATTTATATAAATGGGCTCAATCGCATAAGTCTTTCTTACTTCATTATAGGTTCATTTGTATTTTAATGCTTTCACTAGTTGATTAAACTGAAAGCAGAGTGTTCTGCCATCTAGGGCATTCCTAGCACTGACCTCCTTTCTTCGGGATGATAATGTACAATGTGCGGTCAGTCCCTAGCCTGAGTGGCTGATGCATGCAAAATTCATTGGTGTGCAAAACCCACTCAAGTGCTACAGAAAGAGGACAATTTAAAGGGCTGAGTTCCTTTCCTGGAATTGTTTCTCATGAAGCTTTTAGAGGTATGTTTATCTGCACACTGCTTTTTTGTTAAAGGGGTTAAAGGTACAGTCCAGGGGATCTTCATTTATTATGCATTTATTCACTTTTGGCTTGTATCTGTGCCCCTTCAAAGGCAGTGCCATGCTTATTGCTACCTCTAAAAGCAAACATCATGTGGGTGCCGAAGGCTTTGTTATGAGGGGCTTTCCTCTGTGCCTGCCTCTTTCCGTGAGAAGTTTTGCATGCCCAGATGAAAGGCGGAGAAGAATCGTTTGGCTGCTCGTGTTGCGTCGGCAGAAGTGAGCAACCAAATTAGAAAAAAGCTGAACAGCTGTGCGCACGTGCTGTCATCTGCCCCGTGCCTGTCCCACGTGGGGGCCAGGAAGAGTTTTTGCCCATCTTCAGTGCAGAACTTGGCTTATTGGTCTTTTCCTTCCTCTCCTTGAAGTGTCAGGCTGGCTGCAACTTATCTCCCGTCTTATGATGGGAAGCTTGTTAGGATGCACTGGAGCTCCTACTACTATTGCAAAACTTCTTTGGTGCTTGGCTTTGTGGTCTTGCTTGCATGCCCTCAAAGTCAAACTAATTGCCAGGTTCAGTGTCCAAAGAACCACAGGTCTGATGGACAAGGGGTGGGGAGGTTAGACTAACTGAGGCACATTTCATCTGACAGATTCTCTGCCCTTGAAAGGGGCCAAGGAGTGACATTTGTGGTCACTCTTGTTCTCCAGTTGCATATTGCATAGTATGTTGTTTGGGAGTTTTGTGCCTTTGGTATTTTTGTAACAAAGGTCTCAAATTTGCTGTAAGGTGCTTTGTGGCTCTGTGCTATTCTGGGGACCACAGCAGATGTCTCTGTGGACACTTCTAGACTTAAGAAATTGTGATGGAGTTTGGTATTGTAGGGGTCAAACCTCAGTGACCTAGATGGTCTCTTGTAATTCTGTGGTTCTAGTTTCAATTAACAAAGACTAGGGAGAGGAAGGACACATGCCATCCACTGGCACTCGGGACCAACAGAAGGTCTACCTGTTGCTGAAGCTGCATTTCAAAACAGTGTCCAAGTGGTACTTAAGTAATGCCTCAATCCTGTGCTGACTTGCCACGGTGAAAGCAAGCATGAGCAGGGGAGGATTTATGCTGACTTTAGTGAATGCTAATAACGGATTCATTGTGTACAACCTGGAAGCAGAGCCTAAGCCTAAGGAACATGAATGAAGAGGGGTAGTAGCTTGGTTGGCCATTTCTAATTAGGGTGGTATTATTAAAGCAGCAAGATAAAAATAAATTAACAGTGAAGTGCCACGCGTTTTACAAAAGACGTGCATTATCACTATCCCCCACTTTACAAATCAGGGAGGCTGAGAGATGATGACTTCCAGTCTATTAGCAAAGCCAGCAAAGGGCTTGGTTCTTCTGTGTCCACTCCTGAGTCTCCTTGGCTGTGCTACCTTGCCATCTGTGTGGGACTGAGAGCAGGGTTTCAGCTCTTATAGTTGACCCAGATGAGTTTGGAAATGCAGAGGATCCTGAACTAGGCTACAAGATGTGGGAAGGAGCTGCTGCACTTTTCATTTACCAAAGGGGCTGTTCTTGGAATAGATGCTCTCAGCACCAAGGCAAGGTTGTGACATAAGGAGCAGGGGTTGATCTGTTCGTGAACAGCAGGGCTGTCATTCAGGCTTGCTTGGCATGCTTTCATTACTTAACCCGTGCCTGTGGGCAGAGGCATGCTGGGCATGTGTATGCTAAATATGGAGCGTTGCTTCTCAATCTAGAGCTGTCTGTGTGAGACCTCGGGAGGGTTTTTTTTAATACGGCTTGGCACAAGCTGTTGTGTCTCGTGTTGGTAGGTGCGAGGTAGTGGGAGAAAAAAATGAAACCTCTTTATAGAGCTGGTTACTGATTTCTGCACCATGGCACTGGAGACTGGCTGGGCATAAGCCAGGCTCCTGAGGCAATCACCATCTCAGTCCAGTGTATAACATAGAAAGTGAACTGCATCGCCTTGCACCATTTGGTTTTTCTGTGCTCTGCAGCTTATTAGGCCTGTTACCTTATTGCTTTGACTTCTTTTCCTCCTGATGCATTATTGTAGAATGGTCATCCATCTTGTCAGAGGCAGGACATGGGTTTGGCAACCGTCGATCCTTTTGGATGAGGGCATATGCATGAGAGGCCACCCAGACCTTCGATGCATATGCCTAGGCAGGAGTATTTTGGAGGAGTGGAGGCTGCCTAGACCTTAGGTCCCTGAGACAAAATCTAAAGGCCAGACCGAGTCCAGGTATTTGGTGCCTCCATGGCTGTATTTGTGTAATTGAACCTGGGTCTCCTGTGGGGCAGACAAGGATTGTGCTGTTGAATATGGGGGACTCCAGGACATCAATTCTGACCTTTTTAAATCTGACCGGGGATTGCTGCTCTTGCAAAGAGTCATGCTTTGGCTTCCAGGAATCCATTACGACGTGGATAGGCTATATTTGATTTGTTCTGGTCATGGATGTTTAAGGCAGAGCAACCACTGATTTCTTTTAGTACTGGAAAAATTGAGGGGGAAAAAAATACACAATAGAGGAAAACGTTTTATTTAACTATGTGAATCTTGAGCATTAAAGTCAATGGTTTGTAACTAATCTGCGCGCAGCTGTTTGCAACACTCAGCAGATTGCGAGTCCCTTTCTGTTGCCTGGTTGCTCGTTTGGGTGCGTGGGGATTAGAAAGGGCAAGGAAGTGTAAGATGAGAAGCTAGGGTGAAATTTAGGTTGGAATCGTAGGAAAACCGTATGAACCCCAAAGCCTCTGCACGGATATGATGGAAGCCTCCGCTCTCCAGTCACTTCCTCAGGTCTCAATGAGCAAGTTGCAGAAACTAGTGGGGGACCAACTATCTTATATAGCCAACAAATCCTCCAAGGTCTTTTTCATTTCAGATTTTTCTCATTCTGTGGAGCAAATAAAGCTCACAAAGTGAATTCTGAAATTTCCAAAAACATTTTCTCACCTTGGGTATTAAATGTTTGTTTCTTGCTTTTTCGAAAAGGTATCCATTTAGCATTCAACATTTAAAAAAATACATATTTAAAATGAACATTTCATCTTTTCAAATGTTAAAATGTTTTAGAAAAGCTTTTTGTGCTTGTAAAAATGCTGCCATGTAAGTAAGGTGACCAAAGGAAGCAGGCACTGAAAAGGTTCAGGGAGTGGGGGGACCATCTCTAAACAAATCAAATTGTTTTAGCAAAAGCTTTGATTTTGTTCAATATCTGCACTGAATGGAAATAATTTTTCAATGGAAAATATTGATCAGTGCCAGGAATGAGGATTTGAACTCGCACAGCACCTCTTTCATGTGTTTGATAGGAGTTGAACCTTTTTTTACCCTCTTCTTCATAATTACAGATTATGTTCCTTATGGGCTAAATTCTGAAGTATTCATTCAGTTTTTATTCCACCACTGCTTGGGCACAGCCCTATTGATTTTGCTGAGAGTTTGCCAGAGTGAGAACTAGAGTGAGGACCCTGGGATTTGGCCCCAAGGGACTTCCATTTTATCCACAGTCACTCTTTATAGTATGCGGCTAAGAAGTCGGGGTTCATCTCAGGCGCTTCCAGATGTGGCTCATTTTGAAACCGCCCTGAAGAATCATGAAATCATCCTTGATCTAATGTAAATCAGTCATTCAGAGCAAATGCTTTGCTTACCTTTAATCTAGTGTCACTTAACTTCAGGAGTGTTGCTAGAATTGATTTAGATCCTCTGCCAAGGCGATCCAGTGTTGGATTTAACCTGGGGTGCTCAGGTGTGAAATGGTCGTGATGTGCTACCATCTTTATCCCAACCCTTGCAGCCCCCAGGGCTCACCCGTGACCCATCTCCCACATAGTCCTCGAGACTTTCTCCTGGCTTCCTGCTCATCTGCAGGTGCAGGTACTGTCCTGGGGGTGAGGAAACCTCTTATCCCACTGCAGTGGGATCATGCAGGGAGGGAGAACCTGCCTACCTGCTACTGTTGCTGCTGTTTGCTGGGCTGAACCCAGCCCCTTGCAGGTGAGAGGGGAGCCAGGGGTGAGCCCTGGGGAAGGGGGGTGGTGCCGAGGGGATGTGGCACATAGAAGTTTGTGCTCTGGAGTCTGGGAGAAGGACAGGACTGAGCCTTGAGGGCCAGGGGTGGAGACTGGGGGTGGCAGGTGAGGGCTGAGGTCAGCTGGAGGGGGACAGGGTGCGAGTCCTCAGGGCTGTGGAGAAACTGGGCAAGTGGGGAGTGAGCCTTGAGAGCTAGGGGGAGCTTGGCATCTCCTAGCCACGTCCTTCCTCACCAGCCCTCCAGCAGCAAGTCCGAGCCGTGGGTAATAACCCTTAACGTGCGACCGTCTGGACAACAGTCTAATTTTAACAGCTCCATGCCTTAGCAGGTCCTAACTATAAGGTGCAACAACATCCTTAGTCATGGCGGAAGTAGGTTTAAGACCCTATAAACCTCAGAAGACTTTAGCATGGCATATAGGTTTTCTTTATGGATACTGCTGACTTTTCAATGGCTTTTCTTTCTAGTAATTCTTGTTTCACTGCAAAGCAAATAGGTAGTCTGACAAGACAGATGCTATATTTAAGGAAACCGGGGTTGGATACTTGGAACAAGTCCAGTCAGTTGTTTATTAGAAGTGGCCTTTAATTAAAGGTCTTCCTAAACTGGGCTGAAAAACCCAGGGGTGCATCAAAAGCATAGGTTAAAATATAACACTGTATACCAGAGATGGCATTTGGGTTTACCTGAAGGCATACATAAAAGTGAGAGGATGCGTGTTGTTAACAGCAATTTGTTTTAGGAGTGGGGATAATAGTCCTTGCATCATGAGAATATTGTGAAGATTGTCTTGGCACGTGTGAAACCACTTGGAACTAGAAAATAAGTGCCATCAAGCCTGCAAGATGCTTCCACAGAGGCAATGGACTTCTGGAAAATGAGTTATATTTCAGTTTGGTTTTCTGGGATGCTTCACCTGTCTAGAAAGTGGGTTGCTCTACCTCTTCTCTGAGCCAATTTTTCTGCCAAGACAGCAAAAGTGGTCCAGGAATGACTCACTGCTTATTAAATTAAGCACTGTTGTAACAGCTTGCATTAGGCAGGACTGGAGAGTAGGTTGAGGAGAGGGGAAGGAAGGGGCGGGAGGGAGGCACAGGCTGGAGAGAATAAATGAAGTGGAGGAGGTGGGTGGGGAAGGGAATAGAAGATACTATTTTATTAAAGTAAAATCAGTCTTTCATTGGCCTTCTGAATTCATGCCAGGTTATGGCTTGAGCTGTTGGAGAGGAGTGCAAAGTGTTGCACAAGAGCAGGAACCTCTTATACAAATTGCCGGGCTTCCCCCAGGCAAGTCTTACTGGAATCAAGTTCAGCTCTAATCTATATTTTACAGGGATTATTTTTATATATGAAATTGTGTTTTCCCACATAGTTCATTCCCCTTTTCCTTTTTTTTCTTTTTTTTTTTTAAAGATGTGGATAGTAAGATGGTTTCCAACATAAGAATACTGATGTCTAATGCCACTAGAGATAGTTTGGGAACAAAGGTATTATCCTACCAAAAATGTCCATGAAAATTTCAGTTGACTTTTTTTTTTTTTCTCAATAGGAATCTAAAACATTTCAACAAAAAATGGAAAAATGTACTGTGAAAATAGCTACTTAGCTATACTGACACCTTTGATGGGAAATGTGTTTGTGTCGTGACTTTTCACCATCCACTTCATGGAATGATTTAACAAAAGATTCCAGAAAGAGAACAGATGGATATTTTCATTACACACATCTATCTATTTTCCACTCCCTTCTGCTCCTTATCCTTTTACTTCTCGGTGGAGTGGGTAAAACAATGCTGATGCATACAATGCATATCAGATCTGTAGTGGTCCTAGGCTATGGTCAGCTCTTTGGAGGTGGCTGCCTGCAGTAAGTGCTATTGCAGCATCTAAACTCATTAGGGGTAGAGAAGTGGAAAATTGAGTTGGACAAAAGCTAACTCAGAATGAAGTTGAGGAGAGCTGCCAAGGCAGGATGTGAACACTGGGGTGGTCCACTCAGGTGTACAGTTGCTCCTGACTTCGATGGTTGACTTTACCCTGCAGCAGAGGGCAATGGTGGCCTTAGGGTTGTTAGGGCCCCGGGCAAGAAAGTCATTTGGGGCCCCTTATGGGCTTTCAGGTAAATATTAAACTACTACAGTTATATAGTAGATCTTTCTATTATTCTTTGGATGCATTTGATAAATAGTCAAGTGTTAAGATGCAAACAAGGCCACTTCCTTGACCCCCCCCCCCCAAAAAAAAAAAAAAAGCAAAACAAAACAAACATGTTGCAAAAATTTGGGGCCCCTAATGTTAGGGTCTCAAGTGGTCACCCAGTTTGCCCTCCCCTAAGGTCGCTACTGCAGAGGGACTAGTTTATGATTGCGTATTGTGTGCCTGTTCCACATCTATACTGCTGTAAAGGCTATTGATACAGGCATAAAGCGTCATATGTCTGCACCCTTAAATCCCTACTATGTACAGTCTTGTAATGCTACTACTCGCCTCCCTTATTCTCCTCTTTTCATGAGATTGCTGCTAAAGAAGGGGGGATATTATAGACTCTGGTGACTCTTGACTGTAGGTCATTATTTCCACTGACGCAAATCTTTTGAAGGTATCCCAAAGTAGGAAGCAATCAGTAGACTTAAGCACAGTTCATAGTTAACCCAAGAAAAACGTAAGTGAACTACGGGAGAAGTTCTAGGAGACTTGACTTGAACTTGCTGTGCTAATGACTGAGGATATCAATGTGCGGGCTAGGACCCTGGACTGTGTCCATAAAGTACCTTCCACAGAAGGCACTGAAAGCTATTAAACAGCAGTGTCTTTCTGTTGCCACCTACTTGGACATGGATATGAACTAGTGTCCTTATTCCAAATCTTTTCCTTCCACAGAATTACTCTCAGCCTCTAAGCTGCTCTGTCTTTTGGTGCCTGGCTCCAGCATTGATTTTCCTTTAGTTCAAAGGCTGTAGCTCAATGCAGAAGAGTTGCTGATACAGTGGGCAGCACTGTTCACATGAAAATGCATAATAGCATTATCTGGTAACACTAAAAACCCCCACAAAAGCACAGGCATCTAGATCCCACCTCCACTTTGGCTCAGACAAATATGTCCGTAGGTATTATTGTGGCTTTTAATGAATCGGCAGCTTTTGCCGGTATAGGGAAAGGGCCAGGACTCGCTCTTTCCTGGGGAGAAGCAGCATGGAGAAACCTGAAGAGCTGCTGTTGAGACGGGAGGATTGTGGTTAGATTAAGGGCTACTGCACCCTTGCTCAAGTGTCACAGAAGGAGGGTGTTCCTCTTCAGCTGAAGCAGAGGACCTGTTGTGTATTTGCTGCCTAACCCCAATTCTTTTTTATTTTATGTTATTTTTTCCTGCCCTGGAATAAGGTGCGAGTGTGTGCATGCATGCTGATTCAGGTTGTCGTTGTTTTTTGGGTTTTTTTGTCCAGATGCACAGCGATCCCAACTTGATCTACAATGGCAAATTTTAAAATAACCATAGCTGCATTTACTTTTACAATTCCTCATGTATTGTGCAGTTAAAGTAAATGTTCATAAATAATTACAAAAAACCCAAAGACATGGCCCAGAGTAACCATTTAAAAATATTTTTCTAGGGAAATAATATAAGCCTCAAATATGTCTCAAATCCATTCAGAAATGCATCCAGCATTTGTTATTTCTGTCATGGTGATGCCTAGGCACCCCATTTGAGGTCCCATTTTGCTGGGTGCTATAAGAGAAGACAAAGCAACTAAAGCAAAAAGCCCTGCACCCTTTAAGGGAACTGGGGTTGTTTGTAGACTAGAGGATGAACAGCCATGCAGAGTGGAGCTGCCTTGATTTCTTTGCTTGAGGCAGGACATATAGGAAAGGGTTCAGAGAAGGGAATTGGCTAAAGCAGCGACTAGTGCTTTCCACCAGCTGGGCTGTGGCCATGGCATGTGGGGTCTTCCTAATCCTTCCTCTACTGAACGGGTTGAGGATTCTTCATTGCACTAATGATGCTGTTCCAAATCTGTGTAGATAATGGGGGGCTAGGGCAGGTCCTCTGCCTTCACCCTTGAAAGGGAAAGGGAGATGTTTGCATTTTTAATTGAAGGTAAAATGTTGGAACACTCTCCGGTTTCAGAGCTGGACAAGCAAGCCAATACTGGCGCTGCTCATTTGGCTTTAAGACCTCTGCGATGTGATGCTTTGTAAGTGAAATGTGGGTTGTAAAGTTCTGCAGTCTTGTTATGAGCTACGCTTGTATGTGCTGCACCAGTTTGGGCATCGGGCCTGTTGTTGGGGAGGCACTTCAAGTCAGTGGATTTACACAGGTGGAAACGATGGTAGAACTTGACCCGTACAACAAACCGTAAGGGGACGTAGGAGTGATTCAGGGATGGCAGACCTGAAGTGGCCAAGAGGAGCAAAGGTGACTGTGACAGAGCTGACGTGTTTCTTGTTAGTTCAGCCAGTTTTAAGTGAACAGTATAGGTTGAGTTTTTTAGGATTATACGTTAGTATAGTGTTTGATTGCGTCACACTTCCTTCACATTTGAAGGCGAAGGAGAGGGCTGTAGCAGGGACACACTTTCCTCCTTGCTTCCCCCAGAGATCCCCTGTCTGGATTTGGTCAATCCCATGCATGACTGAGTCAGTGCCCTATACATTAACGATGTGGACAATGGAGTCAGGAGTGGACTGGCCAAGTTCGCCGATGACACCAAACTTTGGGGCAAAGCATCCACGCCAGAAGATAGGCGGGTGATCC
>NW_017728886.1:262831988-262833618 GCF_001723895.1 Crocodylus porosus | reverse complement strand
TTGTAGCTTGTATGACCTATCATCGCCTAAGTCTTTTTGGCTTAGACGCAAAGACGCAATGCATATGCATCCCAAAACTGTTAATGGGACTTAAACTTAAAGCATGGAGTTGACTTTTCCATGAGTCACAGAATCATAGAAAATGAGGGTTGGAAGGGACCTCAGGAGATCTTGTAGTCCAACCCCCATGCTTAAAGCAGGACCATCCCTCCTAGTGACAAAGTTTCTCCTAATATCTAACCCAAACTTCCTCTGCTGCAACATGAGCCCACTGCTCCTTGTTCTGTCATCTGCCACCACTGAGAACAGTCCAGCTCCATCCTCTTTGTAACCAACCTTCAGGTAGTTCAAGGCTGCTATAAAATCCCCTCTATCTTCTTCTCCAGACTAAATAAGTCCAGTTCCCTCAGCCTCTCCTCACAAAACATATGCCCCAGGCCTCTAACTATGTTTGTTCCCCTCCACTGGACTCTCTTGAATTTGTCCATGTCCTTTCTGTAGTGAGGGGCCCAAAACTGGACATGGGACTCCAGATGTGGCCTCCCCAGTGCTGAATAAAGGGAATAATTACTTCCCTCAATCTGCTGGCAACACACCTACCAATACAGCCCAGGATATCATTAGCCTGCTTGGCAACAAGGGCACACTGCTGGCTCTTATTCAGCTTTTTGTCCAGTGTAACCCCCAGGTCCTTTTCTGCTGAGCTGCTGTTTAGCCAGTCTCCCCTAGCCTGTCCTAAGTGCAGGACTTTGCATTTGTCCTTGTTGAAGCTTATGAGATTTCTTTTGATCCAATCCTCCAATTTGTCTAGGTCACTCTGAATCCTAGTCCTCCCCTCCAGCCTATCTACGACTCCTCCCAGCTTGGTGTCACCTGCAAGCTTGCTGAGGGTGCAGTCTATGCCATCGTCCAGGTTGCTGATGAAGACATTGAACCAAACTGGCCCAAGGATGGATCTCTAGGGCACTCCACTTGATACTGGATGGCAACTAGGCATCAAACCATTGATTACTACCCTTTGAGCCTGAAGATCCAGCCAGTTTATTTTCTACCCTACAGCCCATTATTTCCATTGTACAATCTGTACTCCCTTAGCTTTCTTGTGAGAGTGCTGTGGGAGACCGTATCAAAAGCCTTGCTAAAGTCAAGGTACGCCACATCCACTCGTCTCCCCGCACCCACAGAGCCAGTCACCTCATCACAGAAGGCAGTCTGGTTTGTCAGGCATGACTTGTCCTTGGTGAATCCATGCTGACTGCTCCTAATCACCTTCTTCTCCTCCAAGTGCTTAGAAATGGATTGACTGAGCACCCGGTCCATGATTTTTTCCAGAGGCTGACAGGTCTGTACTTCCCTGGATCCTCCTTTTTCCCTTTCTTGAAGATTTACCCTTTTCTAAACACCCTGGACTTGTCCAAACCACCACATGTTTTCAGAGATAATGGCCAGTGGCTCTGTTCTACAATCCCATCTGCAAACTCCCTCAGCCCCCTTGGGTGCACCACACCTGGCCCCATGGACTTGTATACATGCCACTTTTCTAAAGAGTCCCTAACCTGTTCTTTTACCACTGCTGGATGTTCACCTCCTTACCAAACTGTAGTCTGGGAGCTGACCTTGCCTGTGAAGA
>NW_017728886.1:262828198-262831643 GCF_001723895.1 Crocodylus porosus | reverse complement strand
ATCAGTACGGCTTGTTCCTGTGCCCCCAGTAAGGTCTCTTTAAAGTATAACCAGCTCCCCTGGACAATATTCCCCCTCAGACTGGCCTCCCAAGGATTCCTGCCCATCAGTTCCTTGACTACTTTTCTGTACTCAAAAAAGTCTGCTTTTCTGAAGTCCAGGGTCCTTACTCTGCTGCTCTCCTTCCTTCCTTTCATCAGGATCATGAATTCAATCATCTTGTAGTTGTTGCTGCCCAAGTTGCCATCCACTACTACCAATTTTTCCTTGTTTGTGAGCAGCAGGTCAAGAAGAGCACGTCCCCTAGTTGGCCTCTCCAACATTTGCACCAGGAAGTTGTCTCCAGCACTCTTAAAAAAAACTTCCTGGCTTGCCTGTGCCTGGACTGGCTCTGCTCTTTTGTTGGGGCTTTTATCAGACACAGGCAGCAATCACTCGGCTAGCAGCACACCCCATTGCCCAGAGCACAAACCCAAATGCACAGCCACCAAACAGACACCGAGCAAGCTAAACGCATACGCAGTCCTGGAAAGGAGGTTGCTTTAAGTTTTTCTGATGGCTCTTGCTATCTACTGATGTTAAAAATGATCCTGCAGCAATGTTATTTGACTTGCCTGGTTTCAGAAACTAGTCAGTGCAACCAGGAATCAAAGGTGGCACCTAATAAATGCCTCTAATTCTTAAATGTTCAAAAACCTCATTTCATTTTGAGAGCTTTTGGTGGCCATTTGCTTTTTTTCTCTCCTTTTTGCCTTGCTGTATAATATTGACATCTACTTCTGCACATATCTAGCAAGTTTTTCCAACCTTCCAAGCCCAAACATCAAGGGCATGTTTTATACATGCTTGTTTCGGCTCTGCGGATCACAACCAGTGTTTAAAAGGGTCGTCAAGCAAAGGGGGCTCGTGAAACAAACAGGCATCTGTTGTATCGTGTGATCACAGGCTGTTGGATTGTCATCCCCTGGGGCTGATTCTCCCCTGAGCTGCATGGTGCGTGCACTTAGTATAACACATAGTAATTATATAATCATTGCTGCATTACAGCTGTGACAGGGGAATTAGGTCTGACTCTTTCCATTCATTCATTAACAGGAGGAAAGGTAGAAGCAACCTCCTTTTTTTTTTTTTTTTTAATCTTAGGATGAAACCCCATAAAGTTTATATTAATTTATTGTACTGAAGCTCAGGTAGTGTCCATGTCCAGTTAGATTTTAACTGCTTCTGAAGACTTAAGTTTTTTATGTAGCCTAGGTGATTTGGGTATATGCTCCCCTTTTCCAATTGAAGGGTGTGCAGTGGGGGAACTGCAGAGCACTCAGTTTCCCTCCGTCCCTATAGCACCAGGCCAGGACAGTCAGGGGACTTAACCATATACACATGTATTTACATTAACTTACCACAACGGAAAGGAACATGGCTATAAACATATGTACAATGTGTATATCTATATATTTATAAGATATCTAAACCAGTAACATAAACAATACCCTCTGGGTAAATGACATAAAATCTGATACCAGTGCTCCAGATACGGGTAAGTCACAGGTAAGCATCTGGTCTGAAACAGATGAACACCAAAGATAAACTCAATCCTAAGGGGTTACCCCAATGCTCTTGGGCCTTTCCCAAGCCCTACAAAGAAGCTGGTAACTTTAAGTGGGACCTGCCCTTTCAGGAGCCCTTCACTAACCAGGAGGGGACTTCCCTCCCCTGTGGGAATCCTCTTTTCCCTGCAACTGGAGGGTGGTCCTCATCCTCTGCACCAAGCTGCTCTCTTGCCTGCAGTAGGCTTCAGGGGGAGTCGCTGTCCCCTGGAACAGGGATCTGCCATGCAGGGCTTCTGGGGCCTCTGGCGTGGCCCTGTCTGCTGGCTCAGTAGCCCGATCACCGTCTGGCTCTTTGGACTCAACCTTTTGCTATGGGTCGGAGGCCTGGGCTGCCTTGTGCAGCACCAGGGTCGGTCTGCTCCCGGACCCTCTGTGCAGTGCCTCCTGCCCAGCTCCCAGCCTGGTTCTGGGTGTTAGGACCTGAGCCGCCCAAGTGCTCCAAAGGTCCTGCTCTGTGCACCGGCCGCATGCCAGAGGTTGAAGACCTGAGCCGCCTCGCATCTCCCAAGGTCTGGATGCCGTGTGCCGTGCTATAGACCGAGAGTCTAGCTGCTGGAGCCGTCTGCTGTTCCCCACTGATGGAAGTCTTCAGGGGCACTGCTGGGCTGCTGCTTCACCCTGCTGAGCAGCTCTTTTAAGCCCTGCTCTTCTCTGTCCCAGATGCATCCCCCTGGTGCTGAGCATGCAGCTCCTTCTTATACGCTCCAGGGCTCCGCCCCTGAAGTCTTCTGGACCTGAGTGTTGCAGTCTTCAATCAGGTCCATGGTGGGGGGGGGAAATCCTCTCCCCCTCCCCTCGGAAAGGGACGTGACTGAACTCCCCTTGCTGCTTCCTGATTGGGGGATGAGCTCCACCAATCAAAACAGCAAGATTTCAAGCCTGGGACTCGACCCAAGCTCCAAAAGGCAAGCCTGCTACATTTATAAGAGTCTAATGTCTAATTCGACGTGAGCTCTAGGCTATGTTCAGCTGCAGGCTTACCTAAACTGACTTGTAAGAGACCTGGAGACCAGGCATATGATATCCTGTGGTGGTTCCCAAAATGGTGATCCTGTGGATTACTGCTGGCCTGGGAGAATTGCTCTTCAAGTTGCCTCTGATCCTTTCCCTCCCTTTTCAATTAAAAAAAAAAAAAATGATTTCAGGTGTCCGTGGTTGTCTGTGAAGAGCTTTGAGGGTTGACCATGGTCTGTTGATCCCAAATGTTTGGGAAGTGGGGATCCATTGACTTCACATCTTTCTCATTCTAGCAAATTGGGCCCCCCAGCTTTCTGTGCAGTCTTTCTTGCGTGGTTTTGAGGAGTGGGGGCTGTGACCATGCTAAAATTCCCAGTGTGGCCTTTCCTGGCTAGAAAGAAGTAAGGAATTGCTAACACACCACTCATGAGAGTTAGTTGGCATTGGTTTTTTCTTCTCTTGACTCCAAGGCCCTCAGTTTAGAAATGTTAATAGCACTTGACTGCCCTGTTTGTTGACCATTTAATATGTTTGCCTCTTTAATTGTATCTTGATTGGGGTGGAATACATATAGTTCACTGTGGAAAAAATAAATCTATACATAATTTAATTTCATGATACTATATTGCCTATAAACAAGTTGCCTTGTCCAGTGGGGACTAAAAAAATAGAAATGCTGATGCCAGGTTTCCTTCCTGTTGCAATATTTAGCATCTGTTTTTCTCAAACAAGGTGTTCATTTTAATGAATAAATGCATGACACTGAGCATCTTTCTACGCACCTTGAATTCCAGTTTTGTCTTGGTTGTTTTGCCGCAGGCCTCCCTGCGAATCTGAACAGTGCAGGGATGATTGGTGTCTAATTAATGCATCATTGC
>NW_017728886.1:262805687-262827745 GCF_001723895.1 Crocodylus porosus | reverse complement strand
AAAAAAAAAAAAAAAAAAAAATTCTGGTTGCTCTTACATCGGATGGTCCTCTGTGCTCAGAAGCAGAGTTCAAATTTGGTGAAAAGGGGTGACCTTTGCATGGGTAGATCTGGGATTTTGGAAAGGGGGTGGTCACATATAACAAAACACTTTTTTCCTCCAGTTAAGGAGAAACTAGAAGATGTACCAATATGCTGGAGGCTCGGTGCTACGTTATCCAGATGAAGATCCAAGCAAAAATAAAAGTAACTTTATTGGAAAGTACACTCGTATGCTAGCTTAATATATGACGTTTAAAGACACAAACTAGACAATGATTATCCAAAGAAATTGTTTTATTAGTCTTGTACTCTTTGTACATCTCTTATTCAGAGTCGCAAAAGAAAATCTATTCATTTTGAACATCTTGACAGTGCATCCAACACTTCACAGTCATTTCCATACCTGAGTTGATGTTCATCTGAGTTAATAATATCACCTTTGAGCCAAGGTTTTTATCTAGAACTAAAAACATTCTGCACGGCCGTGAAACAGAAGAGAGAGAGTACCAGGGATGGCTAACAGGCAGCAAAATTGCAGAAGAATATGTAGTTTGATTAATGGAACATCAAGACCATTAAAAAAAGAAAGAGGGTCATTAACACCTGTGGCATGAAAAGCGATTAGAAGGAATTGGATGCATTATAATGACCCATGAAATCAATGGACTTCCTCAGTGTTGCCTGCATAGAAATCCTGCTGCCTCTCCTGGGCAATTGGTTTTAATGTTTGGGTGGAACAGAAATCCAAAGGTGGGGGGGAGTGGAGGTTGGAACCACACCTCTGCACACCCCTCCAGCTCTGTCCTGTGAGTTAAGGATGCATGGTTTGCTATCCCCATCAAGTCTGCAAGTCTATGAAAAATTTAAGTTGCAAAAAAATTACTAGAGATTTCCATGGATTATAGCACTCGGTTTCTCAAGGACTCCAGCCATACTGGTCATGCTCTAGTTCATGGTTTAGCTCGACTTTCCCCCCCATTTTCTGCTCTTGATTGCTTCTGGCTGTTGAATCTGGGTACACAAAATAGTGCAGTGCACTGCTGCCCAGTGATGAGCCTAAGCAGTATGGGTGGAAGAAGTGGCCTCATTTGCAAGGCAAAGGAGATGAGAGCTGGACCTGAAAGGCGAGGGAGGGTGGAGATGGCGACATGAAGTATGTTTGGTGGTAGGTGGAGATGGACGGCTGCTAGGGTAGGGTGAGGGACAGTCAGACTGGGAATTGGGATAGACTGCAGGGGAGGGACTGGTCTGAGGGAGAGACTGGGACTGGGAGCTATGCATGGAAAGGGTGTACAGGGAGCCAATAAAGAGGAGAGAGGATTGGAAAGGAGGAGGAGCCGGGGGTGGGTGGGATGGAGACTGCCTAGATAAGGAAACGGGGATTGAAAGCCTGTAGAAAAAGGAGATGGCTGATTTAATTTCAGCATGAGGTAGGTACCTAGGAACTTACAGGCACCTTGAAGGATCCTGTCTGCATCTTTAGGCACATGCATACCTTTTTAAAATCTCTGCCTTAGTTTTCCATGTGTAAAATCAAAATAATAAATAACCCCTCATCTCAAATGAGTATTGGGAAAATAACTTCATGGACATCTGGGGAGCACTTGGATCCTGCCCTGAGGAACACCCTCAGAAAGTCCTTGAGGAGCTAATAATCCTGTCTTCAGAGTGAGGTCTAAATCACCACCATCATCATTCTTCATGTCCTATCTCCCAGAATAAGGCAGGAGTTATGACACCAGCCATTCCTATCCTAGATTCATTTTCCTGCCCCCATGTCTTTTATGTTCAGATATAATTATGGCCTTTTAGCCATGTGCTAATAGAGGGGCCTTTTACTTTGTTTAAATGACCTATTATCAGGCAGTCTTAAACAATGCCCCAGATATGTTCATGCCTCTCTGCTATTCATATTAGGGTAGCTGTTCTCATTCGAGGACTTCTGCATTACGTATCTATCAGTCCATTTTACCTTGAATGTTTTATGCAGGCTTCTGTATGGAAAGCTGTTAAATTTGCATTTGGGTAGATTTATTGTCTTCTTATTTTCCCAGGCCTCTGTTCTGTATAGGAGGATACTTAAGATGTTGCTGTTAAGATCTTAATTTTTTTTGGTTAGTCCCACTGGACTTCCTATAGTGTGTTAAGCATTTGAAATACTGCACCAAACATGTAACCTCCAGCATTGTGAATTTCATGCATTTATTAATGGCTTTCAAGGCTTCTCTATCCAAGCAAATTAAATTATTGGGAGGTAAATTAAATTATTGGGAGGTAAATGAATGCCACTACTTCTGCCTATGTTTTATGAAAACTGGGACCCGTCTCTGCACAGTAAAGAAGGCATGAATCCATGTGTTGAACACTGAGGAGGGAAAACAAAAATACCAAGCACCTGCTTTGTAGGTGTGTGCTGCGTAAGATGGGGCATCTGTGAGGATAAATTGTGAGACTGCATAGTTAAAAATTGTATCATGATGCATATATGCAGGGAGGGCCACCTTAAGGTCACCTGGCCAGCTTTCAATTTAGCCATTTCCTAGCTTCCGAGTGCTTAATTTGCAATCTGAATTCTGTCTTGGGTATAATAATAATATAGGTTGTCACATGGTAATTTGTTGTTACTCTTTCCCCTGTGGTAGCAATGGGGCCAAGTGGTTCAAGCACCTGTTTTTACCTACCAAAAGTGAACAAATGACAGTAGTGCCGCAGACCCCTGGCTTTCTGGTTGCTGTGACCCCTCCTGTTCTGTTCTTCCCTAATGTTTAAGGGTTTCTTTGCTGCATCAGGTGGGAAATGAGATTGGGTCAGAGACCAGGTGATATTTTTCTGTACTACAAGTCGCTTGGCAGTACAGCGTGCTTCAAAACTATTTTGGGCTTTTGTAGCTCTAATTTACCTAAGCTTGTGGCTGAGTAACGGTGTGTGCATCTGTTGACGTAGCACACAGAGAAACCAGCTCAGACCAAGGCTCTGTGATGCTAGGTGCTGCACATTTAGAGCTGTGTGAAACCACATCGTTTCATTTCGACTTCTGTTTCGATGTTTTGACGGGACAGTGTTTCGCTTTGAGTTTCATTTT
Organism: Crocodylus porosus; assembly: GCF_001723895.1. Lineage (NCBI taxonomy): Eukaryota > Metazoa > Chordata > Crocodylia > Crocodylidae > Crocodylus > Crocodylus porosus. The sequence continues at coordinate 262,824,622 of NW_017728886.1, read as the reverse complement.
GAAAGCACTATTCTGTTTTGTTTTGTCAAAACCGTTTCTCTGTCTCAATGTTTTGCCCAAAGGCACAAAACTGCCTATAACTTTGTCATTTCTTGCCTGATGTGGATGAAACTTGCAGGGGTGATGGTCCCTGCTGAGGCCACAAAGTTTGCTAAGTGTCAAGGAGATTGGTGCAGGTGTTTCTGGGAAACTGCACCTCAGGCTGCTGCCAGGCAAAACTCATGACATGGGTGACTCTGTCTGACTGTTAAGGCACAGGGGGGTGAAAAGTGCAGGGATGGTAGCTCTTGCTGAGGCCACAAAGGCTGCCCAGTTTCAAGGAGGTTGGTGCTGGGCTTTCTGGGAAGCTGTCTCAGGCAGCTGACAAGAAAACACACACACGTGACATGAGTTTAAGGAACAGCAGGGTGACACTTGCAGGAATGGTAGCTCCTGTTGTGGTCAAAAAGCCTGCCAAATTTCAAGGAGATGGGTATAGGGCTTTCTGGGAAACTGGACCTCTAGCTGCTGATGAGCAAAACTCATGACATGGGTGACTGTGTGCATTTTCCATCCCTCCCCTAGAGCCCTGGCATTGGAAGGGACCTCAGGGACAGATCAGAGTCACTGGCCAGATACACAGTCAATAATTCCCCCCCTCCCTCTCCTTGCTTTCTGTTTCCCTGCAAGCAAGCACAGTTTGAGCTTCAAAACTCGAAACATTTGACTGTCCTTGTTTCATTTTGAGGCTGTTTTGATGCCCTTCATTTTGCTTCGATTTTGCTGTTTTGAGTTCGAAATGCGTCGAAACAAAACCGCCGGTAAAATTTTGCACAGCCTTATGGACATGCCTCAAGCAAGCTGCAGCCCCACAAAACTTACCGTCCAAATAGGGTGGAGGAAATGAATATCCCACTAAGTCCCAGAAGAAGGAAAACAGAGGGTTAAGGCAGAACCAGGAACAAGACTTAGATTCAGTTGACCAGTAGGGACGCATGTTTCTTTGTTCCTTGCTAGACATTCATTTTGGTGGCTCCTGGAGCTCTTAACCACTGGATTGCCTGCACAGTAACACCTATAAATGGTTTAAAATGCCTGTTATGCAGCTTAAAATAATGCCACTCCAAGGCAGGATTATCTCTGGATCTGCACAACCCAGCTCCTGATCCATTAGGATGTGGGCACTCCCCACAGATGCTACTCAACTTGAAGGCATGACTGCAAGCTAGCACTAAGCCATTCAACGCTTGTGCGGCTCACGGTGTAACATGTAACTAGGTCCTTTGTTACTTATCCTCAGTGCTTCTGATTTGTTTTAGTGTCTGTGTTTTATCCTGTTCTTCAGATCGGTTTTTCTACCCTCTGTAATACCTGTTCCTGAAGGTTAATGCTATGCTGTGGATGTACTGCTAAGCACTGACAAGTCAGTTGAGGACTAGACCCCAAATCCAAAAGCTACCCAAATCCCTTTTGATTTTGATGAGCGTTTAGGCACCTGTAAATAGGGGTTAGACACCTACATGTATGGTTTGGTGTTGGCCGTAGAACTGCAGAAAGACTGAGTTCTGCCGTGTCTAGTTCCTGGGCATCTGATGGATGCCAAGGGATGATGAGATTCATAAATATTATGAGGTTAAGCAGGGACCCAGCTAAGGCATCCCATAGCGCAAAGGAAGTCAATCTGTTTTGGAAGGCATGCCACAAATTAAGCCCTGCACCCTCCTTGAGCACCACTCAATCCCCTTCCTTTGCCTGCTCTGCTGCTTTGCTTTCTGTTCCCTGCCCTATCTGTCCATCTCCAGTGTGGTGCATGCCATGCACAGAGCCTGTGTGCATGCCATAGGAAATACTGAGGAGATGACTGTAACCTATGCTTGATCTCTCGGAGCAATTTACTCACCGCTCTCTGCTCAGTAGTTACAGCGCTGAAGTGTCTCCTGGACTTGGATGTGAAAGGCAGGTCCATGCTCTCTTCCACAAGATGCAGCTGGAGGAAAAGCTTACCCCAAACCTAGTGGATAAAGTACTCATTAGGATGTGAAGGACATGGGGTCCAATCCCTCTTCTCCCTGCAGTGTTCAAGCACCCTCTTCAAGAAGGGTACCCTGACCATCAGACTACAGGCAGTGGTGGTATAGAGTGAGGTTCTCATCATCTGCCCTATTTTAAGTGGTTTAAATTTTCATGGGAAATTGAAGTGCTCAATGGAAGAGAGAGCTGTGAACTGACTAGGTTGGAGTCATCTGCTACGTCTCTGGTTTGGGAACCATTTCATTAGCCTATGCAAATGGAGCAGCTTCAACACCCAGAAAAGTTTATGGCCAGTGGGTTAGAGCAGGCATCTGAGATGTTGGAAAGAAGTCTACAGAAGGCAAGACTGAGGGGGGATTTAATAGGAGCCTTCAACCCCCTCTGGGGGGTTGCAAAGAGGATGGAGCTGGGCTGTTCTCAGTGGGGGCAGATGACAGAACAAGGAGCAACGGCCTCAAGTTGCAGCAAGGGAAGTTTAGGTTGGATATTAGGAAGAACCTTCTCACGAGGAGGGTAGTAAAGCACTGGACAGGTTACCCAGAGAGGTGGTGGAAGCTCCATCCTTGGAGGTTTTCAGAACCAGGCTAGACAAAGCTTTGGTTGGGATGATTTAGTTGTAGATGGTCTGCTCTGATCAGGAGGTTGGACTAGTTGACCTCCTGAGGTGCCTAACTTTCTATGACTCTAAATGTGGGCTCTAGTCTCTGGAAAGAGAGGAGAGATTTGATTCCGATCTCCCCAAACCCCAGCTGACTGCAGAAATCATGCCCCTTTTCAGTAGAAGAGGGGATGCATTTCCCTGGTTTTGTGTTTGTGAGGCATGATCTGATGGGCATGGTCTAAGCCTTGCCATTGCATTGTGCCCTGCAAATGGCCTAGGAAGGGGAATAGATGGTTTGTGGTTCCCAATGAGGCTTTAAGCACTTGGCTGTTTTGACACGGTCACTATACAGGCAGTTTAGGCACCTTAAACTGGCAAAATCTAAGGCTTCTGGGATAGTTAATTGTGACTAACTGGAGATTTTCAGCATCTGCATTTTGGATCTAGATGCCCAAAGCAGCAGCAAGGTGCTTAGGCCTGAAGTATAGGTGAGTAAAGCAGTGGGAGTTGGCAGCTGAATATCTTGAGGACCTAGGTCCGAAGTCCTTTTGCAAATCTAGCCCAGTTCTTTTACTTCAACTCCTCCCTCAACTATTCCCTCTGGGGGACAGTTTCTGATTATGGGGTCATATGCTATTTCTCAAGTATGGCTAGCGTGCGGACTTTGTTCGAGGCACAGAAACAGAGGCCTGATTTTTTTTTAATTTTTTTTTTTCACTCCTTTTTAACTTTGTGGAGATTCATTTACACCTGTGATATAAATTGCTGCCACTGGTGTGATTGAGGAATGCTGCTTTCCTCGCCTTTTTCTCCCTGAACACAGACAAGCAGGGTCATGTAGAAAATGAGATGCCTTGACATCGCTGGGATTGCTTGTATCATTGAAAGCAGAAGAATTTGCCTTGCACACTTGGGAGGGAATGGGGGAGGCAAACTTTCAGCTGCTTGATATTGTGGCACTATTGAAGCCAATGGATTTACAATTATTGAAATCACCTGAGGTCACCTGGGTGAAGGTGCTGTGTTCTGGAGCTTCTTCCTATTCCCCCAAAGATTCCCATGTCCTTCAAGGATGTAAGTTAAGATAAAGCTTATCTGAACAGTCTTGAAGTATGTCCTTCACTTGTTCTCTGCACCTGGTCTCTCTCTCTCCCTCTCAACACTCTTGACTCCGGCAAAATAAGAATCATGCTCTCCATTGATAGCCGCCTTTGAGAAATTGCCCTTGATGTTGTGGGTGCTCACACAGGACATCAACTTTATAAAAACACAGCCTAGAAGGTGTATTTCTTGAAAAGGCTTGATCCTGGGCTGGAGCAAATGCCTCTGTGCATAGAAGTCTCTTGGTTTTATAGCTGTGTCCTCTCTCCAGGGCCTTAATACTTTAAAGCAGTTGCTGCAGGCTTATGATGCATGCAGCAGTCCCACAGCTTCGCAGGGGCTCCAGTTGCTGCTGAGGACACTAGAAAGCCTATGTCATTCCCTGCAAGGTCTTCAGAAAGCCTTCATTGGCAACCGCACTCTCACCTGGGCTGGCTCGGGGGAAGGGGAATGCAACCTGCCCTTGTTCTAATCTAAATCTCCTTGAGCCACAAGCCCCTTCTGATGCACGTATGGGGATGGGGGCTAAGTAGAGACCCTCAAAAAGCCTGAGGCTGAATTGTTTCAATCTTCGCAGGTTAGTCTAAGCTGCATACATTGATCTGATTTAAGCAAGTGAACAGACATTCACTTTTGATTCTGGAAATGCAGCCAGATGCCTGCAGTGGCTTGGGCCAGCAGCCAGGCGGTGGTAGAGCATGGCTCTCTGGTCTGCTGGAGCAGACAGCTGGGGCCAAAGCTAGCTCTCCCACCCGGTGAGTGGGGCTGGTTTGCAGGACAGGTGCAAAACATCCTAAGATACCGGGGGATTGAGAGTTAACTTGAATCTGGAGGGGATCTGGGACAGAAGTTCATAAAGCGCTTCAATCTAAATCAATCAAGTCTATTCAACGTAAGTCTGTTAAGTCAGTTGTACCATCCAGGTTTATCTCAAACTGGTTCCAGCTGTTTTAAAAGTGGTGCATGTGCACCGAACTTCTCCGGCGTTAGATTTGAACTGGATTCTGATCACTTATCTTGGTTTGTGTGTAATTTCTGTCCCTGGCCAGGCTGTTCTTTCTCTGTCTCCCCATGGATGTTCCTTCCCCTTCTTTCTTTCCCTTGTTGGTGAGACTGGCAAAGTCCACCTTCCTTCTGTGCTCTCTGAGTTTGCACCCGTTTAAGATCTTAAAATGTGAGGAGGGTCATAGATCTTAATAGTAATAATATCAGCATGTGTTAATACAACTTGCTTGACTCACCCAGGTTTTTCCATGGATACTGAAGGTAGTGCAGTCTAGTGGGCAGGGAAGGGTACAAGGACTCATGAGACCTGGCTTCAATTTCCAGCTCTGCTACTCACCTTCTCTCTGACCACAGACAAGGCTCTTTATTGCACTACTCCCTTTTACACCCTTTGCACATGTAAGAATGGAAAGTCTTTTGAGGCAGGGGCTGTTTCTTACTATGCATGTCTCCTTGAGGCAGGGGCTGTGTGTGTCTCAAGACATGCATGTCTACTTGAGGCAGGGGCTGTTTCTTACTGTGCGTGTAGGTGCAGTACTGAGTGAGCGTGCCGTAGGCTTGGTCTTATTCGGAGTCGAGGTCCTGCCTAAGAATACAAAATAAAGGCTGGTGGAAATGTGTTCTGTGCACCACCGTCTGAAACAGTAAAGCAGACAATGAGCAGACAGGGATGCTCTAGGGGCTACTCTGGGTCTCAGAAACCTGGGGCGTTTGTACACGCAATGTTTTTTGCCTTTTCCTGTGCTTTAACTGCATGACTGTGTGCACAAATGGGATTTTTGGATGCTTTAAAAATCTTTCTGGTGCACGAAAGTAAAACTTCTTGGCTGGAGTTGATTCCTTGCTCTGCTTAAGGTTTCTGGGCAAGATACTCAGCTTTCCTGTGCCTCGCTGGAGTGTTGTGAAGACAAATGCATTAGTAACTGGGTCTCAAACAGATTTGCTGGAAGACAAATTCTAGATAGCACATTTTTAAGAGCTTCTGTAACTTAAATCCTTGTTTTTTGTTGTCTCCACCCTGACAAGCTGACAATTGATGACTTCTGTTCTTACCTTTCTGCAACTCTCTGAGGCCACAATAACCTTTCTTTGAGGAGTAATCTCCCTGGACGCTGGCACTGCAGTTTCACGGTTCATTATGAAGTGATGCAAAGTACTTCCAGTCTTCCTGCCACGAGTGATTGCTGCTCCCTCAACTTCTGGGCCAATCTGTTCTTCTCCCTACAAAGGGATTTTACGCAGAGGAGGATGGCCATCTGATGGTTTAAGACTCGGTCCCGAGAACAGGCCTTTCTTATGCCACCAGTCCCTGTCACTCCAACACGGAGTAAAGCCTATTCAGCGATTTTGCTTTTTTCCCCAGCAGGATTACCCAGAGGGGTGGGTGTTGTAGGATTGCCTGTTTAGATCGGCGACAAGGGAATTAGATTTTTTTTGTTTTGTTTTTGGAATAAGTTTCTTTCCCGAATACAATTTAGGATGTGATCTTACAGTCTTTAGACCAATTTAGGTTTAAAAAATGGTTAAGGCTTAAAAGGTTTAGGTTTAAAAGATCACACCTCCTACTTAGAGGGGAGTTGCCCTCAATCTAGGCACCCCCTCCCATGACTTCTGAAGGCTTAGTAACTTCAATAGACACAACCCCATGAATGTCCTCCTTGGGCCTTGTGCTGCTTGATCCAATCATAGCTTTAGGACTATGGGAGTGAGGGGTGTAAATCCCCCTTTTAGAGTTCCTTCCAGCAACTTTCCTTTTTCACCAGGATTTTCTCAGATACTCCCCACATGGTGCAAATACCACCAGGTCTTTTAAGGACAGCTTACAAGTCTTGTGAGTCATCACATTGACCTCTTTGAAGCATTTGATTGCTGTGACCTTGCCTCGTTTGGGGATGTTCTTTTCTTTTTGTGATGGAGCACCATAATATGTGTGTACTATAGGGAACGACAACCGGTTGGTTTGATGCCATGCTCCCCTTGCATTTCAGGACCTCGGTCTTGCTAAGGAAGTCTCCAGGAGGTTGTCCAGCCAATTTGGTTCTTTTCCCACCTTGTTCTTCTGATTTCTGGAACAGGGCAAAACCACGCTGTTTGGCGGAAATCTAACGTAAGCATTTTACTGGTCGGTTCTACAAAAAAAAAAAAAAAAAAAGTCACCCCAGACACCCCCAAATGCTCTGGCCCCTGTTTTATGGAAGAACGTGGCTAATTCTTTCAAAAGGAACCTGCACAAATTCTTTTTTGGTCAAAGTCAGTCTTCAGTCCCATTGCCTGCCTTATTTTGGCCACATCCACTTGGAAAAACTGGTCTGTTTTTTTGCACTGAAGCATGACCCTTCTTTTGGGACAGGTCCATTTTTTAATTGATTACAATTGCACACAACCCTCCCCCCCCGCCCCCAAAGAGAAATCCTGGCCTTGAAGACTATAGCAAGAGTCCTTACTGACTTCAGCAGAGCTGAGGTTTCTCCCTTGAAGTCAAAAAGGCTTTTCATTGGGGAAGAAATATTTTGGGCATCCTCAACCCTCCCGTTTGTTCCCTGCTGCGTCGGCCCCTCCGTAACGCATCGCCAGGGCTCGGAGGAATTCTCCCCGATGCTCTTCACCGCCGTCCCTCTGGGAAGCTGTTGGAGGTGCATTACTCTTGGGTCTTTTTTTTTTTTTCCTCCGAGGCTCCCTTCTGCTCCGTCCCCACCTGCGGCTGCTGCCACTGTTGCTTTAATCCACCTAGTGCCTTGCCGAAACATGGGTTGGCTCATGGCAATCATTAACCTGATCGCAGAGCCGGAGTGCTGGGCCCTGCTCCACGCAAGTGGCGGCAGCGGCATCATAACGAGGCGAGCAGAGAAGGTGAGCGGTGGAGGAAAAAGGAGGGAGAAGGGTACATTTATGATTGTTGCTGTTCCCAGCTCTGCCACAGCCTGTGTCTGAAAGACTCGGGAGCTGGAGCAGCTGTTGCGCTGAGCGGTGCTGCTGCTGATTTCGGTCACCATAGCAACAGCATCACCACCAGCATCCTCCTCCTCTTCACTCACTCTCCTCCTCCTTAGCATCATCAGTACCAGGAGCAGCAGCAGCAGCCCTGCCAGGAGCCAGAGCCCAGCCGGGGGACTGCAATCAGCTAGCTGCTTTTCTGTCCCTGCTCTCTCACCACCACCACCACCACCAGCCCAGCAGCCACCACAGCCTCTCTCCTTACTGGGGGAAGGAGCGGCAGGGAGTTGAGGGAGGTGCGCTGCGGAGGGACTCGGAAAGGCCCAGGTAAGATCGGCCGCGCTGCTTGCAAACTCTCCCCTCGATCGATGCAGTTTGGAGATGTGTGTTGCTAGTTTGCTGGCTCGCTTCTTTCAAAGGCATTCTAATGACATTTCAACCCTGCATGTTTCCCAAGGTATTTCTGGCCGTCTCTGCCCTCTGGCCCCTCTCTCCCACCCTGGCAGGAACAAAACAACACCTCCTTGTCATAGACCAGCGAGACTGCTTAGAAATGGGGTGATCGGGGCGCCCAACGTGATCAGAGTATGAATGACTTGAGCTGTGGGCTTCCAAATAAAAGTGAAAAGTAGCGACGAAGCGACGGCTGACATCATTCATAACCCTTAAAAAAAAATCAGAAAAAATCCTTACAACAGTGCATTTCCTTCTGCCCACTCAAGAAAACAAATCTCTAATCCGATTCAGGAGAGAGAGAGAGGTCTGTACACAGCCTGGAGAGGAAACCTCCTTGTCGTTTGTAGCTGAAAGGCTACTGTTCTGTGCTTTCATACAGCAGCTACAGTTCATTTAATGGCTTTTAATTATCATTTAGAAATATTTACAGAGTTATGCGTTCTTTAAAAAAAAAAAAAGAAATCTCTGGTTATACTGATAGTAACGGCTGAGAGATTAGGGAAACTCTCACTGTCTCGGTGTCTAGGAAAAACCTTGTGGGTTCATTTAAAGGCTGTAAAGAGCATTAGAAAGGCAAAGGTGGGTATGCATGTGAATCATTTAAAGCTAAGTGAGCTGTACGTTGTCCATGTAAAAGGCTGTGTGTGTGCGTGTGTGGAGTCGGTAGAAGTAAGTTGAAGCCAAGCGGTAACTGTTTGCTATGTAATCACTGCAGAGAACTCCCTCTCTCGTAACTAGTATCTTTTCTCAGCAGTAGAGACGTCAGCAGCAGCTATCTCCTTCCTCAACCTCCCTCCCCCCAGTGATCATTGCCTGCATGGCTGGAAATGCACCTAGCTGTAATGGCAATCAGCATTTCAATAAAAAGGTTTCCAGATGCTGCTGAATCTCGCCCCGTGCAAAGTCAAAATGATAGCCCTGTTTCTGGTCGTGTTCACTTTGCAGAGGCAGGCTGGATGTGACTGACTTTGGGTGTTGTACCCTCGGCTAATGGGCATAATTGTTTCTGTTGCGAGATGGCCCAAAATGAGTGCCCTGGGTCCCGATCCACTGGAACTGGAAGATGCTGTCACCTGTCAGAAGGTGCTGGACATGCCGCAGGTTCAGGCCCCTTATTTTTCTCAGATGAAATACACTTGCTGTTCATACAAGCTACAGGGAACCAGCATATTTGCAGGCAGTATGGTACAGCTCTTGCGTATGGAAAAAGTAGTAGAGTAATGAAGAGAACTGCATCCCTCATACAGAAGTCGACTGGAAAGGTTTAAAAAATGTCATAGGAAGATGAACATTGCATTCACAGATTAGTGGAATGATTTTACAAGACCCGTTTGGTATTCTCTTTATTAAAATCTCTAGAACTTCCCCAGACAAGGTTGGCTGGCCTATAGTAAGATCCTTTACAAATGTGAGAGGGGAATTGGAGGGGGCTCTTTTCTGGTCTTGATTCCCCTTAAGCCCATGCACCACGAGACCATGTTTCCCCAAAATATATACACTGCACAATCCTGGTCATGTGCATAATATAACTTTGGGTAGGTTCACTTTTTTCCTGCTTTAATGCTAGAGGAATATCTACAATTTGGAAATCCTTTTTGGAAATCTCGTAGGAAAGAGCAGGGCAGGGCAATTCAGTCAAAGGAATTTGAAGCTGATAAGTCAATCGCAGCATTTTCATTTATTTTGTACACGGTGCAGGGATATTAAGCACATAATCAAGGGCCACCGCTGGAAAAAAAAATAGAGCAGAGAAGCTTTCATCAGTAGAAACAAATGATTAAAGGTCAAGGGGCTTTGGGATTACACACGCATAACATCTCCCAAATATTATTGTGAATTATTACTTTGCTGTTGGCTGGAGGCGAATGATTGCCTAGAAGCTAATACAATATATTCACTGGCTTGATTATGATGGGGCTGCAAAAATCACCTAAAATGACTCTGGCAGAGTCAGGAAATTAGCGTGTGTTTCATAAAACAGTTTAGCAGAATGAGGGATGCCACTTTATGTTAAGTCTGCCCAGCGGTGGTCATCGTGGGGCTGCGTCACACACGTAAAATAACGGGTTTTGAAAGTTCAGTGCCACTAACTTTCACCAGCATCTGCATCCAGGTTTAAAAAGGGCTTGGACAAATTCTTGAAGGAAAGGGGCAGCAGTAGCTATTGAGCACAGGAGTTCGCGGGGCAGCCTCTGGGTCAGAGCCTCCTAGACGTGAAATGCTGGAGGCTGCAAGTAAGAGAGGAAGGGTGGGAAAACCCCCTCAAACCCTGCCTGTACCCAGTTCGTTCTCCCTTTCAGTGTGTGCTCTCTGCCATTGTGTGACCCGCAGTACTGGGCAAGATGGACCCATGGTCTGACCCAGTCAATGGCAATTCTTACGTTCTTAGCCAACAACGGTCTCTCCCGCACACAAAATTAAAGCTTAGGAAGCCCCCCCCCACTTCATCCAGTGGATTTATTATGTTGCCATTTCAAATTAATTGGAAAGACCACAATCCCTTTCACTTTGCGCTACAGTCGATGGTTTTTCTGTTGCTGTCTATTTAGTATTGGCGAGTGGAACTAGAGGAAACAAAAACACTAGTTTTGTACCCGAAGCTATGAAATATCTTTTAAGACTGCAGCTGCTTGTTTTTACTGGTCACGCCCTGTGTCTCACTGAGCTTCAAAAAAATTAAGCTTACATGGTATTAGTTGCCGTTTCAAAGTCTACACTTGCCAACAGGTTGAACCTAGAGTTGGAGACACTGCAGCTCGGCTCTTATCAGCAAAGGTGAAGCTGCAGTCTTCCTGAGCTCGCTGTGCAACCAGCACGGACAAGCGAAGCTTTGTTGACGGCAAACACTGTATCATATTGATTTAGATTTTGAAAATTCACCTTCACTTTACTGAGAGGCTTTGTGGTTGTTTTCTTACTCAATAGACTAGCCCCGTGTGTTTTCTCTCTCTTCTCACAATAGCATTAAAGTTACAGTTCCTTCACTATATCCGTCGATTAGGTACCAGTTGACATTTTAATAAAACGTTGCAATTAGTCGGCGAGGAAGCTTGCAAGAAGGGATCTTATGGAAGATCTTGGCAAACGCTGAGCCCTACAGCAGGGCTTTGGGAAGTGGTGGGAGCTGCAAACGCTCAGCGCCTCAGGGGATCAACAGCCCCCTGCCCCTGCAGTGCATCTTCCAGCTAAGGGATGATTGCTCCCCACGAGATCGGAGACCCAGCCACGTATTCTCTATAGAACTATGACTCGTGGTAGTGCAACACTTCTCTGTCTCCCTCCAGTGCGTGTTTCAGGTGCGTTTTGAGGGGTGTAGCCGCTCACACTTCTACCCACGTAGAGTCCCCAGTTTTGCCCCGGTGGCTCCAACCCATTTGCAGCTAATAACAAAACCCCTTCTCCTAACGCTACGTGAAATTGGAGCCTGACCTATGCTTCATGGCCAGACCCCCCCCCACCTTTTCCTTTGCTGTATATACTGCCATGCTTGTCCTGGTCTATACAGCCTGTGAATGACCCACCTTTTATATCTGTTGTTTCACATGTATTTCTTGCAATCGAACTGGAACGGCTCCAGCCCTCCCCTCCCTGCCTTGCCCACTGGTGCTTCACAATATATTCTCCGGGGCGAAGCAGGGCCCACTTTCCAGAGAGATCTTTGCTGATGCTGCTCCAGGAAGGTAATGCATTGGGGCTACTCGAAGGGTGGTTGCGGTTGCTAGGCTGATCTGAGCCCTGGCGCAGAAGGTCAACTCCATCAGCTCGGTGACATGTCTGATTCTCAACCAGCCCAGCGAGTGAGTCACAGGTTGGCTTCTTCCAAACATAAATCCAAAGGATATAATTTTATTCTCTCTCTTATCCTATCATTAGTGCCTGCAATGTTAGTGACTCTATTATTCAGCAGTTTTACTTCTCTGCTGTCTGACTGCAGCAGGCTATGCTTCCTAAAGAAGTAGGAGGAGGGCAATCCTGTTCCTTTCTTTGGGCCATGCTGCTGATGTTGATTAACCCAAGTTAGGGTTGGAGTCCTCTTTTTTTTTCCTTCTTTTTTAAACTGGGTTTCACCACAAAGGTCACACAGTCGTGGCTAAATATTGTCTGAACTTAGTGGCTCATCAGGCTAAATGTGATGCCAGTTGCTTTAGCCAGCAACATGTTGTATCATGTCCCTGCATCACTGACTCCCGAGTCTGTTTTTCCAGCTATCTATTTAGCTTTCAGCCTGTGTGTGGAGCAGGGCTTATAGTCGCACGTGTGAAGCAGTGCTGAGATGTTTTAGTCACTCCACCATCACATCCTTTCCACAGTGAAGCCACTTGCAAAACTCTTCCCTTGTGCATTTCCATCCCAGGAGGTGTATCTTCCACCTGGCTACTGCTGTCCCATTCCAGAGGTGCCCAAGGTTCAGTACTGAACTGATTGCTTTCTGTATACACACAGCACGATGTCTCTTCTGTTGAGATCTGCAGCAGCAGCCTTGTTCATTAAAAGCACACCGAGCCTGATAACTGGCAAAAGCAGTCGAGACTTGCTGCAGATGACAGGCACTAGATATACAAATGCACAAGCTGGGTTTTTGGTTTTTTTTGGTAGTTTTTTATGTGTGGCATCAGGTTGAGTTGACTAATTATCCCTGCAACCTTAGGATAATATGTTTAGGACGGTAAGGTGTGCCTCAGCTGGGCTTTTGGACAGTAGTGGGGTTTGTTCTTGTAATTCTTGTATCAATACTTTTTAATAGGTTTGCTGTCAACAAAGACACAAATAAGTACATATAATTTTTATTAGTTGCTGATGACAGAGGTTGCAATGGACTGGCTGTTGTGTATGTGCGTAATGGTCCTGTAATGCTCATCTGTATGATGCAGCTAAGGGTTAACAAAGCCTCCTTAGCTGAAGTGGTAGGGATCTCTGCTTGTGGTACTTGAGGATCATAGCTCTTATTCTTACTGTGCTCATGAGATTTCCAAGAATTTGTTGCATGCAATGGAATGGAAATGGTGAAGTTCTTCTCTAGCTCGATCTCGGGAGGGACAAAGTGTTCCCTGCATTCTCTCAGTCCGTTGCGTGCTAAAACTATTACATTGTTCATCTTGTTGCCCCACTGAACTCCTATATGATCTTTCCATTGAAACCGCATATGCACGACTTGGGAAAGGCAAGCTTTTGCTAGATAGACTGTTTTAAGCACGCCCTTGCTTCTTAACCTGCAGCTTTCTCTGAATGTTATGTATGCAGCAAGAAACAGGTTGCTCTACCTTTCTGCTGCATAGAAGGAGCTGCATATTTATCAGGTGCGATGCATCAAGCACAACGCTCTTCTGAGTCCGTGTCAATATATTGTCACAGACTGTCATAAATGTGTATTTGCAAAGTGTGAATGATGGGAAAATCAAGCTTCCTTCCAAGAGCTGTTTTGTAAAGAGCCAGAGCTAACATACTGGGATTTGCTGCTTCTGAGTCTTCGGCACTATTACCTTGTCTCTCTCTGCATTTTGTTTATATCCTTCTGTCACCTCTCATCATATGCTAAGATGGCATGCTCTTTGAATAGAGGCTGTTTTAGTTTATTGCATGTAGCTAGGGATCCTTGCTTCTGACTGAGGGTTGTAGAGTCTATCCCGGTATATGTTGTAATATGTATGAAATGGGATATGAGAGAGATTTCATAGGATTTATTTTATTCTGGCTTTCCTGGTATGGAATTGGGTTCCAATAAAAGTGATCATAGAATCGTAGGGTTGGCATGTCCCTCAAGGGTTATCTGGTCCACCCCCTTGCATGAATGCAGGAATTAAGCTGGTATCACAATTCGTTAAGTTCAGAAAGCATTTAATTCCTCACAAGTGGCTATGGGAAAATCATATGATTAATCCCATTTCGGATATTATGCTTGCGTTCCCTGAATGCCATGCTGGGCCCGTTTGGGCATACTTGTTTTGTTTAGCTAAATGGGCCAGGACAGTGATTCTGGAGGTGGGTAGACATTTTAAAGGTATATTGTCTTGATGACTTCTCTCTGATAACAGTGACGAATACATAGGCAGGGAGATGAAGTGAGTCTGCCCATGCCCTCTGGAAGAGGGTGTGGTGTCATCAGCTTGCCTTTTTATATGCACTCCTCTGTAGAACGATACACAATTGTCCTGTGGGGTTGATGCCCCCATGGAGGAAAGTCAGGGACTGGGAAGCTACTGACTGGGGAAGTCCAAAGCGCCTTGTATACTGTCTGACAACACTGTGGAGACATGTTGGAAAGCAATTCAGTCTTGGGCTGTAGTATGTCCCCCTCGTTGATCCTTCTATACCAAGAGTCGACCATTAAGGAAATTCTCGGAGCCAGTAGCATTAGAGAGACTGAATGAGTATGGAGGCTAGGGCCTCTCCAAGCCCCCAAAGTAAGGATGGTTTTGATGGGCCTGCATTATGGCAATGATTTTAGCAAGCTCAGGCATTGAATCTCATGCTTTCAAAGATGCTCGAGCTGAAGAGCTGCATTTGTTAAACGATAGCCGTAAGAGACTCGCTTCCTTTTATGGGCTGGGCATGGAGTAGATGTTACATGTACCACCAGGAGATGACACCTGTACAAATCACTTCTTTCATCGCGGGAAGGAAACCGCAATTATGAAGTCAAATGGGCTAAGATCTTCCTCATCCGACTGACTTGGACAGGGTGCTGGGGGTTGATTATGCTGCGCAGGCTTTTGTGCTCCCTGTCAGCAGGAGCTCTCACAGAAGTTTACGGTCTGTATTGTATTGTGTAAATCTCTTCTGCATCAAGAAAAAATACAGTCACATTTATTTCCTTTGTCTCACCATCTCAGTTGCAAAACATCCCTTTTGTTTCTCTCTCAGCATTGTTTTCTCTTCAGTTCTCTTCCTCTTTGCAGCTGTGTTTTAAGCACAACTCAGTGTAAGGGTGCAGTTTTGCTGGACCGAAGCTACAGAAAATAAAGTGACAATGTGTCGGGTCTCATAGTTGCCTTCATGCACAATGGGCATGACCTTGCACTGCTGCAATTAATAGGGTGCTTGCCACTGACAGGATTAAATTGAGTATTGCTAAAGATTTAGGGGGAAAAGGCACAATTAAGGAGCAAAAATAGTTTGTCTCTGCTTATAGGGGGAGGACTAGAGAAGCCCTGTCCGAAATCCATTCAGTCAATGGAAAAGCTTCCATAGGCTGCAGTGGATAGGGGAACCAGCCTACAAGAGTTGGGTAGAAAGTTCGCCTGGCAGCTGGTGGCCAGAGTGACCCCTTAACTTTGTGCGGAGAGATGAGTCGGCAGGGTCTACAGGTCAGAGAGATGGTGTGAAGTGACTTTAGTTGGGCTATTTTTGCTTGTGCATGACCAACTATTACTAAGCAACTATCAGAGGGGACAAAAGGGAGTACAGTAATTAAAGACGACTTCGCTGAAAAAAAATCTTTAGCTCTACTCTGTAATGGGGGCGAGGGAACAAGAACCCAGAATGCTTTGATAAGTTGGACGTATTTTTCTGTTTATGGAAGGAATAAGAGATCTTTGGAACCAACTACTGGGAAATTAGCAGCATGGCTCCTGCTGCTTTTTTCCCAATACTACCATAGCCAAGCATTGTTTCACCGTAGGTGACTTGCGTTGGTAGCGAGTGACATTAGCACTTTAATAAACTTGCACTGCCGAATGCATTGTCTCTGCTCAGCTAATAATAACACCTTAAATGAGAGACAGAAGGTGGGATAAATCAGCATCGCAATTCAGAATGCAGAAATAGTTGCTGCTAGAGGAACTAAAAATATACAACTGTATAACCTTCCCACCTACAGCAGCATGTGCTCGGTTGAAAATGTGCTGGACTCGGCCGTCTTCAGTGCCCACTGGGTCAGCCGCAGCATGCAGTCATGTGAGGATGCATGAACTTACCCTCAAGGAGGCTGGTATGCAAAGTCTGAATAGCAGATAAACTGCTGTCCCCAGCTGCCACAGGGCAGCTCTGAGAATCGCAGTGCTTCTCAGGGCAGTGCTACTTGACTATCGTCACAACAACACACGGTGAGACTGATCCAGCTGAGAAGTAAAATCACAATCTGGTAGGTCCGTAACCACACAGATCTACTGCCTGACTTTTTCTTGGTTAAAAAGCCGAGGCAGTCAAAAAGCCCGAGTCTGAATTGATTCGATCTTTGCAGGTTAATTTAAACTGTGCAGATGGAACCAATTAGCAAGTGAAGAGACATTCACTTTTGAATCTGGAAATGCAGTCACTTGCCTGCAGTGGCCCAGGCTAGCAGCCAGGGGGTGCTAGGGTACACTTCCCTGCTCAGCCGGAGCAGACCGGTTGGGCCAACACTAGCCCACCCACTGTGTGAGGGGTGGCAGGGTTGGGGGGTGTTTGCAGGGGAGATGCAAAACGTCCTGGGATGCAGGGAGACTGGGTTAACTCTAATCTGGAGGGGATCTGGGACAGACCCCTCCCCCCCAAACTCGGTGTCTGGCTGCACGCCCCCCCCCCCTTGCTCAGTGGCTGGGGGTTTCAAAAAGCTGAAAACCCTTGGTTTATAGGTTGAAATGGTATATGGTTGAAGTGATGCTTCCAGTGAGGGGCTTCTGGCTTTATCCAGGGGAGAAGGATGTAATGCATCCACAACTCTGTACACAAACTTTTGTTTAAAAGTAAATGCATAAAAAAAAAAAAGCAAGGGCCTGGCCCAGAACAGCTAAGATCTATTGAACTACAAAGGCGATGAATGCTCCAGGAATACATGAGCTAGCCATCCATGGACAATTTTTGGTGTCCGGAAAACGCCAGCATGAGGGTTTGCTGCAGCCCCAGGTAATACATCAGGGGAGGCAAGGCTTTGCCAAGGAGGAAGGGAGGAGTGTGAGGGAGCTCAGCGCAGGGAATATTCCTGGCAGAAGGAACAGGGTGGGAAAACTGAAAGAGTAGACATGAGACAAAAATGGCTGATTTGCAATGGGATGAATTCCAAGACCAAACTCTTGCAAAGCCTTGACCCTTATGACAGTATCTAGCAGGAGAGGGGGGTGAAGGTGCTGGTGACTGAAGAGGGCTGTCTAGCTACATCCAGACCTGGGGCTAGTCTGTCTCTGCTGTTCAAGAGGTGGTGAGACAAAGATCCTCCATACATTGAGAGCCTGTTTTCAGGATCGGGCTCTACTAAGCCATGCAAACTGTACTTGGAAATGTCAGGAGCTGGTGAGGAGCACAGAGCTCTATCTGTACATGTCTACACGTCCAGGGATGTGTCCCATTCTCCAGTGCCAGGCTAATTGCAAACAGCTCTGGACCGAAGGAGGGCCCTGACTTTGTGTAGCCTGGAATCTGTTCCTCTGCACACACCCATTTGTCCCTCCAAACAGTCTGCCTTTTTGACTACTGTAGTGCTAACCAATCCAGAAAAGTGTGAATATGGGAGGCCTGAGCAATGGTCTTTTTAGACTCAAGGTACCCCTCAGTTCTGAGCTTTTTTTCAGTCCTTGACAATGGACAAATAAGAGCTACTCTTCTGTTGCAAAGAACTTGAAAAGTCTGCACCAGGTCAGAGTGTTTTTTTGGCACTTTGGATAGCTATTTAAAATCTCTGATTAGATCTTTTGACTTGTGTGCAGGTGTTTGCATACCTAACGGTACTAGTATTGTGCAGCATCTTATGGCACCCTTAAAAGGATCTCTCAGCACCCCAGGCTGCTGTGACCACCCGGTTTTTAAGAATCACTGCTTTATACGTTGAAGTTGCTGAGTTTAGCATTGGACCCATGGCAGGGAAGACACAGGGTTTGATTTTCCTGCCACAGGGAAAGCATTGCCGTGGAAAGCCTTGAAGAGGAGGGCAAGCAGTGACACGGGAGAGGGAGGCACGAAGCCATCGGAAAGCTTCTTGGAGGTGTACAGTGCTTGGAGCATGCTGGGATAGGAAAGTAAGTGTAGAGATATAGCATTGAGAAGTGGGATGAAGGCAGAGAGGCCTGCTAAGCTGGACTCTTTAAGTATGAATAGTTTCTTCCCGGCAGAAAAGTGTAGGATGATGAGTGTGTGCTCTCTCCTGGCTTGATTAATGCTGCACAATTAGATTAGATCTGTCCCATTTGATGCCTGACAGGTGCACTCTCTACAAGGAGCTGCTGGGTGGTGGTTGTCCCTTACAGCCGGCTGAAGGATAGCTATGGCTCCTCTCGCCTTACCCGAGAGGCCTCCGGCGCACAAAGCGTGAAGGGTGGCCTTTGAAATTTTGACCTGGTGGAAACAAATGATGACTGATTTCAGAAAAGGGCTTTTGTGTTGGCATTAACCTAACTGGCTCCCACTCTCCAGGCCTAGGCTGTCTTCCTGCACACAATGCAAGGGCTGCGCTCTTTTAGATAAGAGCAAATGACATTTAGTCCATCTGGATCATAATCACAAACTAGGGACTCTGCCTTCTACTGCAAGAAATAACGTCAAATAATAATTAATCCAGAGTCTACCAAAATGGATTTTGCCTCGCTAAATACTATCTTCGTTTCAGTGGGATCTATCTATCTTGTAAAATTTTCTCTGATGGGCGCTGTTAAAATAGCTGCCATGTTGCATCCCTAAGCTGGCTGTAGTTCAGAGGTGGATAAAATAGACTCTATTTATTGATAGGTTCCTGATCCATACTGAAGCTGATGAAAAATACCATCTTGACTTCTTTTCTCTCTGGCATATTCTCCACTCATCAGGCCTTTTTATTGCCAGTCCCAGTTTTCCACCATCAGGGAGGAGAGTGGATCCGGCTAACTACAGGCCCATTAGCCTGACTTCTATCCTGGGGAAGATCTTAGAAAAGTTTATTAAG
>NW_017728886.1:262803723-262805057 GCF_001723895.1 Crocodylus porosus | reverse complement strand
TCAGGGGTGACCACCAGGATCTGGGGGAACGTCTGTTCACCAGAGCGCCCCGAGGGATGACGAGGTCGAATGGTCACAAACTCCTGCAAGACCGTTTCAGGCTGGACATAAGGAAGAATTTCGTTACTGTCCGAGCCCCCGAGGTCTGGAACAGTCTGCCACCGGAGGTGGTTCAAGCACCTACATTGAACACCTTCAAGAGTAACTTGGATGCTTATCTTGCTGGGATCCTATGACTCCAGCTGACTTCCTGCCCTTTAGGCAGGGGGCTGGACTTGATGATCTCCCGAGGTCCCTTCCAGCCCTAATGTCTATGAAATCTCCCTGCCTGCACCCGTCTCACTGCCACAAACCCATTTCACATGTGCTTGGGCCCACGTTAGGCAATATTGTTGGCTCAGGACTACACTGAATGTCTGCTGAGCTTCAGCCAGCAAAGATTTTTCTAAGGTTTCAAAATTAGCCAAATGTGTGTGGCTTGTCACGGGGATGACACGAGACGCATCTGTGACCAAAGGCCATCTCCTGCCAAATTTTCATGTTGCTTTCCAAAGCATGGAAGGTACTCATCCCCCTCAAAAAAGGGTTTTTAGAAGTGGCTTTTTAAAAAATATATATTGCATGGCAGCATGGTTTTCTGTAGCTGGAAACGGTTGAACTCTTTTGGCAGTGAAATGATCAAATAAATAAATAAATAAAAAGGGGGGGGGAGAAATTACCTCAAGGCAAAAATGTTGCATGTAAATTTCTGCCAAAATTATTAAAATTAGCAAAGATTAAGCAACTGAAAAAGGAGCCGTATAATGGGAAATGATGAGCAATCTTAATACCCTCTGCCCCCAGCCCTGTCAGTAGTCCAAGCGCCTTAATCATCTGACTATTTAAAATGAATTCACAAGGAGCAGTATTGTGACCGAAGGGGTAGCCCTGTGTTTGTGGAGTGCTCTGATCATTATGGAGAGAGGCTTTATATCAGTGCATTTTTTTTTATGTTTCTTTTAATAAACCATTTAAGCTTCGAGGGAAATTTTTTTTTTTCTGTGAATGAACCAAATAGTTCTCGGTGATTTCGAAGGAAATAAGCTCAGCTGTGTTTATTTGCTTTCTCCCAACGTTGGGATTGAATTTTTTTGGTTGTCACAAAGGGAGGGTCCTCCAGGACTGGACTATACCAGATGAATAGTATGTCAAGGTGGCTTCTTCAGTGCCAAAGAAGCATTTTGAAAAAATGCGGGTAGTCAGTAATAAGACAGTTTACTGTCTGATGGAGATATGCAGAAGGTAGGTTTTATATTCTTGCACTTTTTTTTCCTCCCGGGGGCTCAGAGAGGACC
>NW_017728886.1:262782845-262803258 GCF_001723895.1 Crocodylus porosus | reverse complement strand
GCAGTGCGGTCCTGTCCCGGTCTGCATAGACGATATGGGAGAAGGCAGCTATATAGTTACCGTGTGCTAGTAGTAATGAAGTGGCTTTGCTTGAACAAGCGGTGTGGATTGGGTTGCGATTACTTGGTATTCTCTGGTCGCTGGATGCACTGCAAGGAGTCGGCTTTGCAGGCGGAGCCGTTTTCGTGACCCGCAGCTCTGTTCGGCCCCTCCGTTCCACGTCTGGGTTGTGTTGCCAAGAGGACACCTTCTGCATAAATAAAACAGTCCCAAATTGTGACCTGCATGGTGCGTCTGCACAGGGACAGCAAGGTGTCCTCTTCCCCTCCTGCTCCACCCTGCCCTACCATATTGTTGTGGGGAGAGAGCCGCCTCCATGGGGCTATAATACTCTCTTCGGTCCATAATACCTCCCTGCTACATTCCCACAACTGCAGCAAAGTCTTTGAGGAGAAGGAATGAAATGTTATATCAGAGATAGGGCTGATGAGAGATGACAGCCTGCCCTAGACCCAAGGGAGGAGGGAGATGCCATCTGACTGTAGCTCACAGACGTGCCATCTAGACCCACTTCTGTTTCTGGGGCAAAAGTATCCTATCGTGTCAGGCACTTGTGGCAGTGCTGCTATCTAGCTGGCTCATCCAAGGATCTCGGAGTGTTTTACAAAGCCAGGAAAATGTAATGATCACTAGTCTGTACTAGGGAAAATGGAGACGCAGGGGATCTGAATGACCTGCCGAAGGCCAGCACTGAATCATTGCCAGGGCAGGATCTGAGGGTTGGTTTCCCGACTGCTGCAGACATTTCTGCCTCTTCTTCCGTAGGGTGTCTTGGATGCTTAGAGCCAGTGAATCATCCTGCTGAAGGAGTATAGCTTATATTCAGGGAGACTTTGACTCTGTCATTTGGCTTTTCATATTTCCATTTTGTTCTGGCACGGCACAACAGCCTTTCCGCTGATCTAGTGACCGAATTCTTCTCTCATTTGTCTTTTAATATTTCCCTTTTGTTCTGGCAGGGCATAATGCACTGATCTAGTGACCAAATTATTGAGTCAGCTTACAGTCTAATGTTGACTGCCACATTACGATGGAGCGCTATAGAATAGACAAGCTCTTTTACATGGCTAAATTGAACTTCAGAGCGGTGGGAACGGCATCATAATCCCATCCCAATTATTGAGCGAGAACAGCATTCTGGGTATTCGCACCGTATTTCATAGAAAAGTGATATATTTTGTTTTGGCCAGAGTTCAGCATGTGTTTAAAAACAGCCATGCTCTCCCAATACAGAGAGATCTCTGTGTACACTGTACTCCACATAGCTTTCCTTAGTATTAGTAACAGCTGCACACATGCCATTAAGATAGAGATTTTGAATGGCATATTTCTGGTATCCACTAGCGTGTGTGTGTGTGTGTGTGTGTGCGTGTGTGTTTTCTCTGGAGACTCTGCACTCTAAAGTTGTGAATAGCACATATTTGCTATGATGATTTGGGGTTTTTTTCCTAAGGCTCTGATTCCCAAAGGGATGAGATTTTACCTGCAAATAATACATAAACTTTCTTGTGAGAGGATTTAACTCTCAAGGCACAGCTCCTACTGTGTGAGCAGTCTGTACCCAGACTGAGCCCTTCTGACTTCAAGGAAGTTCCAGTTGGTTGAACCGCTCCATCTGCCGTGCACGGATGGCTGCCAGGTTTGGGTGCTTCTGTTTTCCTAGTTTGGGATATACGGATGCCAAGTATCTCTGACCCCGGTTGAATTTGATGAGAGTTTTGGGTGCTCGGCACCACAGTGTTGCAAGTTGAACACTGAAAATGCGAAGTGCGCCAAAACTATAAGTACTTCTGAAAAGCATGTAGTCCTATATTTTTCAGATATCCAGTACTACTTACATCAATGGCAGTCCTTGAATTTTCAAGGATTACAGTATGTTAGTGGTCATCCGGTGTGCAGGATGCTAGATTGCTGCCTAGATTAAGGCGGATCATGGTACTAGAGTGTTGCCATTTTTTGAAGCCCATGTCATTGGTATTTGAAATGGGACTATTTTTGTTCCTATATTAGGATGCCAGGAAGGTCATTTAAACAGTTGCTTCCTTTTCATATAATGCCATATATGGTGTCTGGTCCTGCCCAACTGCTTTACTGCATGAGCAATCATATTCACTTCAGTGGCTATCTTAGGGTTTGGGTGCATGGCATAATTACTCTGCTATAAGCAACCTTGACACAATGGATGTATGATGTGCGCCCGTACCTATGGACATATGATGCACACCCATACACAAATGAAAAAGGTTAGAATCTAATATAGAGTCACCCCAGGAAAAATCAGGATCAAACTACACCAGTACACGCTACACTGATATAGGCATCGTGTGTGCATTTCTATCCTGTGAAAGCTGCTGGTTCCTTGCCACCAGCAGGGAGGGGCTATACCCGTATCTACCGTAGTAGCTACCCAGGGAGAGCTGATCCTCTGTCTGCTCTGTTATACCAGTATGGTTCATATCGGTGCATAAAACCAGTGCAAGTTACACCAGTATTAGTGGGTCACGTGTCCAGGCCCTTACTCTTGAAAAGAAGGTTACAGGATGAGGCACAGGGGTGACTGCCAGTAGCTGGAAAACCAGTATTTCTCCAGAAATAAATCCCTGTTCCCTCCACTTGTAGCATGTAATACTACAACCAGTTGCAGAACAGTTGGCTTCTTTTAATCTTCTTCTATGTTGCGTGTCACATACAATGAATCATTTTTATCCAATTCCAGCCAGGCTGGTATGAGATCAAAAATGCTCTTAAATTTATTAAGCAACTATCTGGAGGATGGCTGAAGAACAAGGGGGTACGCAATGGGAGACAGCAACATGATTTAGTTTAGTCAAGGCTGCAGGAGCCCAGCAAAGGGAGATGAAGGACGAGGGAATGCTTTGTTGACGACTGCAAAGGAATATATGATGAAAGGAATAATCGAATAACTCGTAGCCATGGTTAGGGTCTACAGAACTGCCGATGCTCAGAAGAAACCACCGGCTGTATTACACTTAGATCCAGAAGTGTAACTGGCTGGTGCTGCGGCCTGGGCAGTAGTAGGGCACAGCGCAGGAAAAGCAGCCGGGAGTTTGCTGCTGCAAGGGAGGAGGCAGCCTTTTATTTTTTTTTTTTGCCACTGGCATGCATTGAGTTGCCATCTAAGCAGTGATTTTTGGTGGCAAAAAAGGAGATGAAATCTACCCCTGCAGCAATGAAGCTCTGGCTCCTGCTCATTTACTGTGCACCACCGCCGCTGCTTCACTGCCATCTCTGCTGTTAACCCTGGAGTTGGACTTGCTGCAGGAAAGGTGCAGGGTGTGGGACTGGGGGAGTAGGGCCTTTCTCCCTTTGGACTCACCCCCCCCCCCGCCAAATCTAGTGCTCCCTTCTCAGTATTGCAATCAAAAATGTTGTCAGAAAATGTCAGAAAATGGTGATTCATCAACATTGGCACATTCCCATGGAAAAAGTTTGATTTCAATGACATTTTGCTTTTGCGGGGGGAAGGGGAATGAAATGAACTATTTCTATGTTAGAGTGGAACGTGACAATTTTTTTTAGTTTTGAAATGACTTTCCCTGTTGAATTTTATTTTATATTGCAATTTATAATATAATTTGTAAAGAGGAGGAAAACGATAGCACCAAACAGAACAATATAAAAGGCTAAATCCCTATGAAGCATTTTGATTTATTGAAATAAATGGTTTCTGTTCACCTCAAACTTAAAGCCAGAATTCACCTTTTTTTTTTCCTCCCCCCCCCCCATACTTTTTGGGAAGAAAAACAATTTCAAAAGTGTGGAATTTCTCCCCAACAGGGAATCTGTCCAACCCCAGGGAAACAATATCATCATGCTTTTGTATTGATTGGAGGTGAGCCGTCACTTAGAAAAGTGTACTTGGCTCTGGTCACTGGGGGCATTTACAGAAGGTATCAATCACACTAACTTTAAGCACTCTTTAAGCACTTTACACAAAGTGCTTGATGTCACGGTGGGCTCCTCCAGAGGTACAGCAAGGATGCTCCGACATGCTGTAAAAGCAGAGCGTTAGAGCAGACCCGATTTTAATTAATGCACTCCAGCAGCTGCCAGCATCATGTGCATCAGTGTCTCTGGGCTGAAAAAGGGTGGTGGGGCCCTTTGAACTAAAGCTGGTTCGATGAGCTTTAGTTTAAAGTGCCCCGCACCATTATTCAGCATGACTCTCTGGATGCTTTTAATTAGCACAGCTTGCTAATTAAAGACCTTCGCCCCACCCCCATGTCTATTAATTTCTGGTGTTGTCAAAAGCTAATGCAGGGGGGCTCCTGTGCATGGGGGCTCAGTGCCTCCATGCACTGACAGAGGCCAGGTGGCAGGGGTGCTGTTGCCTGCTTTGTTGGCTGGACTGGTGGAGGCCATCTGCACCCCTAGAGCTGGTACCAGTGGGCACTGAGGACCCTCTCCCTAGGGTGGGGACCCGGCCAGGGCCCCCTGTTCTGATCACTGGCTTGATCGCCACCCCCTTCTGCCCGCAGGGGTGCAGGCAGCCAGCCAGCCAGTCCATTCCTTCCCTGGCTCCTCCCCATGGCAGACCAGGGACATGGCAGGTAACCCTGGTAGGGAACTGTACACAAGTTTCCCAAAGCGCTCTAATTTAGCACACGTTGTTAAGACCTGTTACATTGTAAATACTTCTGGAAAGCAGAAGAGACAGTTCTTGGTTGCTCCTTTGCTCTTTTTCTTCCCTCATTTTCTCTCAATTTCAAATGGCCTCCTTAGGATTTTTCTCTTCCACCCCCTTGATTCTGTTTCCTCTCTGACCTTGCTGTCACCTGACTAGACCACCAGAAGGATGACTGAGGATTATGTAAAAGTAGCTCTCAATATAATGGCCTCTTAATAGCTCTCAGGTCTGCTTCTTATCTTCAGATTTGCATTCTGCAGAGTATCTCAGAAATGAGTAGATGAGGCTCTTGCAGAAATGAGTCACACTACCAGGGGCTGGTAACTGTTTCCAGGCTAATTTTCCAAATTGCCTTACTTTTCCAGACAAATAGATCAAGTAGGGAAGGGTCAGCATTCTCCAGGAGTGCTCAGCACCTACTGAGGGCTGGTGCCTTGCTCTCTAAATCCTCAGGCACCTAACTGGCCTTCACTTGGTCCCAAATTTCCCTTTGTTCCTCTTGTCTTGTCACTTAGCATAACTCCTCCAGGAGAGATGGGAACATTTCTGTTTGTTCACTGCCAATAACAGACATCATCGATTGCATTTTGGAGGTCTCTACGTACTCTGCTTCACGCTTCTAGTTCTCCTCTAGATGCCTTTCTCAAAGGGTTTAATAGCCTCTTTTCTCTCCTGGGGTTCTGAAATATGGCAGGAATTGATGTTGATGCACAGCCTCGTGTGCCTATCCATTCTGGATGGGCAACTGGATCCTTGAAATTAGGAAATGAATTGGCACAGTATACTTTGTTCCATAGCTTACCATTAAAACAGGATTGGTGTTCAGGGTTTTCAGTGCTCATTGTGCTTGGTCAGATGGGATTGGCCAAATGGAAATGCAGTAAGTCCCTTTTTGAGGGTAAGCGCCTTCTTTTCCAACAACTGCGGTGTCCTTCTCTTCACCCTACAACCAACTGCTCCAGACTCCTCTCTTTCTGCATTGTACCCCAAACTTGGGATCATTCCTATAGGATCATCTTCCTTTCTGTCCACTTTCTGGATCCTTTAATGCTGTCTTGGGTCATTCACAATATCTAGGAATTGGAAGAAGGCTCCCAGGAGGAAGAGGTTCCCTGCCAAAATTCCCACCCCTTTATGTAAAAGACGGGGGATTGGCCTACTGCAGGGAGGTAAGAAAGAGGAAATGGTTCTCTCTAAAATATATACTTTGTAAATGGTATCAACTAATTACTAGGGCTGCCACTGCCATGCGACAGCTAGTAAGCTCCATGAACTGGTCTCTGAAGCTTGTCTTAGGGAATGAGTTATAGGTTACATTTGCTGATTGAATGCCAATGAGTGGATGGCTGGGAGGAGCACAGGCCTCATACTTTGTACTGGAAAGCTATGGATACAGAGCTAGCAACAGGCATTCAAAATGGACGCGGGTGAATTTGGGCTTACAGCTCCTTGGCATGGGAAAGCAGATGCATTGTATGGGGAGTAAAACCCTGAGCTTTCTAAGTTAAGTCCTTTTAAAAATGACCTAGCCTAACTGGTGGTGGTAAGGGATCATCAGTTTGGTTGTGAGAGTCCCAGTTTACTTCACAGCATTGCATTTCTAGTGCTATGCTTTGTGGGCAAGCAGCTGTGCACAGACAGCTCCTGGAACAGGGATGTTTTCAAGTGGAATTCACCCAAGCTCTGAGCAAATCTAGGAACTAGTTCAAGCTGCCAACTTTTGAGTCTGGAGTAAGAGCTTCTCCAAAATCAGCTTATTTTGGCCTGTTACAGACCAAACTGTGAAATTTAGATGTGGATCTAAATTTTGCTGAGACTTGGAGTTAGGGGGTTGGACCATTTCCTAGTACAAAAGCATGCTGAATCAGGAATATAGCATCATAGGAAAGTGGGGCTGGAAGGGACCTCATGAGGTCATCTAGTTCAACCCCTTGTTCAGGGCAGCATCATCCCTAACTCATCAGACTGAATTAGTTCATTGTGTTTGTATTAGATTTGTTGCAGACCTGCACTTTTGGCTTTATTTGTTTTTTGACTTTGGCTTCACTTGAACACAGAGTTTGACATGAAGGTTGTGGCATCGGGGGGGGGGGAGGTGAACCCACATGGATTGGAACCAAGGAAATGATTGCACACACCCCACTGAAGCAAAACGACTGTTTCTGCTCTGCTGCCGCTCTGCCCTCTGTGAGGCTGTGAGCATCTTGGAAGTAGGGCAGAATGGGCTTGTCAATAGGATAGGGCTGAGCTGCGTATACTGTTACTTTCAGAGCCTCTAGGAGAAATGCCGTCTGCTTGGGTGACAACTTCTGCAAGGATTTTTCAAGTGATGGATGAAACCACTTGTAGGTCACAAAAGCATTCATTGGCACTACATAGTCCACTGCAAAAAAAATCTCTCTTTTGTTTTGCTTTGAAAGATTTAGGAGTATATGGATATGTGCGGCCAAAAAACCAAAAAACAAAAAAAAAGATTTAGGTTTATGGGCAGTTACTTCAGTAGCAAGAGCACAATTTGAATGTTAGAGCATGCAAGTGGGATTCAGAAGGTTCAGGTCTTAGACAGTGTCTCTGGTGCACAGAGTGTGATCTGAGATATGTCACTCATCCTCTCTGTGACTTGGTTTCCCAACTAGAAACTGGTACTTATGGTAAGAAAAATTTTCTTACAGATTGCATACAGTTCCTTTAGGGTGCCTTGAAGTAACGGTATGCTTTCCCTTCCTACCCACTGCCCCATCTGGTTTGGGGTTTTAAAGACCTCATTTAACAGTGTATGCACATGTGGGCATTCTTGCCTGACGGTGGTACTGTACCGCATCATGTAGAGAGCAGGATGCTGCAGTGATGAGGTGGGCAGTACTAGGGGGGGACTATAACTGGCCATGGTGTGGCACTGGCTGCACCTCTGCTACAAAAGAAATGGGAAGGCGCACTAATAGCAGTTACCCTTTCTACTCTGAGACCGAGTACAACTACTGTTTCTATGCCAGGGGCTGTTCCTGCTTCCAGGCATCCAGCTGCTTCTCCCCTGAGGGCTCAGTGCCATCCCAGCTGTATCAACAAAGCATAAAGTCTTATGTGCTGCCAGGAAAGAAGTCTGATAACACCTGTGCAGAGTCCAGGCTTTGTTATTCTGGGTTGCATCAGGGAGGTTGTTCTGCTGTCAAACAATTATGGTAGGGCTCTGACTTAACTCTTCCACTACCGAAAGGCTTTGAAAATATCAGTTTCTACTCTCCTCTTCTCTTTGGAGGGGGAGGGGACCAAAAGGGGGGTGGCCTTTGAGGATAGGGCTGTACCATGCTTTTAAATGCTTTTGTTATGGTCCCCTTTGGTGGTGGATTGAGGAGGAGCCTAATGTGCCAGAACGCAGTGTTGTTTTCATTCTAATGCCCTTAGTAAATGGGGGGAAATAGTCTTCAGAAATGGGCTGCGTGTTAAATAAATTCATGTCATTAGAACTGCATGCTCTATAATAGCTTGTGCTTTAAAAAAAAAATCCCATAAACAATGACTAAAGCATTCAAAGTCCAAGCTAAGTGAAATGTTTTGGTTCAAAACTTTCTACGGGAAAATGCAAGTATTCAGCCGAACTTGAACAAAGACATTTGGGTGAAAAATCCAAGTGTCGGCTCCTAAATTCCGTCCCTATATACAGTACACAAGATTGAAATCTGGTCCCTTGGGACATGGGCTACCACAACATCCTATGTGCTGTGTGTAGCTTGTGGCTGCAGAGAGCCCAGGAAGGCTCCAAGTGGCCTGTTTGGAGAAACAAAAGGCCCATGGAAGATACTACAAATTCAGCCAAGCGCATCATCCATAGCTGGTTATTTGCAGCTCAGATCCAGACCTATGAGTGGTGTTTTGTACCTTAATTAAAACAAAGGTATCTTTATCAAGAAACTATGGCAAGTATGTGCTGGCATCTTTTGCAAACATAATCCCTGACTTCCTTTTGATTTAGCAAATGGGCTTATGTTAAAATTGATCCTCCTCCCATGGTCCATTTGTGCTCACTTTCTGCACTGAATTACATACCTGGCCCTGTGCCAAGCAGTGCTCCCCCATCGGGATGATGAAATCTCAGCTTCAGTGATGCTCATTTATGTTTTACAGTGTGCCATTTACTTACTACAATGGGCTCAGGAGACTTAACGCTTTGGTGAGATGTTATCTGAAGATTCAGATTGCTGTCAAACCCTATTATGCTATCTTTGGTTCACTTCTCACATAGCTGGTAAGGGGAACCAATCCAGGTTAAATGGTGCACACCAGTTAGGATGAGAGATTTCCCCAAGCAGTGGGCTCAATTTTAGGATGAGAATCACCTGGGAATTTGTTGGCTTGATCCTGTCAGATAACTTCAGGGTAAGAATTCAGAGTGGTTGGCATTTTACCCATTCCTTTCCAAATCAGCCCCCCCCCATCACATTTCTGTTTTGGGGGAGTCAATTTCTGAATGAAGGCAGTTTTCATTTTGCTGAACTTCCATTCGGGGTGCTGACAGATGTGCAGCTCCCTGTTGTAACTCATGGCGCTTCACCGGAAGTGCCATGAGTTACAGCAATCCCCCTGACCCAACAGATGTTCTGTTTTGGGTCCAGGGGGTTGGGGGATCAAGCTCCAGTTTGGAGCCAACTATGTATTTGCAACCTCTCTCCCCTAACCTCTCTCCCATCCTCCCCCCCACCCCATCTCCGGTGCTATCTTCAGGAGGGGAGGGAAGGGAGGGAGCTTGGTTTGGGGTTTTTCCAGCCTGCACTGGAGGTGAGGGGGTTCAATCCACCTCACCCCCCTCCAGCACAGGGTGAGCAAACCACAGATGGAAGTCCCTCCCCTCATACCTCTCTTCCCATCCTGAATGCAGCAGCAACTTGTAGTGTGAATTAACCGCAGTTAATGAAGGCAGTTTACTTCTGCAACACTTTCATCTGAACCCTCATGAAATGAAAGTTCATTCACTGAATGATCGGTCACCTTTAAAGCACTCTGCAGCCATGCACTTTTGTCAGCGCATGGCTGTAGAGCCCTTTCAGGGGCCAATCATGTGACAAAACGTCACTTCTGTCAATGCCTTCATTGCTAGACTGCATCAAAGAGTGAACAGACTGGGAGTAGGCCCAAATTGAAAGAAAAATAAAAATGAACCAAGAGATTTTGCTTTGTTTGTTTTTTATATCACGATTTATAAATCAAGAGTAATTGAAGTCAGGAATAATCCTTCTCAGGAAGAATGAGAGGGCTACATACAAAAGATCAGTGAAGTGCCACTGACATTTTGAGAAACATGTGAGCTGCATTGCTCTCTGTTTAATTCCCTCCCACCTTCTCCATCTGTAGATCTTGTTATCAGTCAGCAAGCCAGGCAGGAGTGTGTGATAGCTAAGTGGCATGCAGTCCCTCAAGGTTCACGATTACATCTTCCGTTTTCATCTGAGGTACTTTAACAGACAATTGCTTTACAAAGTGCACTGTGTTCTCTAGCTTAGGTAGTGGGGATCTGGAAACTATATCCCAACACCTGACCTGTTTGGTGGCTTTTAGAGATATGGGGCTGCTCATAAGCGTGTGATTTGATCTCTTGACTTGCTGTGTGCATGTAAGCCTGCCAAGAGCATAACGTGTGATGGAAAAATATTGTTCAGGCAAAGAATATAAAGCATTCCGTGGGTGCGTCCACATGCGCAGTTAATGCAACTGAATAAACTCCAGTGCAGTTTGTACTGGAGTTTATTGCTCCTGGGTGCTTCATTTACATGTGCACCTGGGACTGCAGCGTGTTGAGCTGGGTTGGAGCAGCTCGAGCTGGCAGTGGACCCAGGGGGCCTGGGGCTGCTCTGACCTGGCCCAACAGATTGCAGAGGGGCTGGATGGGGCATGAGAGTGCTTCATTGCTGGGCTAGCTGGCAGGCAGCCAGTGTCTACACGTGCACTGCGGTGCACTAAATAGCGCCGCTGTAGGATAGTACTTGCATTGACAAATACTATCTTACGGCAGCTTTTATTAGTTTGCTGTGGTCCAATTGGACTGCATGTGTAGACACTGAGACTTTAGTGCTGAGCTAATTAAATGTCTCCTGTAGACATGACCTGGGACTCCTTCCTGTGGTGGAAACAACATTTGGTATTGCCTCACTCCCATGATTCTGTATGCCTGGCATAAATAGTATTGAACAATGCCAGAAGTGAGGGGATGACAACTCTGTGTGCAGTGTGGTAAGACAGGGACTTAGATGAAGGAGATTCTCTGAAAGGAGGGACTTAAAAATGAGACGACTTGCTGGCTTGGTGCGGTAGCCCATTGTCCTTCTTTTCTGAAAACAGCCCAAAGTTCTCCAACAGGCTTTGAACAAAGAAGAGGCATCTTGCTGTTCTCCTCTTTCAACACCTGGCAATTTTTCCCTTTAGTTGGCTTTATTTTGTATCCTTTAGTCTTCAAATACCTTGGAGGAGGCAGTACCAGAGAGAGGGGGACAGAAGCAGCCTCAGTGTCCCCCACTGCAGTGAGCTCGGTGTAGCTAAGTGTCACCTTGAGTGCAAAAGCAAAAAGTTTTTTTCTGCCAGTGATATCCAGCTCAGGCAGCTGATTATCTGTGATCCATATGCTGTGTCTAACCGTTCAGCTGCAAAACCTGCCTGCCCAAGTGCATTAACTATTAGGCAACCCAAGTAAATTAGGAGTTAAACAAACTGTATGCATCACGGTTTGCAGATGCTAAGTTTTCGCTGTATTCAGGATGCTTCCACTTGTGGGAAAAAAACACAGCATTAATTAGGTCAGTAGTCTGAGTGTTAAGCTTTTGCTAAATTGATAAAAAGAAAATAATAATCCAACCACAGCAAAATTAACATAATTGCTATTGTAACTAGTTTAGAGCAAAGAATGTAGTGGAGGGCATAATATATCGGGACTTGAGAACTGTATCAAAAGCCTTTCTTGCTATTTTCTTATGCGTAAACTGCTTGATAGAATTACCATTGGCTGGGTACGTCATTGGCTGAACAGCCACAAGAAAGGGTGACTGGAAATGGCTCTGTGTAAAAACGGCAGGAGGCCTGGGCTAGGATCCCACAGAGTCTCTTCTGGGGCTGATGGTACTTAATGTTTTTTTTTCAGTGCAGGACTAGGGAGCTTCCTGACCAAGTTTGCAGGTGGCACAGCTCTGGGAGGATTTGCAAGCGCCTTGGAGAACAGAGGCAGGGTTCAACAGTGCCTTAGGAAACTGGAGACCTGAGCTGTAGATGACAATCGGAAGTTCAGCAAAGGTGAAGTGCTACAGCTGCATGTAAAATAAATGCATTTGTACAGAATGGGGGTTAACTAGCACTGCTGAGGAGGTCCGGGGGTTATGGTGGATAACAAAGTCAAGATGACTCAACAGTGCAATGCACCTCTACATGAGCACACGCAGCAAAGGCACTTTGGGACTATGTTACCAGAAGCATAGTGTGCAAGACAGGGGAAATGATAGAGTTGGTATACTTGGTGTCGGTTAAGTTTTAGCTGGAGTACTTTGTCCAGTTCTGGGTAGAAACTGGAGAGGATGAGGTGAGGAGAAATGTGATTATAAGTTTGGAATGAAATACAAACCGCACCAGGCTGATTGTGTAAAGCTGGGTATGTTTGTCCTAGGCAAAAGGAGATTGAGGGACATAACCCTAAAATTGACCTGCAATACTTATCACCTAAGGGAGGTGGGGACATGCTATTTGAAAGGCTGACAAAAAGGAGAGAGGGAAACGAGTGTCATTGGGGACCTCAAATGATTTGGCTTTCTTGGTTTCACATGGACACCTGCAGGGAAGAAATCTGATTTTTTTTTTTTTTTTCTTCCCTCTATTTATTTTTGTTGTTGTTGTTTTTTGCTAAATCAGGCCCTTTGCAGTATATCCAGAGTCTCCAAAGAGCCCTGTAAGGGAGACGTGGCTTGTCTCCAGTACAACATCACCTGACTCTGCAAGATATTTCACTTAGTTTCCTATTGCCTGACAGTAGAGGACAGGGCAGGGCAGAGCGAGGAGAAAGGAACCTTTCCCTCACCTTCTTAAATGTTCTCCTGCACTTTGAAGTGACTCTCAGGCTTGATTTGCTTAAATCTCTGTATGAAAATCACCATTTTCACTCTGTTCCTGATGAGACCCATACAGTCGTCTCCAGACTAATACAAGGAGAGTATTCCTTTATTTCTTATTTTGCGTCTGTTTAGCAGCCCACCCTGCCTCAAGCGATAGAAGGGAGCTCTGCGTTCTGGTCTGTCTTTGAGGTCCCTGTATATTTTTACCTATCTTATGGCTCCACACACTTTGTGTTGGAAGGCATAATAAAAATGATTTTTCCAGACTGCTGGTTGCATGGAGTAGAAGCAGACTTCTAAAGCCCCTTGTCCCTTGCCAAAAAGCTGGAGGTTTAACCCCATCGGAGCTACTGCCGAATTGGGAAAAGCTTTTGGCTGAGCACCTACTGCAGAAATCCCTTGTGCTGCAAACTTTGGCTGCCAGGATTCAACTTCTAGCATTTGTCTGAGCAGCAAGGGGAGTGCGAATGATGCTGAGGAGTGGACTCCACCCCTCCTGCACGCAACTAGGAAGGCAATACAGCGCCAGGAAGCTCCTCCAGCATCCCAATGCTTTCGTTCTGGGACAGCCGTGCTTTTCCCCTCTCTCCTACCCCCCCGCCCATTTGGGATGGCTACTTTGGGGGGGAAGATGCGAGTCTGGTTTGTGAGTAGAAATGGTAATTGAAGTCTACCGAGGTGAGAATTCAATGCAATTATATACAATTACTTAAGTTTATCAGGGGTGACCACCAGTACCTGGGGGAATGTTTGTTCACCAGAGCGCCCCAAGGGATGACGGGGTCAAACGGTCATAAGCTACTACACGAGCATTTCAGGCTGGACATAAGGAAGAATTTCGTTACTGTCCGAGCCCCCAAGGTCTGGAGCAGCCTGCCAGCGGAGGTGGTTCAAGCCCCTACTTTGAACACCTTCAAGAGTAAATTGGATGCTTATCTTGCTGGGATCCTATGACCCCAGCTGACCTCCTGCCCTTTAGGCAGGGGGCTGGACTCAATGATCTCCCGAGGTCCCTTCCAACCCTGATGTCTATGAAATATATGAAATCCTACCCCGCCTAGGAAGCCTAAATGCAATGCTGCTTTATCTTATTTTTGAGTCCCTGAACATCCATTCAAATCTATCTATTTTTGCATTGTGTTTTCATCTTAGCCTTAAGGCTAAGACATAGAGGAGCCACAAAGAGAATAAGGACTCGCCCACCTTTCTGTATTTCCAGATATTCAGAGACTCCAGCTAAGTGGAGTGGAGTTGCGTTTAGGTGCCTAATTGGTGGAACAGGATCTGACCTGTAGTGTTCAAACGCTAAAGTACTGAGCATTTTAAGTCACAGGTGTGTAATACTTGTAGGTAATTTTTGTCCCATGGCCACTGACTTCAGTGGAACCATATTTTCATGGCCCAGCTCTTGAAAAGCAAGTGTTTTCAGATATGTCTGGCTCAGTATCACCAGTCATCTGCAGATGCAGGTCTCGAATTCTCGATAACAGGTGTGGAAGTGACATTTATTTTTTAGTTGGTTCATTATCAGTTACCAGTAGTTACTAACCTCATTGTATTATATGGCAGTTAGAGCTCATCAAAGCATTGGACAATTATTAACTAATTAGTTGAAGCCTTATTATCATGTGAAAGGTCCTGTTGGTTTTCTTATTACCTAGGCTTTATTATCTGGGAAGAGTTGTACTGGTTACAGACTAGAAAACTCAAATAACGTGGCTAGCCAGCACATTGTGGACACCCATGCTGAAGTTTTGCATAGTGCAACCTATAACATTTCATTTGCTGATTCTTGCATTAAGCCTTATAACTTGAGGAGGGTAGGAAAAAAAAAAAACTTGATGATCAGCTTTTTCCTATATCTGTACAACTGTAAGGAGGAGACTTCTGTGCATATGAGACTGGGTTTGCCGTGAGGTTTAGAAAAGGTGTTTTTGTGACCTCATCCAGATTGTGGGAATGGAAAGAGTACTGATAAAAGACTCTGCGTTACACGTCAGTGTTATGAAAGTGGCAGCCATGGAGAGGACTATTTATGCTTTCAAGCACAAAGTTACAATCCGATCAACACTCAGCGGTTGAAAAATTTCCGTTTTGTTTGGTTTTTAAAGTTTCTTTCCAAGAAAAACACGATCTAACACAAGAGATAATTGGACTGAAAAGCAGCTTCTACATGAGAGATTGTTCCCAGATGAGGGGAAAAAGGCACGTTTTACGAGCAGTGAAAATATGGCAATTTAAGGGATTGATATGCTGTAGTGGCCGATGTACATGTTTTATTATTGATAAAGTTAAGCAAGTTGGGTTCTTGGAGCCTCGAACGCAAAATGCTGGAAACAATAGACCTCTATTAAGGCAACAGAAAATCAAGAATCACTGCTTGCTGCAGGCATAGATGAACTGTAAATGACTTGGGAATTGTTCGGTTCCTCCTGTTGCAGAAGCCTGCTTACAAAATCTACCAATTTAAAATGCAGATGCTGTTCATGTTTGAACATTATTTATCATTTTTGGCCTTTTTTAGGGTTTCCCCAGGTGATGTGGCTGAGTTTTTCTGGGAAGGGTGTTTTGCATGGTGTGTTTTAAGCTTTGTGGGAAACTGCACAGCTAGGTGGAATGAATGGGCAGTGCTCCAACTAGTCGCTCTCTATGCGCCCCTTTGTGTAAGGGGTATGGGTGGTGTGGAATTAAAATTCCCAAGGGCTTGGGCTGTAATTAATGACTGCCTTGGGGAAGTTGCTCCTGCACACCTGAGATGCAGAGGTCCTGTAAAACTTCTTGGCTGCAGTAGAAATGGAAGAGCATAGTACAGCCTGGGCCGAGCCTCTTCCAGAGCAGTCTGTTGTGTTGGACCCAAGCCTTGGCTCCTGCATACTTCCAAGCCAACTGGGCCTGAGCTGTGCCCAGACACTGTTTCTCATTTGAACTTGTCAAGAATGCTCTTTGGGGGCAGTCTCTCTGTCTGGCACCTCTCTGTCAATCATGGGCCTAGCTGCCCCATGGCCAGTGCTGATCCCCTGCATTTCCTTAGTAGCTTATACATATTCTTCCAAAAACTCCACCCCCATGGGCATTCCAGGTTACCGTTTTACCCTTCATATGGTGGTTGAATCAAGGAAAACATTGGCTGGGCAAAAGACCTTCTTAGAGATGTGTTTGCAATGGTAAAAAGCATAAGAGAAATACAGATGTGGGCTAAAAATAAACACCTGCATATGCAGTTCTCTCCTCTTGGCTTCTCAACACTCTTGAGAGCCCATGGGGTCTTAGTCCATGCCCTTGAAGGACTACAGGTCCCTTTTGCCTCTCCTGATGAATGCTCTAGTTCTGGGGTGGTGGTTCCCATTGCTGGAAAGAGTCTCTTTTTAAAAACAGGCTGTAATACTTCTTCTGTCTTCCTTATGGGGGGTTTCCATCCCCTAGCCCTGCCTTGAGGGGTCTCTGAAACAGAGCTATTATGTCCTGGAGCACCCGGTCAGCAGCCCCTTTTTCAGGACAGTGGAAGGCTAGTCCGTGGTGGCAGGCCTCAACCGCAATTCAGCATGGTGGCTACAGCTCAGGAGAAAAAGACGGCCTCAAGGATGTGCTCAGCAGGGAAGTGGAGATGCACTGGGTCCTTTCGAAGTACAACAATGGTGGGCATGGACATAACCCTAGAATTGGCCCAGATGTACTTATTATCACCTTACAGAATTGCGCCATACAGCATGGAAAGGCCCAGGAAAACGCAGCAGTCAGACAGGGTGTGTTTTGAGTCATTGTTTTGGATTCTCCTGCAGATGCATCCTGGCCCCTTGTGGAAAGCACGTTTTTTACCCATCCAGCCATTTCGGCATCTGCTTGAGTTGGAGAGCTTTCCAGGGCAGGGCAGAGTTCAAGGTCGCAAAAGGCCATAGAAAATTACTTTCAAAGGTGCTGAACGCCAAGAGCTCCAAAGGAAGTTGCAGGGAACTGCATAGGCTCAGCTTCTCTGAATACTAGATGCACTGGTTGATGTGCAAAGTTTGTTCACGTGCAATGCAGAGATCATGCATGAAAAATAAAGCCTAGACTTTGCATGATCTGGTTATTAAGCCTTGCTCCCTGAGCATTTTGTTTCATTCACTGGTAATTCTAGTCATTGTTGCTGGTCTGGGGATTCATTCAGGTTGCGATCTGCGTTTCACAGCATCTATGCCCCTGCAGCCAGCAATATACAGGCTAATAGGTAGTGAGGGAGATCATGAAATCATAGAGAAGCAGGACTGGACGGGTACTCCCTAGGTTGTCTAGTCCAACTGCCTGCCTGAGGCAGGATCATTCCTATCCCATCCAAACCATCTCATTCAAGTCCATAATCTAAACTCTTAGTAAAACCATAGTCAACCTGGACGCACTAAAGGACATAACACCCTAACCTCCCATAGTTAAAGCAGGGGGACTATGGCAGCCAACATCCTTCTTCTGTAAAATGTTGTTAATATTTGCTGAAGAAATCCCAGGAAGAGGGCTACAGAGGAAGGCAAAAACCCCCACAGTCCACACCAGTCTGACCATGGGTCAAATTCCTTCCTGACCCCAAATAGGGTGATCCGTTTGATCCTGAGCAGAGGGGCAAGACGTGGTTTAGCAAGCGACCCTTTAGTAGTATGGCTTATGATATCATGTGGTCACTGTTAGTTTTCAAGCCTTGGGATCTCAAGGACTGAAAGTATAAAGGGTTTCAGCTAAAGGAGTAAGCTTTCCTGCGTGGTAGCTGTGGTTGTCTTATAATCTTTGTGGATCAGCCAACGGAGAGAATGGGTTGTATACAGTAAACAGCAGTTATTTGCCCAAGTACAAATAACAGTGCTCATTTGGTGTGTGCGAATCAGGACCCTATTTTAGGGGAGGAGAGAAAAAGGCCCCGAACTCTGAGTTTGCCCTAAACTATTTGAACAGATCATTTAGATGTTGAGGGGTTTTTTTTGGTCATTTTCTTCTCCAGGAGATGAGTGTGGAGCTGTTGATTAAATGATGCAGAATATCCTCCTTGTATAACCCTTCTGCTGGGCTGGGTTCCAGCTTTTCTTGATTTCCTATGTTTCATACCTCTGCAAAAGATATTAATTCCATGTTAATTATCATATTGGGGTCAACTGAGACAACAGATTTGGTGTGTGATTTTTATATGACTTTTATAGCACATTCCCTGCTACTCATTGAATATTCAATGCTTATTTCTACAAATTTAGAAGGAACAAAGGCCAACCTGGTTACACTTATGTCTATAAAATTAAATACCTTAATAAGTGGCTTCATTTTCAGCTGGACAATATAAGCAGGAACTAGGGAATGTCAGTAGGGAGGAAGTGTGAAGTCGTCGTACAGCCTTATTGAGTTTATTACCGGATCCTAGATCCAGACTTCAAAAAGGTGGTTGCAAAATTGGGAAGGTTAGAAAATTGCTGCAGAATTATTCAAGATGTGGAGAATAGTGAACAGCTTAAATTCCATTTCTTTCATTTATTGAAGAAGAGGTTAAGAGGGGATTGGGTCATGGCTCTACTGTCTGAAACAAGGTACAAAAATGTGATTGCACTGAAATCTTTTCATTAAAGAGGTGTAACCCAGCAGCTAGGAAGCTGGGGCAGCGGTGGTGACTCTGGGGTGCTGGTGCTGGTGGCGAGGCCATTTGGCAGCAGTGGCAGCTGTTGTTTTTCTCCACAACCCCCTAAGTTCATTTAATACCCCTAAGTCAGCACTGGGGGCTGCTTCCCCAGTTACCCTGCCTTAGTTATGCTGCTGTTTCACACCATACCATGAATGATCAGTGGCCTGGGAGATGAGTCTTATGAGGAAAGGCTCAAAGAAGTCGGATTATTGAGCCTGGAGAAGACTAATGGGGGATTTGATAGCAGTCTTCAAATACCTTAAGAATTAAAGACAGGATGGAGATGGGCTTCGCTCTATGGCTGTAGGGGACAGGGATCAGTGACAGCTTCAAGCTGAAGCAGGGGAAATTCAGGCTGGAGATTAGGAGGAACTTCCTGGCTATCAGGCATTGGAACCGGCTACCTGGAGAAGCGGTGGAGTCTCCATGCTTGAAAACTTTCAAAAGCAGGTTAGACAGACACTTGGCTGGGATGGCTTAGTTGCGGATGCTCCTGCCTTGAGCAGGTGGCTGGATTAGGTGACTTTGAGGTCCCTTCCAGCCCTACTTCCCTATGGTCCTATGAAAATTGCATTGAAGGAAACATTGCTGGTAAAATCTGCCCCAGACCCACCCCTTCTGTACGTAACCATCACCCCATCTCTTTAGCCCCCTGAAAACCGTTTTTTTTGTACCCCACTATTTTTTACAGCCTTGGTAAGAACATACAAATTTGGTGCCCATTTCTTGAAATGCAGGAGGATTTGACCAACTTTTTATTTTTATATGACACTACCGCTCTAGTGAGGAATTTTGTACGCATGTAGGGAGAGAGCACGTTCTCTACCTGGACTGGTGTGATGAGAGCACGATAGTAAATGGTGATGGTGGAGAGAGATGCAACATGGCAGCGGAGGAGTTGGGCTCTTCAGTCTGGCACGTGTCCTGCTAATTCCAAGAGTGCCCGTTTAGTGAATTAATATGAAAGAGATGAAGGGTATGTGAGAGTGAGGTTGGGATGGCATGTAAGCCACTGCAGATCTTCCCCTGCAAACTATGACATACAGGCCAGATCTGGGGATGATGAGGTTGGATCCATCCTACGGCATCAGGGATCAGTGGCACGCAGGAGCACGGCACCTTCTCCACCCTGTGCTGTGCATCTCTCTGCTGCATACTGCTCTCTAGCCTCCCTATTTCAGAGCTCATTTTCTCCTGCTGCTGAATTTTCTATTCCTCATCAGTGCTGGTGCCAGAACTCAGTTGCATTTGATGGTGAGAGTAAGCACGGCAGCAGTAGGGGCCATGAGAGTGAGAGAACACAGAGCAGGAAGGGCTTGGCAGCCTACAGCGGCTGTGGAGTTGCAAGGCCTGCTGTTCTTAAAGGTTACCTTTTCATTGACTCGTCCCAGAT
Source organism: Crocodylus porosus (assembly GCF_001723895.1). NCBI lineage: Eukaryota > Metazoa > Chordata > Crocodylia > Crocodylidae > Crocodylus > Crocodylus porosus. Next base: position 262,783,444 of record NW_017728886.1, on the reverse strand, counting down.
CACAGGGGAGAGCTGTGCCACAGGATGGATGAGTTTTCTGCATCTGGAGATTGCTGGCTAGTCATCCTTCCATCCTGGCATGTGGGCCCAGCTTAACGCCCCCAGAGCCAACTCTGGATATACATAAATTCACAGGGGAGGTGGGCCTGTGTAGTGGAGAGAGACCCTTGGGATTGGCAGGTCTGGTCTCACTCATAACCTTGAGAAAGTCAAGCTTCCCAAGGAACGAGACTGGAAATGCGTGAAAGAGAAACTTGAGTGCTGGGTGAGGGCGCTGAGCTCAGAGAACAGCCCAAGCCAGGGAGCCAAGTCAAGTGGTGCTAGCAGTAACATCTGCTTTTTCCTTGGCTGATTGGGGCTCACTCATTTTGTTTGCCCCCTGGGCTCTGACTCTTGTCTGCCACCTCCTCATCAGCTGGGGTCTGAGCACTTTCTGAGCCATGCTGTGTTGTGCTGTTTTTGTCCTGGCTGGTGCTTCCCAGTGCCTGCGAAAAGGGTGCAACGAACTGCATAGAGAAGAAGAGAAGACTGATTTTATCAGCTTGCTTCCAGGCACTGGGTGACGGGCTGAACCCAGCACTTTTCCCAGGCCATAAACT
>NW_017728886.1:262779473-262782205 GCF_001723895.1 Crocodylus porosus | reverse complement strand
TTCCAGGCACTGGGTGACGGGCTGAACCCAGCACTTTTCCCAGGCCATAAACTTTTGTGCTTCTTGGTGAGCCGTGTGCATTTTCCTCCTGTACTGAGACTCCAGGCTAATTGTAAAGGGGACCAGGCATATGATTCCAGCATACAGCTGAGATTGTTGAGGGAACCAGATATAACCCTAAAGAAATGCCTCCCGATAGCAAAGCAAAGGATAACTTCTTGGCCAAAAGGATCAATTCTTTTTTCCAGTCTTTTTATTATAGCTACATGAAGCCATGAGATGAACTGGCCAGGTGATGTGGGCCTGAATGCCGACAACAGGCATATACAATACAATTTGAACGATTCTTCTTTGCATCCAGCCACACCACCATTGCTATAGCACTACCATTATCAGTGGATTCATTCAGCTCATTGGTGGAAAATAGATGGTAGTAAATGAACCAGAGCATTTGGAACAATTTGAATTTGTGCTTAGACGTCCTTTTCCACTTCCTTTTGATTAAAAGTATGTACCTCCAGCTGGTCAGTTGGGTGACTACTTTGGGACGACTCTTAGATTCCTGGCTAATGCTCAGTTCTCACATAGCAGCATCTGTGAGCAATGCGTAATCCTTTCTGGCTGGCTAAGAGAATCCCTCCTATCCTGGCAGGTGATGGTCTCACCTCAGTTACTCAAGCCCTTGGCACTTCTCAGTAGGACTATGGCAAGGAAATGTAATGCCTGAATGCGTAGGAAAAAATAACTTGTATAAAATGCTGCAGCGTGCCTCCTCAGCAGCAAATGCAAGCAAATGAAATCTATCCTCTTCTTGAGGACAATCAAATTGTGCTTAACATTTCAGTCTTTATCTGCAGAACTCTCTGTAGCTTTGGCTCAGGATATCAGAGAGTTTGCCTGAAGGTCCAGGGTGAAGAGCATGGCTGGCGGACGGATCCTCTGAAAAAAGGGTTGGACCTCTTCTGTGTGGGCACCGGAGGAGGAAGGCCAGCCCAAAAGTTGGACATGAAGCTGAAGGGGGCAGCAAGAGATGGCCAATGGGCATGGACATGCATAACACTTTGAACAGCCTAAATGTAGTTTAAACTTGTAAAGGACTGATGTACAAGCTGATAAACCTATTGAAAGCTGCCTGGCTTTCCCAGTGGGCTTGGGAAATCAAGTACTGTTTTCAAGCAGTTTACTGTGAATCCATTCAGTATTATGTGTGGCCAACAAGAATTCTGTGACTTGGGTCAACTTGGCTCCTCAGGCCTCCACGCTGTATTGCACCTCACCCCATGAATGACTAGTGCCTCCCAAGACTGGGGGGGAGGGGTGCCATTTGTAGGCAGCAGCACTGGTGGCAAGTGGCAACCACCTGCAGACACTGGCGGTGGCAAGGGGAGGTGGGGATGGTGAGCAGGGACCACCCTTAGATGCCAGTGGTGGTGACCAGTGACTGCCTGCAGAAGCTGGCAGCAGTATCGGCCAATTGCAGGGGGGGCACATGCCCCCCCATGCCTTCCCTATGAGTCGCCTATGCCTCACTCCTCCCCCACAACAGCTATAAGTATCTTTTCTGATATTCAGCCAGAACCCCCATGCTCCCCCTTGAACTCCTTTTACCTTTTGTTGGCACTTTCCATCAATGAACTCCCTTGCTCAATAACAGTTCTCTAATAACCAGCTGTGCCCACGTTCTCGACTTGACCACAGCCTTCATCATGCGAACCCAAAAGTGTGGGCCCAAATTGTCCCTCCCCCTCACCAGAAGATCAGACAAGGACACTACAGACTTTGGTCAACTGGAGACTCTTGACATTTACTGAATTCATGTTCAGGAGAGAAGGGAAATCCCCAAGCCACAGATCACCCGCCCCCTGGGACGTCCAAAGCGTGGGGGTGAACACCCCCCACAACTCATACCCTGCAAGGTATAGTGGGTTGGGTGTTTGCTCCCCACAGGGGCGTGAAAGCCAGAGCACTTCACACAACTGTGAACCATTTCCAATCAGTGACATCTGGCAATGGTTCAATTGCATCCATCCATGCCCAGGTGTCTATGCGATTAAACCACTAGCTGCAGCACCTCTGCAAAGAGTTGTCCTAATAAGGAGCCCGTTTCATGTTGATGGAGTCCTGCCTGTTATCACCCAACACACAGTGCATGAAAAAAACCATCAGGGCTGAAGCCAGGCAATGCAAGTTTTCCTCGCCTCCCTTTGCAGGGGGTGTTTTGTGCCCCAAAGAGCTCTTAGAGCTCCTGGGAGGACTCCTTTATCCAGGCTAGCACAGTGCCAGCATTTGTATGTGGACCCCCAAAGAGGCATGCATGGGACTCCAGAGAAGCAGTCCTTGCTTACTTAAAGTCCATTCACTCATGGCTCCAGCAGGATTAGACACTTGAAGCAATATTTAACATTGATTTTGACCTGACTCAGAAGCTTAGGTTTTTGATCTTTTCCAGTTGTAGAGATCCTTGCCTTGAAATTCAGCTCTGCACTTTCTATTCTGCATTACAGTTTGGGTTTAGAAATGGCCATTCCTAAGAGCTCTCCGCTGGTTGGAGCCCAGTATCATGTCTCTTCGGTTATGTTACATTATCATATTCTGGCCCTGATGAGGCCTCTTTCCAGAACTTAAAACAGAGCAGAAATGTAATGTGATGCTACAGACCGCCTCCTCAATCCATCCCTTTACATTACTTCCTTCCACTTGTTTTGGCACCTTTGCCAGGATCTTGCTGTTAT
>NW_017728886.1:262776221-262779373 GCF_001723895.1 Crocodylus porosus | reverse complement strand
GAGAGACAAGACAATGACAGCAGAGAAGAGTGGCTGCAATTTGAAGCACTTTCAGCACAAATGACGAAAACAGTTTTAAAACTGCAGGGTCTGCTTTTCAATGTTGACATGCATTTGGCATGTTTGTACAAGTCTTCATTCACCCTCTTGCTGCTTAGATTAAGCACTCAGGATATTTTCAGACACTGTTTGCTGGAGGATGTGCCGGGATATGAAAAGACAGACTATTTTCAGCCTTGTTGCTGGGCTTGCTAGCCAGACACACGAGTGAGAGGAATAGTCACCTCTCAGGGCTCAAGATTTTGACTCTCCCATCAGGCTTCATTGGTAAGGACAAGGGACTCAGAATGTAAATAATCAGGGTTTGAATTACAGGGGAGCTTGGGGGGCTGAGGCCCCTCATAAAAGATGAGAAACCCCCCTGCAGACGAGTCAAACACTCCCCCCCGCCCCCAAGCAACAGCCCCTGGCTCACCCCACACCTTTCTAAGCTGCCACCATCTCCGGCCCCAACCCAGCAGTACTGGCAGAGGCCCATGTGCACAGCCCTGACCACTGCCAATTTTTTTGCAGACCCACCTCCAAGAGTCAGTATCATTCAAACCCTGTAAATAATAGAAGTATTTGCTATGTATTTCTGGTGCATAATACACTGTGTGTGTATTTGTCATCATGGCTCCTATAATGATCCACATTTTGATGGAGTGTGGGACTTAGTGGGGTAGAGCATGCATACATGCGCATGTATCCCTCTGGGTCTGCACTTTTATAGATGACAGAAATCCTTCAACAACAGACAGCTCATCGTTTTTTGCAACTCCTTTAAAAAACAAAACCCCCCCTTTTTTTTTTTCCTTCAGGCACAAATGACAAAATACTGTTTCTCCTTCAGTGGATGAGCCAGCTTTTTGTCATGACAAAACATTTTTTGCTCTTGAGAATTAGAGTGGAATTGAGGACAAGCTGACTTCATGAGATGCACATCTCTTATGTGTGCTCCTTGGCGCAATAAAGTGCAACAAAGCATTTGAAATGCTTGCATGGCTCAAATGGGACTTTATTTATCTCAGCAAAAGGGGTGGCCTATATTATAGTTTGTAAAAGCTGCCCGCACGTAGATTAAGAATTAATTGAATTCTTAAGGTAGCTAAAATAGAATGACTTTCCAACCTCATATTTAAGGTTGCTTCCCGGTCTCCAGGGTTGTGGCTGTGATGGATAACATTGTAAGTATAATTTGCTATGTTAAGGTTAGGTGACATAATGGTAAAACCTCCAGAGCCCTTTACAAGCTGCATCTTTCATTATTGCTACCCAGCTACAGCTATACCGGTGGTGGTTTTATTTTTCAGAATTCACATTCGAAGCTTGCTATGATAGAAGTTATTAGCTGCTTTTGTCCAAAATTAAACACTGGGCAGAAAAATTCACTCAGAAATGCTTTGTGTAGGGAGTGTTTTCAATAGCTTGTGGACACCACAAAAAAAATTGCATTTACTTATAGGGTTTTATCATGAAAAATCATTGGGGTTTATCCTTAGCTTTAATCCTGGACTCCTTTAACCAGGAGGCTGCCAGATGAGCAGAAGACCAATAATGCAACTTGCGGGTAGGCTGACTCCCTCAATACCCAGGGAAAAGAGGCATGATATCTCTTAGGCCTACTCTTAATCTTTGAATCTGGGCAGTCTTACATCTATAAACTCATTTTTGCCTTACTTGAAGCTGTGGGTTGATCACTTAAAAGTCATACTTCTACCTGAGATGAATGTCCCTGTTGTGGTGACAAGTAGGAATCTAAGATGACCAGAACTGAAGCACGCAATCTTGGTGACTTCGTTTGTATAATCTGCTTCACAGTTTCCCCTCTGTAGTCAGCCATGCGGTCAGTTCCTTGCCTGGGTATTTCTGTCTCTGACAGTGTAACGGAGGAGGGGAAAGGAAGTATCTTTAAAAAAACAATTTCTCAAACAATCCACAAAGGTTGGCAGAGGCACTCAAAGATAGCTGTTATACGTGAAAAAGAATCTCTCTCTCTTCAAAAGATTAGACTCCCAATTGTTCTCTCTTCAGAGAGCTAAAACAGAAAAAAATCATTGCTTTCTAATTCTGTACTTACTCATTTTTTTTATCATAATACATAGACATAATGTTCATACTCTGTAGGTTCCCAATAATTTATATCCAAAACCAAGTCTTGGAAGCACACGACTCCTGTATTGACCTCAGTGGGTGCCACGTTCAGTATCAGATTGCAAAATCTGTCTCTGAACCTGAGCGTGGGGGGAAGGTCTTGTGCATTTTAATGGCATCTACTAAAGTTTCATCCATTTCTTTTTTATTCATTAAACAGGAGAACCAAAAAAAAAAAAAAAAGGTAAAAATCCTCTGTGTAAAAGCTTTTTAACTGAATGTGGTCTGACCAGAATGCCAGGTTAACATTTTTCTAGGATATAAATATATAGAGATATATATAGAGAGAGACTCTGATTTGATTAGAAAGGTAGCTTTGAAATATTGGCACATGGCACAATGTTTGATCTGTGTGAGAAGAGGTATTTTCAGCACTTTGCTCAGCACTCTCCAGCTATTAGCACTTTGGTGTCCAATAATGATTGTTAATAGGCACGCAGCAGACTGCTTACCAATCCCGAGGGAAGGCTTGGCTTTCTGACCACAGCCTGGGTGCACTAGGTATAGGTGAATGAATAAACACCTTAGCATTCAGACCTCTTCTGTGGAGACTTCTCTTTCAATAGCCATCAAAATATGTTAGGAAATAAATAACACAGGTGGAGAATTTATGGGATATAACTTTAAACTAAGATTTTGAAAATGTGGCCTGTCTTGTTACGTGGGCAGATTGAACCAGTTCAAAGTACACAGATAAACTGTTACTCTGCATGTAGTCATCCCATGTTTAAGGCAGAACTACCACGACTGGATGTGAATTAGGCCGGCAGCTGCCCATGCCCTGTTAACTTCACTCTGAGGCTAGGGACAGAACTTGCACACAAACCAGTTTAAGTGATCAGTAACTGATTTAAGCCTGTAACAGAACAGGCTCAATGCACATAAACCATTTTCAAAATGGCTGAAACTGGTTTAAGATAAACCTGGTTGAATGTAGTATCAGACTTAACTGACTCGGG
>NW_017728886.1:262732793-262775896 GCF_001723895.1 Crocodylus porosus | reverse complement strand
AGAGTCCTGCTGTTGTGATTCTAGACTGCAAATCATAGAGCTTTGGGGCAGCAGGAAGAGGACGCAAACACACAGCCCATGCTGGCTACGTGGCAGAGCCATGCTCTAGCACCCCCCAGCTTCTGCTCTGAGCCCCTGCAGGCATGTGGCTGCATTTCCTGGATCAAAGATAAACATGTGTTCATGTATGTCTCAATTTAATCTGTGCGGTTTAGACTAACCTGCAAAAATGGAATCAGTTCAGTCTCGGGCTTTTTGACTGTCTCTACTTAGCCTGACAGGGCACTGATGTGATTGGTGATGGCATACTTCACTGAAATGGACCAGGTGACCGAGTCATTGAAATAGGATTTGGCGGTCCTTTCCAGCTCTACTTCTCTATGATTCTGTGATTGATTTCACAATGATCAAAAGCTTCCATTGCATCCAGTTGAGAGAATGGGCATTCGTTAAAATGCTAATCTCTATCATGCACACAACTGGCAACCAGCTCTGTTGAGCTCCTCTTAGCATAAGTAAACTATTTTTCAACTTATTCCAATACTTACTTTAACCTCTGCCTGTTACAAACATTCTTTGGTTTTTTTGTTTTTTTGTTTTTTCCCCCCCCCAAGAGGTATTTGTTCTGCAAATAGTCTTTGTGTGATAGTTGTCTGGAAAAGAAACAAATACACAGATGGTGCATTGAGCTAAACCAGGTGCTGAAAAGGTTAGGCAGTTGCTGCTTCGTACACACATAAGTTATTAATAAGCATTGCAAGAAAGTTTTGCATAGGGAGTTTGCAAAGATTAATAATAGACCATGAACCAAGTCGCCATCATTAAAGGGTGCTTGTACATGTACAGGGAGGCTGCTGCAATGTGCTGCAATTATGTGTTGGAGCAGACTTGATTAACAGTCTGCTGGAGCGGGGTGATTACCTGCTCCAGCAGACTCCAGCATCACTTGTATTGGTGTACCTGCACTGAAAAATGGCAGTGGGGGCTCTTTAACTAAAGCTTATTCAGTGTGATGCCTATACATATGATGCTGATGCACATGATGCTCTGGGTGCTTTAATTAGAATGGCTCTTGGTGCCACTCTAATTAAAGTGCCCCCCTCCCCCGCCAAGCATGTCTATACATGCCCAAAGTGACACAGCAGCTTTTGTAGCTGGGAGGGGGAGAAGGAGCTAGATTCACAAGGGCAATTGGTCACTCTTGACAAAATAGGAGGAGGTGGTAGAGTCTGTGTGCTTTAAAGCCAGGTGATTCCTCACCGGGGATGTGGGAAAGTGGAGTCTGTCACTTCTCCAGGTCAAGTAATAGGACAGATTCAAAAGAGCTGGACCAAGTGTGCTCCATGTAGGAGGTAGCTAAGAACAAAGTCTGCATACCAATCTATGAGGCTGCTCTGACAGGGCACTAAAGACTTCAATCATATGCGTTTCTAATCTAGTGAGGTTCCTAATGGATTAATCCCTGGAATTAAAGTTTTCTTACCTGAATAAGACAAGGCTTGGAAGTATTGCTAGTGATTGCTTCTGGTGCAGTTGTGTAGTAGCTAAGGTAGGTAGGACACAAAGCAGGCTGCATGTGAAGTTTCTAAGGGGTCTGCAGTGCAGCTGTTATCCTTACTGTCACTCCTTGTACAACCACAGGATGTGTAAAAAAAAAAAAAAAAAAAAAAGGCAGTCCTTGCCTGAAGAGTGAATTCTCCCTCCAGGGGAGACGAGCAGAACCGTCAGCCACCTTTTCCTCCTCTAAGCCCAAAAACTTCCTGCCCACGTCAGGGTACTGGACTTAATGATTTTACAGGTCCCTTCCAGTTCCATGATTCTGTGATTCATTTTACCAATGGGAATTGAGGTGCACAGAATAGGTGGGGACTCAAAGGACATAGAAAGTTAGTGGAATTCTTCCCGTTGGCTTTGAGTGCTGGATCAGATGGTATGTAATATGCTGGAAGTGCTATAGAAAATCTTGGTAACCCAGTAGGGCTGCGTGAAATTTTGCCGGGTGTTTTGTTTCAAAGCTGTTTTGCTGCATTTCAAGCTTGTAACAGTAAAATGGAAATGAAACAAAAGCCTTTGAAACAGCTTCAGAATGAACCAGGGGCACTTGAAACATTTCAAAAGTTTTGAAATGTTTCAAAGGCAGGCTTATTTGGCTTTAGTGCCAGTCCCAGATGGCAGCAGCAGATTCCCATCACCCAGAACAGGTCTGGGGGCTGTGCCACCTGGGAGGATTCTGGCACAGCCCCCAGCCCTCCCGGGGTTGTGGGACCCCAGATCTACACGCCAGATGACAGCATGCTGTCACTGCCGGCTGGGGTCAGTGGCAGCACCAATCTTACCAGTGCTCAGCATGGGTGGTGCCAGTCCCAGCTGGCAGCAACAGCCTCCTGTCATCCAGCAGGGAGATTGGAGGCCCACCTGCAACCCCAGGAGGTCTGCGGGGCTGTGCTGGATGCCTCCTGGGCATGCGGGCCCCCAATCTGCCTGCCAGATGACAGGAGGCTGGTGCTGCCACCTGGGACCAGTGCTGGGTGCAGCCTGCACCCAGTGCTGAAAAGATTGGTGCTGTCGCTGGCCCCAGGCAGCAGAACCAGCCTCCTGTCATCTGGCAGGCAGAGTGGGGGGCCTGCAACCCTGGGAGGATCCAGCACATCCCCCATAGCCCTCCCAGGGGTGCGGGCAGGCCCCCGATCTACCTGCTGGATGACAAGAGGCTGCTACTTCTTCCTGAGGCCAGCTGCAGCACCACTCTTCCTGGCACAGTGCCGGTTCTAGCTGGCAGCAGCAGCCTCCTGTCATCTGGCAGATTGGGGGCCCACCTGCACAGGAGGAGTCCAGCACAGCCCCGCAGCCCCTCTGGAGGTACAGGCCCCCAGATCTGCAGGCTGGATGACAGAAGGCTGCCGCTGCCAGCAAGTGACAGGAGTTTTGCTTGTCAACAACATGAGGTGCACTTTCCCAGAAACCTGCACACCTATTTCCTTGAAACGTGTCTGGCATCATGCCCTCAGAAGGGGCTACCGTCCCTGAAAGCTTCATCTGAATCAGGCAAAAAATGGCAAAGTTTTAGGCATTTTCATGATTCCCTATTATAGCCTATGGGCAAAACGTTGAAACAGTTTCGACTAAATGAAACGGAGCAGTGCTTTTGAAATGAAACTCGAAACTAAACACCGTTCTGTTCAAACGGCAGTCGAAGTGGAACGGTGCTGTTTTGCACAGCCCTATAAGCCAGATCTCTTCCCCGTGACTGAGGCTATTTTTTCTACATGCAGTGCTTAAAGTGTGCCCAAGTTTAACTCCTGGAATTTTTCTGGTACACAATCTGCTATTGCTGCCTCTCCCCTCCTGCCCCTGTGTAGAATAGTGTCTTAGTGCCTTGATACAGTGAAAGGAACAGATTGATGCTGTTTTCCAGTCCTTATAAAGCGGTTAAATGTGCATAGTCATGGGTTCTTGTAAATTAGCATCTGCTTCGGTGTTGACGTGAAGGCTCATCAAACACTGCAGAGCTGCAGCTGCTTTCTTCTCAAGCATCCACCTATTGCTTCCCTAATTTGTCACAGGTTCTAGACTCAACCTACTGTTCTGGTAGCCCCTGATTATATGGGATTCATGAAGGTGGATTTTAACCCTCTAGGTTGTCACTTTGATGTCCTTTTGATGTGGATTGATTCCTAACGCTTCAAACCAACATCCTGGAGGGTTTGGTTCAAACTTGCTCAGAAATATTCCTGCTATTTAAAAACAACAACAACAACAAAAATTACAAACCTTCATAGCTTGTGGCCTAATTGTGATCATATGCTAGCTATAAGTAGTTCCATTGGGTTTGAAAATGTGCCTGTATCATTGCTTGTACTGTGGCATGCTGGCCAGGCACCCCCTCTCCCCTTCCTCTCCTGTTTTGGCATCATAGGGAGTCTACAGATGTTTAGGGTCCGTCTAAGTTAATGGTGTTTTATATAAAGCGCCATGAGTTAGACCCCACCCAAAAAACCAGATGTTTGCCTGTTGGGTTGTGGGGGAGGAGAACTTAGCCTGCCTGCAGGGGTACTCTAGCAGCCTCCAAGGAGGCTGCTGAACTCTCCCCCCCCCCTCTTTGCCACCTTTCAGCTGTGGGGCTGTCAGTGGAGAGGGAAGGGGAGGGGGAGGGAGCAGCCAGCACAGAGCTGCTTTGCCTGGCCACAGCTTGGGTGGTGGGGTGTATATGGAATAAATCTCCCTTGCCTTGTGACCCCCCCAGATACCCTGGCTGGGGTATTGGGGAAAACCAGGCTGGGTCTGCTAGACAAGGAGGCTCTGTTCTACTCCCTCCCCTCCCTCCTCACTCCAGCTGTAGCAAAGCAACTGGCAGCTGCGTCTCCTGCCGTCAAGGAGCCTGGGTTGGGGAGGGGAAGGCAGGAGGTCAAGAAATTGTAATTTAGCTCTACTGTGACTCATCCACCCAAATGTTAGAGGGATACTTCTTTTCTTTTTAAGGAGTCATGCTGCCTGTCAACCTAAAATGACCACACTGCACTGGGAACTTGGCCACCTGAGCTGCACTGTAGATATTTTGATGAAATCAGTTAAGATTGGGGCTGTGATAAGGTGATTCTTGCATATTGCCTCAGACTTCTCAACAGATTGGGTAATACTTTCAGAGAGCTGAGGCTTGTAAGAAGGCTAAGGCTTTGGTATGGAGGATTTAAATGACTTAGTTTGTAATCCTGAGGATGCTGGGCCACTCTTGTGGAGGCTAAGCATGGTTGACTCATCAACTTTAGGGGGAGTTTCAGTTGCATCTCACAAGGTTTTGACAATGAAGGTCAAGACAGCAACCAGTGAGAGACTTTGAGTGTAGAATTGGTGCAGGATCACCCCCTTTCACTTGTGCAGTGACTGATGCTGTCAGAATCTATCCTGGTCTTTATTCCTAGACAATGAGCCAAGAAAGACTAATAAATAGGTTGCAATTGGGGGGCAGGAGGACTCTAGAGATTTAAGGTATCATGTAATCCAAACTACTCAGGTGAGCAGTGGGGGAATTGACCACAAATGTTTGACTTCCTGGAAGCTGACTAAAGCGTGCAAAATCTCCCTGAAAATGGTCACCGTGTGTGTTTTTTCTTTTTTAATAAATGCAGTTGAGTGATATCAAGATGTCACATCATGTTGCAGGCCAGATTCCTAGCTGATGTCAAGTGACATTGCTTCCGTGAAGCTCCACTACGTTGTGCCAGCGGGCAGGTGCATCCCCTTTGATTTAGTATTAGTTCTACAGCTGGGCAGGTGTCTCGTGCGATGCAGGAAACAAAATGAACAGAGCAAGATTTTTGATGGGGATCATTTTTTTTTTTTTTCCACTGGAATCACTATTGTGACCAAATCAAGGTTTTCTGTGAGAACCTGTTTACAGTTGCCCAGAAACATTTTCTTAACATTTGTTTGGTAGAAAATTTCAAAATGTAATGTTTTGGCAGGCTTGGAACAAGAGGTTTACTCAGTTCCCTATATTTTGCTTTAATCAGGATTCATTCATGAACGGTGCAGTCTACAAGCATGCCCAGCACACCACGCCAGAAAAGTACTGGAGGATTTTAGTGTGACAATGTGTGTAAAAAAGCAGTGGGTGAATAAGGGTTTGAAGAACACTCACTATACTAAAGTCCCACCTGAAGAATCACTCTTTACTTCATAATTTTATGCTGGAGTCCCCAAAATACAAGACTGGCTTTAAAAACAAATTGATTTTACATGTAAGTGATGGCAAATGCAAGAAATCCAAATGCATATGTTTGTATCACATTATAGACACGCACCTTTTTTGAGCATGTGCATCACACGTGCACTTTTTTGAGTGACTAATTTTTGAGCCTTTGCAGACCACAGCTGTATGACGCATCTCTTTAATTGAAAACCATGTTTTTTATGGATTCACCTGACTCAAAAGCTGGGACTTAAATAAACCCACCAAATACTGGAAAACTGGATAAGAGACAGATTTGACAAGGCTGCAACATTTCTTTTTCTTACAATCTGATTTGTACTGCTAGAATGTTTTCTACCTAGCAGTACAACAAGGGAAGTTAAATTTGTAAGTTCAAGATGTAGAAAGAAGACACTGCTAGTGCCCTTAGATCAGTGGTTGTTACAAGGAAAGACGAGCTAACACTTTTCTTTAATTTTCAAACTCAAGTTCAGCATTAAATCAAGTAGGACAGTTACAAAAGCAAACTGAATCCTTCAGACTATTTGGCCAAGTACAGCCAGTCAAAAAGCCCAAGGATGTGTTGATTCAGTCTTTGCAAGTTAGTCTAAGCTGAGTATATTGCATTTATAAGCAAGTGAACATACGCTATTTTTTTTTTTTTTTATTCTGGAAATGCAGCCAAATGCCTGTAGTGGCTCAGGCCAGAAGTCAGGGGCTCCTTAAAGCACGCCTCCCTGCTCACCTGGAGCAGACGGCTTGGGCCGAAGCTAGCCAACTTGCCCTGCAAGGAGAAGGGGGAGTTTTGTAGGGGAGGAAATGAAATGTCCTGGGATTTTGGGGGACTATGGGTTAACTTGAATCTCAGAGGGATCTGGGACAGAAGTTCAATAAACTGATTTAACCTGAATCAGTGAAGTATGATTCTACATCCATCCAGGTTCATCTTAAACTGGTTTCAGCCATTTTGAAAGTGGTTTATGTGCACTGAACTTCTGTTGTGTTACAGATTTGAACTGTTTTCCAATCACATATATTGGTTTGTGTAATTTCTGTCCCTAGTAGGGGTATGTGAAGTGAGCCCAATTTGACTCGGATTCAGATTTGGCCCGAATCGGGGACAGTGATTCAATTCGTTGATTCGGACCACTTTCCCTGATTTGATTTGGCTGAACCTGAATCTCAAGATCCAATGCTGATTCGGAGAATCAGCGATTTGGACATAGGCACAGCTTTAACTGTTTTTTCTACGTACCTCAAGGTACCAGGTGTGGCTTGTGAACACTGCAATGTTGGGGCAGATGGAGCATCCCACAGGAGTGTGGGGGGGTCTTCTATGTGCTTAGTGGCAAACCTGGAAGTGGACCAGAAGTACTTCTGGCCCACTTCTGGGTCCACCAGTGAACACACTGGGGATCTCCCCCACATACCCTCAGCTCCGTGATCAATCATGGGGAGACCCCAGGTGCCGCCCTCAGACCCAAGAGGCACCACTCACTGAGCTGGGGGAAAGCAGAGGGTGCAGCTTGTTGAGCCAGGGGGCCCCCACGCACTCTCCAGCAGACCCAGAAGTGCTTCTGGTTGACTTCCAGGTCTGCTGCTGAGATGGTTGGGGAGCACCCTGTGGTCCTGTGGGATGCCCCATGTGTCCCAGCATTGCGGTGTTCATGAATCACTTGATACCTAGAGCTATGTAGAAAAAACATTTAAAGCCGTGTCTATGTCTGAATTGCCAAATCTCTCTGAATCAATTCAGAGGGTTCAGAATTGATTCAGAGAGATTCAAGGGTCCTCTGATTCAATTTGGATTTGGAGGGTCAGTCACTGAATCGGGCCAAATATCCATCAAATCGAATCAAGGCTGACGCTTCACACAACCCTAGTCCCTAGCCCTTGAGACAAAGGGTCTTGCTGTCTCATTATGGATTTCTAACACCTTGGATAAATATTTAAAGCTACTTGATTAAAAATTAATATTGCATATAGCCTTGGTGAAAATAAATCATTGGCACTCTAGGTGCCATCATAATGGACCTGATTATAATAATATCAGAGAAATAGAGACAAAAGGGGAAGAAGTTCTAATATTGGATCCAGAGCACACTATAATCCATTTCTTTTGTGGCATTTTGATCTCTTTACTCTGCTACTCTACAAATCTAAAGAGCCAGTTGGATACTTAGGAAGCAGCAGAGCTGATTGTCAATTTTTTTTATTGAAATCAGGTATTTGGTCAAAAGAAGTTTTTTAGCGGGAAGGATATCATTTGTGGAGTGATATACTTTTTTCTATCGAAGAGGATGGATTTGGCATTGGTTTGGGGTGGTGGACTGTTTCTTTTGAAAAAGCAGATTTTCCCTGGGTTTGGAGGGAGCCATTTTCCACTTGTGAGGAGTTGGGCCTATGGGTTGTTTTATAGTTCTGTATGCCATCCATCCAACCTGGAAAACTTTGCACAGATTATGGAAGACATCCCAGCCTTATTTCCAGTTCCAGAAACCATGGACAACCCCTGAGTAGAGCAGATGATAAGTAGCCTTGTGTTCAGGTTTAAAGTGCGTAGTAGTCCATAGTACTATCTGACTCTTGGCTTCGATTTCTCTAATCTCCCTCTCTGGTGAGCATTAGGGAATGGTTTTACATCCCCTCTGAAATATTTCTGTGATCGTGTTACCCATTTTACCCTGCCAGCTGAAGACGTGTTTGCCTTGGTGCCCCTGCTGTAACTGAAGTGTGTTATCTCTCGGGGGCGCCGCAGTCTCTCCTTCATCGCCTGCTACTACTTGATTTATTAAAGCCAGGAGGTAGTGCAAACCATCAGTTGCATTTGCCCTCTGGAGCAGTTTCGGTACAATGGATACTCTGCATTTTTCAATGCAACACTCCTGTCATGTTTGGGAATGGGTGAGGCTAGGAAACTTCCAGTTAGAGGCTGAAACTTTGTCTTTAGTCTTTTTTTTTTTTCTCAGTTTGAAGATCCCTCAACAATTGGTGCCTGACTTGAGTGAGAACTACTGAATGTCTTGCAAAACATAGCTCCACGAGCTACCTGGCTGTCACTGTAATGATTTCCTGTGGCTGCACTCTGGCAGTTTGGAGAGAGGCATCTCCCCCTCCTTGTGTAATTGGGGAAGATAGGAGAGTGACTTTAATCAGCGAGAGAGAGCTCTTGGCTCCCCTTCCTACCCTCTCAGCTTTTTCTGTGGTGGCAACAATCCAGCTAGACAATCTGTTAAATATAGTCTGGATATTGGAAGGATAATTGAACGTTGGTTATAGTGAATGAGGCAATAAACATCTGAGGCTTTGATGAGCAGAAAAGTCAAGATATTTATCAGATTGCCACAGGAAACGTCTTTGCCAAGCCTTCAGTAATGAACTTCCAATGATCGTTTTTCTGCTCTGTGTGTGGTGCTGAGGCAGCTCCTCCTGGCCTGTCTGATTTCTTCGTTCAGGTTGGGTGGAGGTGATGCTCGCTGTGCAAGGTGTGTGTAAAGATACATGACCGGAGTGCTTTTTGTTTTCAAGTTGAGGGAGGTTCTTTTTTCCTAACCCAAGGTTAGCTGACCTGTATACTGATATTGAGGATTTTAATATAATCCCCTATATAGCTCTTTGAAAAGTGATTACTCTGGGATTCGCAGATTTGATTCAAGTGACTTTGTCTTCCTCCCCCGATACTATCCCTCTGCCATGCTCCGAGTCCAGTGACGGCAGCCCTGCCGCCTTTGCTGTCCTTGCCTTCCTGTCGCAAGAACCGCTCTTCCTGTGACTGAACTCAGGTTTGCATCAAGAGTCAAAACACAAGTGCCACCCCCACCCTGGCCTCCCATATACAGTTTAAATACCCAAAATATAACCAGAACTGTCTGGCAATTAGTCATGTAAAGGGTACGACTACTTTAACATCATTGACTTGAAAGCAGATTTATTGTGACCAGTGCAATGTCTGTGAGCAGACGAGGCTTTGTTGCATTGTGCGGTGCATTCGTATTTGATTGCATGCAAGCTCCTTCATTTACATGTCTCCCCCCCTCCAGACCTTATGGACTCCTGCCTTGCTGTTTTGTCCTTGAAGACCCTTATATACTGTCTCCCTTTTTCTCTTTTATAGTGTTTCCACTGTGTCCTTCTCTGCCAGCAGTTTTGAATGCACACTGCTGAGGTCACTGCTTTGTGGCGCTTGCTTCTGTTAGTGTGCATTTGGTAGGCTGAGAGTACTCTTACTGTATTGGACTCTCTAGGGACTTAAGTAGAGGAGCAGCTAGGGTGAGGATCTCTGCAAGGTTCAGGCATGAGATGGATGCTGAGCCATCTGACTCGCACATAGTGGTAGGAAGTCTGGGCTGGGGAGGAGCAATTTTTAGGTATATTGGTTTTTCTTCCAGTAAAATTCCCAAACTTAGGCACCTATGGACTTTTAGGGCGTTTATAGACATGCACCGGGAGGCAGGGGTTGTGGGAGCACTTCAATTAGCACAGCTCCACGAGCTGCGGTAATTAAAAGCACACAGAGCAGCCTGTGTATCAGCGTCCCTGTGCTGAAAAATGGTGGTGGGGCACTTTGAACTAAAGTTCATGGAACAAACTTTAGTTTAAAGTGCCCTGCTGCCACTTTTTGGCACCGGGGGGGGGGGGGGAGTGTGCTCATGCACGCGACACTGGGCTCTGCTGGAGCGTGGTAATCCCCATACTTTGGTGGGCTTGATTAATCAAGTCTGCTCCGACACTGGAATTACAGCGTCTCGGAGCAACCTCCCTGATTGTGTGCAAGTGCCCAAGGGGTTGATCACATACTTCAAGTAATTACACTCGGATTTAGCTAAGTTCTAGCTAAGCCTTAGATGCTACCATGGGCCACCTTAGTCAGCAACCAGTCAGTGACTGGGGGAAGAGGGGTCCTTCCATGGCCAATCTCGCCAACCTGGGCCAATCACACTGACCGGGAAGCAGCTCCCACTCCCCAGCCCGTGCCCCCTGCCCATTGCCTAAGCAGGGAGCACGGCCTGTCGGGGAGTGCACCAGCACTCTTGAGGGGTGCATATGTACCCCCATGCACCCCGTGTGCATCGCCACTGGATGCTACTGTGGATCTGGGCATAGATACTTAAGGACTTTAAACATTTGATTAGGCATTAAAAAGCCTATTTGCAATTTGGGGGTGGGGGGTAGTTTGTTTGCTTGTAAAAGAAAACATCCCATAAATAGCCCTGGAGTCCTGACTCTGAGCCAAGCATGATTTCTTTTCTTCAAAGCAGGCTTGTAGATTAATACGGTTGTTAAAGCGTACTGATTGTTGAATGAAGTTCCCCGGTTTACCCGCATCGAGTGTCACCGCGTATCTGTACAAGTCTTACCAGAATGGGGTGGCAGTCTTGGTTCGAGGCTTGGCAGAATACAAATGATTATCATTACAGTGAGGTACTGACGACTGGGAATACATCAAGATTTTTGCAAAATAGGTATCTGAAACAAAACCCTGTCTCCCTTTCTTCTATTTCTCGTGTAAGCTCCAGTGAACATAAGCATCCATTGCTCTATTTTTAGGATGGCTTGGTCCCTTTGCTCTGCTACACTAAGCATGTAAATAGCCAAGGTAGGTTTGCTGTTTGTTCTGGCACACAATTTAAAACTTGCATAGAGCTGAAAGGGTCAAAAATAAACTCCTCATTCCAACTGAATCCTTTGATGCTCTGCTAGTGAAATCCAGTGGGATGTCAGAGATATTTTTATCTTGCAGAAACTTACTTTGCTGGTATAATGGATTATAATATGAGGGGGAAAAAAGAAGAGAAAAAGTCCTTTTCAAAGATCAACTGGGGTAGCTCTTTAGATGGGACAGATTGGTACAACCCAGTGAGTGATCTCATTGGAGCTGCACCAGTTTACATCAGCTGATGCTCTGGCTAAGATAAATATACCTAATATCTTGTTGTTCAAAATCCCTGCTGCTTTATAATTAATGCTCTTGGTAGTATCAACCCACAAACACCTTCAGTTTGGCAGATTCGTGAGTGCAAGCTTTATCATTGTTCCCACTTGGTTTGCATGCTCTTTTCTCACACTGCCGTGCATTTAAGCTTCTTAAACAGAAATCCTGTGTCTTTCTCTGTAAACTGAAACCTTTTTTGTAGGTAGGTTTCAAATAGCCTTGGGTTTCCCTTGATGGTCGAAAAATGATGACTATATTTGAATATTTTGGATTTGGTTGGTAGAGCTTGACCTATTTTTCACTTACGTCAATGTAGACACGTTCTCGGCTTTATGTGGACAATGATATGCACAAAATTGGCATGTTAAGGTCAGTGAGCCGGTTTCGCTATGAATGCCCCCCCTATGACTGAGTATATTGCTCTCTTGAACAAAAAATTGGTGACACGTGCATCTGCTAGCACACTTATAGGAAAGGCACTTCTCCACCCACTGCTTGCAAATTCACTGCAGCCAAATCAAGTGAACCCAGCTGACATTGTTGCATTGTTCATATATACACTAAACGACCTGCCCTTCTGCTACCTCATTATCCTAAAAGGATATACTGTGTCAAACCCATTGTTTTGCCTGAAAATACCTTAATTCTACTAATATATAAAACTGTTTGTGAATTTCACAAACACAATGCCAATTTTTTCTTGACATTTCAGACGCCTTGAATCAAATTGATGTGAGGGGTTTGCCCGAGAACTGATAACCTTTCTTGTCATCCATTTCATACGGTTTTGTCATTGATGAAACGTTAACTTTGCCTTCAAATATAGCATCTGATGATATGACGAAGCAGCTGAATAGAGTCCTATATACTTTCTCACCTCTGTTGAATTTTTGTGGAGTCAAGTGTCTAGTGCTTGCAAGTAGAGACAAAATAAGATCCTGATTCAGCCAGTGCCAGTGGGAGTTTAGCCACTGATAGGGGCAAGCATTTTACCCAGTCTGTTCTCCTAGTAAGATGAATATTTTTCAATCAGTTAGGGAGATAGTAGCATTTGTGTGAAGCTGTATTTGCTTCTGTGCAGAGCACGTATGTGCAACATTTGTGCATTTAAACTCGGGGCCAAACATAATGGTCAGGGAGGGTATGTAGGACCCTGAGCAGCCTGCAACAGGCTGGGTCCTGCATGGTCACGTAAGTAGAAAAAAATCCCATTGGCTCCAATTATGCAGGACTAGGACCTGAATATGAGCACTGATGTATGGTGGCCATGTTAGTCTACTTTGCAGCAGAAGTGAGACCAAAGAGGCAGCATGAAACTAAATGCTTTGTTTGCTTTCTGAGGATCTTTGTGCTGCCCACATGTCCCAAAATGAGCCTCACAAGGGTAGTATGAATGCATCTCACTGCTTGAAAATAAGGACCTCCCTGGCAGGATACGTAGGCTGTGTTGCCAAAACTAGCCGTAGCCACCTGCTTGGAGAGCTGGTTTGAAGAAAAGCCCCAGGGCAAGGAAATAATCCAGCTCCATCCTCTCCCATATTGTTAGCCTTTCCAACCTTGTGTCTCACCTATTTTTATTCCATTTTACATGTACACGATCCCACTTCAGGATGACTTGGGTTTTGAAAGCATGGGATCATATGGTTTCAGGCCAAGGAATGCATAAGCTACTGGGTTTTTCTTTTTAATTGTGTGGCAGGAAGAGAAATGAAATGTCATGCAAAAAAAGGAATAATCAGGATAAAGAGGAAAGCACTCAGGAAACATGAGAATGAACATGATAACCCTGATATTTTGTTAAGTGATAAGCATTTTGTTTAGCATGCTTAGAGACTAAATCATAGTGCCGGGGTGGAAGAGGTAGTCTTCCACATTCAGCCTTCCACATTACTCACAGCCTGAAATGCACCCTTCTCTATCTTCCTCATTTGTTTTCTGCAAACATGGAGCTTACCTAGATGTGTGTTTTATGCATGCTGCATTCATACTTCAGAAGGAAATTCTGCAACTTAATTTGCTTCAAATGCGTCTGCATCCCAATTTTAGTCAGCAAATTTCCCGACAGGATGTTTTGCTAAATCGTGAAATGTCAAGTGAATATTGAAGAATCTTTGCAGAAAGATTTTCACTTGTCAACACACAGAAATGCGATTCGAGGAGTGACTTATGTTCAGAAGACTGGCTCATCTGACCCGTTCGCGTCCGTCAGAACAGTTCGAGTTTAGAATCATCAAACCTGAGCACCTGCCCTTGACTTTGTGTGGTTAGCTGAAGCCACTTGGCAAATCATTTTGAATAGCACATTTAAGAGAATCATAATGCTTTGGGACTGTTTCCAAATAGAAAAAGGAGAGGCGCAAAGCAGCAAATAAATTGTTACTTGCAGGTGGTTCATCCTATTCTGAAAATGGACTTGCGGCCACCTCTTTGAGCGGTGATGAACTTCAGTATTACCAGGCATTATGTGAGGTCGGTGGTCCCCAACTTTCTTAGGAGATTGTGCTTGATCGTGCACACGCTAATGGGTGTGCTTAACATTAACTGTGTAATTAGCCCCACTGAAGTCAGTGGGGCTGTTCATGTGCTTGAATGTTAGCATGCAGTCAGCATTGACAAGACCACAGCCTTATGTTTTGTTTTCCAATAGTGTTGCATATGGTCTAGCCCTCAATTCACTTTTGAGTTGAATCACAGAATCCTAAAAAAGTAGGGCGGGACCTGATGTTCAGAGGTCATCTAGTCCAAACCCCTGCTGGACATAGACCATCCCTGTCTAAAGCATCCTATGCAAAGCCATTGTCTTACATGCTAGTAAAACTGCTTGGTCAACACTGACACAACCACAGGGAATACCATCCTAGTCTGCTGCAGGTATGGCGAGGGGACCGCGGTGGCCCATGTCATGCTGCTGTGAGGTTTGTTAAAATATGTTTAAGAGACCCAGGGAAGAACCTCTGCACTATGAAGGGACCCCACAGCCTGCATCAATCTGGCCAGGAGGTAAAATTCCTTCCTGCCCCCAAAATGCAGCAATCGGTCTGACCCTGAGCAGAGAGACGAGACCCTCCAGCCGGGCTGTGGGTGCCCGTAGACATGCTCGTTCATGTTCGAATTGGAGTGTGTTGGAGCAGACCCAATTCATGAAGTCTGCTCTGTGTTTTAATGAAAATGCTCCAGTGGTGCCTCACTGCCAGGTGCATTAAGCCTCCATGCATCTGAAAATGGCTGTGGGGTGCTTAATCTAAAATGCATCAAATGAGCTTTAGATAAAACCTCCCACGGCCATTTTGAAACATGTGGGGGCTTAATACACATGACGGTGAGCCATTTTAATTCAAGCAGCTGTCTGAGAGCTGCTCTAATTGAAATGGCCCCACCCCTGAGCACGTGTATAAGCAACCCTCAAGTTTGAGGCTCACCAAGAGCACTGGCACACCCCAGTCAAAATCTACAGCACTGGTGGCAGCCAACACCCATGTCTGAATATAAATGTATGATCAAAACTCTACTTTTATGACTACAGTCTGTTTTCTGTTCAGGAGGATAAAAAAAAAAAATCCTGTTCACCATTTTGTGTTTCTGCAATGAAAGACAGGTAAGGTATTCCTATGGTATGTTCTTTCTGCCAACAGGATGCTAGTAAATTAGCCTCCCTCTCTCAGTCTGTTTTGCAGTGATATTTGTTTCAGTTCAAAAGAACAGGACACTTTGCAATTCCCCTTTTTTTTTTGCCCTTCTGGGGTCCTGTATTTGCCAACCTAGTATTCTGCCTGTTTTGTTACAATTCTCACGTAGTGTTGAAGATTATTTCATATCCATCCAAGTCTCCTAAAAAGGGGCAAAAATCGGAGAACAAGGCGGTGCATTCACTGGGTACAAAGATGGTGATGATTCTGGGGACTTGGGTGTGAGTTTACTCTTTGATTTTTTTTCACTTCAACAATTTTTAGGAAGGGACATTTGTCTCTGCTCTGTCAGTACCCAGCATGTTTTTAGACACTGAATACTGATTAGAATAATCACAGGCAGTAGTAGTAGAAGGAATCTGTCTGTCTTGCAAGACAATAGACTTGTGCTGGGTGAGGCATCAGTTTATTGATCATCTGCAGGTGTGGCTGCAGAGCCCTATTCTTGAGTGTTTTTTTTTTTTTTTTTCCTGGTGCAGTGATGCAATTGCTTTTCGAGTTTCTGCTTGGCTCCAAGCACCCATTGGAGTAGGCAGACCATGGCAAATTGCACCTTACTGGCTGGGGCTGCCCAGCTGTAGGCGGGTGATGGCTAATCAATGAGATGCAATCACTTCTCCCACAAGCAGAGGCAACCCATAGCACCCGTTTCTTCACTGAATAAGCTGGATGTATAACTCGTAAATTCTGCCTCCTGTGTTGAACCCTTGCTCAAAAGATCACGTGAAACTGGAATGACCTCTCCAGGGTGCAAAAGCCTGGGAAGTGTATACGAAGACACTGAGCTGTCCACACATCAGTGTTCCCCTCCCAGGCTTGCTGGTTCAAGCCGAAGGAAAGACAGCTGCCGGTATGTTTGCAACCTGTTTGGCTGAAGAAGTGAACGACACAAAGGTCCATTCGTCCGTCTATCAGGACTTCATTCCTAGACTGGCTGCCAACCAAGGTTAAAGAGTCCAGTCTACCCTATCATGCAGTGGCCTTCAGTCCCACAACCATTTGCCTGCATATCCTCTGCCAGGGATGAAAGTAGTACCTCTCTCTGAGATGTTCTTCTGCCCATAAGCCATTGGCTCCCTAGGGGTTATTTAACTGCTGCCCACCACACAGCATTGAGTCACAGGTAGTACTATGTCTACTGTAAATGATTGGTAGCGGATAAACTTGACCTGACCTGGTTCTAAAATTGAGAAAATAAGCTTTTAATGTTCTGACCAAAAATAATTTGCCAATTCTTGAAAGAAAGGTGATGGTGGCTTTGTTATAACCAAAATTTACTTTTCTAGCACATCTTTCATGCAAAATGGGTACCAGGTGCTTTCCAGCTTTCGACAGAGGTGAAGCCACCCATGCAGTAGAAAGGGAAACTGTCTTGTAGCACGAGCACTGTGCAATAAGTTGTATCAAGAGAAGTGAAGAGCGACTTCAGAATATTTATGAAGGCCTCAGTGTTAAGGGCAGCGTTGCTGCCCAGGTGCTGTATGGCATCTTCACCCATGAGTCACCAAAGCCTCTGTTCATCAGCTTTACTTCTACATAATACATGTCCGTCCCAGAGAGGTGCTGTGAGGACTAGTAAATGTTTGTGCCAGCGCTGGAAGTGCAAAGCCGTACGCAAGCACAAATATTCAGTATTGGTAGGTGATCCAATTTTCTTATGTGAGTACCTAAAATTAAGGTTCTAGATCCATATTTAGATTTAAACATCTCTTTTTCCCTTTCTTTAGATGCATACAAGTTGTTTTAGTTCCTCAAACTTGTAATTTGTTGGCCAAATACGGAGTTAGGTACATACCATTAGACGTCCTATGCTACTCATTTATTGTGTGTTACTGTATTTCTTTCCAGAGGTAGATTTGTTGGAAGAATGGTTAGGTTTAACCATTTTAAGACCCAGATTTTCAAAAGTAGGTAACCTGTTCCAGTGTTTCACAACCCTAGAGCTTTTCCTAATATCCAACCTAAACCTCTCTTGCAACTTGATGCTTCTGGCCAAACCTGTTCCAAGTCATTGACTTTAGATAGCACCTACGTACAACTGAAGCGAAACAAAGAAGAGGGATTCTCCGGTCAGATTTTGGACATGGCATCACAGCACTTAACACCATTTTGTCACGTAGCATTGCATTGTGTGCTGAAGTTACACACTGGCCTTTCCCATTGTCCTGTGGCAGCGATTGCATTCCTAATGCTATGATTTTAAAACTGAAGCTGTTCTGTCTAGCAAATGAAAAAAGCTTTTTGCTTTGAAATACTAGAGGTGAGTCATCAGTACAGTTTCCAACAGCCAGACTACAAAAATTCCCCAGGAATCAGTCATTTCATTAAATGTGCCTGCCTTGAATCATGCGATGGAGACTTTTGCAAAGATGTTGATGACTTTATTTTGATTTGTAACTTTGCAAATGGCTTCCTTTGGGATATAACCTCATCCCTACCAGAGGCCATTTATGGAGGACAGAGGGAGTGTCTGGTCGTTGGAGGTGGATAATAAAGATGGGTCTTGCAGTCCATGTTAACTTGCACCGTGAAGCCTGTCAGCTCTCGCATACTACCAGTCTAGTCGTGTGAGACAGATGTGTTTTTATGAGGTATTTAAATACCCCCAGAAGATTTTAGTGCCTTGGAAGATCAAGCACTACCACAGGTAACATTAGGATAGTCTATGGAGGGGGATCATACACAAAGCCCCCGATTACTGCAGGAAGCAATGGTGATGTTTCTATATGTGTTGCTTCGTTTGTAGATGGTAATGGGCTGGGGCATAGAGTTACTTGCAGGTACTCTTTTAAATCTCAGGTAAAGCAGTTTGCATAATGACTTTCCTCTGCACTTAAATTCCCTCGCTGGTTTTGATTGCATGTCCTATCCACTGTGAGATCTGAGAGTTTACTCTCAACTGGTACTCAACTCCGTGTGGTTGAGGTGTTGGGTGAAGGGATTGCCATCGTTCGAATGAAGAATATTGTCACCCACCTTGTTTCTGAGGTTTCACAACCCCAGAGGAGCTGTATTAAAAATGATGTTTTTGACTGATTCATATTTTTAAGTACTAATTTTGCCGTGTGCAAAATGACAGTTTTTCAGTGCAACTCTTTCAAAAGTTAGTCTGAGCTGCTGGCTGTGATTCATTGTATAGGTCATGTGGTATTGGTTGAGTTCCTGGATTGGTTCAGTTCCTGGTGTGGTCAGAGAGGTTATCAGGGTCATGTTGACTCCTTTTCTTTGGTGGAGTATGGCAGGTATTTATTCTGCTTTGAGACTCTCTGAAAAAACTTTGCCAACAGTAGGGAGGATCATCCAGGATTTGATACTGAGCAATGCCTTTTTCTTCTGTATGCTTAGTTGGGTGACCAGGGAATCCACTAAGGATACCCAAAGGGGTAACAGGCTACCATGAAGAGTACGGCTAAGGGAAATTCCTCCTTAGCAACCAACCTTTTGATGTTTGGCCACTGTGATTTATTCCATGTCATTTGGCTGTGTTTGTGCTAGTGTTTATAATGAGATGAGTTTCTTGGTTCCTGCGTGTTGACAGCATACATCCACAGCAATGCTTTGGATGCGCAGCCTGCTGGTGGAAATGGCGTGCGTATGCATTTGTGTATGAAACAACTAAAGATCAGACACTTCCAGAAGTGACCTCGGGTGAACCAGAAAAGATGCTGCCATTTAACATAATGCATTAAACTACCTGCGGCTTTACAGAAAATGGTTAGAGAACTGCAAGAGCATTCGGGCACTGACAAGTAGCATAAGGCAGGGGCTGTTGACCATGCTAATGAAATGCTCCCCTGGCTTTCTAATGACAAGGCTTGCATCGAAGTGAGACACAATATGCTGTGCTGCTGTATCTCCCTCCAGAGATGGGCAGCTTTAGTAGGAGGAGGTTATTAAAAAAAAAAAAATGCCTCGCTCATCCTCCTGGTCAGGAACCACAGCATAACGACACGTGGATGCCATGTGGTTAGAGAAAGACTTCACTGAGGCATCACAAAGGTGCTTGGAGGCCTCCATAGGTAAAAATGGCAATTGGGTCCATCTGTCAGCTGCTACTCATGGAGGTTTCTCTCCAGTTGTCCCACCAGGACATCAGAGGTTAACTTGCCATGGAGCACCTCACAGGTTGCTCTGCTCCTTGCCTGGGTTCTGCAGCCAACAGTGTCACAGGACCCCTTGCTCCCGAGGTGCAATCCCTGAACAGATGCATAGATGTTAGGCGCTGGAAGGGACCTCTCGAGATCATCCAGTCCAGCCCCACTTCTCTCAGGCAGGAAAGACCCCTGGGGTCAGAGGATCCCAGCAAGTGAGCGTCCAGAAGTTTTTTGATGATATCCAGAGTAGGTGATTGTGCCACCTTTGTGGGGAGCCTACTCCAGACACTGGGCACTCAAGCTGTAAAGAAGTTTTTCCTTAGGTCTCATCAAAAGTGGTCTTCTAGCAATTTGACCATTAGTCCTAGTCTTCCCCTGGGGAGCCCTGGTGAACAGGCATTCCCACAGTCCCTGTTGTGGGCCTCTAATGTACGTATAGGCTGCCACCAAGTCCCCTCAATTGAAAGTGAGGGAGCAATGGAAAGATAATGCCCAGGGGTGTGATAGCTTGCTGCCCTGTTGCAGAGCCCGAGGAAGGAAGACTGGATTTGTGCCCCACGTCCCTGCTCTGTCCCTGGCCCCATTTCTCTCCTGGTTCTCTCTCTCTCTGCATGGTCTTGGAGCCAGATGATCCACTGGGGCAGGAATAGTGCCTAGAGGGGCCCCTCCATTCATCGATCTGTAAGAGCCAACAGGCATGCAGTTAGCAAATAGCCTTCAATGTGGAAAACCGGTGGTGACAGTTTTTGGGGGCAGATTCTCATGCTTTTACCCCCTGTTGGTCCTACTGAAGTCCAATGGAGTGAGGCACTTCTTTACCAGCAGGGTATCAGATCTGGCCTTTAGGATTATTTACCGCTGCAGAGGGAGAACAGCTGGGCTCTGGGAGCAGCTGTCCTCAAATATAGCTGAATTCCCCCGCAAGAAATAACAGCCTCCAGAGCCTGCTTGAAAAGAAAGCATTTCTGTCTGGACCACGAGCTGCCCACAGCTCCATGTGCAAGTCTCACATGGATGTATCTGTGTTCAGCAGTGCCCTTGTCTCTCCTGCTTTGGCAAGCAGTCACCTGTGATATTCTCCTCTTCCTGCTGCCATCCGAGTATGCTTGCCCTGCAGTCATGCTGGGCTTTCCCTTGGAAGCCCCCTGCCCAAAGGCTGGGTCCCCTGTGACCCCATCTGTGTGGATAAGTCACAGCTGTGACCACAGTGCAGGCTAGACATACCCAAGCTGGCTTTACACCAGCAAACTCTGGTCCAAGTCGTAATCCGGCTGCGACAAAACAGAGTTGGACATGGGTTGCGAGTCCTGCCCTCGATGCAGAGGAAATGAACCCATTGCTGAGCTCTCAGCTGCTTCTGCCATGGGTACCCAAGCTATCGAGTGTGTCTACACCGCACGGGAGCCCCTGCTCTTGCTGCATTGCAGATACGGCCTACTCAGTTGTGGTGAGCGTTTGGAAAGGAGAGGGAAGCCGAGCATAGCTTTGTAGGAAGCAGTGCTGCTGGCCACTGGTGCTCCCGTGCCATGTGTAAACCATCCTGTTGGCCTCCTTGTGCTCTCACAGGCTATTCCACAGGCTTTTGGGGAAGTGCTATATAAAAGCAAATGAGTGAAACCACATAGCAGAAACAAAGGCAACGGATATCTCTGCCAGGGACTACTGAGGTGTACAGGCTCATCAGCCAGCTTGGCTGGGTGCTATTGAGCTGCCTCTGAATAGGCAGGAAATTTGCAGACCCAGAGGGCAAATCCAGATGCCTTCACTCAGCTAGCTTAACGGGAACTCTCCTCCAGCCCCGGCAATGCAGCTCTTCGCACCATACGCGCAGTGTTTGATGTGTCCATATAGTTCTTCCTGGGGAGATCACCTTGCTTTTGTAGTAGATATAGTGCAAGTTTTCATGCAGAGAGGAGATGGTTTCTACTGCAGTAGAAGTCACGTGCCAGTCAAGTGAGGCTGGACCTGCCTGTACTGATTAGGTGATTTCCCCCAAAACACTGGGGATGGATCCTACAATCTAGTACTAGCTAAAGGAGTGCCATCCAATTTGTTGAATGACTAACCCACATAGTTATGGGTTGTAGAAGCTGACCCGGTGCCAACAAGCTGACATTCTCCTGCTTAGAAAGGAAGTGCTGGCCTTCAAGGTGCCTGTTTGTGATTACTATCTCTGGCATCCAGAGTTCAGTCCAATGCCTTGCGTCCCAAGCATGGGAAGTTAGTACGGTTCTGAACCGACTCCCTGAAATCAAGTTGTTATAGCAATCATTTGCACATCAGGACCTTGGTGTTGGCCCCAGGCCTAGCCACAGCCCCCCTGAGCTGTTGCAGGCAGGGGAAGGTGAAGAGGTGCATATGCAAAATAAGTGTCAGCTGTTTATGTTGTTTGTAAACGATTTAATTCACCTCTCGCTACACAGAGCAGTTATTTATGTCAGTGTGGTCCACAGTCTGATTATGGCTCTGTATGTGTTATTGCCTGAGCTTGCATTGCAGCACTGAAAATGAAAAGAGGTCTGCAAATTGTTTCCAGTGTCTGTGCAATTGAGTGCCATTTGGAACACCACTCGTGTTGCAAGGTGCAACGGCCCTTTTCTCAAGTATTTTCATACCCATTTTCAGATTCTTCCCTTGATTCTCATGGCATCCTGAAAAATGATCTTCCTCTGCACGTGTGGTTCTTTCCCATTTCACAAATATTAATGTGGTTTACATTTAAGCACTAGCTACACAGGACCCCAAAATAAAGGACAGCCCTTCCCTCAAATATCTCACGGTATTTCATGCTAGAAAGGTTGAGGTGATCTGGGTGACCACAGCTCGCTACTCGTCTGAGTTCTTTTCTTATTCAGGGCCAGGGGACATAATATTGGTTGACACGCAAGATGCTTTACTTACTCAGATATTTTGGATAATGCGCAAGTCAATGATACAACTCTGGTCCAGATATTGTCCAGTGCTTACATTACAGCAAAGTTGGTTATCTGCGAATATACAGTATGGGAATACTTTGGCCTTACTGTTTGCTTTATAATGTATTTCTATTCTGATGAACTGCTTCTTTGGTGAAATGGTCCAGGGGAGATCAGGGTCAAGACTTCATAAAGGGATCTGGATCTGACAAGGTCTTATCAAGCTTACACCTGCCATTGGAGGCATAGGGAGCCTGAATGAGGTGCAGAGAACTTGATCAGTGCTGTTCCTGCAGTGAACAAGAACTGCCTACGCTGAATGTGGATAGCTGTATGGTCCCCTAAGTGCACAGTCTCTTTTCAGTCCTGAGGCTATGCTCCTAAACGGGGTGCACTGTAGTATAATCTTTGGGTCCCGTGCTGCAAACATGTCATACTGGACAGGGGGCTCACTGGAATTAGCCTCATCGGATGTGTCCAGACAAGCATGGATGTGCACAATGTGGTGCTGCAGACCCACAATTATGAGTGCTGCATGTGCAGGTGTTCCCCGCACTACCAATTTGCATCATGGGGAAAGGGCAGGATCCCAGTGTCAAAAACCCCACACCTTGAAGTGGGGTAGTGCATGTGGAGGCAGCATGCACCACTGGAAACTGGAGCCATACTCCAGCTGTCGGCCGGGCTCCATGCTGCCAGATTGCCAGGACCCCAGGTGAGGCTGCTAGGGACAGCCTAGGTGCTGGTGCTTGCTTCCTGTACCCCACCCAGGGCAGCATGCCATGCACCTGAGCACACATGCACAAGTGTTTCCTGGGAGACAAGCAGCAGTGGCACATATTGTGCCACTGCTGTTTGTCCCCAGGGAAATGCACGTTACCTCTCATGGGGATGCATCCATTGACTGCAAAGGAGTGATTTGGCCTGAGTGCTGGGGGGGTAGGCTGGGGTTACTAAATATAAGATACAGCTACTCCTTGCTTACTTTTTCCATACTTGAAAAATGCGTCTTTAAGCGAAACGATGTTAAGCGAATCCAATTACGTCGTAGTAGTTACTTACTAGCAGGCAACGGCCAAACAACGTGATAACCGAACATTGCATGACTTTAAACAAGTATGTTGGCAGAGCCAATCGCACCTTGTCATGCATGTGTAGGTGCTTCACTAACAGGTCCAGGGAAGTGGTTCTTCCCCTCTGTGCGGCACTGGTCAGACAGCAGCTGGAGTACTATGTCCAGTTCTGGATGCCGCAGTTCAAGCAAGATGTGGACACCCTGGAGAGTGCCCAAAGAAGGGCTACTCGCCTGATTAGAGGCCTGCAAGGAAGGCCCTGAGAGGAAAGCCTAAGGGACCTTAACCTCTTCAGCCTCTCCAAGAGAAGGCTGAGGGGGGGACCTTGTGGCAGCGTACAAATTCATAAGGGGAGAGCAACATGAAGTAGGCGACGATCTGTTCACCAGGGCCCCCCCTGGAATGACGAGGAACAATGGCCGTAAACTATCGGAGAGAAGGTCTAGGCTGGATATTAGGAGACAGTTCTTCATGGTCAGGGTTGCCAGAATCTGGAACGGGCTCCCAAGGGAGGTGGTGCTTGCCCCATCCTTGGGGGTCTTCAAGAGGAGACTGGGCAGGTACCTGGCTGGGATCACATGCCCCCAGGGTTGGTGATTTTTCTTTCTTTTTTTTTTTTTTTGCCTGCCAGGGGCAGGGGTCAGACTAGATGCCCCACTGAGGTCCCTTCTGACTCTATGAATGTATATTTTCTAATAGATCAGTGATGTATTGGGCTGTCCTGGGGCGGGGGCGGGAAATCAGGGCAACTGCCCCAGGCCCCACACTTTGGGGGGTCCTGAGGAGCTGGGCGGAGTGGCCATGGCGACTCTGCGCTGCTACCACCTACTTTTCCGTCTGGCCGTTGGCTACCTCTCCCCCTCCCCAGTGGGAGGTGTGCTGGCAGCTTCTTCACATCCAGGGTGTCTGGGATCAGGGTGGGGGTGGGTCCCTGCATGAGCTGATTTGCTCTGGGACTCTCACCCTCCTAAGGTTGGCTCTGGAGATGTAATAATGAAAAAACGTTAACCGGGACAACGTTAAGTGAGGAGTGCCTGCAGATTGGCCGACTTGGATCGAGGGAGAAGTTTCCTTGTATTTACTGTGGGACAAGTGTATGCGCATGAGCAATTACCACAGAGTAGCTGCTGCTCTGTAAGTTCTTCCCCTAGCTTATCTTGCGATACCTTATTTATATGCCTATAATCCTCGACTAGTAAATAGAGCAATCAGTGGTAAATGTGTATACATTTATCTCTCTATTAACTTCTTTTGTGTGTATTAAGCAGACAAGCCCCTGCATAAAAAGTGTTATTAGAATTGCAAAGGCAGGTATTAAAAAGATCAGACAAAGCAAAGGCAGGGGAAATCTAATTCTCCATGGAGGCATTCACTGCCTTAGCCAAAAGAGTGCACCTGCAATTCCCTGCTTTTATTCATTGTCCCCTTCTCAATCCCAGAACCACTGAAACACTTGCTTTGCCAGAGATCTGTAATTCATTTAAGAGCAGGTCCCATCTCACCCAGTGGAAGAAGTAAATGTTGTAATAATAATAATAATAATAAAAAAAAAGTATGGATCTGCAATTATGTAATTCAAGACTGTACTGTAATGTAGATGCAGAAGGAGAGAATTGGGGCTTCACAGGCAAATTCAGGGTGGTTGACTTGGCCGCTTCTGTAGTCTCTTAACTCCTGCTTTGCATTTAGATGGCATGGGTTTTTAGATTTGGAAAAACCAAGACAAACTGAAAAACAGGCATCCCATCCTGTTTTGTATCTGTACTTAGTTCTGGAATCTGTAGGTTCAGTAAGTAAATCTGTCTCTTGAGCTAATGGAGTAATGAACAGCCATTGTAGGCTGTGATTCTCTGTGGATGAATGCTAGTGGGGGCTGATAATTTGACCTTGGGTTTTAGAGCTGTACTAATAGTAGCAAGTGGAAGGTGAAACTCAGGAATTGTGGATTCCATTCAAGGCTGTATTCTAGTAGCTGAATATTCCCAGTCTCCTTTGTCTCCCTCTTTCCCTCCCCACCAAGGTTGACTTCCTTCTCTATACGCTTCAGACTATACCCATCTCTCCCAAGCCTCTGGCTGTTCTTCCCAGTGCCATTGACTTCATCTTGCAAAGCTCCAGATTTTTCTCATTCAAGTCCATCTTCCATGCCCAACTTTTCATTGGTATCATCCTGTGAGCCTACCCATTGGCTTACTAACCACTCCTATTTTCCTCCTCAATTCTTTAAGTCCAAACCTCTTCCCCAGAAGTCCAATTCCTTGCCCCCATCCCCAACCTTGGTTTCACTCTCACTCCTATAAACTTCCTCTCAAACTGCTTCCCCATCTCTAAATCAGGCATTATCCTAAACCATAGGCACCTGGCTGGGTGATGCAACTGAATGTGCAAGAGCAACTCTCTATTTTCTGTTTCAGTGTTGAGCATCTCCCTGATGCAGCCTGCAGCAACCTAGAGGAAGAACAGCAGGGGTATTCTTACTTATGCCTTGACTCTAAGTCTAGTGCTTATGTAATGCTGTCAGCCTCACCTTTGATAACATATAACAGTGATGTGCATACATGTGCACACTTATACACACATGCATGCACATGTGCGCACATATATATACACACACTCATGAGTGCATTTGTGAATAAAGGAATGACGTTAGTGGTGCCAACAAAATTGCTAGTATGAATTATACCAGTTTACTTGGTGTCATCTAATATTACTTGGATGGCTGTTTCTGCAGGGCCAGAACCAAACCATCAGAGGGTTATATAAGTATTAAATTTGAGCCTTTTTCGGTATTGACTGTCGGACTTGTCTTTTGATTATGCAGCGACAGAGCCTTGCTATTAAATAGATTTCATAGACATTAGGGCTGGAAGGGACCTTGGAAGATCAAGTCCTGCTCGCTGCCCCAGGGGCAGGAAGTCAGCTGGGGTCATATGATCCCAGCAAGATAAACATTTGAATTTCTCTTGAAGGCATTCAAAGTAGTTGCTTGAACCACCTCTGGTGGCAGGTTATTCCAGACCTTGGGGGCTTGGACAGTAAAGAAGTTCTTCCTCATGTCCAGCCTGAACTGGTTTTGCAGGAGTTTTATAACCATTCGACCTTGTCATCCCTAGGGCGCTCTGGTGAACAAACTTTCCCCCAGATCCTGGTGGTCACCCTGATAAACTTATAGGTGGCCACCAGATCACCCCTGAGCCTGCGCTTTTCCAGGCTAAAGAGTCCCATGGCTCTCAGCCTGTCATCGTAAGATCTGTTTTCCTGACCTCTGATCATGAGCGTGGCTCTCCTCTGGACTCTCTCAAGCGTCTCCACATCCTTTTTGAATTGTGGAGCCCAAAACTGGATGCAGTACTCCAGCTGCGGCCTCACCAAGGCCGAGTACAAGGGAAGAATGACGTCCGAGATTTGCTTGAGAAGTATCTATGGATGCAAGCCAGCATCTTCCTGGCTTTACTAGCCGCAGCATCGCATTGCAGGCTCATGTTCATCTTGTTGTCAATCCTGACCCCCAAGTCCCTTTCATCCATAGTGCTAACCAGTGTAGCACCGCTGAGCCTATAAGGATGCTGCAGGTTTTTCCTCCCAAGGTGGAGATCCTTGCATTTTTTTGGTGTTAAACACCATCAGGTTCTCGTCTGTCCATTTCCTGAGCCTGTTAAGGCCACCCTGTCCTGTGTGGATGCTTTACCCCGAAGTTTGGTATCATTGGCAAATTTGGCCAGTCTGCTTCTGACTCCAATGTCCACAACATTAATGAAGTGGTTGAACAAAATAGGTCCAAGAACAGAGCCTTGAGTGACCCCACGGGTCACAGGACACCATGATGATTGACTTCTGTCAACCACCACCCTCTGGGTCTGACCACGGAGCCAACTACCTAGCCAGCGGATCATGGTGGACCCAAGGCCAGAGTTGGCCAGTTTTGCCAAGAGGTGAGCATGGGGTACCAGATGGAAAGCATTTTTTAAAGTGAAGATATATGACATCAATCTCTTCCCCCTAGTCCAGGTGATAGGTATACAAAATCATCTTCCTCTCATCTCATTCAATCCTATCAACATCATTACACCAAGACAAGAGAGTTATTTAGGATCCAGGTGCATATTCCTCAAAATAGTTTAACAATTTAAAGCAGTTAACATGGTGAACCTAACCGTTCCACCTCCACTCTACTATGTACATCGCAGATGCGACAGAGAGCCCTCAAAAACTTACAATCTGTGTAGAAGATGAGGCAATGCATAGATGCAAAGAGCTGAATAGGAAGCATTGGGCTAAATCGAGGATAACTATTTCCTTCTTTGAGAAGTCCTCTTAGACGGTGTCCAAAAATATGTTGTAAATGATAGCAAGCCTCTTCCTAATGTATATTGCAGTCCTAAGATTGACCATAAGAATGCTAGAGAAAGATATTCTTTCGATAGAGGTACAGCAAGAATGGGATATAGCAGTAAGTGAAGATCTAGGATTAGGTCACTCATTTTCTGAATTTAGAATGGGACACTTCCACCTCTTCAGCACACTCGGCCATTCCTGAACTCAGATCCCAGCTAAGCATGCTGCATGGGGGGCATGGGGACCTCTAGGCTGCTAGAAAAACAACCCCTATCATACCATCTACCTGGAGAGCACTCTCGCCACTATTTCATTCCCACTGAACATGGGAGAAAAGTGACTAAACAGATGGGAAGCCAGGCACAGGCATTTAAAACTGGACTGACCCAGCAAACATGGGATGTACCCTATCTAGGACAGACGTGTGCTCAGAAGCTCTCAAAGTCGGACTTTGGACTTTCAAATATCACTTTGCACACAAAGGTTTGGGGACAGGTTTTTAAGGGTATTTTCTTTTTCGGTTCAGGAAGAGGTATATAAGGGGAAGGGGACGGCAGTGGGGATCCTAGTCTAGGTGAAGGTTTGTGCTCTCTTTTTTCTCATTAAGTTGCTCCATTGCCTCTGGTGTTGGCTGTCTTGTGCCTGCCCATTCCACTATGTGAGTAATAGCAGCAGCCTATTAATATTCAGCTACTAGAAGCAGAGAGGGTCTTCTGTGGAGCTGATCTCAAGATTGCTGTCCTGACACCCACTGACTACACCCAAACTAGATTTGGTATTCCCTCTTGATGTCCAGTGGTCTGGCCTCAATTTGCACAGCTGTGACTCTACTGAATCCTTCTAATATTGTTGGGACTATTTATCTTGTAATATCTCAATACTGACTCCTGACAAACTGACACTGGTTCACAACAGATCTGCCAGCCCTCTGGCAGAAGAACCCCTGTTCCCCTTGGAAATATGCCTCCTCCATCAGATAGCTGATTTTTTGAGATAATGCAGGTCATGGATTCTCGAGAAAAATGGTCGCAAGCCAGTTTCAGGACACCACTATCACCTTCCCTTGCTTTACTGCTAGATGCAAGCATGTTTTATATGCTAATGATATGAAATGGGTTGGCTGGGAACCTCTGACCCAGGTTGTGACTAGGATCTTGTGGATTCTAAATGGGTTGGGAAAGGCAAAAATTAGAGGAGTTTTTTTTTTTTTTTAAATAATGAAGGTAGATATAGACCAAAAAATGGCTTTCTTATAAAATTATTATACTTGTTGGCTTGTAAATCACTATATCCTCTTTTTTTCAGGGCTGTCTACAGATAGATATCAACAAACCTTGAAAAACTATTGATTTATTTTTGCTATATATTATAGATGTGGTTTCCATAGCAGTTTCCCAAGAAGGCCAAAAAACAAAATGTTTGTTTAAAAGATCTGAAATACTCGGAAGCTTATTTTGAGGGCTCGCCTCTAGATTGTTTTGGGCTTTAGGAATGCAAAAGCAACCCCCTTTTAATGTTAACTAAGCTGAAGCGCATGTATGAAGCAAACAAGGATATTTCCTAAATGATACAGATGGTTAAAGACATGGTCCTTGCATTCATTTATGCTTACAGTATTACTCTACAGCTTTGCTTGCAAATTAAAGAAAAAATTTAAGGGTGTATGATGAGATAGAAACTCAACCAAAGCACTGTGATCACTGTAGGCAGCTTGTACTCTGAACCTGTTGCATTCACAAATCATACGGGGTGATGCAAAGGGGCTGTTTGTAGGGTAGCCCTATATAGGGTAATCCCCAGTGTCTGAAAATTAGCAGGCACCTGGCAGCCAGGGAGATGATAAAAAACCTAAATACTTATGTAGATTTTAAAAAGAGTTATTTTTCTGTAAAGAGAAAAGTTAAGTCTTCTGTCTTTGATGCATTCTAAATTATCCATGTCCCTCATTGATTTGATGGCAAAATGAATTTCTTCATCTCAATGATCATTGCGGTGTACTGTCAGATGGCTGTATTTCACCCAAAAGACGCCTACATTTCAGTAGATGCATAAATCTGGATTTTCTGTTTTTTGCAACAGCGATGCCTGCAGTCAGTCCTGCCTAAACAATCCTCCGTTTTTAATGTTATTACTTAGGATTTCTAACTTAAAGGAGTCTGTAACTAAACCACCGACTGCTGCACAATCCACCATTGCACGGCCCAGCTCTCCTCCCTGTGCCTCCAACTCAGCAATTTAGAGACTTCAGTACTTGCATACATCCCTTTGTGGGATTGGGACCCCAGTGTTCAGTGGCCATACTAGGGGTGGCTCCTAAATTGAAGGGGAAATTGCTGATTCAATGCTTTACATTTACCATGTACTTTAGACCATGGCTGGGCAGGAAACTCCCTTTTGTGGGATGAAACTGAGATCTTTAAACATGACTGAGAGCAAGACAAGCCAAAAGCTCGGGGCATAGGGCACTCCTATGGAGAACCAGGTTCTGGACTCTTGTTCTGCTTGCTTTGGAGCAGGGCCTGGAGAATGGGGCTCTGACATCCCCAGTGAGTTTCTGGAACGGGGACTCTGTCCCGTTTAAGCTTTGGGTTTGGGGACATTCCCCTCCTTGTCCCATGGTGTGGCCCCTTTCAGTGACTTGACGTATGGACGAGCAGTAGACAGCTAGAAAATAGAGACCAGGTGCTGATCAGTTTGCTGCCTGTATACCCTGACCCTTCCCACATGCATACCTGTGAGCCGGCTCTGGGAAGACAGTTTTTGGCAGCTGCTGGTTGAGAGATAGCCGACAGGGGGAAAGGAATAAGAGGAGGGTTGTGGATGGAGGTCAGAGGGAGTCATTGGGCAAAAGAACTAAAGGAATTAAAAAGTAAGACAGGACCACATCACTTCTCTACATTGTTGTAAGCAACGGGTGCATTCAACAGTGTCCATAATGTTCCCCACTGCTGTGTCTTTCCCACCCATTGAACACAAAATGGGTTTATTTCAAAGTTTCTCTTACTTTCTAAAATACCCTCAGACTTCACACTGAGATTCATAGAAGTTTGGGTCGAAAGGGACCTCAGTAGGTTATTGAGTCTGACCTCCTGCCCTGGGCAGGAAAGAGCAGGGGTGTCAGACAACCCCAGCTAGGTGCTTGTCCAGTCTGCCCTTGAAGACCCCCAAGGTAGACTCTTAGATGAAGAGTTGCGGTGCCTTAGGCCTGGAGCACTTTACTTGTCTTGACTTTTGTAATTAGTAAAGTATGTGCCTTAGGGTGGTTTGGATCTTGGGAGTATAAGAACGTGCCCATCATCCTTTGTAGTGGTAACATGGTATTTTACCAACAATAAATCACCACAGGTCTCACCTTCTCCATTCTCTTAATGCCCTTGCAAAGCAAAGCGGCTGGACTCACAAAGAGGAGAACGGCTAACAAGAGCAGTGCAATAAAAGCACCTACTGTTCTTTGTGATTGCTTTGACTTAAAGGAGCTCACTTGCATTTAAAGCTTCTCAATGCAATTGTGATTTTAAGATTAAGTTGGATCCGTTTGAGCTCAAAAAAAAGCAAATTGCAGAAACATTTCAAGGACAAAAGAGATTTTTTAGTAGCTTAGCTCCCTTTCCTTTCTAGCAGCTGCTTTCCCCCTGAATCTCCATTGCCCTTTCTTCAGAAGCTGCTTTTTATTTTGCTTCTCTACCCTGACCCTATTGATTGCTATGCTAGGAGCAGACGGGTTTAGAGAAGAGAACAATGCCATTTCATTGGGACTATGTTTTATACACATGATTTGTAAATTTAAAAACAAAATTTACCCCCCTTTAATAGCAAGTTTTGGCCACCTAGAAAATCCACAATAACATGCAGGCTGCTCTGTACGCAGGAACGATGGGGCTGCATTTCGGAGGCTCGTTTCCAAGATTTGTTTTGCTTCCTGAGAAACAGCTTGCCGCTTTTTCTTATGCTTGTACTAAGTGAATGTTTAAGGTTTTATGAGTCATTGTTCTTTAGCAAAGGATGTTTTATTTTCTTCCCTGGCCCTTGATTTTTTTGATGAATTCTGTGATGGAAAACAGACATGTATGGAAAAAACACTGAGGAAATGTCAGGCTATGTACCCTTTGATTTCTAGTCTGCTGGGGCAGGTAAACATGTTTTATAGTCCTGTAGAACAGCTTCTGAGAATAAATCACACCTGCTGAGCCCAAGCCTGATGACCAATGCTGGCAGGTGAACTGCAGTCTTAGTCATGTAAACCCTATGTGGCTCTACAGAGATACGGGACAACATTGTTCTCATTTGCACTCAGTGTTTCCCCTTTAATTGCTTGAACATTGATTTAAAATCTCAACTAGAAATGCAATAACCAGGTGATTTTCATAGTTTCTAAGGTTGGAAGGGACCTGAACAGATCACCAAGTCCACCCCCCTGGCCTGGGCAGGAATGAGTGCTGGGAGGTTTTGTTTTTTAATATCTCTGAGTGCACTTGTGTGTGTAAGTACCAAATAGTCCCAATCATATGAAAGAGCGCAGGTTAGTTGGTGAGTTGCCACTAAAATGAACTCCATTGACCCAAAGACGGTGGCCATTTCATGGCTGTAGCAAATGAAAATGAAGAGAAGCATCAAACTTTGGCCAAGAGGCTTCGGCTTGAACAACCACTACCCTGCCCTATCGGCAGCAAAAGAAAATAACATCAAGCATTGTTTAAAACATGTAAATGAGGTAAGCAAGGTTCTTTCGATAAATGTGATGTCTTTTATTAGACCAGCTAAAATAGCTGAAAAAAATTTCTTGACAGGCTTTTGGGTACAAACACCCTTCTTCAGGCAGAGGGAGATTTCATCAGGCAGATGCTCTGTCTGCATGAAGAAGGGTGTTTGCACCCGTAAGCTTGCAAAGAAGAATTTTTCCAACTATTTGAGTTGGTCTAATAAAAGATATCAAATTTACCCAAAGAAACTTGTCTGCCTATGTCCTTAGACCAACACAGCTACCACCAAACCCTCTGATAAATGAGCTGTGCTCTGGATTCAGCCCATGGACCCAACCCTGTGTCATTCATGTGGCCCCAGTGCCAGAGGAGTTGAGCTGCACTGTATTAATCCAACAAGCGTGATTCAGCTGGAGGCCTCTCACTTGGGGGAACTGCCCCCTTGTAAGGCAGCTAGTGTTTCTAATCCTCCTTTTTTGAGAAGAAGCAGCATTTCATCATTCATTGAAGGTACAAAAGAGACCAAAGAAAGGTAAATGAAATAAAGGCCTGTACACACATTTTTCTCTTTACCTAATCCTTCACGTTTCTTCAGCCTAACCTATCCCCACTTCTGGTTGGGAAAACCAGACTGTCTTCCTCTGTTTGCTGCTTCCATCCATTTGAATGTCAGCCCTGTTCTGCTGACAACCCGCTTATGCCCTTCTTCTTTATACCCACTATCTTTCACAGTTTAGTACCCACTTTGAACATAGTCTTTTATTCTGGGAAGCGTACTCCTCACCTGATTATGTGGAGCAGGGCAGCAGCAATTCTCACTACTAATGGCTTCCCTATTATATCCTCAAGTTTATTATAGCAACTTATTATTGCCACTGCCTTGTTATTTTAATATTCCTTTCCCCCTTTATGGCCTCCTTTGACTTATCCTACTTGATTGCAGGGAGTTAGTGTTGTGCAGGTAACCTGAAAGGGCGGTGGGGGGGGAATGGTACAAATGACAAGAGCTTGGCCAGATAGCAGCATTTGAGTTTACCTTTGTCATTTCAGAATTATAATAGAAATCATAACGGTGTGACACCTGAATTCATTTTAACAGAAGTTTGGTTCCATATATTGGAGTTTATGGATCTAGTACGAATAAAACAAGTAGGTCAGCAGTTATTTTCCATATATACAGTATCTGCAGGTGTAAATTTTTAAACGTGTGCATGCTCACATGCATGCATATGAACAAATATAAATATAAATAAAAGGATGTGGCTTTATATATACATGTATGCATAAAGCATGTATGTGTACTTGGGTATAAAACGTGTATATGTATGTATGCATAATATATACCTACAGACACAAATGTATGGTATGGTGATAGAGAGATAGATATAGAGATAGATAGATGGATGGATAGATGTATATAAAATACACTTAAAACTTCATGCTGCAGAACCTGTCACTCTTGAATCCCAGTCTGCAATGCATGTTTTTTCCAGCAGTGGCCAAAAAAAGGACATGAGCTGCTTGTGAAAAATGAGACTGTATGAGAAGGACAGCCATTTAAAAAAAAAAAAAAAAAGGCAAGAAAAAGAAAAAACAACAACTGTGTTTAAATCTTGTGGAATAAATAAACCAGTCACTTGGGAAACGTATAGTCAGGAGTGGGCAAATAGACTTATCAGGCAGCTACAGTGCATTGCTTCTTTGATAAATGTGCATGTAATAGACCATCAGAATCCTGCTTTGCCTTGCACGGATGTACAAGCGCCTGCCACACTTCTGGCCATGACGGGAGCAAGAGTCGTGAGCAGGCTCGTTACCTCTCCCATTGCAGAGGTAGGGCAGGATTGCAGATGAGAGCTTCTCTAACTTCTAATGGGGAAGTTGTTAATGCACTTGTTCACAGTCCATGGCCCCAGGGAATTGGTCACTTCTTACCCTCGCTTCCATGTCTTGTTAAGGAAGAAGAGCTCAAATTGATGCTTTTGAGGCATCCTTCTCCACGCTAATACAAGAGTTTTATATGGAGGGGAGTAGAGTGCATGGTTCGATTCAGTTGGGTCTGCCACATTTTGTCTGCGATATCCTTGGTATCATTCAGACTGCTTCTGAGAGCTGGCAGTCCATTAATGGCAAAGTCTTGGGAGGATGCAGGGAGTAATGAGCTCTTAGTTGGCCATAGGCCCTGATAAACCCTTAGCTTGGACCTGCTGCCACACTGCAGAATTGAAGAGCGCAGTTGTAGGTGTTGGGTTTTGCTTCCTGAAATCAACACTGGCAGAGCTCTTTTGAGGAAGAGACAAAATATTATCACTCTCTAACCTTAACTCCACCATAACCTCATCTGAGTGGCATTGAATCCCTTGTTGAGGGAAGTCAACGTTACTGAAAGCAGCAATCCTTTCCTTTTATTATTTTGGAATTAATTCTCTTCCCAGAAAACCTTCCCTCTCTTTTCTTGGGTGTCTTGGTAGGAGAGGGGAAAGAGGACAGGGGAAAGAGAATCGTATTACTCCACTGGCTTTTGGCCAAGAACTCGGGATTTTTGGTCTATATTCTATTCACTGTGTCAACCTGTGCTGTCTCTGGCCCTTGGATTCTGTAAAATGGGAATAATATTGTCTATCTCCATAGGTGATTATAATAGCTAAGCGGAGTTTGGCTAGTCCTGTGAGAACTTGCACTAATTCTGGTATATGTTTCAATTATTATGATCCAATCCTATGCAGCAGTGGTGTTCTGTCCTCAAGTCTAGTTCGACTTGAATGTATCATTATTGTCCTTTGGTACGATGCTTATCAAGTCCAAGTCGAGAAGACCCTTCTCCCAAAGAAAGGCTTCCATTGACCTCAGTGGGCTTTGTATGAATCCCAAAGTGCTGACCCAAAAAGGAGTGATTGATGTGAATTTGTTAAGCAAAATATTCCGAGTGCTTAAAATAGCTGTATATGTGTCGTTTAGGTGATGACCTGAAAAAATCATGTCGGAGGTACAGGGAACGGTCGAGTTTTCTGTGGAGCTACACAAATTCCATAATGTGGATCTCTTCCAGCGAGGGTGAGTTGGGAGTTTCTACTCATTGTTAGCTGTTTGCCTAAGAACCATTTGTGGGAAAAGGCTAGTGTTTTAAAACAAGTTGCTTCCTGCCAAATGCATTTGTACTTCATGTCATCTCTTGAGGGATGGAGGGAGGGAGATCATTCGTCTTTCATTGCTGTTAAAGATGATGGGCATGTTATTTCCATTTATCGTAAAGTCAGATGGGCTGAATTATTCAAATGATGCCATATAAAATCAGACTAAAGGCATTTAACCACCTGCCTATGCTTAGGCACAGTGACTGCTTTAACTCAGATGAGTTAGCAATCTTGCTCTGATATAAAAGACAGCTGCACTACACTCCATGTTAAATAATGTCTGTTTTGGGGTCAGCCAGAAGGCAAGGTAGATATGCACCTTTCCAGACTAAGCAGAGAAAGAATAGCGTGTGTATACACACATATACATGCATCTATGCATGTGTGTATATATAGAAAGAGTGATTGAGTGCGCACAGGTGTGTATATGTACACAGGAATATAAATGAAAGGAGGTGCATGCTCTCTATGTCTCTCTCTCTCTCTGTGTCTCTGTCTCTGTCTGTCTCTCTCTCTCTCTCTATATATATATATCTATATCTATATCTATATCATTTAGTCTATAAAGGTGCATATGTAACCTGTCTTCTAACTGACTTCAGGCTAACCCAACTAATGTCCTGTCTATTTTGGGGTTATGTGTGCAATAAGTACATTTTCCTGTTTAATGGACTTCTGTTGATTCAGAGACATTTAGAACTGAAGCAATAAATATTATTTTCTACATCCTAAACCTGTGTTTAGAACATCCGTGGTTTTCTTAACCCCTGTATAATATATACTGAGGCCCAACCCCTATTGCCTGTCTATTATTGTTACTTCTAAGTGACAGATTCCACTTCCTTACCTAGTCCTTGCCTGGCAGTGAGGAGGTGCGACACTTCTGGGGTTATTAGATGAGGGGATCCTCTAACAAAGTTGAACGAATGTTACTCTGTTTCTGTCATTTTTTGACCCCAGGTATTTCCCGTGATTCTTGTAATCAAGGCAAGGACCTATTTTCATGGTCTACTCAAAAAGGTTGTGAAGGTGTATACATTCAGGAGTCTTTGGGAGTGTGTTTTTTGGCAAGTGATCATTGCATGGTCTGGTGGGATTTTGTCTTTGGTTCACAAGTATCCATTGGTTGTTTCCTAAATACCCTCTATCCCATTTCACCCTCACATCTCAGTTGTTAGAGATGTCTTGGATCTCCAGGTAACTGCTACGTAAACTTTGGAACCGTTCAGGTGCTGGGTTAATTCAGTTACTCAG
This sequence comes from Crocodylus porosus, assembly GCF_001723895.1. Classification (NCBI taxonomy): domain Eukaryota; kingdom Metazoa; phylum Chordata; order Crocodylia; family Crocodylidae; genus Crocodylus; species Crocodylus porosus. The sequence goes on along the minus strand of NW_017728886.1, from coordinate 262,739,084 downwards.
AGCTGCCACCACTTGGAAATGGAGTGTAGTTTTTTTAGCTGTGATGGACTGTGAAATGTATTGTGAATCTGGTGGGAAAAGGTCTGTGTTCATGAGACTGCTCTGAAAAGTGAAACCACCAAGTCTCTATGAAGAAATTCTAGTTTAGATATGAACCAAAAATACTCTTTGTGGCAAGTTCTTTGCTCCTGAGAAATGTTCCACAGCTCCAAAAGATGCAAGCCAAATGTAGATCCAATGACTTCAGGGAGATTGAGATGTGGACTAGACTCATGGCTTGTAGCTACAATGATGACATATGATGTATTCTGTGAATGCAGTCATAGCTGAACTACTATATATGTGTGTCCATTGTTTCTATTTGCCAATTTGTAAATAAGCCTACAACTCAACCTAATGTCTTGAATATGAATTGATTTTCCTAGGAGTAAAATGTGATCATGAGAATGTGAGTTTAGCCCTAAACAGATTAAACAGTCTTCCCATTTTACTATAAAGTCACTTATGTTTTTATGGCATAATGAATATTTAAATTGTTTGGGGGTTTTTTTAATTCATTTTCTTTAAAAAAAAAAAAAAAAAAAAAAAGGTACCTGGATTCAGAGAAGGCAATTGCTTGTTGCTCTCTGTTGGTGCTTGCTACTTTTTATTCTGATAAATACTCTCTAATAATTGTTCATATTGCAGTAGTTTGGAAGGCGGCTGTATGCCTATTGTCTGCACGGACCCTCGAGGAAACCAAGTCGATACGTCACAAGGTGCATACATGTACTTAAATAAACAGAAACTTGAAATTATGGACCTTGCTGCTCCCACACAGAAAACAGTAACTATTCATACCACAATGAAGATACTGATGATGAAAAATGCAGTATTTTACTTGCCCACCCTCAAGGATCGTTTGCGCTGTGGATGAGTAGGAACTTTCGCTGCTGATAGGTGAACGTCTCGAGCCATCGCTTCAAGGGTGCTGCTGCTGCAGCCACGTGGAGCTGCCCTCTGTGCCTCTGTTTCCAGGTGACCCAGGTTGGGGTGGCTGCAAAAGGGACACTGCTTCCCAATCCAGCCTGACACGTGCCTCCTGGAAACAGTCACCTAGGGCAGGTACAGCGAGCCATGGAGGCAGTGGCAGCGTGAGAGCCACTTTCCAAGGGATTGATCTCCAGGCTGCCGTTCCCAGGTGGAGCTGACCTGTGCATCTCTGATTCAAGGAGGTGCTTGTGGGGCTACACCAGGAAGTGGTTGTAGCAAGAGGGGTCGCTCCTGCTTGCGTTAAATTTACCTGGTCAATAGGCTGAGGCAGTACACACATAGCTCTTAACTGGGATGTCATTAAACTCCGAATGGAGGCATGCTTTGAGCCCAAAATGGTTGAAAACTACTGGTCTCAAGTTGATTTTCAAGCAATAGGTGATTTATTTGAAAATCCCAGCTGTGTGCTACATAGAGCAACATGAAAAGAGTCCTTGAGCTGTGCAATAAAAGACCTGTTGTTACTGCCTGACAGTTGAAAGTACACAATATCCTGTATGATGGCTGACAGCATGAAGCTGTAGCCAGGTTTTCTGCATTTATTTCTGCAGCCATTCTGATTAGGTATAAAAACTGATGTGGGGGTGGATAAAAAGGTCCTTTATGCATCTTATAGATGGAGTTCAGATCCTAGAAAGCTCTGAAAAGAATGCAAAATTATTTGAACCCTACAGAAAGCTCCTACTGGCTTTTGTGGGTTTGCGAATAAGTTTTACGAAAACCTTTTTTTTTTTTCTTTTTAAATGAATGAGGAGACATTATGGTTGCATTGGGTGCTTTAGTTGACTCTGAATTGGTTTTCTTCTTTAGAAAAGGACAAATGCATTGCTTTCCTATAAAATAAATGCTTATTTCACCAGTCTGAGATCAAACTCAGCCTCAATACATTGCAGGGACGGATGTGAAAGGAGAATTATGACATTACTCAATCCAGTCCTCTCCACAGGATACAGAGAGCACAACGATATTTTTTTCTGACCAGCTGACATCTGTCACTTTCTCTGTGGCCCAACGATTAATATCTAGCATCCTTAGTTTTGAAAGAAGCCTGGCTACACCAAATAAGAGTATTAGGAAGACAGAGCACAAACCTTTAACGAAAGCACTCGGTTCATTTTATTGCTAGAAAAAGTTGCGATTCCGAGCAGAGAGCTGCATTCTGACTTTTTCATCTGTCTCTATGGCAGGGATGGGCAATTATTTGGGCTGGAGGACCACTTAGGGACTTTCAGTGAGCTGTTGCAATGCCAAGCCAGTGCCACTGACCCTCTACCCACAACAGCTCATCAAAACTCAATAAGCAGTAGACCACTAGACCGGTCTGGGGCACTGGGCAAATGAGGTCTTCATAGAGCGGGCAGGGAGTGCTCAGCCAGGTGGATGAAATGGGGCCATGGGTAGGCAGGGAGTGGCATCCGGGAACAGGGCAGGTGGGCAGGGCTGGGGCTGGGGCTGGGGTCGTGTGGTGGTCGCAGCATGGGGCTGGGACTCGGGGCAGAGCTGTGATCCACTCTCAGCACAGCCCCATGCTGTCGCCGCCCAGTGATCCCAGCCCCGGCCCTGTCCCTGCCCATCCATCCCATTCCTGGGTGCTGCTTCTCACCCGCGGCCCCATCCCATCTGTCCAGCAAGCATGCCCTGCTTGCAGGCGGCCTGTGCCGATCTCCTCGGAGACCCTGGCTGCCTGCCCGCTCTGTCCAGCACCCCAGTGGTGGGTGTGGGGCAGATGGGCTGGGGTGCTTCGGCAGTGGGATCGGGTCTGGCGCAGCGATGACCCTGGCAGTGGCAGCCAGAAGGAGCTGCCACCACTGAGGCTGCAAGGAAGAAAGTCTGGCTGCCATGTCGCCCCAGTCCTGCTGTGCTCCTGGGGCAGGGGAGACTGGCTGCGTGCGCCACAGCTCAAGGTGCTCCCTGCCACCGCTGGCTAGATAAAATCCCTTAATGAGCTGGATCTTGCCCACGGGCTGTATTTTGCCCACTCCTGCTCTATGGGGACCCGGGGAGGCAGGCATTGTTCTGGAAGTTGGGCTTCTCCCTTTGAACGCTTGCAGTAATACAGTAGAAGACTAAGCGCCCTCATCGGCTGGGGCTAAGCCCTGTGCGCTTGTTAAAATGTGTTGTTGAGTGGGAACTGCCAGGCATAATTACTACAATAATGTACAACAGCATTGCAGCTAAAATGCTGTTTCGTTCAGGATTAAATTTACCGGAACTCGGTTCGCTTGCAGAGGTAACAGTTATAGTGTAAAAGCTGAGGCAGGCTCCCAAGCTACAAACCCTCATTCCCAAACACTGCATTTTCAAGAACTTGAACATATAAGAGCATCTAGGAAGATATTTGTTCAAGCACTCGCAGAAAGCAAAAAACTTCCCAATCGGAGGAGCAAGATCTCCTTAGAGAACCTTAAAAGAAGGAAAAAAGCTAGATTGTGGAAACTATTAGTCAGGCTGAGCTTGACTGGACTGCAATGGACTGGAGTCTGGTTGTTCAGCCTTATATTGCCTGGGCTGCAGATCAGTTTGGGCTCCGGAAGCAGGAGTTTGTAAGGTGGTTCAGAAATCATCCTGTTTCTTGAGGTGCAGCGCAGGGAAGTTCTCACTCAATCGCAGGAGTCCGCCAGCCTAGTCTGAACTCAGTAATTTCTGCAGAACGCCTTGGCTCTGACATTCGCATCAGATCTTGTGGTGCGGGGGCAAATCTACCACTCCCTGTTACCATAACGAGTTTCTAATTACCCTTGCATCTTTTTATTTTGGTGCTTCTCCAGTTTTGCTGATTAATATTCCAAACATATGCTACCGATAGGTGATACTGAATTAATTTGTTTGCAGTCATTATTCTTCCTGTCTACATCCTGCATAATGATCTGAAGTTTTCTTACCTTCTCCGACACGGCATTTGTATCTTCACTTTTTAAACTCTTTATTTTTTACCATCCTTCCTATAGAGTTGGCATCCTTCTGGATGATTATATCTAGTTATTTAATGGCTTCTACCCTGTGATAACTGATTATATGTCAAGTATTAATGAATTAGTTCTCGCACTCTCCTAGTGACGTTATGCCAGGACGGTGGGAAGTGCAACCAAAGAGGAGCTTGACTAAACAGTGAAACTCTTCAAGAACATGAAATTTAAAAAGGAATTGTACAACATTAGAAACTCGTCCCTGTTGCTAAGCATGAGTATTAGAAGTATAGGGCAGACGTATAGGGAGAAAATCAGGAAGGTCAAGGCAAGAACTGAGATATAGGTAGAAAGGGATAAAGATGGTAACAAAGCTCCTCCTACCATAGTATGACAAGTATTATGTTCCTTTCTATACAGGAAAAGGAAGCTAATAATTAATAATGAAATGCTTTAATGCCTTTTTTACTTCAGTCTTCTCAGAAAAGATCAATTATCAGATGAGAAGGACAGTTGCTGGCAAGGAAAGAGGAGCAGGTATTTAGCCTTGAATAAAGATCATTTAGACAAGCTGGATGCTTTCAGTTCAGCAGGGCTGGATGGGGCACCATATTTACTCAAATCGAAGATACCCCTGATTGTAAGATGACCCTCTAATAGTTAGATTCAGTACAAAGAAAATGTATCAATTTGGGTTATAATTTTCAGGTAGAGAATCTAATTATTGGAGGTTTTGCCTTGAATTTGTCCTCTTCCCATTGCTACAGCAGGGAAAATAAATTTGGGAGGTCATGTAGCCCCTTTCTTTTTCTCCTTCTAGCACCTTCCCCCTCTCCTTACTATTGGATCCTGTCCTCCTGAGCATGTAAAAGGAAGAAACAAAGAATAATCTTGAAATTAAAATACTGTAGCATTTTGCGTATAGTACCCATAAACTTAGTTCATTCCAAATCAATGTATAGTATCTTTTTTGAAACTGCTGCATGTTTTAGCACAGGTGCTCCATAAACACACTTTTGAGCAACACATTTTACCTATGTTTGATGGTATGTGTGATATTAGTGCAAAGCCAAAGGAGGATTAAGCCAAAGCCAAGTAACCCAGAGGTGGAAAGTGAAATAAAGAGCCGAAAAGTAAGTCTAGAGACAGATGCAGAATGGGCAAAGGTGGAGAAGCAGAGAAGAAAGATGACAAAGAAGATGGGAGCAACAACTGAGACAGATGAGTCAGCAAAGAAGATGGCGGAGAGAGAAACAAAGCCACTGATGGGATGCAAGCAGGATCGATGATGGACAGATCTCAGTTCATAGAAAAAATACTATTTGAGATATTGGAGGTGCAGAGGGAACATCTCGCCAGCCTGATTGCTTTCCAAGGCAGAGAGACTTGGGTTTTACTTACTGGAACAGTGAAGCATCTGAAAACTACAGAAGATGATGGTCCTTGACTGTGCAGGATTGCGAAAGAAGAAGCGAGGAGTCCCTAAGATGGGGACTCTGGTGAGGAGGGTCCTATTCTGCAAGGGTCCCAAAGCCTATGCAAGAAAGGTCAGACCCCCTGAGGAACCTTGTGCATCAGAAAGGGACAGTGGGGAAGAAGAAGAGGGTGAGAGTGAGGGAGAAAGGATGGAGGAGACCCCACAGGAGGAAGGAAAGCAGAAAAAGGGGAGTGCAACTAAGAAGGCTCAGGAAGAAATGGGGGAAGGATAGTGGGGAACAAGAGTGAGCTTAGACGTGGAGGTGGTGGAGGGGGTGGGGACAAGGAAGAAATCAAACAAGCAGAAGAAATGAAGATGGAACAAATAGAAGAGCCCAGGAGCCAGGGAGGGAAAAGGAAGAAAACACAGGGGAAGCAAATGGGGAAAAATAAACCTGAAAATGAGGGAATGAGCCAAAGTCGGAGCCAGAGAGCAGCTTCCTGCCATTAATTTACTTAGGCTTCAGCCTGGAGGGGCAAGCTGGAGACAGGAAACAGTGGGAAGGTGGTAAAATGGCAACCTTCCTGAATGCAAAGGCAGTCAGGCAGCTTGCAAAAGTGACAGGTATGAGAGCTGGGAGAGGGAGGAGTCAACCGCAGTACATGCACATGGCTGCCAGGCAGCCTGGAGAGCAGCTTCTGCAAGTAAGTCTGGTGGGAGGGGAGGAAGTGGGGATTGAGGCTGCCGTGGGGAGGGAGGGAGTTGGGCAGGGCTGGGGCTGCTGCCCAGCCCAGGCAGTGCATGGGGCTCGGGGCCTAAATGCATGGCCACGGGGCTCAGGAGAGGATTTCATAGACATCAGGGCTGGAAGGGACCTCGGGAGATCATCGAGTCCAGCCCCCTGCCCAAAGGGCAGGAAGTCCGCTGGGGTCATAG
>NW_017728886.1:262725153-262732782 GCF_001723895.1 Crocodylus porosus | reverse complement strand
GCAGGTCAGCCAGCCTGGCTGAGAAGAGCCTCCTCCCCAGGGGAGAGAGGTGGAGGCCATCTCTTCCCAGCAGCTCACTGCCTCTCTCGCCAAGAGCATGGGATGATGGGCAGCTCTCCTGGGGAGCTGAGCGGGGGCTGGCTCTATACTTCTGTGCACACTCTTCTGGGGGGGGCAGTGGAGGCATGTGGACCTCAGATTTGACAGTGAATCATTATTACATATTCCAAGTGCTAGAAACAACAGGGTTCCTTGAAAAATACATATGTTGGATAAGGTTATTGTAGAGAAAAGCAGAGAGTCAAGTCTAAGTTAATAGCATCTAAGCAGGGCTTTAGAAAACCATATGGGATGAGACAAGTGTGCCCCTAGTATTTATGTGCAGCATTGAACTGTTAGCACAAAGAATAAGAAAAGACAAGGTCATAAACAGTAAAGATACTGGGAGGGGGAGAGGTAAAATGTATATTATACATGAATGATATAAATGTAGTAATTGGAGATAGACTTTCAATGGTAAAGGTGCTAAAGCATATATCAGTGTACAGAAAAGTGACAGGGGCTAAACTAAATAGATCAAAAAGCTCCATAACAGGAGTGGGAAACTGGAGGCATTCAGAGAAGTTGGGCCTTCAAATAAGAGAGAAATCAGGATGCTAGTGATCCAGATGGATGCTAAGGAGAAAGGTAATACAGCATGGGAAAAGGTGACAGAAAAGATGCAGCAAACACTTGGGTTATGGTCTAGAAGGGCGCTGTCCTTTGTTGGAAAAGTGGTAGTAGTTAAATTTGTTCTATATATGAGAATTACCAATAATCCCATATATATCTATATCTGCCAATTTATTCCAAGATGGCACCAGATAGCTAGCAAAAGTACAGAGGGAAATATGTATATTCTTCTGCAGTGCTAAAAGAGAGTGGTTGGCTAGGTCTGAACTCTACAAAGCTGGAGCGATGGGGAGGCTGCCGGACTTGGGATTGTTCATCTTTGTGAACTATGTAAGTGTGTTATTCAGGCCATAACAGAAGGAGAGGAGAAAGCAGCATGTGGCACCTGATTTCCTGCAGCTGCAGTTTTGAGGAAACGGGGTCTATATCAGACTTCTTTGAAGGCTTCTTGGGCATGGCAACTGCCAATTCATCGCATCAAGATAGAAGGTTTGACGCAGAGGTATAAAATAGGGAAGGTGGGGCTGGAGGTCCCGAAGGATGATAAGAAATTGGAGGGAGTGGTAAAGCAGAGAGACAGGATGGTGCCGCTGTGAAACGTCACAAGAGGAGAAGTGAAGGTGTGGGGAGTGGTTGGTGGGTAAACCATTAAAAGGGTGAACATGCTGATCTAGCATGTATGGTTATAAGATATCTTGCCTGTGATCAAGGTGCAACACAGATGGAGCTTGCTTATCAGGGTGCCCAAGGGAGAGATGCAGGGAAGACAAAATAGTGGGATGTGTTTTGGGAATGTACATATACTCCCAAAGTATACATGTGAGGGGTGTGGGAACGGGTCTGCCGCTTTCTGAGTGTTGCCAAAATAAACCTGTTATTCATGTGAGGGATGGTACTATATTGACTCATACCAAAGGGACTGGAGTAAATGTTAAAGACTTGACTAGCATGTGTTAAAACTAATTTATGGAGAGTAAGAAACCTCTGGATTTTGAAGGGGTTGGCTTTCCCTGAAAGAGAGTGCCTGAACTTGGAGCTGCAGAAACTGAAATACTACATTGTTTGGGACAAGGAAGAGATTGGAGAAGAAAAGGCGAAGGAGGAGTGGAGGAAAAAGGACAGGGCACACTCATTTCACTGAACGGAGAGAGGACTGATGGGAGGGGTGGAGAGGTTCTGGTGGTTGTGGAGGTAATGGTTTTTCATCAGGTTCTGTATGAAGAAAAAGAGCTCTAAGGCTTTTTGTGGCAAGTTGTTGTATGTTGTTTAAGAGCTTAATATATGTAGTAGCAAGTTTGGACATGTACTTGATTTTGCGATCTGAAGTCTTGGTAAAATGAAGATACTCAACATGGATGTCTGTATGTGAGCGGGGAGGCTGCTCTGATGCTCTGTAATTACAGTGTGTCGGAGCAGCCTCGATTAGTAGAGTCTGCTGGGACCTGGTAATTACCGTGCCCCAGCTGCGTCCTGGGTCTCATGTAGTGGCCTTCCCACACTTAAAAATGGTGGCAGGGGCACTTGAACTAAAGCTCATTTGACAAGCTTTAGTTCAAGCGCCCCCACTGCTATTTTTAAGCACAGGGACACTGATACGTGAGATGCTGCAGTGTTTTAATTGGAGTGGCTCTTGCAACCGCTCTAATTAAGGCACCACCCCTCTAATCCCAGAGCACATGTAAAAGTGCCTTATGTGAGGCTTTATAAGTGTAGGGTGATAAGTGTGTTTTAAATAAATAAGGTTCTCATCTGCATTGTTGCCCAATATGGGCCATGTGTTTTATAGCCACGCTCAGTAGTGGCTGCATTTAATCAACTTCATCGTTGGTTTTCAGTGCTGAGCACATAGTTGGTGATAGTGTATTTAATGAAATTTCCTTGCGTGCAATTATTAGACAAGGAGCTTTCTTCACATAGCAATTGTGGGAAACAACCTCGTCTTGTAGTTGAGTAAAGATGTTACATTGTAGAGGTAATCGGATGAAGCAATCACAGAGCCACTGGCTGCTACCTTTTTGAGAACTTGCACAGGTCGCATAAAGTCCCAGAAGCCTGAAAAATGGGCAAATACAGTAAGTATCCTTTGGTATTAGGAACGAGAAGGATACAAGAAATTACAAACCAGTCAGTCTAACCTAGGTGACCAGTGTGATTATTTAACATATCATCGAGGAATCTATCTCTTTAGTACCATGAGGACAAGATGATAAGGAAGTGCCAAAACAGATTTATCAAGATAAATTGCTTTAAACCCCTGATTTCCACCCCCATGACAAAATGCCAGGTTTTGCAGATGCTGGGAGAGCAGTAGATGTGATGCATCTCAATTTCGGCCAGATTCGGAAGCGCTCTCTCCCATGACATTTTCACAAGCAAGCTAAGGAAATGTGGTCTAGATGAAACTGGTACAAGGTAGGAAAAAATGTTACTTCTGGTTGGAAAAATGATACTAGTCTGTTCAGCACTGGTAAAGCTTCACCAGACATGCTGTGTTCATTTTTCTACGTCACGCTTTGTGAAAGAAGTGGACCCATTGGAGACTCCAGAGGTGTGGAACAAAGTTTATTAAAAGTCGAGAAAATGTAACATCTAAGAAAAGTTTGGAAGGACTGCAATGATATAGCTGAAGGAGGAGAAGACTAAAGAGGTAGGGATGAGAGGGATTTCATATCGCTTTTCAAGTATGGGAAGGATGTGTCTAAAAGAGGACAGTGATCTGCTGCTCAGCATGTACACTGGAGGAAGAATGAGTAATAGGCTGCAACTGCAACATGGGGAACTTAGTCTGACTGTTGGGAAGATCTGTATTTATGAGGGTAGTTAAAAACTGGAATGAATGATCTAGAGAGGCTGTGGAGAACTTTTTAGAAGGCAGGTTAGGCAAACGTACATATTCTTAGATGATTTAGAAAGGGATGATCTTGTCTCAAGCAAGGGGTTGGATTAGATGACCTCCCCGGTTGCCCTCCAGTCCTTTTTTTCCCTCTCTCACATCTATATGGGCAGATAGTAATGATAAACAGTGTCAAGCTTTAATATAACTTTTGGCATTGTTGGATCTCAAAGCACTTAACAAAGGGAGAGTCAGTTTTAGTGTCTCTATTTTTGACTTTAGGAAACTGAGGCTGAGTGAGGTGAAATAACTTGTCTAATATGCCACAGAAGGACCGTGGAGGGAGGGGAATAGACTGAGGCCGGGGTAAGCACCAAATACCCTTTTATTTTTATTTATTTTTTTTACTTTTCATTCTGTTTTGGAACAAAACCCCCCAGCGAAAGCAGTTCAGTATTTCTGGTTTGCAGGAAATTTGTAAGACGGAATAGTGTGTGTTCAGCAAAATGGAAATATTTCAACTTTTAAAGCCATTTTATTTTAAAATGCTATTTTTGGTTGTTTTTTTTCTTTTAATATTTTAAAACAACAATAACATGAAGAAATGCTCCATCTTGAGCACCTTGGAACAGATGATTTGCTGTTGTTACATGCAATTTTTTTCCAATCAGCTTTTAGGAGAATTAGTCTCTCCTCTGTATTTTATACCCTATGCCTGGGTGAGAGATGGAGGAGAAGAGAAATTAAATTACTTTGTAATGCATATTAGTGCTTACAGTATGCGTTGAAGAGAAGATTTTCAAAAAAAACCCCAAAGAGAGCAGTTAAGACTTATCAGAAGTTTTCCCATTGACTTGAGTAGCTTTGAATTGAGCGCTAAGGTCTTTCTCCTTGAAAGTCATTGACAACTAGGGGCTCTTTTCTGCGTGTGATTTTGAAAATCCTTCCCATGCCACAGTGTGGATGTCTCCTGATATGTACCCCATAAATCTAAAGAAATAAGGATGGGATTTTCACAGTATGAGCAGAGTTAGGCCAGCAGTGAGCATTTGGAAACCATACTTTATGCGGATAAAATAAAACTGACCAAGGGAAATGAGATGATCCTGGTAAAACCATTCATAGAAGTTCTAAGGGGTTCATTAACAAACCTGATTAATGGGCAATAAAGAAATGGCTAACGTTTAGTAAATAAATTATTTATGATGATACCGATGGGGATTCGTATATATGAACATTGTTATATATTATAATTAAAAACTGATGAATGCATTGATCATGTTCAAAATTGCCTCGTGGAGCCAGGGCAATTGAGAGTATTTCTTGAAACGAAAAATATTTGGGTATTTTTTGTTAATTTGTATAGTCTTCATTCCAGGCCTGCGTAGTGGGAATAGGTTCCAGTAACTTGCATGTTTCAAGTAGTGTTTTGTGCTGGATAGTTGTTATTAATGTTAATGACTGCTTATTCTGAAGCACAAACTCAACAGCGTCACTATTTATAGACATCAAAGGTTAAATGTTGTTGAAAATACTGTCGGGACAAAAATAGTCATTTGAAAGCAGTGCAAGCGTGCTGCCGTTTGATGCTCAAGTGCTGAGGGTTGAAAAATAAGTAATGCAATTTCTGGAGGGAAAACCAGTTTTCATTTCCTCCCTCCAAATTCTTTCCATCATGTGCAACTTAATAACTGGTGACAGGTATTTTCTCTAGTGAAATTAGCTAACCGATCCTGATATTCTTTAATAGAGTAGGAAATAAAATTATCCCCGACTGTCAGAGATCAATTAATTGACTTGTCTGGCTCTGTCAGGAGCAATTCTTTGGCACCTTTATTCTTACAATAGTTCAAAATGTATTTGCTGGACTTCTATATTAAAAACAAAACAAAACAAAAAACCGCACAGATAATAGCAGCTAGCAGGCACATGGGGTAAATAACTTTTCTGAGCGATTGATCAGGAAGGTAAAGGTCACAAGAAACGCAAATCAGTGCCCTAGTAATCGGATTCTGACTTAGAGGTATTTTAAACACAGGGAACATGGTGAGGAATAGGCAGAGTTGAATCTTGACACTCAGGAGAGATGAGTGAATTAATGCACAGTCAATCCTTTAGCTGCTAAACTTCAAACTGAATGCCTCAGAAACAGAAAAGTTTTGGCCGTGTATTTAATTCTGGTTTCTGTGGAGCCCATGCAGAATGGTAGCCTTCTATAATTACCATGGAGACCTATGAACTGCTCTCCTGGGTTAGACCCATGGGCCATCCTTTCAAGGATCTTTCTCTTCAACAGTAGCAAGTGCCAGACAACAGTAACTCATTCCATCATCTCTGGCTAGCTATATCCCATCTCAGAGAATGACTTGGCAGTGTAACATTTGTCTTGGTAATCTACCAGCCACACTGATGATTTGACAGGAAAGACTCATAAACTTCCAAAGATCAGCAGCGTTTTGCCTAGACACCAATGATTTAGGGAGGCTGTGAACTCCTATTATTGAGAGTTGCATTTGACCATCCAAAGTGGCCCCCAAATGGGCATCCATCCCCCTGTTCCCAACTGGCCACATGCATCTCTGGTTTTCGGCCACTCTGTGCCAGATAGAGAGATGGAAACTTGAGTGCCGGTAGTGGAAAACCAAAAGTTGCTACAAATGGGACAAAGCACAAATTCATCTAAGCCTGTGAAAAGAAAACCTTTGGATTTAGCCTCCACTGAAGCTGTCAACTTGAGCCCAAAGGACTTACCCATGATTGTGAACAGCTTCAACAATCCTGGGTGCCAATATCCTGCATCAGAGCAGAGATGTAAATGTTGTGAAGAACTCAACTTTTCTGAACAGTTTATATGCATTCAGAAAGGCTTCTCACTAGTTTACTTCCAGGCCTCCTAAACCCACCCCCAATAACCCACTGGCCTTCCTGCAGTTCAAACCATTCACTCATCAAGATGATCTGTGCAATCCTGAAAGAGTCTCATCCCAAGACTTATGAATCCAGCTCAGGCCCCTCCTTGTGAGTAGTACCACTCATGGCTGAAATCTTTACATCCTTTACTAGAGAAGGACCATTCTTCTTCAAATGAGCAATATTTCAACATGTAAGAAACCTTTCCTGGATCCATCAGTTCTAGCTGGCTACTGCCTATGGTCAAGCCTTCTGTTCCTGAACATAGTCATGGAGATGATAATCAAAAGCCAACTTCAAGTTCCTCTATTAGAAGCCAGTGTTGTAGACTGAATCATTGACAATTCAGGCCAGGTCAAGCATCTGAAGCCATTTTGATGGCACTGGATAATTTTCTGCTATTAGTGGACACTGTTGACATGTAGGATCATTGCCTTTGAGTTCAACATTGTAGACCCTAAAATACCATTGTTTAATAGGATACTTGGAACACTTATAAAAGGTCTGGAGTGGTGCATCCAAAGAGAAGTAATGAAAACTGTTCCTCCTCAGGTACCCTTCTTGCATGCAAAGTCCCCCAATAATCAACTTTTTTTTTTCTGTTTCTTTATGATGACTTTATCAGGGCTGACCAACCTGCAGCACGTGTGCCATTAATGACACATAAGGTTTCTTAGTTTCATAGTTCATAGGGTTAGAAGGGACCTGAGCAGATCATCATGTCCGACCTCCTGCCATGGCAGGAAAGAGTACTGGGGTCAAACGACCGCGGCAAGGTGATTGTCTAGCTTTGTCTTAAAGACCCCCAGGGTAGGAGCCAGCACGACTTCGCTTGGAAGTTGGTTCCAGATCCTAGCTGCCCTGAAAGTGAAGCAGCACCTTCTGACGTCTAATCTGAATTTACCCTCTGCCAGCTTGTGACTGTTGTTTCTAGTCACTCCTGGCAGTGCTTGGGGGAACAGGGACTCCCCCAGTGCCTCCTGGTCCCTCTTACTAGTTTGTAACAGGCCACTAGATCCCCCCTCCACCTTCTCTGGTGGAGGCTGAACAGGTTCAGGTCCCATAGCTTCTCCTCGTAGGGGCCCTGCTGCCCCCTGATCATGCGAGTGGCCTCCTCTGGACCTCTCCATGCTGTCGACATCCCTCTTGAAGTGTGGCGCCCAGAACTGGACGCAGTACTCCAGCTGCGGCCTGACCAGTGCTGCATAGAGGGG
>NW_017728886.1:262721100-262724458 GCF_001723895.1 Crocodylus porosus | reverse complement strand
GGGTCCCGCAATGACCTCAGCTAATTCCCTCAGCACTCTGGGGTGGAGATCATCCGGACCAGCTGATTTAAATACATCCAGTCCCTCCAGAAGTTCCCTGACTAGATCCTTACTGACCCTTGGCCTAGGTGTGCCGCCCCTGGGGCCTGAAGGTCTCTGTGTGTGGCAGGTTGCACAGGCAGCATGCTGGTGAGAGAAAGCGGTGCAGTACATCTGGCAGGGGAAAGGGACCAGTATGACACTCGGGCAGAGTGCAGGTCTAATTGGTGCCATGCCTGCCAAAAAGTTTGGCCCCCACTGCTCTTTATGTAGTCACTTGTTGAACTGGTCAGCCAATTAAGTGCCAGCAATATGCAGATAAATAACACTTTGTACTTCCACTTATGGCTGTATCACTGCCACGGAGATGACTCTTTACTGGGACAACATCACCTCCAGGGTGAAGAACTTGGAGTGCTCTGAACCTTTGTTAAGCAGACTGGTAAGGACTGATTCAAAACACACTGGCTGCAGTGAAAGACTTTCCAAGGACTAAATCAACTTCAGATCAGCCCCCTGGTTTGAGCAGCATGTCTGAACTTGAGCGCCTTCAAGTGACTAAGAAGTGGCTACAATATAGCAAAGGGATGCTTGAGGAAACTTTTACTTTGATTTCCTGTATGATTTTGGGGTTGCCATAACTTGTCTGGGACCCCGCATTTCTATCTGTAACATGGAAACAAGGCTTACTAGAGGCCTTCAAGTGCGTCGGAGGAGAGTGGCAGTGTGGATACTGATGGCAATCTTGATAGGGCTGCAGGGAACTAAACTTTACCACGTCAAGTTTGACGCTAGCTCCATATCATACTGCAGCTACAGACATGATATCCCTAAATGCACAGCTGGGCATCTGTACCTGGGCTCACCCATTTCAGTGGTATTAAATCTTAGACTTTGAATATAGGTCTTCCGATCTGTAGCACATTTCTTAAAGCCCCAGTGCTTGGAGGAAGGTGAATGTGTTAGATTCTGAATGTGCTTTTGTGAAGCCCTGTGTGTTTTGAAGGCCTGTCTTGTGTTTTGAATTCTTTGGACTTGCAGGAGTAGTGCTGGTTCGTGAAGCCAGATGAGTGGTTTGTGAAGTGCTTTCTGATCTTTTTCATGAAGTTTGCAAATTAATGTTTTTTTGTTAAATATTCTCTCATCGGTAATAAATGCCTCCTGGAAATGCTAAATGTTGTCTTACTGTCTTAAAGGCTCTTTGCTGTGTATGCTCTCCTTTAACAAAGCCAGATCACTGTTGTTATTGGCTGGCCAGAGAGCAAACCTTTGCTCCCTAAACAGCACTCATGTCCCTCTTATAAAGAAATAAAATGCCACACAACCAAAGTGACACTTACATTGCTGCTGTGATGACCTTCTACGTGAATTATGTCCAACGGCAGCTACAGATTCACCTAAAGTGACATACGTTTGTACAGTTACACTTTGACCATTGGCTCTAGTTCTTAATTGACAGAGTTAGAGGAGCAGAGATGTCCACAGCCGGCAGTCATTCTGCATGTGTAGGGTAGTGGGGGAAAGTGAAGTCAAGCAGTAGACTTATAACATGGCATGCGTTTATGTGGTTTAGCATCTTGTTACTTTAAAAAAACAAATTGAATGAGACTTTTTTTAAGCACTGCCTTTAATGGAGAACAAGCTGGAAATACGACTTCAGCACAAGCAGTTGATGCACTTCCTCTAAATGAAAAGAGAAATAGTACCAAGGATATATTAACTAAATGAGCATCTCTGATCATGGAATAAGGATGATATTCATCAGAGAACTTATTGGCTCCTCATAAGTGACGGAGATGGAATTTGAGGCTATTTTTAGCATTTGCCTGCAGTAGTAATAGTGCTGCTTAGCACCTTTTTTTTCTTTTCCTCCCTTTCCTAAGCACTTCAAGAAACGATAGTTAATTGAGGCGCAAACGTTATCTGCCCTCGGAACGTGTTATCACGTTGTTGCACCCTGTGTGCGTCTCTAGAGGGAAAGGCATAACCACCCCCTGCAAATACGACATTGAAATATAGGGAAAACAGCCAGCCAAGTCTTGAGTTGTGGTTCCTTCATGTTCTTATAACCGTACAAAGAGTACAGGGTTCATTCTTAGGAGAGCATCCAAAGAGTGTCCCTGCACCGGGGGAATCTTGGGGGTAGCATAAAGCCAGCAGAGGCACGCTATGCAATCACTCTAACCCTATGGGTCTTGCCTGTGTAGCCCAGGAGAACATGAGGCCGGTGAGCTGTGTTTTACTCATCTACAGCCGTTCAAGTGGTCACTAGGGATCCCCTCCAGCCTCCTCTAATTATAGCTCCTCTAATGGCAGAGTGGCTTGGCAGAGGATGAGGGGAGCCAAAAGGTAGACAAGTCTTATCTTTTTCAACAAATACCCTGGTGATCCTGCACCAAGCACACCTTTATTCTTCCCTGGTCCCAGTTGTGGATTGTGTGCATCCTCTTACATGTCCTGAAAGTAAATGCCACACTTAAAATATTTCTAGCATCCAGGAAAACAAAATTCAATTCTTTTGGTGATATTTTTCTCCCTCTGTGGTATTTGAAAACCTTAATAACCCGAAGCCAAAATTGTTTTCGGTGTCCGAAGATAGACACCTAAAAACATTGTGTTTGGTCCAAAGTAAAGTCCCTGATAAGCGGTATCCAAGAGCATCCATTAATTGCATAGATTCCCTTAATCTGTTCCAACTGAAACTTTCCCTAAAGGTGTACGTACGTTCTTGGTACATCAAATGAAAGCCTACGCTTTCTTGAATTGAAAGCTTGATCAACTTTTTGATGGTGATCAAAGCTACTCTGATATTCCCGAGCATAATAAGTTTAATTTAAAACCCTCTGCCTGCAATATTTTCAGAAAGCTTTTCATTTTCTGAATTGTATTAATAAGAATGCATAAAACACCTTCCAATTAAATGCCGACTGCTTTGAAGAACGTCTTGTAATGATCAATTGCTAGTGATATGGGCTGGTTGAATAAACTGACGTTTGGATGAATGACTAGTGAGCATTAAAAAGCTTTGGCTAAGCTCCAAAGGGTGTTGTTTTTTCTGTTTGGTTTTGTTTTTTTTTCCCTAGGCCATATACAAATGTTATCATCTGATGGCTATTACTTATTATTCCACTTCCTGAAAACAGCTGGGTCTTTGTGACCATTTGCCTTTTCCTCACCTAATGTTTCATAGATTCATAGATGCTAGGGTTGGAAGGGACCTCAATGGATCATCGAGTCCGACCCCCTGCATAAGCAGGAAAGAGTGCTGGGCCTACATTACCCCAGCTAGATACACATCCAACCTTCTCTTGAATACCCC
>NW_017728886.1:262714798-262720455 GCF_001723895.1 Crocodylus porosus | reverse complement strand
AGAGACTTGTCATGCCTCTCGCTTAGGAACACTGAGGCGAAGAACTCGTTGAGGAGTTCAGCCTTGTCCCCTCTGTCCGTCACCAATTGTTTCTGCCCATTTAGCAGGGGTCCTATTCCTCCCTGGGCCTTCCTTTTACTCCCTAATGTTGTCCATCTGGCTTTCCACAATCCAACGTACTGTATTTTAGTGTATCTTTCCATAATGCGCACGCAATTTCTTGATTCTTGCTGCCTTTGTAGCCTCAGTTCTGTGACTTCTGAAGCTTGCTTGAAACAGCCTCTAGGTAACATGAGAGCTCTTGGTATGAACAGAGCTCTGTAAGAGTGATCACACTTTTCCTCCTAGGATTTCAATTCTCTTCATATTTCCTACTTACTCTTCACACTCTTCTCTCATGCCCTTGAGTGCCTGTAGGAAAACATGTTTTCCCATTTTATAGATGGAAAAACTGAGTCTGGGATGTTACAAGCCCAGAATTATACAAAATGAAAGTTTGGGGTACAGTTGATCCTCTGTATAATGTGAGACGAGTGGAAATAAAGGAAAGCATTCTGTTTATTTATTCTGCACTGGTGAGGCCTCACCTAGAGTCCTATGTCCAGGTTTGGGCTCCACACTTTGAGAGATGTGGACAAATTAGAAAGAGTCCAGCAAAAAAGGCCTGAAAAACCCAAGGGAAATATGAGAGATTATTTATTTGGAGAAGAGAAGATTGAGTGTGGATTTGATAAACTTCTTAAAATACCTGAAGGGCAGTTATACAAAGGATGGCGATAGTCTTTTCTCCGTGGCTGTAAGAGAGAGGATTAGAAACCATGGCCTTAAATTACAGAAGAGGATATGTCAGTTGGAGTTTAGGAAAGTGGTTAAGCAATGGAATATTATCCACCCCTGGACATTTGTCAAAAGCAGGTTGGAGAGCCGCTTGACTTGTATGGTCAGGGTTGATCTTGTCTTGAGCACAGGGCTGGACTAGATGACCTTATGAGGTCCCTTCCCTGATGGTGCCTGCCATGCCTACTTTAAGCAGAGGATCAGAATCACTTGCCTGATTTTTCCAGAGGTCGCACTGGGTTTCGCTGGGAGGCAAGTCCCAACTATCTCCTGTTTTAAAGGCTGCAGAGGACTCTAGTCTTTCTTTAATCACTCAGCAACTCTCTAATAAGCTTATGTGTTCAAGCAAAATGAGTTGAACACACTGATAGTCTACGGTTCCTGCAGTGAGATGAGCAGATTTCTTTTCCCCACTCTGTCACTCAGCCCTGAGTCTTTGGTGTGTAGTCTTCCAGATCAGAAAGTCAGTGCAACTATACCAGCCCAGGGCTTAGGACTGGAGCAGGACAACTGTCTGTGTGGCCCAGGCGGGTGAGGAGGAATATGACAATCCACCATGGTCTAAAGCTAACTCTCAGTCTCTAAGCCACATGTGTGATTGAGATAACCGTGTTCTCCAGAAGTTTTTTTTCTCTTTTGCTATTACAGAGGCCGAATTTCAACCTCCTGCCTATCTTAAAGTTGTCTGGAACTGTTTCCAGTGTGAATAAAAATGGCCTTTGTCCCTATATTGTGGAACTCATTATCTCATATCTTCAGCTTCCCGGTAGGGTATGAACCAGGACTGCTGAGCCACTGAAGAACTGCCTCTGTCATGCACCCCCAAACTATGCTTTTGCTATTCAGAGAGGAAAGGATCATTTGGTGGTTGGAGTATTTATCTGAGATAGTAGCCTTCTAGTCAAATCTCTTCAATAGATGTGAACTAATTAGTCTTTGCTTCAGTTCCCTCGCTACAAAATACCGAGCATACCCCTACCTCAGAAAAGTGCTTTAGAGTATAAACAGAGGTCTCCCTCACTTAATGCGGGTTCTGTATGTGCGAGTCTGCTCTTACACAATGACCCTTTTTCTACTAAAAATTCATTATATATGAGGTAAATTCATTCTTATGCGATTGGTGTGGTGGAAGCCTGCAGTCACCTGTTTTGTGCGGTGTTTTGTGGGAGTGATGTGTGCCAAAATATAGTCTTCTGCAAAGTATAGTCTCCGGTGTGGATCCGTCTTCCTCGGTCACTGTCTACAACATGTATTTCTGTAGTTGCCGTCCCCGTTATGGCATCTAAGTGCCCCACTATTTTATCTCCTACCCCTCTCTCTGGCCTATCAATGAAACCTTCACCACCCTCTCTTCACACCAGCTAAGCATTCACCACCACCCTATGCTTGTGTGCACTGTCTGCTGTAGGTGAGTACCAAAAATTGCCTTTTAAAAGTGATAGAAATGTGTCTGGAGGTCAGCACAGGGAAGGTCTTGGAACGTATCCCTATTTGTTACATTGTGAAGTGGGTTCCCTTTATTCGAATTTGAGTTACGTGGCGTTTTCCAGGAACACATGTACAGCATAAAGCGAGGGAAACCTGAACACTAAAAGATTGTGGGGTGCTTAGGCACAACCATATATGTACAATAAATAATGCCTACCCAATGGTATCTTTGGTCCACATTGTCAAGAGTGACCACGGCTCTTGGATGAGAGGTTGCCTTGAAATTTGAGGCATGCTGGAGTCTGACTTTACATTAAGTAATTTTTTTTCAGGCCTTTTTGGGAATTGGATCTCTTGTAGGTATTTCAAAGTAGTCGTTCAAAATCCCTACTCGCTTCAGAAAATATTTTTTTTTTTAGTTATGTTAGAGTGAAAACCTCTTGCACAACAGTTTCAGTTTAATTTGAGGAGGCTTGAGAAGGAATCAAGCTGTTTGGTATGTATGCTGCAAGCAAGAATTGGAGGCACAAATGAAAAGAAAGGTCCTTTGTCCTTGTATTGTGGAGCTTGAATGTACAACATGTCTAGATAGAAGACCTCTTTTAGCAGTTTAATTACTTAAAGTGCTTGCTGCCGTGGCAGTACGTTAACAAATGCAGATCAGTTCTTCCATCAATCCATGTCTGTTTTGTTATTTGAGAACATCCATTCATCTGTGGGGATAACATCTGTCAAGAAAAGGTATTACACATAAAAAGCAACTGAAAAATGAATTGTTCTTGGTAATCTCATACCCATTTGGCTGTGCATGATAAATCTTTATGATGATGGCCTGGAAGAAATGAGAAGTTAGTTTACAATGGAATGGAAAATGCAGCTCCCCAGGATTGCAGCCAGTCAGCAATAGAAATGCTGAGGATGTTACATTTTATTTTCATTTATTTTATTTTTTTTGCTGACTGGCTTAATATAAGTTCTTTGGATTCTTGAGGTGTACATTTTCCACTCACAGACTAAACATTATAGAGCTGTAGAGGGAAGTACTTTCAATACAATTATTAAAAAACAGTGAAGTGAATTTATGGGAAGATTATGAAGATTAGGGCAGCCTTGCATAGTCAGTGGGTGAGTAAGGAAAAAGGGTACATGCTTGAAGAAGACCAGCGCTTGGGCTCTAACTGGTAATGGTGAAGTATTTAACATCTGGTGCATAACTGAGAATTCAGTTCTGGTGGATGTTGCTAAAAATGACACCTAACTAAAAATGAGCTTGGTTCTGTTTGAATGCAGACTTCAGCCTTTATGCATGCTTGCCAGTATGTCTGAGTGAACCAAATTGAAGTAATTCCCCTATCACAGGGGCACTGTGCAGATATAGTCATTAGAAAACTGAGGTGCTCCAGTACTACAGTAAAGGGAGCCATATAACAAGTTAATGTAGGGATAATAATCAAGAAAATTATTTTGGGGAAGTGAATTAATCAGCCTAATTTTCTCTCCATGGAATGTCTGGGCTTGGACCAAACTTTCTTAAATATTATCACTGAATCTTTTAACAAGTTTCTTGCTCAGTCTCACTGGTCCTTTTTTCACAGTCATTAGACTGTCTGAAATTTGGGCCACCCTCTGTATGTATATTGCTTGCAATATGTTGCATCTCTTCTCTGTGCTGAAGAATTTAACTCTGATAATCAGTAAGAGTGTTGGAAAAAGCCACTGTAGCTGTGACTTCAGGGAAAGGGCCTGGTTTAGGGCAGTGTAGGGGGAAATTAAATGATTTCTCTCTGGATAAAGTAACTCTTGTGACTCTAGTAGCCTAATAGATTAGACTATGCTTAGAATCAGTAGCTAACTGAGGGTTTTAAATGCAATGTTCTCTTTGATCCTGATCCTCTGTGGACCAAATAGGTTTGGTCAAAATTATCTCTATCTAATTATGTTGGCTCTGTTTTCAAATATAGCACAGGTATGCTGATTACTTTTATATCTTCAGCATAAGAAGTCGTAGGGTTGGAAGAGACTTCAAGGGTAACCTCGATGAACTCCCAGCACTGATACAGTGTTTGTTAATTTGCAATAATCCCCAGACCGCCCTGGCAGTGCGACTATCTAGTTTGCATTTGATTTTTCTTTCCAGGGTTTACCGCCTTACATCTGTCCTTTGTGGAGTTTCAGTTTGTCATCTGTATCTCAGTCCTCCAAAGCATAAATATTTCTTTGAATTTTTAAACTATCCTCCAAAGCATTCTCAGCCCTGCTTCCCGTTTGTTTTATAAATTTGAACATTATATGCTTTATTTCTGCATCCAATTTATCTATACATTATTAAACATTGGACCTGGAACAGACCCCACTGGAGACCGCCTCCAGTCTGATGTTGAGCTATTAGTAGTTAATCTTTGCAACACTTAGCTGTGTCATAATCATAAGGCTACAAAATGGTGTTCACTCTCTTTTCCTCTGCATATGCCTGTGCGTGTGTAGAGAGAGAGACAGACAGAGCAACCAGTGCAAACTTGCATGTTTAGGGTGTGTGTAACAGACAGATACATCTGACATGTAGCTATGTGTGTCTATCATATCTAGCTACATGTGTTTAAGATGGGTATATGTTAAACACATATTTATGTATGGTACACCCGCATAGATCGCTGGATAGATTCACTCTCTTTCCCTCTCCATACAGCAGTTTAAACATATAGATATGTTAAACACGTATACATCTGTAACCCTGGTCCACCATGCCGGGGCAGGCCTACTGCCCATTTCAGATCCCTGGGGTGCCAATGGCCTTGGTCTGTGTCCCAGTCCACCGAAGAACTGGTAGTTGTGTGTGTGTGTGTGTAAAAACTGCACTACTACAGTGGCTAACCCTATGGATGAAAGGGACTTGGGGGTCAGGATTGACCACAAGATGAACATGAGCCTGCAATGCGATGCTGCGGCTAGTAAAGCGACCAAAAAGCTGGCGTGCATCCATAGATGTGTCTATCATATGTAGATGCTTCTCAAGCAAATCTCAGGACGTCATTCTCCCCTTGTACTTGGCCTTGGTGAGGCCACAGCTGGAGTACTGCATCCAGTTTTAGGCTCCACAATTCAAAAAGGATGTGGAGAAGCTTGAGAGGGTGCAGAGGAGAGCCACGCGCATGATCAGAGGTCAGGAAAGCAGACCTTATGATGGCAGGCTGAGAGCCATGGGGCTTTTTAGCCTGGAAAAGCACAGGCTGAGGGGCAATCTGGTGGCCACCTATAAGTTTATCAGGGGTGACCACCAGTATCTGGGGGAACATTTGTTCACCAGAGCGCCCCGAGGGATGACGAGGTCGAAAGGTCATAAACTACTACAAGACCATTTCAAACTGGACATAAGGAAGAATTTCTTTACTGTC
>NW_017728886.1:262697562-262714528 GCF_001723895.1 Crocodylus porosus | reverse complement strand
GGGCGGGGCACAAGGCCAGAAGTGGCACTCTGTTCCTGGGCACCCCCTGCTCCCCCGTCATTCTTGAAGGGCAATTTGATATTGTATGTGTATATATGTATACAGTAGGCCCCCGATTTATGTGATTATTGCGTTCCGGGGGAATTTCGTGCAAGTTGAATTCACATAAGCCAGGACGACTTTCCGCATAGGAAATAATAGAATAGTGAGGGGTTGCTACCCCAGACATACCATAGTCATAGCTTTATCCCCCTTTTCTCAGTGGAATTGCCTTTAGGAGGGATGTCTAGCGTCTCACCTATGCATCTTGAGATGTCTGTAGTACAATGGTGGCACAGCTCTGCTTGCTTCTGCCTGCGAATCTTGTGAGGTGTTCATGTACGTACACGAATTCCATGACCGTTCATGTAGATATGTGAATGATGTGCATCTCGATGGGCATTTTTCAGTTTGGGCCCTAATAAAAAAATTGCGTAAACGCAAGATATGTGTAAGTCGGAATCACGTAGATCAAGGGTCTACTGTATATAATTGGTCTACGGAGAGGGGAATATCACTTTTTTTTAACCCCATGGTAGGTCGCTCGGGTTAGCAAGATCAGGATTTGGCTCAACAATTGCTGAATATCATATATGATAATATTATAAAATGAAATGCTATTGACCCACTGAAAGTTGAACAGCCTCAACAGGAAAAATTGAGAAAGCCAACCCAGAATGCCCTGAAGCCTCATGGCTGGATCACTGATGTGGAAATGAAGCTTGCAATTTCCGGCAGAAGGAGGAATTGAACTTGGGCCTCATAAATCCTGAGTATGTGGTGGTCCAAGCTGCTACCCATTCTTTCCCTCCCGTCCTATCTAGGTCACTTACTGGTATGTTTAAACCTCAGATTCTATGAATAATTGTGCCTGCAAGTATGCAGTTCAGATATTTGTGGTTGCTCAGAAGCTCCAATATTTCAGGAAGCGAAGCAGAAGGGGTGTGATCACAACCGACATAGATTAATTTTGTGTGTGTGAACAGATCTGTCACAAGGGGAGATGTGGCATTCACCTAGTTATGCTTTGGAAAACCATCATTGTATTTCAATGGCATTTAATAGTGCCAGCCCATAAAGCGCAACGGCCTGCCACTTACAGTTAATGGAGCAGTGCTGAACTAGAACGAGCCTACTACAGAGTAAATGGGATTGTCTGCAAAGTAAAGTACTGTCCACTGCATGGGTGATTGGTGCCTTCCGAGTCCGGGGGGGCACTGGATAGCCAATGGGGGGGTCCCCCAATGGCTGATCACAAAGCTGGAAGTGCACTTCTGGTTTCACCACCGGTGCCTCCAGGGGGTGCATGTGCACCCCCTATGCATTGCCAGGGGCCCACTGTGGGGAATGGAGGAGGGTGGGGGGGGGAGAGGAGGAGGAAGAGTGGAACCGAACCCTGGGGTTGCGGTTTTCTCCGAATTGAGGGGAATTCACCATGGGATGCTGTTCACTCCAGAGGGAAGACTTTTGATTATTGCTGGAGGTGGTTAGGTTCAGGAGTCTGTCTTGCACATAATCATAGTTGCCAAAATATCCCTCCTCACACCCATCAGCCATGTGTACTTAAACACCACCACCTTCTCTTAGTTCTCAGCTACTCTTTCGGGAATGGCAGGAGAGGGGGAATATGCACAGAAAGCCATGCTCTATGCTAGTCCGTAGGTTGGGGGTTGAGAAAAGGAAACCCTGAGCTCACTCAGAAGGCAATGGGCATGCACTGTAATGATCTTTGTGAAAGGGCTGGTGACGGGGCATCGTTCGACAGCCTGTGTAGAAGGGTCTTGTATTGTGCTAGTCAGAGAGGGAGGTGATCTGTCAGTCATTTCCATTCATGTGTTACATGTTCTGCTGTTTAAAACAAGTGACTTGTGGCCCTGTAAAATGGGGGCAGGATACTTTGTCTTATTTTATTACATTATTCTCTCTCCCCATCCCCCCCCTTTAATGAAGGGGAAATGTTAAGATTTTCTTTCTTGGTACTTCCAGTTACACAGACTGAGAGAGATCTCAACATGTAAAATTGGGGAAGTGATATTTATTTAAAAACAGAAAAGGGTAGAGAGGGTAAAAAATACCATGGGATTAGACAAAATGTGCTGTTTCCCATTGCCTTACCTCTGTGTGAGGAATCTCAGGGGACATTTGAGAACAATATTAAACTCGAATTTGTTGCAATGAGCTCAGTTACCATTAACGCTCAATCGATTAGTTACCAAGATGAAGGGAATGCAGAAAGACTTCCAATTGGGTCTGTCATTGAGAATTGCTACTTGTAGCTACTGGGGCCCTTTCACAGGAGTTACCTACAGGTATACAACTACAGCTTTAAGGATGGGTGATTAAATGGGCAGGGTCTGGATGACAAAGGGGATTGTTTAGTTGCACAGGAAGCTTGGTTGTCTTTGACTCCTTGGTTTGAATCATGTCCGTCTCATCAACGTTGTATGAGGGAGGTTGAGGACATCTGAAACGTGGTGCTGATCTGTGTGTACTCGTACAAGGTCAGCCACATGATAGAAATGACACTGCCAGGTAGGCCACCATGTCAGGGATCTAAGTTTGGGACCCAGTGCAGGTTCCAGCATGGAGGCGTACCGAGCACCAGGGAGACCTGATCATGCAAGGGGATTCCTGGGGGTGCCGGTGATACTGCCTAAAACGTTTTTAATACCTCAGTAGAGCGGCCACATGTTGAATAGGTTGCTGAGATGGAGTGCCTCCTTCCAATCCTTGAAAGGGACGCGTGTAAATCAGAGAAAATATCTGTTCTCAAACCCACTTGGAAAATATCAGTTCTAATTAGAACTGGTAAGAAATTATACCAGGATGATTTCCTTTCCCTTTTTTTTTAATGGGAAATTTGTTGAAACTTCCTTTTTCCATTTAGGGGCATTTCAGATTTTCCGTCTTTTTCAATTTTTTCCAAAAAAAATGGAACTGAAATGATTGTGCATAGGCTGATATGGTCTGAATTGGACTAGTTTGCTTTATTAAACAGACCCCACAAGATTAATTTTCTGTCATTTAAAAAGTAAAACCAAACTTCATTCCCTCAGCACATGACCACATGGAGCTATATTCTGGGCCCGCTTTGAATCCTCTGATCCAGGTGTCCTGGAAGACTGCATCGCCCTGATACATCCGTGCATATTGCACTGTATATGAGGATCAGTCAGCTGAACCAATGTTGCACTCAAGGGCAGGGGGACCTCCAGGGAACTGGGCTCACAGAAGATAACGGAAATCCCAACTAATGAGCAGTAAGCCAGGGAAATGCAGTTCAATGCTGATCTCATTCAGAAGAAAGAGAACTGTTTGGCTTAATTCAGTTAAACGAAGCATTTTGATTGCAGGGAAGCCAGAATATTTCATTTGACTCCAAAATGCTGAAACACAACGTTTTGACATTTCTGAATTGAATTTCACTTGGCATTTGCCTTTCATGATGAAAATTAATATTTCAGTTGTATCCAGCGTAGGATGAAAACAAATGCTGGAGTATGCCGTGGGCTGCACATGTGAAATTGTGCTCTCCTCTAACAGGTCAGGTCATTCTGATGTTCATTACCATTGCATCGAGCCTTTGTAGGGCTACGCTAAGCACGCGTCCCATATTCTGTTCTCCATCTATGTTTGAAACCTCCTGAGGCTCAGAGCCAAGCTGATGTCATTCAGTGGCATTTCACAGCTCTTGGTAGAAAAAAATGCCTGCCCATGTAAACGGCAAGTGCAGCAGGTCATATGTGGCTTTCAGCTCCTGGGACTCTAGCAAAGCCTGGGCATTCTCCACATTTCACCAGAACAGGAATTTCCTGATTATTGCTTTCCTTCAGGAACCTTCCCTTTGCTTCTGTGCCCATGAATGTGAAACTGAGGGCAAGCCTCCATCGGTTTGTTTGTTTACTTCTGTATTGATTTTTAATGCATAAACATTTCAATAATACTATAGGAATCTAATAAGACACCATACTTATTGTCTTGCGACAGAGGAGATCTATACGTCTATTGATGAAAACAAACCATTAGAGCAAGGAAACTGAAGTGTGAAAATATGAATTAGGAGAAAAAGAATTACTAACCTGCAGCACTATTTCAGTCCCTTATGCGTTTCATAGCTAACTGCTTTGCATTTCTTCAGATCAACTCATTGGTTAGAGGTGATATCTTTTTATTAGAACAACTAAATAGTCGCAAAGAAGTTGTTAATAGAATCATAGAAATTAAAGGCTGAAAGGAACCTTAAAAGATTGAGTCCAACCCCCCTGCTCTGGGCAGGAATACTGCTGTGATCAGATGATCCCAGCAAGGTGTCTGTCCAGTCCCTTCTTGACCATTTCCAAGTTTGGGGACGTTGTTGGGAAGTCTAATCCAGATTCTGGTCATCCTTACTGTAAAGAAGTTCTTCCATACATCCAACCTGAAACCATCCTCTAACAGTTTATGGCCATTGCTCCTTGTCAAGCACCTCTGCCTAACTAGCTGATTTCCCTGCTCTACAATGAATAGCAAGTTCTATCATCTCACAATCAATCTCCCAGATTACTCTCGAACCTCAGATCCCCCACCAGGTCATCCCATTTGGCTAGAACCAAATCCAACAAAGCCTTCCCCCGGTCCACCTCTTCTACTAAATAAAGTTCTTCCACAAAGGTCAAAAACCTACGTGACCGGTCAGACCTGGTCAAAGTTGTTCTTTGCCAAGAACAACATATTTTGCAACTATTTAGTTGGTAGGGCTGTGGAAAATGTCACCGTTCCATTTTGACTTGCATTTTGCTGTTTTGATGGAAACCACTGTTCTGTTTTGTTGAAACAGTTTTGCTGTTTTGACACTGTTTCGATGTTTCACCTGTGGGCTATAATGGGGAAGTGCAAAACAGCCTATAACTTTGTCATTTCTGGCCTGATTTGGATGAACCATGCAAGAATGGTCACTCCTTCTGAGGGCGTGAAGCCTGCCAAGATACAAGGAGATAGGTACAGGGGTTTTGGGAAAACTGCACCTCAAAGTCTTGAAAGCAAAACTCATGTCATATATATATGTTAAGCCACAGCGGGGTCAAAACTGTAGGCATGCTAGCCTCTGGTGAGTCCACAAAGCCTGCCAAGTTTCAAGGAGATAGGTGCACAGGTTTGGGGGAAACTGCACCTTAAGCTGCAGAGAAGCAAAACTTGTGGCATGAGTGACACTGTGTGTTAAGGCTCAGTGGGGTGAAAGCTGCAGGGATGGTAGCCCCTGCTGCAGCCATGAAGCCTGCCAGCTGTTGAGGAGATCGGTGCAGGGCTTCTGGGTTCTGGGTCCCCCTGCACCTCTGGCTGCTGACAAGCAAAACTTGTGACATGGGTATTTGTGCAACTGACTGTGTCTGTCTTGGGGCACAGGGGGGTGAAAACTGCAGGCCTCCTACGCCCTGCTGTGGCCATGAAGCCTGCCAGCTCCTGAGGAGATAGGTGCAGGGGGAGTCTGGGTACTGGGGCCCTGCACCTCTAGCTACTGACATGCAAAACTCGTGACATGGGTGGGTGACACGGGGTATGTGCCAAGATGCACCCTCCCTCAATGGACACTAAGGCAGAAAGCAAACCTGCCTTTTATGCATTTTTTTTTCCATCCCTCCCCCAGAGCACTGGGATTGGAAGGAACCTCAGGGAAGGATGACAGTTATTGGTCAGCTACACAGTCAATAATGAGAGCACTCTCCAAATGTCCCCTCCCCCCTTTAGTTTTGACTTGCCTTGTTTTGGTTCAAGGCTGTTTCGAAGCTCTCTGTTTCATTTCAGTTTTGCTGTTTTGAGCTTGAAAGGAGTAGAAACGAAACTGCTGGTGAAATTTCGCACAGCCCTCTTAGTTGGTCTAATAAAAGATATCACTTCTAGCCAAAGAGTTTGTGCTTAGACCAATATGGCTATTGCCAAGATCCCTCAAACATGGAAGATATTGCATTTCTTCTAGTTTCTACACAACTAGAGAGTTAAGGATTGCAACTCTTCTTCAAGTTTATGTTCCCCTATGACTTTAAGAGGCTTGGACTGGATGAACATATGGGTCCCTTCTGGACCTCTGTGAAATTGAGGCCCAGATAATGGCAGAGTGCATCTGATCCTTTCCTGCTTGTGTGTGAGACTCCATTGGACTATGTTACCAAGGATAAGGTTATACATTTCCTCCAAGTCTAGGGTTTAAGCATTTATGTCCAGGTCATCCTGAGGTCCTCATGTTTCTGTCCTTTCCTTTTATAATCCCTCTTTTGGCCCAAAATGTCTCTCCCAGCATTCACTCTGCTCTTCTGCTTTCCCTACTAACCCGGCTTCTTTGTACATCCTGCCTTGCTAAGCAACCTGAAGGGGATGTAAAGGGCAAACTCCTTTAGGAGCATAAACGTGGGACCAAATAAAAGGCAGGCATTACTACCTTGGTGGGCAGAAAAGGGCAAGGGCTCCTGAGGAGAGCATAAAAGGAGATGTAAAGAGAGCCTGTCAGTATAATTGTCAGCAAGCTACAGGAGATTAAAGGGCTGGTGTTTTTATAGCCTTCAGAATTGCAAGCTTCTGTGGGAGAGAGAAAATTTGATGAAAAGGTGCAAGGAGTGGAAGAATAAAAATGATTGAGGTTGTGGTTACCTGGATCCAAATTAAAGCCTAGCCTCAAATGCACTAAGTGCTCCGTGCTACGAAATGCCAGGCCCTGGCTCCGGTCCAGCAAAGCACTCGAGCAGAAGAGTTCTGCTATTGTCTGCAATATTTGTGTGCTGTACTTTGCTTAAATCTTTCCTGCACAACCAAAATGCTTAATGGGGCACAGGAATTGAGGCCTCAGCCCTGGGCCCAATGCTCAACTCTCCAAGCACGTATTCCTGCCACGCACCTGTCGTTGCCAGTCCCTCTGTACGAGGATGACAGTCTTCCTGTAAATAAGGCAGGCATTGGTGAGTCCAGAGATGGCTGAAGAGGCCGCATGTTCAACTACAAGCGCAAGCTCACCTGTAGCAATATGCTAAATACCCTTGAATCGGCTCGATTGCAACATTTCTCAGAAAATTTTAGAACGAAAACGTAGCAGTAGGACTTCCCCCTCGTTGCAAGAACAGCTGGCTTTGATGCTGCCATTGCTTTTGGTAGTGCCTGCTTCTAGCTCCTCCAGGGCAGGGAGTTGATTGCTTTAGGCCCATGAAGTTATTTTGTTAAAGACAAGAAACGTTAGTTTCTGTACTGCACAGAAAGTACTGATAGCCATTTTCCCTTCCCATTAATCTTAGTGACACCTTCCCCAGGAGTTATTCAAGAGCTCTAGGAGAAATCTGGGGAGAGTCCTGGTAACACCCAGTGATCGATTATAATGACTACGGATTCTAGCATAAGTGATCACATTTAGCTAATCTGCTGTAGTTCTTGCACCAAGTAGCTGCAGGATATATGGGAAGCAGGGAGTGGAATATACTTTCAAGTATAACCTTTTCAAAGCATAATGGGAAAAAATTGTAATTAAAGAAAATCTAATTGATCTGTTGTTATGCCCTCCACCCCCCCAGTGCCCCATATTCATGCGCATGATATCTCTGAGCTAGGAAAGTGCTGTTACCCCACATCTACAGATGGTGAAGTGGGGCTTATAGAAATGATTTGCCCACAGTACTGTGGGAAGCATGACAGAGCAACTCAGAAGCTTTTCATTGAAATGTTTCCATCCACCCCCAATTTAAAATAGTTTTAATGTACTGAAAGTGCATGTGGATTTTGGTCAGGATTTTGAGAGGGCTTTGAAATTAATACTAAAAAAAGGCAGAAGACAACATTGGAATTTCACTTCTGAGTTTTGAAAGTTTTTTTTTCTATTTTATTTTGTTTTATTTTGTACTTTTACATTAGCTCATGACATACAGCATAAGGAGCTCATGCACAGCATCCCAGTACACCAGCTAAAATACTCCAATTGCTTTCCTTTTCAAAATCATTAAGGGCAGCTACTGTTCTTGACTAATTGAAACATCTTTTTCTGTCTTGTCACCTGTTGTCATGGCACTGTTTGTCTCTATGAGAAACTCCATAAAAAATGTTTGAGAACCCCTGGTACAGTCATCAAGGCAATGCTTGGCTTGTTTGAAAGTTGGGAAATCATAAGATTGGAGAATCAATAGTTTGGAAAGGACTTCAAAGGCCCTGTGGTCCAACCCCCTGAGGACCTTCGAAAACCTATGGTGAAGGGGAATTCTACATCTTCCATGGGCAATGCCTATTGCACTGCCTCACTTTTAACAACAAGGAAGCTTTTCCTAAGATAACATCTGCTTTGCTGAAAGATAAAAGCACTGCTTCATGTCCTGCCCTCTAAGCCAGCCTTTTCTTTATAGCAGTCTTTCAGATATTTGAAAACTACTATCATATCTCTCCTCATCTTTTTTTTTTTTTTCCCTCCAAGCTAATAGCACCTTGCTCTCTGTCTTTCCTGGTATAGTTTGCCTTCCTATCCCTTTATCACTTTTGGACCCTCTCAATCTTCTCTACACCTTCCTTAAAATGTGTAGTCCAGAATGGAAAACGCAGTACTCCTGTTAAGGCCTAGCCAACAATGAATAAAGTGGTAGTATCATCTCCAGACAAGGCTCTTTGGATGAATCTGATGTTTTTTATTAGACCAACTTAAATATTTGGGGGTGGAAAAAAAAACAACCTAGCAATTTAAAAACCCTTTGCTGGGCTGAGGAAGTCTCTGTGGTTGGTGTGTGCTCTTCCTGGATGGAATGAATAGTAAAGAAGCCTAAAATTGCTTAAAAAAAAAAAAAGAAAGGGAAAAAAAAAAAGAGTCAACTATTTAAGTTGGTCTAATAAAAGATATCAGATTCACCCAAAGAACCTTGTGTGCCTATGTCCTTAGACCAACACAGCTACAACCTACACCCATTATCATATCTAGTGTCTTACACCAAATACTCCTGTTAATACAGCCCAAAATTGCAGTTGCTTCTTTTTCTGACTATCACATTGCTGATGACTCATGTCCACCAAAATCCCTAGAACTTCTCAGTAATCCTGCTGCGCAGCCTGTTCTGCCCCATTCTGTATTTGGTTATTCTTCCCTAGGTCAGGGCTCCTCAATCTTTCTGGACTCAAGGCACCCCTTGGAAAATAGCTTTCACTCGTGTCTCGACTTTGGAAAAATATTTGGAGGAATTCTTCAGCTGCAAAGAACTCAAAAAGGCCTAACAGTTTCAAATGCTTTTTATACTATGGATTCCTTTTGAAATTTCTGGGTTCATCTTGTGAATCATGTGCAGGTATTTGCAGACCTAACAGTGCTACTCTTGTGTAGCACCTTAGGGCACCCTTAGAAGATGTCATGGCACCCCCGGGCACTTAGTAGGGTATAACTTGGCCAATAAGCTCTTTAGATTCTGCTGCCATAGGCAACTCATTGCTACAAGTGACAGCAACGGATTTCCAGTAGAGGTGGTCTACGTAACATTGCCAATCTGGAAAGTAGTGCACGTAGCTACTGTAGGAAGAGGGCTGCCGTGAATTCATGTTTTGGCCTCCAGTAGGGTTAGAAAATTAATTCCAAAGACAAAACCAACATTGCGTGAACTGCAGAGATCAGTCATAAGGTTTTTGTCATTGTAGCCATATTGGATACCAAGATAGCTGACACATGAGCATGTACGTATCTAGTCGATATAAATAAAAAACCTAGTAAGCAATACTTAGTACTAAAACCTCACAAATTTTATTACTACAATTTTCATAGCAGGCCTACAATGCTGAAAAAATAACTCAGGCTAGCCTACTTGTTCAAGTTGCACTGAATAAGATGATGCCTTTTTTTTTTTAATTTCAGAATGTAGCATATTCATAATGCATAACTCAATGGCAATGATATCCACAAACATATGTTTGGCTTGAGGCAATAGGAAAATGTAATCATCTAGTCCAATGGTAATATAATGGTAAAACAGTGGCATATATAAAACATTAATACAATGAGTAATTGCAGCTTTTCAAATTTCTTCATCACTTGAATCCATTTTCTGAATCCCTGTAGATATTACGTGGATTGTAAAATGCCGTCCCATCGTACTTGGAGCCAGGAATGCAGAGGGCATTTACCTGCGTGCTGGTCTCCACATTTCATTTTACAGTTGCAGCTTGTCACCCGAAGCTATTTTGTGGGTAAGGCTTCAAGCACGTTTGGTAGGAATGTAAGTGTCATGTTGGCGGAAGTTTATCCGGAGCTTTTCCTTAATGGAGTAATTTCACCCTAACATTCAGAAAGGTCATCAGAGATGTTGATGGCAAATACAGCAACACAACATACTTTTCTACACAACTGTATAAACCCTTACTGTCATCAGGCCTACTTTGTAAACCTGCCAATAGATGTGAATGCTGAATGAACACTTTCCAAGCCATTTTCTTTGACACTATGGAATCCAATTAGAGATGCAGGCATTGGCTCAAGCAATTTTGACACAATATCATGACCTGGTATTAATTTTACTGGGTTGCTTGTCTTCATCCAAACCTTAGGCGCAAGATTATGCCATAGAAGAATGACCAGCATGGCTGTGCTGTCACAGGAGAATACTAGAAAGGAGCATCCCTGAATGACTGCATGTTTACTGTGTAGAAGCACTCTGGTGTCTGTCTCTTCTTGCTGCAAAAGCAGTTGTGAAACATCACATGAACAGGAGCGCTCCGCTTTTCCATCATTGGAACCAATGATGAGCACTCATTCACTTTGGAAACATCGGTGTCATTTCTTAAGAAGTTCCTCACTTAGAAAATTAACTAGGTTTGCTTTGTTTGCTGGTGAGGATATGAAACTACTCCATGATCCTAGTATCAGAAGAGTTGCTAAGGTTTCTGCAAATTGGCCTAGTAGTTTGAGTCCTTAATATCCTTGTGCCTGCCTATATGGGAGGTGGTGTGGATCAATCGAAGACAACGTTGACTCAATCACATGCGTTGCAATAGTTGGCAAATGCTCATTGCATGAAGGAATCAGCCGAGTCTTCAAATGTTTTTGCAGCATTTGGCTTTCCTATTCTTTGTACAAGAGTCATGCTGTCGATAATAACACCTGATTTCTCAGAAGTAGCATCTGGAAGAACAGTTAATGCTTTATCTCCAGTCAAGATCTGGGACAAGGCTGCTTTGTGAGCCACATTGAGCAATTTTATAGAATTGTAGAATCAATAAGTGGGAAGGGACCTAGACAGATCATCTAGTCCGACCCCCTGCCACGGGCAGGAAGGAGCACTGGGGGTGGGAAGGGTCATAAGACCCCAGCCAGGTGCCTATCCAGTCTCCTCTTGAAAATCTCCAGGGAAGGTGAGAGCACCACCTCTCTGGGAAGCCTATTCCAGGCTCTGGCCACCCTTACAGTGAAGTAGTTCTTCCTAATATCCAACCTAAACCTATCCTCCCTCAGCCTGTGGCCACTATTCCTGGTGACTCCAAGGGGGGCCCTGGTGATCAGATTTTCTCTGAGTCCCTGCTGCTGGCCCCTGATAAGGTTGTAGGCAGCCACAAGGTCTCCCCTCAGTCTCCTCTTGTGGAGAATGAAGAGATGCAGGTCCCTCAGCCTCTCATAGGGCTGGCCACGGAGGCCCTCAACCATACGAGTGGCCTCCTGGACCCTCTCCAGGTTTCCCACGTCCCTCTTGAAGTGTGGCGCCCAGAACTGGACACAGGACTCAAGCTGCGGCCTGACCAGTGCCGCATTGAGAGGGAGCAAGACCTCTCTGGACCTGTTAGTGATGCCCCTGTTGACGCAGGACAGGGTGCGGTTGGCTCTGCCTCTTGCTTCATCGTGTTGGCAACTCATATTCATCCTGGAGTCAATCCCAACTCCAAGGTCCCTCTCTGCCTCTGTGCTGCCAAGAGGGGCAACCCCTAACCTATAACCATAATGCTGGTTCCCTCTCCCCAGGTGCAGCACCCTGCACTTGTCCTTGTTGAACCACATCCTTTTTGTCAGGTTTAAAAAGTGATGGAGGTTATCCAGCCAGTCTGTGCAGTAGGGGAGAGTGCACATCGAACCTCCTAGCTGCTGCAAATGCTGTGACCAGCCTTCGCTGGATCGCCTTTGTGTTCTATGGCTGTTTCATTTTGCTGTGCTGTTCTATAGCTGACTTCACATCTTTGATGGTTTTCAATTTTGATTCGGGTGTTTCTATAGAAGCTCTCAGTAGCATCTGCAGCAAGATATTTGTGAAGACTGGTGTTCAGAAACTTGTCTGCCTTTGTCATGTGCATCCAGAATGTCTAATGGAATATCTTCCAGCACAACATCTTCTGTAAGAATAGATAACAGCTCATTGTTGGAAATCTTAAACAAGTGGAACCTTTCAAACCTCTCTGATATCATTGTAATGTTGTTTCAGTTATGTCCTTTGTCTTTTGTTATGATTGAAATATGTTGTATTGATCCCAAACTTTGATTTGCTATCTCAGTTAGGTGACCTCTTTCATTGCAGCTCAGCTCCCGTTCTTATCTGGCTGACTTGTTGTGTGTTATATTTACTATGCCATCAGCAATATTGCCAGCCTTATTAATGTACTCTATTGCTTCAGCTGAAATGATTGCAAATGGAAGTTTAGTTGTCTTGATGCCAGATCTTCCTTCCACAAACTCAGCATCCATTGTAGGAGTAAAATTCATTAAATCCTTCATGCATTCAAAATATACTGGACCTCATTTCGTGTAATTGGTATGATCATGCACAGCTGTCAGTGGAAGCATTTCTTCATAATTGCTTCATCACTGAGCTGTGATGGGTGAGGGGTTAAGGTGTTGGACTTGGAATCCAATGGCATTACCCCTTGCAGGTTCAAGTCCTGCTGGCAGCATTTGTCTTTTGATCAGAGTCTTAAAAGGCAAGCCATATGAGGAAACGGTGAGGGATGTGGGACTCTTCAGCCTCAAGAAAAGAGGGCTGAGAGGGGCCTGGTATCAGCTGCTACACTAGGGGAGTATGTTCACCAGGGCACCCAAGGGGAAAACCAGGAGTAATGGCCACAGAATCCTGGAAGACCAATTTAGACTCAACATTAGGAAAAACTTTTTCACAGTCAGGGTGTCTAGACTGAGGAATAATCTCCCTCCAGAGGTGCTGCAATTGCCTACCCTAAAAATCTTCAAGAGGAGACTAGGTAGTCGCCTTGGTGGGGTCACCTGGCCCCCAGTTATCTTTCCTGTTTAGTGTAGGGGGCTGGACCTGATGATCTTCCAAGTTCCCCTCTGGCCTCACAATCCATGAGTTCAGAAGCGCATAGTTGCCTTCGTGTTCAGCCCTGATGAAGCACAAGCAAGTTTTGACTACTTCCACCTAGTTCATCCAGAACTTGACTGTACCTTGTGAAAGTGCTCTTTCACAAATTCTTCAAGTAGTGACAGTTGTAGGCAGATGCCCTAATACTTCTTTCACCGCATTCCTTCCTACTTCAGTCATGGTTTCTGAACACAACAGCTCTGCTGCTGGAAAGTTGGTTAACGACATCATAATCTAATCCTTTGCGGGAACTGGATAACCACGCCAGGAATTTATCAAATTATTCCATATTACTTCAAATACTGTTTTGCATCCTCTGATAGCACATCTAAGTTGTCATTGTCATCTTCCAAAATCAAATGGATCACTGTAAAGTATATCAAGAATACGTTTTTCAATTTGCTTTATATTCAAGTTGCTGTATCCCTTCATGGGATATCTTTCAAGTCTGTTTTTGATTTTATTTTGATGCAAAATAGTACAAGTTTCATGTGTCTGAAAACTCTTCCCTGAACTTCAGTCAGTGCCTTCATCCTCCTTTATATGAAAAGTTACAACTGCTTGTATGTCTTTACTGGTTGTCATGGTTCGGAAGACAGAGTGGAAGATTTGTATTTCTTTGGTGCTAAAACTGAATGGTTGTCTTCTAGTACATCTGAAGTTCTTGCTCCATTTGTTTTGGCATGGTTAGAAGTTCATCACCTTCATCTTCTACTAAATCGCAATATCTTTCAAGTGTATCTATCAGACTGCACACTTTTTTTCTATGCAAAGTCAGCATCTAGTTCATCAGTCACTTGATGCCATACTTTTGCTTCAGAAGAAAGAAGAATATCTTCTTGCACAATCTCCACAGGCAAATGGGAATGAGAGACTTCCATTGTGCTATTCCATTGCTTCCATTGTGCCTCTTGCCTGCATTCAGGATCATAACATGCTGCAGCAACTATTAGATTTTCACCATCAATTTGGCGACACAACACTTCATTCTTCTCTGCCAGCTTGTGTATTTGCAGATTGAATTGTGTATTGCAGATTGTCTGATAGAAAAAGATAAGACTTGGCTCAGTCTCTTCTTATTAGAATGTTTCTGGCAAAATCTGCATATCCTCCATTGAACTGCTAGAGTAGATGATTTGTTTGTCCTGGTGTGCCCATCACTTGAGATGTTCGCAGGGTTTCCCTTTCACCTTCTACTTTGCATGACTTTCTTAACGGTCTCTCAATGTGTCCCTTGTGTGCAAAGGAACTGTAGCAAGAACGGTGCCAACTGAGGCTTTTGAGATGTTGCACAGGACAATGTGATAGTCTGTCAAGAAAACTGCCAAAGTGTCTAATTCGGCAACTGTCCTACGTTGAATGAGTGCCTAAATTTAGTGCAGTTCCCAAAGGTGTTTTTGGCTAATTGTTATCTGCAAACCTACTTTGAGACTGAGGCAGGGGGCTGTCTCAAGGCTGGCCCACCCACCTGTCTAGGGCAGTCCTCCCACCTGACTTCTTTGCCACGCCTTTGATGTAAGTTGTTCCTAGGCGGGAGGCTGCCCATTTAATGCCCCAGTGCCAATGGTGTAATACACGGCTCCATACCATCCCTACACAGTGTCCCATGCCTTACCAATGGCATTACTATATGGCTCTGGCTTCACACTGGGCCTCACTATATTCTGATGTTTGGAACCCAACCCGGATCCCTCCTACTCAGGCGACAACCTCCACCGTCATCCTGGGCTGCAACCCCCACTTCCCTCCCCCCAGACCTCTCCCTCTTGGCAAAGGCCCCCTCAAGGACCGTTGGCCTCACAGGCCCTGGTCTCGCCTCTAGGCCAATTGGGACTGCAAGCCTCTAGGTCTGACTATCCCTTTCGGTGGGAGCCCAGGCCCTTTGACCATCCTGGTCCTGGCCCCAGCACTGACCAGTGTAGATTTTATGGGTAGGTTCTTGGCAGCTAACCCTCTCCCATATAGGTCCATC
This sequence comes from Crocodylus porosus, assembly GCF_001723895.1. Classification (NCBI taxonomy): domain Eukaryota; kingdom Metazoa; phylum Chordata; order Crocodylia; family Crocodylidae; genus Crocodylus; species Crocodylus porosus. Next base: position 262,699,252 of record NW_017728886.1, on the reverse strand, counting down.
TTCTGAGCTCATGGACCGCATAGTTACTCTAGACCCCTCCTGGGCCTACGGTTTCACCTTCACTGGGCTCACCCTCTCTCTGCCCCTCACTGGGCCTTTACTCTGGCCAGCCTATTCAATGTCCTTCAGGCCCCCTATGGACCCTACTCTGTGGCCTCTGGCTCTCATTCCACCCCCTCACTTGGACTACTATACCTCCCCCTCACTGGGGCTTCAGGGCTTTATGCCCCATGGACCTCAGGCCCCAATCTGTGGACCTTGGCCCTGTGCTTTTCTTTTGGGGTGTGCTCCCTTAGCCTTTCCCCTCCATGGGGTCACCCACAAAGCATCAGGGGGCTGAGGTTTGTGTTGCCCCATACTCACATTTCACTATGGAGGCACAGATTTGGCATTTCCTGAAGACTGCCCTGCCACAGACCACCCCACCCCACCACACCACACCATCCAGCCCCAGTAGGGTGTGGTTTTAGCTCATTCCCCACGACCAGGTGTTCTGGGAGCAGCAGTACTCTGGCCAGTCGCACCTGCCAGCTCAGCTCTTAAAGCTGGGGCTTTTATTGAAGTGCTCTAGTCCTCCTCCAATCCAGGGCCCTCTTGCAGTCATGTGACTGCCTAATTGGACTTCACTACACCTGCCAGCTGCTTCACAGTCTGCTCAAACCTCTTAAAGTGGCAGGCATCAAAGGAGCCCTGCCACACATACACGTGGTACATCTTGTAGATTTTGAGTTGTACCTCTTGTATTTTGCTATCAGCTCCATTGTAACATTTGCTTTAGGATGGTAAGGGTGAGTCTCTTGTTGACAGTCTCCATTGGAGGTTTTCATGTTGAGGTAATCTGAAATGGAACAGTTGATGTAACAATTTTTCAAACCTTTGGGGTTTCCAATAATGAACAAAACTAAATTTGCAGCAACCATCTTGGAATCCTATATGGCTACTATGATAGAAACATTATCGATCTGGAGGGCCACACCCAGAGAGTGGTGGTGGATGGGTCATTTTTGGGCTGAAAGGATGTGAGCAGTGGGGTCCCCCAGGGCTCTGTCCTTGGGCCTGCACCATTCAACAACTTCATCAGTGACTTGGACAGGGTAAAAAGTACCCTGTTCAAATTTGCTGATGACACTAAGATGTGGGGGGAATGTGGGCACGCTAGAAGGGAGGAATAGGTTGCAATCAGACCTAGACAGGTTACAGGGGTGGGCAGATGAGAATAGGATGGGATTCAACACCAACAAGGGCAAAGTGATGCACCTGGGGAGGAAGAACCAGCATCATACCTGCAGGCTGGGGAACTCCCTACTCGTCAGTGCAGAGGCGGAAAAGGATCTTGGAGTCATCATTGATGCCAAGATGAACATGGGCCGGCAGTATGGGGAGGCAGTCAGGAAGGCCCACCATACTTTCTTATCCATCCACAGATACATCTCGAGCAGGTCCAAGGAGATGATCCTCCCCCTCTATGCGGCACTGGTCAGGCCGCAGCTGGAGTACCGCATCCAGTTCTGGGCGCCGCACTTCAAGAGGGAAGTGGACAACAGGAAGAGGTCCAGAGGAGGCCACTCACGTGATCAGGGGACAGCAGGGCAGGCCCTACGAGGAGAGGCTACAGGACCTGAACCTGTTCAGCCTCCACAAGAGAAGGCTGAGGGGGGATCTAGTGGCCTGTTACAAACTAGTCAGAGGG
>NW_017728886.1:262676148-262697462 GCF_001723895.1 Crocodylus porosus | reverse complement strand
ACTACCAGGAGTGACTAGAAATAATGGTCCCAAGCTGGCAGAGGGGAGATTTAGGCTAGACATCAGGAGGCATGACTTCACGGTCAGGGCAGCTAGGAGCTGGAACCAACTTCCAAGAGAAGTGGTGCTGGCTCCTACCCTAGGGTCTTTAAGAGGAGGCTGGATGAACACGTTGCTGTGGTCATTTGACCCCAGTACTTTTTCCTGCCCATGGCAGGGGGTCGGAGTTGATGATCTGCTCAGGTCCCTTCCGACCCTACCAACTATGACATTATTACGACTGATCTCTTCAATTCACACAATGTTGGTTTCCTCATTGGAATTAATTTTCTAATGCTACTGGGGGGCTGAAATATGGACCAAAACATAAATTCACAGCAGTCATCTTGGATTCCAATATGGCAGATGCACACAGTACTTACTAGATTGACCACACCATTTTTCTGACAAGGGGTAGCCCCTGCCTACCTGAAACACACTGTTGCCACTTGTGGCAATGAGTTGCCTATGGAGTAATACCTTTACCCTTCTTTTTTACCCTAGTAACCATGATACCCTGCTTGAGAATCACTGCTCTAGGTGTAGCACCTTACACTTGTGTGCATTCAGCTACACCCTGTTGTCTCTAGCCCAGATCTCTAGTCTAGCAAGACTCCTTAAATTCTACTTCTATCCTCCAGAGTGTTATCTGCAAATTTGATCAAGAGGAGCTCTTTTTTGGCATCAAATTGTTTATAAAATAAATGTGTCTGAACCAAGGGCAGATTCCTGTAGAACTGAACTTGAAACCTATTGCAGTTGTGACATTGATCCATTTATAATTATCCTTTGCTTGAAGTTGTTGAGCCAATTATATATCCACACTGCAGTAATTTTATCAAGCCCACAATTCTCCAGTTTAGTTATCAGAATGCCATGTGAAATTATATCGAAACTCTTCCGAAAGCCTAAGTATGATATTTACTCACATCCTGCATGTATTTTCTCCCCCTAAAATCAGGCCTCCAAAATCGGAGTGCATATGTGAAACAGGGAAGCTGATTTTTCTTTGCTGAAGTACAAACAGGGACACATGTAAGTGAGCAGATGCTGTGACTCAGCTGCCAGGATGGCTGCTTCTCCCTGGGGCTGCACAGAGCAGTGTTAAACTTCTCCCAGCCTGAGCACTTGGGCCTGGCTCAGAGCAACGGAGCTGCTGCATGCCGTCTGTACTATCTTGATGAGACTTGTGGTGTGGAAACAGCACTTTATTTAAGTTCCTGTAAATCATACTGTGCAGAAAAGAAGTAACACTCTTGCTACTGCCCTTGCAAGAATCTGGTGCTCAGTTCTGCTGCTGTCCTGCCAGACCAGGCAGTTCCTGATGTCTCACCCAGACTGTCTTCTGGGATGCCGCATTCCTGAGTACTGTTTCCAGGGGGACTTGCTCTATGCCATGACACTGGGAGGGGGAAAAAAAAAAAAAAAATATTTACATTCTACCTTCCAAAAACAAGATATGCATTTATTTAAGGGCATGTGGTATGTGAAAAAACAAACACTATAATGCATACATTGCATTTCCTTCATTCACCCAGCTAGTCACTTTATCAAAGAAAGAGGTCTAGTTGGTCTGGCCTGGCTTGCTCTGAACAAATCCATCCTGGGTGCTAATGGTCAGCTTTTGTACCTTCAGCTGTTTACAGATTCACTTCTTTATCATTTGCTCCAGTAATTTCCCAAGTATTGAAACTAGTGAAATGCTGGAATTATTGCTGTCTTTTGCATGTGCATTATTAAAGCATGCTGTTTTAATGATAGAATTGCACTGTGTTTCTCAAGTCAGGGTGAACATTTTTGTTCCCCTTTGTGACGGTGAGTGCTAATTTCTAACATCTTGCTGAACTGCATTCTGCTTGCCCTGTGCCAGACAGTGTCTGCTGAAATCAGGTGTGTGCAAGATGGGCCACAAATGAAAGACAGAATAAAGGGCTGCCACTTTTAATGTGTGCTTTCCAATCTTGCATTATGCGATCTGAGATTATGTAGTTAAAGTCACATCATAATGCACTTGCTAAGTCCCCTTAAATTGATTAAATGGTGGGAAATATATTGGTACAATGGGTTGTGTTTATACTTGCAATCTGGGAAAATAAATGTTTTGTGTCTGTTCATTAAAAAAAATTAAAAAAAAGAAGCTTGAAAGAGTCATTCCCAGAGGCAGCTTGAAAATGCCTTAGCTTGTTCTTTGGCCATAATAAATGGATTGTGTATATATTAATGCTAATTAAATCAGGCTGCATTGGAAGACACAGTTGGTTCTTTGCTAATTCCTTTGGTTTAGTTTTGATGCTGAGGTTAAGGCACTCTAAGGCACATTTACACATGCTCCAGGCATGGGGGGTATGCTTTAACGAGAGTGGCTCTAAGAGCCGCTCTAATTAAAGCGCCACAGCATCTCGTGTATCAGTGTCCCTATACTTAAACATGGCGGCAGGGGCAGTGGAACTAAAGCTCATGGTATTATGTTTATTTCCAATGCCCCTGCTGATTTTTAGCTGTGCAGACACTGATACATGAGTTGCAGGAGGCTGCTGAAGTGTAGTAATTACCACGTTCCAGCAGACTCAATTAATCAAATCTGCTCCAACGCGCTGTAATTATAGTGCATCGGAGCAGCCTCCGTGCTCATGTACAGGCAACCTCCATTGTGAGGTACTAGGAAAATGTGCATTAGCCTGTCTGAATGTGCATTAACTAAAGAGCACACTTTTAGGTGATGCTTAATGCACCTTAGCCTATTTTAATGTGCATTGAGTAAAAAGCATGTTTTTTTAATGCAATGCTTTAATGGACATTGAAATAGGCTAATGCACATCAAAGTGCATGCGTAGATGTGCCCCTAGTGGCAATCAGATTTGACTTCAATGACTGACTGCCACAGAATTCCCACGTGACTTTGGGCAAGTTGTAGGGCTGTGTGAAGCTTTGGTCACTGATTCGATTTGGCAAAGATTTGGCCCAATTTGGTGGCTGAACCTCCAAATCTGAATTGAATCAGGAGACCTTTTAATCTCTCCAAATCGATTCAGAGAGATTTGGAAAGATTCAGACATAGACACAGCTTTAAACGTTTTTTTTTACATACCTCAAGTACCAGGAGGCTTATGAATGCTGTGATGCTGGGTTGGATGGAGCCTCCCACAGGAGTGGGGTGGGGCTCCCCAGTGTGTTTGGCAACAGACCCGCAAGTAGACCAGAAGCACTTCCAGGTCTTCCAGGAAGCGTGCCGGGCCCCCCCGCATATCCCTCTGGCTTGGCAACTGGTGCCTCCTGGGTCTGGGGGGGGCACCCAGGGTCCCCCGTGACCAATCACTGATCACTGGCACTTCCGGTCCACTTCCAGGTTCACCGCTGAGCATGTAGGGGGAACTCCTCGTGCTCCTGTGGGGTGCTCAATCTGCCCCACCATCGCAGCATTCACAAGCTGCCTGGTACCTTGAGGTATGTAGAAAAAACATTTCAAGCTGTGCCTATGGCCGAATCGCTGATTTTCCAAATCGGCGTTGAATCTTCAGATTCGGATTCACCCAAACTGAATCAAGGACAGCGATCCGTATCAACTAATGGAATCACTGTCCCTGATTCGGGCCAAATCTAAACCAAATAGGGGCAGTTTCACACACCCCAAGCATATTGTTAAATCTCTCTGGGTCCAAGTTCATCAAACAGGATAATACTGGTTCCCTTGTCCCATCCTTTACCTGTCTCTAAAATGTGTGCAAACAGGCTTCTGAGTCTGTCTGGCACCAGGGATCAGTTCTTTACTATGAATAATAATACTGGAACAGTGTTGTTCTCTGAAGCATCTCGCACTAGACTTCGGTTGCTTTGACATACTTCCTGTGATCAGCTCCGCTTTGAGGACTAGAAATACTTTTTAAGTTCTTAGCGCACATTCTTTTTCCAAGCACTCAGAAGCCAGGTCACCAGAATCAGGTATTCTATCCTTAGTCAGCATGTTTAGCTTGTATTTTAGTCTCTGGATGAAATTCTATGACCTGTTTTTTTGCAGGAAGTCAGACCAGATGATAATGTTTCATTTGGGCTTTGAAATATAGATAGCAATGACAACATAATTGGATACTGTTAGAATTTGCATAGTCCGTTTCATGTCCCTCCCTAATCCAGAAGGTGCTAGTCCTTGTAGATTAAAATTCTATTATTGCCAGATAACAAAGTTTTCAAGGGATGGAAATTTGTTCTTTGTTGCAGAAGATTCAGGTTTGAAACTCTATTGATGAACCAGGTCCCATAGTTGGAGCTTCTCGTAGTCTTTCTATGAAATACTTTTGCTCTTCTTTTGCCTTTTTTTTTTTTTTTGCCTCATCTTCTAGTATAATGCGTAGCCTCAGCCATATGCAAAACAATCATTCAGTTGAGACGTTTTTCTGATGCGAGTTGCTGGCACACTGCCCCTTTAGCTGTACAAAGAGCTCCGGCCATTCCCAATGAAATTAGGGTGCTAGTGTAGAGTTGGTTTGTTGATGGCATGCATTATGCTGCTGCTTGTTTAGTACAATTAACAAGGCCCAAACTAAAAGTTGAGCCTTTCAGCTTGTCAGGAGTTATCCAAAGCAAGAGGCTGTTTTTGTGTAGTTCGTGATGACATGCACAGGCATGCAGACTATTCATCGTAACTGGATGTCTGGTATTTTAGAGTGCTGCATACCGTAATGTCCGATTGTCAACAGAAGCTGCAAGAAATAGTACAATGCATGCATGAATGTTTCATTAATGCTACTGGTAACACACCAGTAGCACCTTTGATGGAATACAAATCTGCCTTGACAGCGGGTACATCTACACGAGGCACTTTACTATTAGACTATTCTACTGCTTAGCAAAGTATCACGTTGTACACGTACGCAGTAATTACTTCACAGTGGATTAGTCTAATTTACCATCTTCTACTATCTGTATATACAGGTAGAAGAAGTCAGTGCATTTAAAACAATGTGCTGAAGTGCATATGTACATGCTGACTGAGAACATATTGTTCCTGGTCAGTCCAGGATCACAGGGAGTGGGGAGAGCTGTTGCAGCTCAACAGGACACTGCCTCCCAGCCATGTGGCGATTGGGACACATCCTGCTAGCTCTGAGCTAGCACCCAAGGGAGCCTGGAGCTCCCCCGGTGGATGCGGGCTGGGGGGGAAGGCGAGCAGGGCAGGATCAGGCCTGGAGTAAACTGCTCTGGTTGGGAGCAAATTTGGTTGGGGTATGCACCACCTCGGGAAGTCTGTCCCAGATTAAGGTTGCCCAGAAGTCTTCAAAAGTGGATTGGATAGATACCTTGCTGGGATCATTTGATCTTAGCTGTGTTCCTGCCTAGCGCAGGGTGGGATTGGACTCAGTGATCTTTTGAGGTCCCTTCTAGGCCTGCGTTTCTATGATCTGTTCCTGACAGGCACACACTCAGATGAATGCAGGGCCACAGCTTCTAATGTGCATGGATTTTCTGCACAGAAAATTTGGACACATTCATTGCGTGTGTAGATTCACCCTCTGTTGATAAATCAATTCTAGTAAGACACTGCTCTCTTTGTCGTCTAGCCAGTGCTTCCCCAGAAAGTAGAAACCATTATTATTAGAAATTATTAGTAGAAATTCATTATTATTTTTTGGGTACAGTGGAATCATTCCATTATTTAAAGGAAATCAGTATAAGGACACTTATTTTTACTATGCCGTTTGCCATGGAACAGATCAAAGGAAAAAGAAAAGCAAATAGCTACAACAGACAACTATTTAAGATACTTTAACATCTGTTGCTTATAGAGTCGAAGAGTTTAGAAACAGAACAGACTGTTGGTCCAATTCCCTGCCAGTTTAGGAATCGACAGAGCAGTGTATTGTACTGGCTTGGGCACTGGTATGCCTATAGAAAACCCAAATTTTGTTCCTGGTTTTGCCGACAGTATGTTGCGTATGACCGTGGGCAAGTCGTATCACTCCTGTTTCCCCCTCCCACTGTTTTTCTTTCCTTTCCATATAGGCTATGAATCCTTTGGAATAAGGCCTGTCTTCCATTTGATGTATGTGCTGTGCACGGTGTGATGGGGCAGATTTCCACATACTGTCTGAAGTTTCTACTGTGGTAGCAGTCAAAAGCCCAGGTAGACCTGAAAACTCAAGGGGATAAAACTCATGAATTCTTGAGTGGGAGCTGACAACTGATAGAGTCCTTGGATTAGGACTAGTCTATCAAAAGAGGAGGCAGTGCCAAGAATACAGCCACCTTGTGTGCTGGAGCAGTGTTTCTGCTGCCTCATACAACTCAGCCCTCCCAAAGCATCCATCAGAACCAGGCGGTGCCTGTAGGAGATCCATATTCTGCAGCTTGATGTACCACAAAAGGCAAAATGCATGGAAAAACAAGGTATGAATATTTCCATCTATCTGTGTCAGGGCAGGCTGTCAAGGAACAACTGGCTCCTGGACTTGGATGAACAGAATTTAAAATTCAAATTGGGAGCATAGGAAGCAGTGACCACATCATGTGATAATCCATTTCAATCTGTGTTTTAACACCCTAGTCAATACTTTTGGAAGGCTACTCCAGAACCACTGTCCTCTGGTGGTTAGAAACCATCTTATTTCCTGCTAAAACATATCCTTGGCCAGTTTAATATCTATTTTGTGTTTGGGCTAATGTCACCCTTTATCTTAGAAAGCCCTTTCCCCTTCCTGATATTTATTCTTGAAATATATTTTTATAGAGCAGTGATTTCTCTTTGAGTCTTCTCACCAAGAGGAATAAGCCAAGCCCCTTTAGTCTTCTCTTGCAAAACAGGATCTCCTTCCTGGTCACTCCGTTTGTCTATCTGGTTTGGCTTAACTAGTAAAGACGAGATTCTGTTCCACCAGTTAGGTACAGAAGTGTGTTTGGGTGCTTAAGCGTCATTTTATTCAACTCTGCTTGAGACCCTGAAAACCAGCCAATACAAACGTGATGGGGGAAAGGAGGAATGTATCCCTTGTCGCTGTTTGACATCATAGTATTGTGCGTTTCAGCAGTAGTGTTCTTCAGGATTTAAACCAGGTGGGGTAAAATCATATTAAGTCCTAAATCCAGTTGGATATCAGATAGGTGGAATAGGATCTGCCCTACATTCTTACATGGCGCTGCATTAGATGTTCTGTGTTAAGTCCAGAGAAATCACACCTATTGTAGTTTATCTTGTGTATAAAACCACCTATTTTAGCCAAGAATAGTATCAGATTAGTTTGGAATGATCCACCTTTGCTAAACTCATGTTTCATCTCCTGTTTTTCATTTACCTACATGGTTTTTTTTTTTTTTTATTATTATTCTTTCCTTCCAGTCTCATTGTAAAGCTTGGCAGGCTGTTGAAGCCTTCACACTGCTTCTGTGTTATTGAAGTCTTCATTTAAGAGTTGAAATGGTTTTAACTAGTTCACAGTCTGTGTGCTGGCCTTCTGCAGAAGGGTGCATTTCAGAGGAGCTGGTCTGTCTCCAGTACTGCTAGTCTGGCATCTTCAATGTACAGGCTGTCCTCGGACTTATGACACCATTGATTCCTGAAAACCGTGCCTTAAGTCGAAGCGTTGTAACTTGGAACCAATTTTCTCATAAGGACCAAAGTTTATAAATGGAGGATTGGTTCCTGAACCAAGGCCTGATACCCTATTTTCATCAAAAATACGCCAGAATTTTGTACTTGATCAATTATCAATGAGTAATATCATATTGATTTAGAAGGACTTCTTTGAGGTGACTTGGCTGGACTTTTTGAAGGGCTCTCAGACTTTTTGAAGGGTTCTTGGCTGGTGTCTTCTCAGGAGTCCTGGCTGCAGGTTCTTCTGCAGTCTTGTCTGCTTGCTTAAAGAAAGTGTCCAAGGAAGCTTGGACAGACGTTGTCCAGGGCGATGAGCGACGCAGTGGACTTGTTCGCTGGCATGGCGTCTCATTGGGTCAAGCGTTGTAAAGTCAAAACTGACCTCATAAAGTTGAAACAGGGTGTCAGTTTATAAACGTAAGTGCGAAACGTTGCAAGTCGAGGACTGCCTGTAACATTTCTAACGATGCAATACTGAACATTAAAAACATATTCCGGTGCATGCATCTGTTCAAATTCATAGGCATTTACTTAAAGCAAAGGATGTATACAACTCTCCATGCTATTTTTGCCAATGTTGTATGCCCAATATCATATATGGGCAGGATCAAAGGTCTGTGCAAGTTGATGGGAAGACTCCCTACGGCTTATAGCCATCCATATGGAGCATGCACTCCATTTGTTGCATTGCTGATCCAAGCTCTCCTCCATTCCAGGCACCTTCATAAATAGAAGCACGGTGAAATCCTTTTACATTTACAACATCCACCAATAAGGTCCATAAAAGCCGGATGGCTGTGTGGTCTGGGAGAATACCACTGTACGTAGTCATGCAATAGTATCTCTGTGCAAGGAATTCCTTTCAGGTTTACCATTTTCTTTTCCTGTTCCAGTTCTGGTTGTTTATAAGCCCTCGTTATAAGCTGTTGGTTGTTTATAAGCCCTCATTGCTGATTTTATTAGTCTCTGTTGCGTTTCCCTGCTCCCCTTGGATGAAGCTATTGTTCTGCATGTTCTGGGAATACAGATGAGTACTCTTGAATAATTTGCCATTGAAAAAAGGCAAGGGTTGCTGTCAAAGTGGTATAGTACTGTACTGTCAGGGTGATGACACAGTGTGATCACAACTGTGTTTCACATGGTGCCTGCTGGTTGATAAATTATTTTGGGGTCAAGAAAAAAATGTTCAGGTTTATCCTCAGTTACTTTTGCCCTATTTAAATGTCAGTTCATTTAATCCCAGTAGCAAACAAACAACAAGAGTTCTTGTGATTTAAATACTTCATTGGGTAGAACTGCTGATTAGTTACTGTGTTTGCTGAATGCTTGCCTACTTTATACATTCAGTAATTATTTTATTAAGAGTGAATACATAAAGTAGGTAAGCATTCAGCAAACGAAACAAAAAAAAATGTGGAGAGTCTGTAATGGCATCACTTAGTACTGATTCCAGCTGTACAGAGCTTCCATCCATAGGCCAAGTAAACCTCCTAAGTCTTCTTTTTCCTTTAATAGCAGGAATCTGAATCTCAATGAGGAGTACTTAAAAGTATCATGAATATAGGACGTATATGTCTTACTTATTAGATTTATATCCTGCCCTATCCGATAGGCTCAGAACAGCTTGCTAAAAAAATGACCCTAGTCAAAGAAGCCGTCTTCCCGCAGAAGGGCCAGTATCCTTCCTACTCCAGTCCTTCCATCAGCTTTTGAGATGGCAGCCAATAATAGTTACCATTGTTTGCCTTGTTAGAAGTTCCCAGTGCTTCCTCTCAGCCCCAAAATACTAAGTGAGTGGTAGAAGCAGTGACACAGACTGGCAGATACGCTGCAAAGTTTAGAAGAGCTAGATGCCAGTGTTGCTTTGTTTGGACACTTGGATTCACGCTCCCAAGTCTCTTTAAAAGCCAGGTAGTTAAGGCACCCCACGAGGTATAAACAGACTCCACGACAAACTTACTCAGCTGTTCAAGAACGAACCAGGCTTCCAGCTTCTCCAAAATCAATAGATTGGACAAATTTCCTATTATCATGAGCTTCAAATGTAAATTTTTCAAGATAGAAATCTTTTAAATCTTTTTCCACCGCAAATTTGAGGTTTTATTTGTATTGCTTGGTGGTCCCAGTTGAGGGTCGAAGGGCACCTATATATGTGCAGTGAGGTTGCTCCGTGCAGCGCATCAGAGCAGCCTCAGTTAATCCATCAGCATCCAGCATCATATGCATCAGCTTTCCCGAGCTGAAAAATGGCAGTGGGGGCTGTTTAGTTAAAGTACCCCTGCTGCCATTTTCAGCATGGGGGTGCTGCTGCATGTGATGCTCCGGGTACTTGAATTAAAACTCCCCTCCCTCCCCGCCGCTCCAGAGCACGTGTATAAATGCCCATAGTGGCAGAGTGGTTAAGAGACCTCACGTGGCTCCAGACGCATGAGTCTGAGCCTTGCTCTGCATTCATGGAAAGGACTGCCTTTGGTCATCTCAGCTGTACGCGGGGAGTCAAAGGCAACTGGATCCAATACTTGCCACATCGTTCCCTTGGGCACTGGTTGGCCATAGACACTGGTAGGCCTTAACTGTGCTAACCCAGTGGGCTGAATCATATCAGATGTGATGAAACAGTCATTTGGAAAGGAGGCTTATGTCCAGGGTGGATTTTTCAGTTGAAACAAGGACCTCCCACTCGAGAATAGCCAGTTCTTAATAGGACACGCACAAACTATGGGAGAATAGTAGAAGTGGGAAAATGAACTTGGGTTGTCCCCAGTCCAGATGAATGCCCTGACCACTGATTCTCCTCTCCTTTCCTCTGCTCTCCTCTTTCAGGACTTCTAGCCTTGGCTGTTGTCTTGTGCAGAACAAGAACATTTTTGATTTGGAAATGATTTCCACCCAACTCTCACCCAGCTTTGCTAGTACATGATAGGTCCTGGCCCTGAAGTATTTGTGTTGTTCATTATGACTAAGCAGTGTTAGCTGGTTTATTGATGCCAGTATTTGTCCGGGGTCAAAGTGCATTTAAGAGGTAGCCGCTGGATGCGTCATGCTGTCTGCAAGAGCAAGGCACTGCTATTCTGGTAGTTGTGTTGTGCTTCTCTTCTGCTCTCATTTGGCACAAGAGTAAATGACTGCATGAGGTGCAGAATATAACAGGGATAAATATGGCAAGCTAGCTTTAGCTTGAAAAGGGGCGAACCTCCCTACTTGATACAATAGACTTCGGTCATTCTTCTGGAGCCTTAGAAGAAGGGCTCTGCCTCTCGGAGTGCTTTGAACTCTCAAATGGTGCAATAGTATAATTTTAGACCCATGTATTCCTTGTCATGCTACAGACCAAGAACAGAGCTCAAATGCCATCCTGGGGTAAAATGACATTGAGAGTGGCCTGCCTCCCAGCTGAATAGTCAGCCAGTACTTTGTCCCTCCTTCCAGTACTACTTATCCTCTTATCTCTCAGCATACAGGAGTAAAACAGAGAGCCAGATGTTCTAGGATTTTATTTTCGCTATGAAAGATGCACATGTAGTCAGCAGCAGCTACCGGGAATAAGTCTATTATAACGGGAACTCATGATACGCATATTATTGGCTGAGGTCTGCTCATACTAAGCATTGTCCTGTTCCTTATATGTGCCAATCTTCATGTGTACATAGTCAGTTATTGGTATTCCCCCACAAAGGCAGTTTCAAATATGCTGATAGTGTAAGCAGGCTGCTTCTGCCCGTGTGAATCCATGGTAATATTTCATCCTTGTATTCTGAAAAAATACCATGGGCTTGATTTTTTTTTTTTGTTTTTCCTCTCCCCACAGTAAATCAGGACTAACGCTGCTGAAATCGGTGCCCTCTCAGCTGTGTAAAACCAAGTAAGGGAGAGAAAATGAGGCCCTTGGGTTCCTGCTGCACTCCGTTCCTAAAAATGCATCAGGAAAGGCTGTGTGCAGGGATATTAAGTTAATTTATGACCAGCAAAAAGAAGCAGTGGCTTTTTGCAAACAGGATCCTGGAGAAGGCAGTGTCCTAGCCTCTATGCCTTTTCCTTATTCCTTGTTATAATGGGTCTTGTTTGGGAATATTCTTGCCTTTTTACTTACTTGGATTGTGTGCACATGCGTGCAAACATTATGGAAAGTTCTGCAGCATCCTTTGCTCTCAAACCGGCAGCATTTTCATTGGCGTCATCTCTCGCTTAGTAGCTAGATACTACTCCAATAGATCCAATGCAGGGTTTGCTTACTGACAGTAAACCGACCTAGAATGGAGAATGCTTGTGAAATGTAGGGTTCCCTTCTCGTTTAAAAATCAGTCTAATCACAAGTTTTTGAAAAAGAGCTTTCTTGGGAATAGGGGGATTTGTTAGTTTATTTTGATAAAATTCCTTCCTTCCTTTCTCTGCTGTTCTGACTTCCGGCACATTTGATTGATCACGCTGCACTGCATCATGGAGACTTACTTACTTTTCTTTACAAGCAGGGAGAACTTTTCTCAGTGCTTATTTGTCAGGCAGGTATTAGTCTGGATTTGTGTTTGATGGTGGTGTAAATCAGGAATTAACTGCACTGAAAAAAAAAATCATTAAAACTGAGTAGGAAAGAACAAGGGCCTCAGCATTTAAATCCTGTTCTTCATACTGTATCTGCAGTAGCATGTGGCCACCCACTCTGTTCTGTTTTTCTCAGGTTGAATAGAGTAGCTGTCTGTGTAACAGCATTTTTTTTTCTTTTGATCCTCTCTTTAGGTATTACCAGATAAGAGCAGGATTGAAAATCCCCTCCAGGATTCCCCATAGACTGTATGCTACAATTGCTGGACAAACAGGTGAGAGACTCAGAGAGGAAAGTGACCTGATAAAAGGTGGGTTTAACATGGCCAGACTGGAGGAAAGCAGGGTAAGGGAGGGATGATTGTGACTTGTAATCCGGGAACTGGGGCTTGGATCTAGAGCTCAACTTTTTCTGAGTTTCTGGGTACTCAGGCCGTGTCTAGACGCATGAATGTTTGGTTCCCTAGGGACAAGTAGTGGTGGTGCACCTTGTGCTACCGCTAGTTGTCTGTGCTGGGCTGGTTCCAGCAACCTTACTTGAAGGCCTGGGGACCTCCTGGGGCTGCTGTTGCATGGAGCCTGTCCAGCAGCCGAGTGCAGGTCTGGACTCAGGCAGCCTACACTGCTGCCACGTGTGCGGCTTTGCTTTTTCTCTCTCCAGGCTTTTTTGGGGTCAAAAAAACAGTCTATGCTGCTCCCTTGCAGTGCAAAGCACAATGGAAAGTGCACTTTGGGGTGCTGCAGACGTGTCCGTGGAGCCACGCACTGCACAGCTACGCTCGTCTGGATGCAGCCTTAGGTGCTGTGCTCAGGCAGTAGTCTGTTTTGGAGGTGGACGGAGGTTATGCAATCTGAGTAAGGTGCCATACTTCATCGGGGGAGGATGGGGGTGAGAGAGAGAGGTGTGGAGCTATGGATTTGAAGTGGGCCAATTTTTTTTGATGAACAAATATGTGAATATAACAACTATCTGGCTGTAAGGCAGGGAAATGCACAAAGGAACAAATTTTGTTATAACTGTTGCCAGGATTGGTTCAGGCATGCCTCTGAGGTACACGGTTAGTTGGGGCTGTTGAACCTCAGGATTCTGCACTGCTGCACTGAGAATGATTGAAGAGCAGTGAAATAACCTCGTTAAGGTATAGTCTTTCCCCTAATATTTTATTTTGTGGATAAAATAATGCTTTGTTTCCTGCCCTAAACCTCTGGATAATATTTAACAGCACCTTGTCACACTCACTGCACTATAGAAGAGGCAGCATCCAAGCAGCTCTTAATGCAACTCCTATTTTTCTCTGTAAAGCAGGATTAGTTCTGCTCCAGTGTATCAGCTGAAGGAAGCTGATATGGCTTTCACTCCATGTCCGCAAAGTAGAGCATTTGCTCAGGGAGGACTAGGGTAGCGTAAGGAAGCTAGTGCCAGGCAATCTTGTAATTATTCGGCAAAGTGTCCAAAATGGATTAAATTGGTTGATGAGAGAACATGGTCTGGGGCACAAGAGAGATTTTTCTAGGACAGCCCCCACTGCAACTTTGACCAAGACTCTGTATGGAAAGCTTGAGGGTAGTAGAGTTTCTGTGGAGTAATATCATTGGGAGCAATGGGAATGCTCCCATTTTTGCTGGGAGGGGGTTGATCCCTATGGGATGCAACAACATCGCCAATGTGGTGAAGTAATAAGTAAAGCTAACCACACTTCTTGCATAAGTAGGTGCATCACAAACAAGTCTAGAGAGGTGATACTTCCCTCTATGTGGCATTGGTAAGGCTGCAGCTGGAGTACTGTATCCAGTTTTGGGTGTTGCATTTCAAAAGGGTTGTAGATAACCTGGAAAGGTTTCAGAGGAGGGCCATGCGTCTGGTTAAAGACCTACAGAAAAACCCTACAAGAACCAATTGAAGGACTTGAATCACTTCAGCCTCCACAAAAGAAACTTGTGGCCATCTACAAACTCATCAGGTGGGGACAGCTGGAAATAGGGGATACAATGTTTCCCAGGGTGTCCCTTGGGGTAACTAGAAACAATGGCCACAAACTGAAGGAGAGCAAATTTAGATGGGACATCAGGAAAACATTCTCTACAGTGGGGGTTGCCAAAAATATGGAATATGCTTCCAAGGGAGGTGGTGCTATCCCCTTTCTTGGTGGTATTGAAGAGGAGATTGGACAAACACCTGGCTCTTTCCTGCCCAGGGCAGGGAATCAGACTCGATAATCTGATGGGTCCTATTCCGACCCTAAAATCTATGAAATGTCCATGCTGACACAGGAAGGAAAAATATGCAGTTTGTCCCAGCACCAGTATCATACTGTGGGCTTCTTCCAGGTAGCAGCATGAATTATTCAGTTGACAGGGAACTTTTTTTGGAGGAAAACTTTCTTTCTATAATGAAGCAAATGTGCCACCTTGTCAAAACTGAACCTCTTCTTGAAACAGCTTACTGAATCTGCCCAGTCAGATCATTCTTCAGAAAAAAAATAAGGCTGAACTTGTTATAATATTGCTAGAAAATGTAGATTAAAATGGTTTTAAAATATAACTGATGTGAATTAAAGAGTTATTTGAACCAAAAAAACCCTGAAATATTTCAATTTTCTATTTTTTCTGATACACTGGGGGAGGCGAGGGTTGTGTTCCACCTTGGACTGGGAAAGTCTTTGATGTCTTCAACATTTTCATAGGATGGGAAAACTCTTTCCACTCAGCTCTAGCATACAACACAATGGGCCTCATCCAGAATTTCCTGAGTTTATTTGGAGTTCTTCTAATTACATGAAGAGCCTCTGGTTTAACCAAAGTGTTCTGCATAGGCAGTCTGGGAAGCATAGACACATTTTAATCCTTAACTTCCTTTAATAATAATAATAATAATATAATGCTGTTCTGCACTTAAGCCAAAAGAATGATCATATTAGCCAGGAAGCGGATAAAACTACTGCCTTCATCTCCTTTGTCTTCATTTCATTGAAGGTGCTCTTACCATTTCCTTCCTCCTAACATTTATATATGCCTGTCATAAGTGGGATGTAGGCAAAACATGCTGTGTGGTTATAGCATTAACAACCAACTTGCATGGGGCTAATGCAATCCAGACTGGAGTCTGATAGCTTTCCAGGGCTAACATCAAAGCAGGGGGTGTTTAAGCTGCTAAGACTTCTTTAAAAGATTCCTCCTCAGATTTCCTTGGAAGTGTTTCATCATTAATTCCTACAGCCTATGAGGGAGCACCATGTAATGAGGGAAAAGTTTAAGCTTAAACAATATGTGACATTGCTTTTATTCTGTTATTGGTGATCTGTCTGAGCAAATATATTGATGGGGGAAGTGGAAACATTGCATGTTTTAATTGTAAAGCATTTTTTAAGACAGGGCATTACCAACCTAAAGGCTAAGTACAGAAGTCAAAAACCCAAGGCTGAACCAATTCAAGCTTTGTAGGTTAGTTTAAGTTGCATAGACTGAACCAATAAGCAAGTGAACAGACATTCACTTTTTGATTCTGGAAATGCAGCCACGTGCCTGCAGCGGCCCAAGCAAGTTGCTGGGCAGCACTAGAGCACATCTCCCTGCTCTGCTGGAGCAGACACCTTGGGAGGGGTTGTAGGGGAGGTCCAAAGCATCCTGGGATGCTGGGGCCTGTGAGTTGATGTGAATCTGGAGGGGATCTGGGACAGAAGTTCAATAAACCGATGTAACCTAAATCAGTGAAGGCTAATACTACATCCACCCAGTTTTATCTTAAACTAGTTTTGGCCATTTTAAAAGCAGTTTAGTTGCACTGAACTTGTGCTGTATTACAGATTTGAATGCGTTTCCAATCACTTATACCAGTTTGTGTAATCTCTGTCCCTAGCCAAAAAGCCATAACATTGTAAGTTGAAATTCCCTTCTCCCTCTCACACACTTTATAGCATTTCCTTGAAACCTTTGGGTTTCCTTTTCTTTTCCTAATGGCTTTGAGACCTCCAGGATTCATGGATTTGTTTCAAGTTTTCTCCACAACCTTAAGGACTAAGGACTTGCATTTAAAAAACAAAACATGAATCTATTACAAGCAAAGTTTTTCACTCTAGTGGTGGGGACTTTGAGGGGAAAAAAATCAGGCTTGTAATAAAACCATGTTAAGTGATAACTCTAAAAATGCTTAGTTTACTCCTAGCTGAGTATTTTTCACTATAGAAATAGAGTGTCTTTTAGAACTCAGAAATTCTTCAAACCCCCCCCAGAGCCCAGCATAGGCAGCACATAGGGGACACAGGGGTGCACGTGCACCCTCTGCAAGTGCTGGTGCCCCTCCTGAGAGTGAGCACTGTTGGCTTATGTGACGGGCGGGTGGCAGGCAGAGTGGTGGCACCCCTTTTGAGAGGTACCACTGGCACTTCGAGGCTTGGCATCCGGCCGTGGGGGGACTCCCCCACTCTGCCGCCAGCACCTCCACGGCTGCCTGCCGATGGTCCCTGCTCGGCCCAACCCTTGCCACCAACACCCATGTCACCACTTTCAGGCAGTCGCTGTGCCCCCCCCCCCCCCCCCCAGCCTCAGGAGGCATGTGTTGCCTATGGAGCCCAGTGAAAACTTGGGACTTTGAGACCCATCCTAGAGGCTTTCAGGAAGTTTGCCAGATGCACCAAAATGTTAATAAGATGCATATGCATCATGCAGTACAATACAGATGCCACTGAAACACACTTACAAGAGGAATATTTATTTAGGATGGGGGTTTTTTCAAGAGGAACTCACTGCATTGACCAGCACTGAATAGGAAACCAGAGTGTAACATATCTGTGAAAGATGAGTGAGTGTCTCGAATCATTTTAGGATGGAAGCAGACTTTGCCTTTTGTACCCTTTGTATTGCCTTTTTTTATGGTGGCCCAAAGGCTAAGCAAACGAGCATCCATGCCCATTGTGCCACAAATTCCTAATGTTTGGGGCCAAGAGAAAGGTGGTCCTGATTTGTGCTCCTGTTTATCAGCAGCCATCTGTGTGTTTTATGGCGTGAGGCTGTGGGCAGCCCAGAGATGTCCGTGCTCTCCACCCAACCTAGGCAAGTGCTGCAGGGGCTTGAGGGGCCCGGTCCTTCATGTTCCAGGAATCCCAGTGCAGATCAGGCCTCTAGACCTCCAGGAGTGCCTGCCTGGCTTCCCCACTTCACCAGAGACATGTCACCAGGAATCTCTGCCATGTGTCTTTGCAAATAGGAAAACCCCGACTTTTCTACTTATGCAGACATGTCCCAGTGAGTGCCTGGGGTGTGCCTCTGTAAGAAGAAGCCAGGCCCATGGCTCCAGCGAGTGAGTAGCCTTAACATGCATGGGAATTCCCATGGCATGCAGGACCGGGCTCCGTAAGACGTGGGGTCATATCGCCTGTTAGCCCACAGCATCAATGGGCAGGACCATAGCAACATGCATTTTGTCCAGCTGTGCTGGATATGTCCCAGGGCAGCTGACCCATTAAATTTGACAGTGTCTATTTCTAGCCTTAATCACTGAGGGCTTTCCCTTCATATTTGCATGAGAGTGCTCTTTTTGATGGCAGCAGCAGAGCTTCTAACCCAAGGGGCAAATCGAAATCTTAGTTGCATCTGTGTAGCTGATAATGTGCGCCTCCCATGGTGCTACTGCTCTGGACTGAGTTAACTGTATCAATTTAAAGAACGCTTTTGGGCTGGGTTCTTGAAATGTAGGTTCCTATATTCATTCAAGACAATGGTGTATTAGTATACATCTAAACCAGAGACTGTAAATAGTAGAGGGTCCTCAAGGGTTTTATGTGCCATCTTCGAAAATGGCTCCTGTTCACATAAAAAAGGCTCCTGGGTGGTAGTGGGTGTCAAGCTATTGCCTGGCTTCTGGCACATTTTCAATAGGTTTAGTCCATTTAGCTGTTCATGCAGGAGCTTGACACCCACTATCACCTATAAATGCACTATAGATGTGCATTTTGGTGCTCTCATGCATATTTTGGGGTACTGATTGTATGGAGTTAAGATCATCATGAACTAGAACTCCCCACTTCCTTTCGATAAGCTGTTCAAACGTTTTGTTTTTGCTCTTACTTTTATTGAAAACTCTAGGGCTGGATTCTCGCATAAAGATGCAGAGCAATTACTGATGACTCATGCAAGCTGGAGGATCTTGTTAGTCCTGATGAGGAAATGAGAAGGATTGAATTTGCCTCTGGGAAGGGGGATTTGCAGGAAAAGCCTGAGGAGACCCCTCACCCCAGGAGATAATTTAGACTAAAGCTTACATGGTTGCTTACATTACCACTTATACCCCCACAAGGGGCTAACTTGCAACCTTACTTGGGGTACAGGGTGGAAGTATCACCTGCTTGCATTGTGTTAAGGAGGGAGCGTACTCTCTCTGTAGCTAAAGTGCCAGTCGGATGCTGTAAAACAACCGTGCCCACTCCCATGCACTATAACTTTGGATAATGACTTGTCAGGTTTACTCTGACACTAAGGGAAATTTGTCTGCAGTCTGGGAAAAAAAAAATGTTCCAACTGCCTTGGATACAGTTAAAGAAATTACTTTCAATTTTTTATATGCGCCTAATGTTTCTTTTTCTTTCCCGTTTATTTAAAAAAAAAAAAGGCATTTTACCAGTTCTTGAAAAATTTTACATAGCTAAACCCCCTTGAATGCTTGGGGCCTAGGCTGTAATTGCAGAAAATTGGCTGTAATTAAGCAAAGTTAATCGCCAGATATATTGTGTATCAAATCATATGAGGGGTTGCACCTGCTTACTCCATTAAATGGTGTTAGGGCATTTATGAACATGCTCCATAGCCTATTATTAGCCCGTAGCCCATCTTCCTATTAATAAATGAGCTTTGGATCAAAACTTTGGTAGACAATTACCAGGTATGTGTCAGGGAGATTTTGACATGATATCTGTATAAACTAGCTGTCTTTGGCCTGCAGAAGAAATGGCAATTGTACATTGGCCAAATTAAATTATGACATATGTTACTTTCATGTTTATACACTTTTTGTTATAGTTTTAAAAAACAGGTGTTGCTGGACTTGGTTGAGGTGAAGTACCAGTCATGTCAGGCCCCATCAGTTTGGATTGCCAGGGAGAACTTTGTCAGGATACCATCGCTAGTGATACTATATGACCACTCCTAATGATCTTATGTAATTATAATAGAAGGACCCCAGGCTTTTATTCTTAGTAACAACCTTCTGAATTTTTTGTTCAGAAATGAGCCTAAGGATTAACGTCATGCCTAATTCAAGCTTAGTGCTAGTCACGGTTATCTACCAGCATGCTATCAGTGTAAACCACTGCCTCTAGCTCATTGCAAAGTATTTTGGTTTCTCAGGCCTTTTTATATGTTGCTCCAAACAACTGCATGGCTTAATGCTTAAAGTTTCCAGCATATGCATCTTCGTTCTCAGCAAACACTAAAACAACTTTAAGTGACATCATTTGCATCTGGTTCTCATCAGACATTGCAGCTTTCCTACCAGATAAAGGGACCTATTTGGATGAGTGGATCTAGGATTTGGAAGGGCAAGTGCAGTTGGCGTGGTGCATCAATGCATATAACATAACACACGTTTTTCCTCCAAGTAAAAGAAACTAGAAGCTTTACTAATATGTTAAGAGCCTAGGGCTGCATTATTCAATTTAAGATCGACGCAAAAAAAAAAAAAAACTTTATTGGGATGTGCGTTAGTTTATTATATCATACATTATGTATTTAAAAATCACAACAACCCAGGCAAAATAATTGAAAAAATGTTGTTTCTTGTAGTCCCATAGTCATTAGAATTAAGGATACATCTCTTTTGAATTCATAAAATGAAATCTAATATTCTTGAGCATCTTGCCAGTGCATCTATTGCTTCACTCAAAGTTATTTCCATACCTGAGCTGATGTTCACCTGAGTTAATGTTTTTAGGTGTACTTACAAACAATCTGCAGGGCTGTGAAACAGGAGCTAGTTTACCAGGAGCAGCTAGCAGAATTGCAAAAGAAAAAATAGCTGGATTAGTGGACCATTAAGAACATTAAAAAAGAGAGAGGGTTGTTAACACCTGTGGCACGAAGAGTTTAGAAGGCATCAGGCAAATGAAGTCAAGTGACTCCCTCCCTGCTGCCTGAATAGAAGTGTTGCTGCCACTACCAGGCAGTTTGTCATAAGTGTTGGGTGGACCTGGAGCTAAAGGCAATATAACTGCACTATTACACCCACCTTACATCCAGTCCTACCTGTTCACCAGGACACTCTCATCTTTGGTGTATTGTACTCATCTCATGCATTATTTTCCATCTGTTCAGCTTCTAATGTGCCCCAAAGCTCCTAATTTTCCCCACACTTCCATTTCGACCATGTATGGTCTGCTGCTTTCTGGTCACCAAGATCATTGTTCGTGTTATTACTGAGGCCTACTTTGGCTCAGGATGTTGGCACGCCTCTGAATGATTTCTATATGTGCTGAGCAACAGTTGTATTAAACAGATTCAGCCTAGCCAGGTGAAACTAATCTACAAAGATTAAATCAATTCACACTCAGACTTTTTGAACATCTGTCCTTAGCCCTCATGGACAGTCCTCTACACTTACACTCTGACAATCAATTTGAATTTGTTTTTCAAAAATGTTTATAAAAGTGCAAAGCAAATCTACGAATAGAAGATGGCACCGACATTGATGCAGTGCATAGATGTTAGCAGTAGAAAATCCAGCAGTCACAATTTCCCCTTCTTTCAAGGAGCCTTACTCATGAGTGGTGCGGTAGTGCTGGGAACTGTCAGACCATAGCAACACCCCTGTCAATAAGGTTCCTGAAAAGATGAATGGATTATAAATTCCACTTGTAATGATTGCCACGATCAGAAATTGCCTTGGGATGAAAAAGGAAAGGGCCACATTGTGGTGGCCGTGTACAAGCACACAACAGTAGACAGTTTCCAGCTATGAAGAATTTATCTAAGGAGACGATCCTCCAAGCCCAAAGGAAGGTAATCCCAACGAGGATCAAAGGGAGCAGGAGAGCACACAAGGCATTTCAGAATAGGATGGGTTTCAACACAGACAAGTGGGGTCCCTCAAGGCTCTGTCCTGGGACCCATACTGTTCAACATCTTCATTAACGATGTGGACATTGGAGTCAGGAGTGGACTGGCCAAG
>NW_017728886.1:262661421-262675583 GCF_001723895.1 Crocodylus porosus | reverse complement strand
AACCGCATCTTGGCATGCATCCACAGATGCATCTCGAGCAGGTCCAAGGAGGTGATCCTCCCCCTCTATGTGGCACTGGTCAGGCCGCAGCTGGAGTACTGCATCCAGTTCTGGGCACCGCACTTCAGGAGGGATGTGGACAACGTGGAGAGGGTCCAGAGGAGGCCACTCGCATGATTAGGGGACAGCAGGGGAGGCCCTATGAGGAGAGGCTATGGGACCTGAACCTGTTCAGCCTCCAAAAAGAAGGCTGAGGAGGGATCTTGTGGCCTGTTATAAACTAGTCGGGCGGACCAGCAGGCACTGGGGGAGTCCCTGTTCCCCCGAGCACCGCCAGGAGTGACCAGGAATAACAGTCACAAGCTGGCAGAGGGTAGGTTTAGGTTAGCTATCAGGAGGCGCGACTTCACAGTCAGGGCGGCTAGGGTCTGGAACCAACTTCCAAGAGAAGTGGTGATGGCCCCTACCCTGGGGGTGTTTAAGAGGAGGTTAGATGAACACCTTGCTGGAGTCGTTTGACCCCAGTACTCTTTCCTGCCACGGCAGGGGGTCGGACTAGATGATCTGTTCAGGTCCCTTCTGATCCTAGAAACTATGAAACCTGTGCTCCAGCAAGAACTATGGTTATATGTGGCTAAGTTGGGACGTAGAATGAGCATTGTTCATGTAGTGGCATTCCCAGGAAAGCAAATGCGAGAGGATAAGAAAAGAAGATTCCTAATACTGAAGCTTCTGGCTGTGATATTCCAAAGGCATCTTCTCCCAGTTATTCCAACGAGGATTATGCCAGTACTGAAGCCAGGCCTGACAGAATGCCATATTAATGTAAATTGACCCTTTTCCATGCTGAGTATCAAATACATGCGTTTCCCTGATTTTTGTGACTGCCTTGCAACTCGCACTGATTCATGAATTTACATGAATTGGGTTTCTGATATGTGTGTTGCATCATGGGTGACTCTTGCTCCTGGGTTTTTAACAGATCATGAGTTAACATGACCAAAATCTCGTTATTACCCTTTAAGTATATCAAAGCAATTCTCCGAAAAGGAAGCTCGCTTGCATTTTTCAAGAAAATAGGTTGCCGGTAAGCGCTTCCTAAACAAACCATAGCACCGTCAAAACAAGCAATTGCAGTTCATTGCTCATTAGAGCAAGAAGAAATAACATCACGAATTGTGGAATTGTATAAAATTGCAGTCATTAGTTTCAATAACTTTTTGAAAGGTAATTTCTGCCTCCATTAAGTGGAGATAAACTCAGTGCTCTTGAAGCATAGGAAGGGTAAAGCATTCATTTTTGAATGAATGCATCCTAATTGGTTTGCAGGGCTTATTAAACCCACTTAAAAAATAAATATGCATGTTAACATGCAAGGTAACTATTTCCAGGTAAATATTCATTATACCTACAGGGGCAGATCTATAATATAAATTGCTCTAGGGATGATCTGTACTAAAAATGCTTGCTACTTGTGTTCATGAAATTCTCAGAAAAGCAGAGGTTGCATGTTTAGGATCTGAATAAACGTGGCATCTGGTATTTTCTAAAACACAAGGGGGGGAATGAATGTGAAAATGTGGGACAAAGAAGGGCAAAGGGCTCTTTTAGTGACCCAGCGGTCTGTGGGAGGCACTCTCACCCCCTGATCTGGAGCCTTTATTCTGCATAGAAGGGCAGGCACAGTATAGGAAGTGGATCTGGTTTGGGGAGGATTGGTGCAGGCACCGTGCCCAATAGCCATAAGGCTCTTGTGAAGACTTCTCTTACAGGCCAAGGACAGGGGGGTCATGTTAGGGAGGAGTTGGTCACCAATCTTGTACTCACCTACTGCAAGCTATGCAGTTACCCATCTCTCATTCTATTTGCACATCTAAGTTATTAAAGCCCAGAGTATTCTTCAAAGCTGCTTCTCCAGATACTGAAGGACCTCTGGGAACCTAAATTCATAACAGCCTCAGACCTAATAATTACCTTAAAAAGAGGAATTCTGTTTGTTTTACCAAAATGCCGAGAGTTTGAGAAAATACAGAGAACATTTTCAGCAGCTGTTAAGTAGGTCTGCTATCCCGTCACCTTGCATTTCCACGTGCCTGAGAAACAAACTTTGGCTTAGAAATCATTACTGTGATAAGAGACTGCACCTATATTAGGACCTTTCACAGGCAGAAATTAATAAAGTATCTTGCTTTTTATCGTCACAGAATCTCTGTATGGATAGAGAAGTAGTTTCATATAATCTTTCCACTGGGTTAATTGGAAATGTAAAAAGGCAAAATTAAGATAAAAGATTTACCTTAGAAATGTGTGGCTTTAATTAAAAGTCAGACTTGGGGGAAGATATTTTAGAAATGTTGATCAAGTTATTCAAAAATCCATATCGTCTTTAAATTAGTTGTTCTGAACATCTGTACTGTGCGGTTTGATAAATAGAGGATTTTGGTCAATGTTCCTTTTACACATTTTTTCATTTCAGGTATTAATTGTATAGTTTTGCAGCTTCTTTATTAAGAGTGTATATGTGGGTTAGCGGTATTCAGTGGGCAGAACTGGCCATGGACTGAAATATTGAATATTCCTATTAAAGCAGTACTTGGGCCCAGATCCAGGAAGCCAAGGTGCTCAAAATCCAGGAGTTATTTGGGTTGCCTTAGATTTTTGCATTGTCAGATTTAGATGTCTCATTTTCATGAGCCAGAGACCTCCCAAAAGTGGGTCATTTTTAGTCTTTCAGGACAGTTAAAATAAATCATCCCTGGTTTATAATAAATCTTAGTCTGCATTAAGATTTGTGAGTTTTCTATGCTTGTTGAACCCGAGGGTCACAGATTAGTCGGAAGCCGGCAGGTTCTGTGAAATCAGTGCTGCTCAGTCTTTTTGGATTGGACACGCGCCTTTGGGATTGTTAGGAGTTTCTTCCTGTCTTTCTGTTGTAGTTATTATCTTCTGAAGAGCCTTGTGCTTTAAAAAAAAAAGATGGGAGAGAAAAATTCAAAAACTAAAAATTGAATTCCAAACTAAAAAAATGGAAATTCAAAAACCAATGAACATATACTAGTTCTTTTGGGAAATCTTTCAATATAAAGGGCTTAGTCTGTCTGTCTTGTGTGTCTGTCTGTCTGTAATGCTTTGGGTCAACTGCACATGCGCCGCTCAGAGGGCGGGCGGTGATTGGCTGCAGGGGTCTGGGCTGCACAACTTTGCGCCACGGCCAGGGAAGTTTGCAGCGGTGGCAAATGTGCCCCAGGCACCCAAGCAGCGGGGTTTTCCCCCATTTCCTTTCATGAGGGTGAAGGGGGGGGATCACGGTGGTAGCACGCCCTCCCCACCCCCCTTTTCCGGCCCTGATGCCCCCAGAATAGCTGGCAGCAAGGAGGTGGTGGTGGGCAGGAGGGAGGCAGGCAGAGCGGGCCAGGTGGACGCGGAGCAGGGGTGGGGTAACAGGGTGGTGTGGGGCCGGACGTGGAGCAGTAGCGGGGGGATGGAGTGGGGCCTGATGCAGAGCAGTTGTGGGGGGAGTGGGGCTGGACACATGGGGCGGGGAGCTGGATGCTGAGCTCTCCTCCCCCATCATTCTTGACAGGCAATTTGCTAGTAGATAATATATTTCCTTGAAAAAAGTCACCCTTGCCTTCCCCCTGCTCACCATTGTCCTTCCAATTCTTTTGTTGGAACAAAACAACTGTGCCTTTCAGTGGGGGAAAAATAACATCAACTGGTTTTATCACTGTCTTTTTTTCTATGTATAACATTATTTTCATAATTTTGGTGATTTCAGAAAAAATGCAGGCTCCCTAATCAAAAGAATGGATTAGAGGTATCCCTGGTAGTCCACGTAGTTTGCTGAGCTTATTTTGATACAGTCTTTATTCAGACACCCAAACATTTAAAAAATACTGCCAATACTCTAGAGTATACGTCTTATCAAAGAGAGAGGTACAATAAAAGGACAATATTGTGAAATATCATTAAACTTACCCTGATAATATATTTTATAAGAAATTTATTAACAATATCACTGTTTTAAATGATGCACTGTCCAGATGCTGTGTGTGACGGATTGTATTATAGCTAAGTGATTACTAGGAGCAACTGTGAGTATTAAAGAGCTTGTGCATGAGTTGGCCCTTTTATCCTAATGCCTGGGTATTAGCACACTGCTTTTTAGTTTATTAATGTGTGCTATATCTCTGAGTGGTATAAACTGTTTTCTTGCAATTTGGAAGGGTAAAAGAGATTTGTTGCACAATCAAACACTTTTAATGCATCACAAGTTGCCTCTGCCTTCTGTTGTTGTTGTTGAATAGCTCAGCTTATAGCAATGAGCCAGGGTGTGGGTGATCTGAATCTATTTACCTCCACCTTGTCTTCAACTAGCATCTCCCACCTGTCAGGAGAGCACCCAAACCACCATGCTATGTGCCATCCTGGGGTGGAGTACTTGTAGCCCCTCCTGCTGAAGACATTCCACTTACAAATAAAATAAAATAAAATAAAGAAATATTGGGCCAAAGGGAAGGATACAGACTCTCTCCCAGTAGTTTTGCCTTCACCTGTGTTAGAGGATCCTTGCTCCCTCCCTCTGGCCTAGTGAATATTGAATTGTTTTCTGCAAAGGGCATCAGTGTCAACAGGAGGCACTGAAAGTTAGACCCCCTATCCTGCATGAGCACTCTAACCACAAAGGAATTGGGCAAAGAAGGGGGAACCTACCATGATCACTTGTATTTCTTGTGGAGTCCCATCTGGTTGGTGTGTTGTGAGATTGAGCCTCTTGGATGCAAGAGCAAAGGAATGTCTGGTTTATGCATCCAAGTTTGGCTTAGCTGATCAACCCTGTCAAAAGTGACACATGGGGAATTCCAAGAGAAAAAGGTGAGCAATAAACTTCTTTGAAACCTTGAGGTGCTTATAGACTCAGGCACTTCTGAGACGCAGCTGTGAGATTTGCAATTTTGCCTCAATCCCAACACACCTCAATCCCACCCAACGGCTTTTGTGGATCTAGACATCTATCCTATAACCAAGGGCAATAAACTCTAGTTAGTCATGAATCCCTCCAGAAATGTTTCATCTGAAAGGGTTTTTTTGTGGTGTTTACAGGAAACAACTAAAATTTCATTAGCATGTGGACAATATATTTTGTATGAGTGATGTGGCTTCAAAGGGTCTTTCATCATAGGTTGAATCATTCATCACCATTCTGCTGGGTGATTCATTGTAGACAGGTATTTGGAACATGATAGTTTATTGAGAATATAGGTCAATGCCAGTAAAGAGATTCTTTTTCATTTAATAATGAGTGGTGTGAACAGACTGAAGTCTCTTTTGAGTGAAGGTCATCTTTGTTGCATGCACACCTACCTGTTCAACAGCGCCTGTAGATGTTTTTACAATAGCAGCGAGTTTTAGGGCATAGAAAACAGCACTATAGAATCAGAGAATCATCAAAAAAGAGGGTGTGAAGGGACCTCAGGAGGTTGCATCTAATCCAACCCCTGCTCAAAGCAGGACCAGCCCCCACTACATCATCCCAGCCAAGGATTTGTCTTGCCAGGTCTTAAAAACATCCAAGGATGAAGAATCCACAGCCTCTCTGGGTAGCCTGTTCCAGTGTTTTACTACCCTCCTAGTGAGAAAATTCTTTCTAATATCCAACCTAAACTTCCCTTGCTGCAACATGAACCCATTTCTCCTTGTTCTGTTATCTGCCACCGCTGAGAACAGTCCAGCTCCATCCTCTTCAGGTAGTTGAAAGCCGATATTAACACCCCCCCTCCCCCGCATCTTCTCTTCTCCAGACTAAATAAGCCCAGTTCCTCAGTCTCTTTTCATAAGTCATGTCCCCAACCGCCAAACCATTTTCATTACCCTCCACTGGACTCTCTCCAATCTATCCACATCCTTTCTGTAGTGGGAGGCCCAAAACTGGATACAGGACTCCAAATGTGGCTTCACCAATGCGGAATAGAGGGGAATAATAACCCTCCTTGATCCGCTGGCAACACTCCTACCAATATAGCCCAGTATCCCATTAGCTTTCTTGGTAGCAAGGACATACTGTTGGTTTATATTTGGCTTATTGTCCCCTGTAACCACCAGGTCCTTTTAAGCAGAGCTGCTGCCCAGCCAGTTGCGCCACAGTCTGTACTGTTGCATGGGATTGTTCAATCCTAAGTGCAGGACTTTGCACTTGTCCTTGTTGAACCTCATGAGATTTCTTTTGGTCCAGTCCTCCAATTTGTCAAGGTCTCTCTGAATCCTAGCCCTACCCTCCAGTGTATCTACTACTACCCCCAGCTTAGTGCCATCTGCAAACTTGCTGAGGGTGCACTGTAACACCAAATCTACTAATGCATCACCAACATCACCACTGTCAACTCATCCCACAGCCAAGCCATTGAGATCTAGGATCCTATCACAAAATATGAGAGCTCTCATCCAGTGCACCAAATAGCCTCACAGAAACAGGAGGTGAAATGGAATAACCACCATGCTCCACAATAAACTCTCCCAGAAAAATGATAAAGGACAAAAATGACCAGCCGCCTTTTCACAGGCCAATATCTGACCTCACAGTAATTATTCTCCACAGGAACCTAAAAAGACATAGGCCTGGGAATAAAAAATAAAAAAATCATAATTTTACTGGACACTAAAAACAGACTTAACACACCCTATGGTTTTTTTGACTCATTGTAATGCACTTCTACTAAATTTCAGCACTCCACAGATGATAACAGCTCTCTTCCCTTTTGACTGGTGCTATTTGTGTATTTAATTAGATTTACTTACAGCAACTGTTTTTTACATGGTCTATACATACTCCTGATGACTTTTTTTGCTCCATGGGTTTTCTGCTCTATCTGCTGCGTTCCTACATCAGAGGCAGTAAAGAAGCTCACTTTCCTGATACATTGTCAAGTTCCAGTTTAAAAGGGTCAGGTACAAAATAAGCTGCAAACTGTGCTGTGAGTATGACAGGTGAATCAGTAGCTTGATGTCTTGGTTTATCCCAAGTAGTCATGTTGGGTCATCTTCAGACAACAGAGACCACTACTGAATTGCATCCTTTCTCTTCCAGAGTCTTGTGTGACCTCAGGCAAACCAACCATTTCCCATTACCCAATCCATAAGACGATGGGAATACTTCCTTTCTCTGTTACTGTCACTGTTTCACTATTTAGGGGTGGTGTTAGGAAGGAGCTATGATGTCTGGGGGTGCCTTTGTGCCCTTGTATGTAGTAAATATGTCATTATACAAGATAGTAATTATAAAAGGAATTATGAAAAGGTGGCCTTGTCAATGTGGAACACATGCGTTTCTATGTCCATGATGGTGAGTAACAAAGAATATCAGCGGAGTCTGTAGTTTGTACAGTGCTTCACCCATAATATTTCAGAATAAAAACAAGATTATATCCAGGGAGGGTGCTGGTTCTACCTTGTTCTCCCTCAAAGGGAAAAAAAAGCTTGTTAAGTTGTGTACATAAGTGTTCCCAGTGATTTCTCAGAGCATTCTCCCTTGCTGATACCTGGACAGCTGCCTTGAGATGTAGATGAGCACAAGAGTAATGAACGATACAAAAAAAAAAAAGGCTTTCTTCCTCAGAATTATGTTGTAATTTATTCATTGGACATACACTTGTGTAAATGGCTCAGGCTACACACCTATATTTTTTAGGTCTAACACTATGATGGGGAAGATCTGTACCACCATCATATATTTGTCTGATTGGGGGAAAAAAATAAAGAAATGCTGGCATTTTTAAAATGTCAGTACACCAGTAATGGAATATAGCACAGCCCAGCACTCTGTATTATTGGCAGTTCTTGGGTTTCTTTTATAGTGGTTGATGGCGTTCAGGCTTCCTTGTCTATTATTGTGCCCCTACATTACAAAGATGCGAAAATGTGCCGTGCCTATAGGGACCCAGTAAGTTCAGGAAGCTTTGGCTTACTTTACAGTTACAGTAGTGTAACTTTTAATGGGTTAGTTGCCACCGGGTAAGAGTGGCAACTAGGTAAGAGTGGTGAGGTGCCACTGGGTAAGAGTGGTGAGGTTTGATCACTTGACTCCTACAGCTTGACGGTTAAAACAGGCAGCTAGCCATCAGGAGAGCTTTGTTTTGGGGGGATTTTTTTCTGGCTGTATGACCTTGGATAAATCATATGACCTCTTTCTGTCTAATCTATAAAATAATAGTACCTCCTCAAAGATGTTACATTGTTAAAAGAGACTTGTAAATAGCTTATATATAACTCCTTAAAGTGCATGGCAGTACACAAACTGAGATAAATTAGGTCAGATCCTCAGGATTTTTTTTAGTGGGTGACTCAAAATCTCAAGTGAGCAGAAAATAACATATCCTAGCTAAGACGATGTTTCTGGGACAAAAGAAGAATATTCTGATAGATTTGTTCATTGTACCCATTCTACCTTCTTACCCCCAAGTCATAGAATTTGGCCTCAGTAGTTACTTAAGGAAGGCGAGTGACTTGTGTTTAAATTAGAACGTAGCTTTTTAGGAAGCTACCTATATTAATTATTAAAGTGATGCAGAGAGAGAGGTTTGCATTGCAGCTGGAAAGACTGGAGGTGCACCATTTCTCTGTTAGAAAGAAGTGGGAGGTCCCTTGACTTTACAACTGGTAAAACCAAAGGGAAAGCTGAGCTGTTGATGGGTTGTCCATTATCTTGTAACTGAGCTGAACTTTATCTTTGTTCTGTTCTTCTTAATGCCAGATACAAATTTGGACAGTATGAAGCTTGAGTCACCCTGAGCATGTGTTGAAGAGCCCAGGAGATGAACACGATCCAGTGACTTGCATTTCAGTTTTTCTCCTGATTTCTTTGTGAAGCCCTGATCTGGTCTGAATGCTTCACTTTGAGCATAAAACGTGACTTGGCTTCTGTAAGCCTATTGTTTAGTTAGTTAAGCACCTATATAAATGCTTTGCTGGTTTGCAAATTTAGGCCTTCACTTTGATTTCAAAGATTTTTTTTTTTTTGCTGTGCTGGACTAAACACAGAAATGATGTGCGTAGCGGTAAAGTTATAACCTCCAGCAGAGTATTATTTTCTTGTAAAAGCCTTGTTAAGCCAAGTCGGGACCTTGTTACACATTACACTTAGCTTGTGTTAACAACACTTTAATGCCAGCATCCAAGCGTTCAAGCAGGATGACACCTGCTAAGTGCTTTCATATTGTAGCAGTTGTGCCTTTTCATGTGAGGAGTATCTCCTGATTGTATTGAGTAGCAGGTATTGCCGCAATATGGGACTGCTCCAAGGAGACGAGTCAATCAATTGAAGTCCTGGGGCTCGATCCTAGCCAGGACTGCATGGGATTCTTGAACTGGCTCTGGTGCTCTGGTGGGTCTCCAGGCTGAGCCTGAAAATCAGTTGATTTTGGTCTGAGCTCTAGGATTGTACCATAGCCGGTAGCAAGCGATACAGTATTATGATCTATATTTAGTATCGTATAGTACCGATCATAGTACCTATGATCTATACTTAGATCATAGTCGACATGTGACTGCTCGGAAAACGTCCTAAGCTTATTACTGCTTACTATGTTGCAAATATAGCATGTGCTAAGTGTAATGTATAAGCAGGCCCTTACTGTTACAACCTTGGCCTTTCAGAGCTGAAGCGAAGGATTGAAACGTATTTATAGGTCCAAGAGAAGTGGGGTTATTTGGGTACAAAACAATTTAAAGCTGTGCAGTGCAGTTTTTGTTGGAAAATGCAGGAGTACTTACAAAACTGGAAGTTATGGACAGCTATTGTAAGCAGAGAGAAGCTGGACAGGCTTCTCATGTTCGATGGAGTTGGCTGAGAAGCGTGCCAGTTCTTAGGTGTTGATTCTGGTGCGTGCGTGTATTAGCCTGCCTCTTTCATGGCATTTACAAACAACTCCTCTAACTAACCAGACAAGCTAATGATTCAAGAACAATGGGCAAGTACAAGGATGACAAGTTGATTAAGACCATTAACAGTTCAGAAAAACAGTGTTTATTTATGAGGGTAAATAGCATTTTCTCACAATGGTAAGATACTGTTCATGTACAAAGGACAAATCTCAGGATATCTGACTACTAATTAATGGGCTGGGTATTGTTTCAAGTCTTGCTGCTAAGATCAGCTCTAGGGCATGTTTACATTCAAGGCCTAATTCCTTTAATGTGTGTTAGGCCCTGAACACAATAATGTATAATGAAGTCTGACGGTCTTATTCTGTTCTCTCAGTGGCAACGTTGAGGTGTGGCAGCAAACTGATGTCCTAGGGCACTTTAATACATACTCTGGGTAGGGGGAGGAGGGGCATCACTTTAATTAGAGCAACTCTGACAGCCACTCTAATTAAAGCGCTGCAGCCTGTCCTGTATCAGTGTCCCCACACTTAAAAATGGTGGCAGGGGCACTTGAGCTAAAGCTCGTCCATCTAGCTTTAGTTCGAGTGTCCCCACGGTCACTTTAATGTGCGGGGACGCTGATACGCAAAGCACGGGAGGCTGCTGGAGCAGAATAATTACCACGCTCCAGCAGACTTGATTGAGTCTACTCCGATGCACTGTAATTACAGCTCATCAGAGCAGCCTCTGCGCTTGTGTACCGGCACCCCTAGTACCCAGGTCTGGTCCTAGTTTAGTGGAATTTAGTGAAGTCCTGGAACAAAGTGTGAATATAAAATAGGGTCAGCATACTCCTTTAACTTAGACTCATTATTAACCATCTTCTCTTTCACTGAAGCTGAATTCTCTGCTAATCTAACTACATCCATTATATTAGCAAATTTGGCTCTGAGTCTTCTAGATTGCCCTTTCTTAGCAGTAAACGTATGCAGTGGCAAGGTGCATGCAGGTTAAAACTTTAATGGCCTAGAACCTTTCGCATTCCTTTATTATCTATGCACTGTAGGTGTGAAGCACCGATGCATCAGAATGGAGAAGCATTTTGCAGAGGCCTTGAATGATTGCATGAGTGCATGGCTGTGGAGAATCAGGTCCAAGGGGTTCAGACTACAGGTGTTGTGGGGGTGGCCTAATCTAGAATAGCGGGCCCCTGGTCTGTGACCCAGACTTGAAGGCAGTGTTGCAGCATAAAGTACTTCCACCACATTACACACCGTGCTAGGAACTGTTCTGATAAATAAAGAGGACAAACCCTGTTCTCACCATCTCTGATTGATGCTTCTTTACTATCAAAAAGACCAAGGATGTGTAGTCAGTGGGTGCAGCTACATGTTCATTAATGTGTTGTAGTTACTGCGTATTAAGTTTAGTACTTGCATAACCAAATACTAAATCAATGCCCTGTAACTGGTGCTGCTGCCTGGCACGCTACTGTGCAGTGTTATTAGGCCACTGCGCAGTAAGATGCACCCAGTATGGACTACTAAAGTTGAAAGATGTATCAGCAGGGGAAAAGCCAACCATTTTCTAGAAGCAGGGATTTTGTTGTTAAATCTCTCACTTGCAAAAGTGTAAACGAGTTGAGATAAACTTTGCTAAAAATATGCTACCACTGCGCCCTCCGCTGGTGAGATTTCAGACTTCCTGAAGCAGGGGACTGTCCATGTTCATGTGCCTCTTTTAAGTAAATGCCAGTTGCAGCAAGTGGATCGGTCAAGTAGCCAACCTGTTATATCCTCCTGTGTCAAGGGAGGACAGCACAAGCTCACTCGCTAGCTGTGACACACTCACTCTTACGCTAGAATACTAGTTTCTAACTTCACAGGATCTCGTTCATAAGGGTGTCTTTGTATAATGCTAGAAACACGCTACTAGGAACCGAGAAACGCGCATTACAAAAAAGAGCAGAGAGGAAAGATGGTAGAATGAGATTTAAAAAAATAAAAGGAAAGGGGAAAAATCTAGTAACAATCCATCTCTAAAAGAGATCAGCCCTAGTGAAATCATAAACGGGTCTAAAAACAGCAGCAAGAGTTCTTCTGTAGTAAAAATATTGTCACTTGAGTGTAGGACAAAGGCAGTTCTCTTGTTCCAATAAGAGAAATAGCTAGGGATTTTATTGATTTATATGTACATATTCAGTTCAGTGAAAAGTATTTTAACATTACTGAGAGTGTGGATTCATTTAATTGCAGACGTACTGTAGAAAAGGTCCTAAATGGGCTGGCCTTTCATTGGGTTAGAAAATCTCATATTATCATGGGATGCCTACTGTCTAAAGCTATAGACTGGAAGTTGAACTTGGGATGCCAGAAATAAAACAGTGAGCTACCTTGATCTTGAGAAAAAAGCTAGGACTATGACAAAATCCTGTCCTCTGCTGACTGAATGCTTAAGGTTATGCGTATATTAAAATTGCTTATTTTGAATGCAGGTCAGCGTGGCATCTAATAGACTACCATGTTGGGAAAGGCTTGAGCTTTCGTAGGATACAGACTACTTCATCTCATGCTATCAATGGACTTTCAGAGAGCATGGGTACAAAATAGAAAGAATAAATACAGAAGACAGGGCAGGGGGAGACGAAGGATAGGGGGATGTGGCACTGCTGAGAGAGGAGAGATGAGCTGAACATATCAAAGGGGATAAACAAAACAGTTAACCCGCTGGAGGAAAAGAGGGGTTATAAGTGCAATTTCAGGCAAGGGGATAAGAATCCAGTCGTTACTGAGACCATACTTAACGTAATCCAGTCTGTGGATGTTTGGCTTATTCCACAGTTTTGCATTCAAGTTACTTTTTTAAAGCTTTGTTCCTGACGGACACCAACTCTGAGATCAGTACAGGCAGTCCTCGGACTTTCAACACAATCGGTTCCTGAAAACTGTGTCTTAAGTCGAAATATTGTAACTCGGAACCAATTTCCTCATAAGAAACAATGTTATAAATGGGGGATTGGTTCCTGAACCAAGGCCCGATACCCTATTTTCACCAAAAATACCCCAGAATTTTGTACTCGGTCAATTATAGATGAATAATATAGCTGCATTAATATATTTATATAGTAAATAGCAATCATATTGATTTGGAAGGACTTCTTCGAGGTGGGTTTGCTGGACTTTTTGAAGGGCTCTTGGTTGGACTTTTTTGGAGGGTTCTCAGGAGTCTTGGCTGCAGGTTTTTCTGCAGTCTTGTCTGCTCTCCTAAGGAAAGTGTCCCAAGAAGTTTGGCCCAGTGTTCTCCAGGGAGATGAGCGACACGGCAAACTTGTTTGCTGGCATGACATCACATTGGATCAAGCATTGTAAAGTCAAAACTGACTTTGCAAAGTTGAAACAGGGTGTCCATTTATAAACGTTGTAAGTGCAAAATGATGCAACTCGAAACGTTTCAAGTTGAGGACTGCCTGTATTGGAATGGCCAGGAGATTAAAGTGCCCTGCTGTGGGTTTTTGTGTCTTTTTGCAACAGATGTCAGGTTGGTGTGCATTCATTTTTTTGTTTAGGGATCCCCACTGTTTGTCCAATGTCGACAGCGGAAGGGCATGGCAAGTAAGTGATGGCTCATATTGGTGACACTTGGTAGAGGAGCAGGTGAACAAACCCAGATGTTACAGCCCATGGTGTTTGGTCCAGTGGTGATGTGTTTGTTGTAAATGAAGGGGCGCAGCTGGAATCTGGGTCCCTTGCAAGGCCGGATGTAATAGTTTGAATGTGTGTCAGCTATCAGATAGCTTATCCAAGCGTTTATGTTAGGTTTACCAACATTAGGGATGTCACACTGGCGGTATTACCACAATTATTATTATTTTCTTGTTTAAACTAAGTAGGACCCAGCAGACATAATACAGATCAGAAGCTAGGCACTAGGTGCCCATGAAATCATGGGGCATACCCTATGGAGCTTCCAGTTCAGTTCATGGATTCACAGACATTAGGGCTGGAAGAAACCTCGTAAGACCATCAGGTTCAGCCCCCTGCCCTGGGATGGGAAGTCAGCTGGGGTTTGTCGGGGAAAACCGAAGGATCGGGCCCCAAGGTCACGGTGGGCCGGGGTGGCGATTAGATACGGACAGGTGTGATTAGCGGCGTAGAGTCTGGAGTTAGGGACTCGGAGCGGGTTGAGAAAAACAGGTGAATTTATTTGACTTACGCTTCAGGCGTAGGCAGAAAGGTCTTCAGTTACAGTTGGAACACAAACAAACAATTAACAACAAAGGGGTCTGTTGGCCCACGAGGTTCAGT
>NW_017728886.1:262656132-262660966 GCF_001723895.1 Crocodylus porosus | reverse complement strand
AAAGTAGGTCAGCAATGATTGACAGCTCCGCAGGTCACCCAGGGGGCAAGGACTGGGTGAGCCTTGGAAATTTCCACTCACAGCTTCAAACTGCGCATGTCAGTTTAACCTCTTCTGTACTGGCAGCACATACTCAAAAAATTTCCATGACAGGGTTTTTAGTTGCATGATGTATCACTGTTACTGCATGTTGATAGCTTTATTTGGGGAAGTCATTACCCAGAAGTGGAGCACAGGTGTTGGAGTAAGGACTGCAGGAGAGAGAGGAAAATGCTAATGCCATTGTGCAAGCAGTTGCTAAGACCTCATTTGGCATATTGAGAACAGTTGTGGTCACCCATGTTTGAGAGAAATGAATTCCAGCTGGAACTGGTGCAGAGAAAGGTTAGTGGGATGATTAAGGGAATGGAGACCCTGTCTTGCAGGAAAAGACAGAAAGAGCTTGGCTTGTTTAGTCTGGCATACTGACGGCTCAGAGTGAATTTGATTTCTGTCCTTATCATGTTAGCACATAAATGCCGGAGAGAGGGAATCTGACAGATTTGAAACCAACAAGAGAAAGTACTGTTTTATGTAACTCATAGTTAACTTGTGGACTTGATTGCTACAGGGAGTGATGGAGATGGATAACATAGCCAGGTTCAAAAAGGGACTGGATAAATTCACAGATAATAGATTTATTAATGGCTATTGCACAGATTGGTTAGAGATGTTTCATCTGACATCTCTAAACCCGTAATGGTGGATGCTAAGGAGGGTATTGAATAGGGGATAGACCATTAGAGAGATTTATGTCAGTGCTGTCTCTCGCGCATCTACTTCTGCCAATGTTGGAGACAGGCAATTGGACTAGATGGACCACTGGTCTAACCCCAAGTGGCACTTTTTATGTTCTTAGAAAAGTTGCTTAAATTAAAGGACCATATTTATACAAGACATAGAGGGGATCCTTTGGCTACGAATGCATTTGACTGAAAATAAGACAATGGCTCCTAAGCATTAGAAGAGTGAGGTTTGCAGAAAGCTTTTCAATAGTGGTGGTAGGGTGTGGGGATAAGAAACCAAAGTGTTTTTAAGAGAGAACTCAATCAGCTTATGATTGAGCGAGACCTAGAAAGTCCTCTCCATGCTGTTTCCCTCTGAGGTGCGTTCCCAGTTTTACTGCTAACTTTGATGCTCTTAAGCAAATCAACCTTTCTCTGTTTCCTTCTTGGTAGCTGAGTTTAACTGTACCTGCATCATAAGAGTATTCCTGGGACCAACAACTGTCTGTAAAATGCCTGGAGGTCCTCAGATGGCAGACAGCATAGGAGTTTAGAGAATTATTTGTGAACTCAAATATTGCTTCCCATTTAAGGGATTAATAAAGTGGATCAAGTGGGAACAGACCGTCTGACCCGAGTGACTTTGCCATGTGCTGTGTAATGAGTTCCAGTAATAACTGTAATCTGTGAGTGTGTTAATATAATTAAAAGCATGGGCTCCTTCCTCTGTTGGAGATTGCTGAATATGCCTAATGTCCTAAAGGAAATTGTGCTTATACATCATCTTCACTGCTGTGTTATGCCCATGTGTTGGGATCATTTTGTACCTGCAAATAACATGCCCCACTCCTACCCCCGAATACATGCACACACACACTCCTGCATCTTGCTCATTAACAAATATAGGGATTTGGCACTTCCATGTAGCATTTTCCATCTGTGCACTTCTGCATGCTTTCCAAATGTGAATGCGCTGAGCTTCCTAACAACACCCTGGTGAGAGAACTCAGCTTCTTCATCCCCATTTTGCAGAGGCATGGCTGAGGCAGAGATGAACAAAGTGAACTGCCCCAAGCCATAAACTGGTCGAATGGTGGAACTAGGACAGAAGCCAAGAATTGAGACCGAAGCTGTGTGACCTGTCCAGCTTCCACATCTCTCTCAGCCTGGCTTTGAGTTTGGCTCGTGTTCAAACAACAGCAGTGGGTCAAGAGATGCGTATTTTGTCTGCAGACAGTCTGTCAAATCTTCATAGAAATCCTTTTTTTTTTTTTTCTTGTTTGTGCTTTGGAGCAGCGGAGGTCGGGCTTGGTCTGTAAGCATGGATGGGAGACATTGTGGGACATTTCTTCTCAGACCCTGATGGAATGAATCTCCTTTCTTCCCACTACATATTACTCAGCCGGACCAGTGGATATGTTGTTTCAGGCAAGGTATTAGGAGGAAGGTCTTTATGGGGTCAGACTGCCAGTCCTGCTGAGAGTATCGTCTCGTTGTTTCCTTCTTTTCCCATTTTTGTCCGTGCCCACCTGTTGTCCCTTATTTGCTATTTGGACTGCAGAGCCTGTCTTTGTTCTGTACAGAGCCTAGCACAGTGTGCTCCTGATCCAGGCCCTGTAACAATAAGAATAAGAAGAAAAAAAAATAATAACAATAAGTCATGTGAGAGAGGAGGTTGGATAATGTCTCCTCCACCTGCATCTTCCAGGCCCTGGGAGAAAAAATAATATTGTTTTTTAATAATAAAAAAATGAATGAATAACAATAGGGCATGTGCGAGGAGGTTGGAAAATGCCTCCTCCTTCACATCAGACAGGCCCTCATGCTCCAGGGAAGGGTTTTCATGCAGTCTAGGGAAGGAGGAAGCGAGCCCCCCTTTGGTGGTACTTCATGCCTTTATAGCTTCCAGTGGCATTTCTGGAAGGAAAGGAGGAAAGGATGACTTCATCCTTGTTGGACGTGCTTCATTTTTGTCTTGTGGCCTGTCTTGGTTTCCTAGGAAATTTCCAAGCAATCTGTCCTGTAGGTCTGAGCCCCTCTTCCTACCCAGGGGTGGATCCAGAGGGAGCACAGTAGCGCAGCTGCACCCTCCCCTCCCCCCACCTTTGCATTAGATCCAGCCCGGGAGCTTCTGGAGACTTTTTTAAAAGTCTCCAAAGCACATAAGCGTCCCCTTTCCTTCCCCTTCATGGTCAGGCACATCGTGTTCCCCCCGTCCCCCTGTTTTGCTGCTTTTCCCTGGTCTAGGGCAGGGTAAAGCTTCAAAGCAGGTCCTGGGCTGAGCTCTGCTGGGAGCAGGGGAAGCAGGAGAGGTGATGGGCAGGGGATTCTCCTTTCCTTCTCCTACTTCCCTGGGGACCAGGCAGGAGGGGACACCTTCTCCCCCAGCCATCCTGCTGCTACAGTTATTATTTCTAGCCCACATATACCCCAAGTGGAGCAGGCTTTATAGCTTCCAGGCCCCTAGGACAGCAGTAGCAGCAGGGATGGGGGAGGCGAGGGAAGCAGATGTGCCTTTAAGCATGGAGGGGAAGGTAGGGATTTCTACATGCTTTGGGGACTTAAAAAATAAAAATAAAAAAATAAAAGGCCCTAGAGGCTGCCGTAGCACAGTGTGTCCCAAGCAACTGAGTGTGGGGAGGCTGGGTGAGGGCTCTGGATCCACCCCTGGGTGTGGAAAATATTAACTTTGATGTAGAAACGACTGCTAATGGAGACACTGGAAGAACTGTGAAGATGCTCAAGAGGTTGGATTTCATTTTGTGAATCTGAATAAGATATGCGTGTTGAACTCTAATGACTACAGGCCTAATGACACAATGTCTGTTGGCTGTTTGGACTATTTTTGTTGCCTGGTTGGTTGTGCGTTTTCTTAGCAAATTAAGGCACGTTCCAATAGCTACGTCTGCATCTGCTCTGATCTTAAGGGTCTGAGGAGAGTCCATCCATGTGTCAAAAAGAAGAATTTTCTTTTTAGGTGAGGGGGGAAAGCTTGACATTTGCATTCCCATTTTAATTAATAGCTGAGTAGATTGCAAGTTGTGTGGGAGCAGGAAGTCTCTGTTTATATAACTCCGTACAGCACCGAGCACAATGGTTGCACATAATAGAAATGTGATTTAAGACCCAAAACCTGAAGTCCTGTGTCTCAAGGGTTAGATAAATATTACAGGGAACTCAGATCAGGCTCACCATCACTATGTACAGTGCAGCATCAGTGCAGCACACACAGGGGTTAAAAACAGGAATTTCTTCCTCAACTCTGAATGGCATTTTTTTGCTAGCTTGAATTAGCTGCCTATCGTTTATAGATGGGATTTGATTATTTTGCAAGCCAGAACTGCCTGCAAGGGGTATATAGTCATCTGACTCCCAGTGATGCAGGTTACTAGGCTGGAGGGGCAAGCATGCCCAGTGCTTAGGCCACCAATCCAAGACATTAAACCTGGGTTCAGTTCCTTGCTGCAGGTTTCTGGTGTCCCCTTCAGCAAATTCTTTAGGCTTAGCCCAAAGGTAGTTAGGCATCTCAGTCAATGGAAGTTGGGTTCTTCAATGTCTTGTGAGGATCTAGGGATCAAGTGCCTGCCCTCCCCATCTATAAAATGAGGATAACAGCACTTATTATGGGTATTGTGAGATAAAGAAGCTGGAGACCATGTGGTGCTCAGAAACTTTGATGATGGGACCCATTTCAGTACCTAAGCCAGATGGCTTTTCTGGAATTCAAGCAAGTTTGATAGCAGAAATCCTCCTACCAGATTTAGTTTGAAGCTTTGCTTATTGTTTGCACGGCATAGCGGATGGGCTCAGGAAGTAGTTAGCTGCAGCATTAAATAACTGCAAATTGGGAGATCGGCAACTGAACAAAATGAAATGGCCTCTGTTCGCAGGCTCGTTTTGAAGTTGGCTTTTCATCCTGCTAGGGCTCTTGTTTGGGGTATGTCACGATGAACCCGGCAGAGCTGGCAAGCCAAGCTCGGGGTCGCGGTCACGGTGGATTGGCCGGGTGGTGGCTATTGGCACGGACAGGTGGGATTAGCGGCTTTGGAGTCTGAGAAGTACCCAGGCGT
>NW_017728886.1:262648899-262655597 GCF_001723895.1 Crocodylus porosus | reverse complement strand
TGAGCATGCGTATGTGGGGAAAGTAGGTCAACAATGATTGACAGCTCCGCAGGTCACCCAGGGGGCAAGGACTGGGTGAGCCTTGGAAATTTCCACTCACAGCTTCAAACTGCGCATGTCAGTTTAACCTCTTCTGTGCTGGCAGCATATACTCAAAGTTTTTCCATGACAGGGTAGAGCGGAGTCCCGAAAATATTCTGCTCTTTCTGTCCAGGTGACCAGCTGTTCAGGCTGTCAGTGGAAGTTATTTACATTGTTTGCCTCTCCAGTCAGGGGATGGGGACATCCAATGGGAGTCATCTGGAAAGGCAGCCTCATTTCCATAATTGTTATGTGGAAGGGGGAATTGGCTTGCACGGGCTGGAAGCCTGTAGCTGATTGATGAAGATCACCTTCGGAGGGGAGGGAGCTCTCTCTGTTAGATCTCAGAAGAAAGGTGGACTACAGGGGATACATTTCCCTTTAACCAACCCATTAGAAAAATGAATTGGATTGAATTTAGCATCTGCCAGCGTCAGCAAGGATGCGCGCACAACAGTCGTGAACAGGAGCCAGCGAGGCTGTGAAGGCAGCTCAGGAAGCCAAGGCAAAGAACTGCTAAGCTCTGCCAGGCCCAAGCTAGATTTGGTTTGGAGCTTGGGCATCAGCAAAGAGATTATAACAATTTAATTTGCTGTGCTCTTCTTAGCAGGAATCACTGGAGCTACTGGCTTATTCACTCCCTGCAGTAGGTGGCAGAGGTCTTGTCTGTACCCTCTCCTGTTTTGAGGTCCGTGCGTTTCCTTGCGAGTGGGATTAGGGTGAGCAGTACTTTACCGCTGCCCTACACAAACCATAAATAGGGCAACTTCAGCACATCCCCCTGCCAGACGCTAAGGAGGATATGTGCGTCCAAAGGGCACGAAACTTTTGTTCCACACCTTGCTCAGAGCTGTAACTTCTCCACAGGTTTGCTCTAACTCGTTTGCATATCAACCCGGCCATCCTTCTCTCAGAGGCAGTTGGGTATCATTACCTATATTTTACACATAGGAAGGCTGTAGCAAAAAGTTTCAAGACCAAATTATTGCTAAGCTATTTGGGATGGAGCCATTATGCAGGGAGTTTCCTCCATATTAAGTTTCCTCCATATTCTTGCAAGGGTTCACTGTGGTCAGAGCTTTTAGGCTGACCCAGGTGCTCACTCTGCTCCAGGTTAAGTCAGCTAGTGGACTCTGCAAGAGGAATTTGGGTAGGATAATTTCCCTTTCTCATGCATTGGTTGAAAGATCTGAGCTGGCTACCTCGCCCT
This sequence comes from Crocodylus porosus, assembly GCF_001723895.1. NCBI lineage: Eukaryota > Metazoa > Chordata > Crocodylia > Crocodylidae > Crocodylus > Crocodylus porosus. The sequence goes on along the minus strand of NW_017728886.1, from coordinate 262,654,306 downwards.
TGTGGACCAGAGACGATTCCAAAATGTTCTTGCATAAATTATTCTTAAAACCCTAGAATTACGTAGGGTATGATTTATTTTCCTTAATCCGAAGCTTTTTCATAGCAAAGATCTAATTTTCTGTGAAGTTACATAGGTAGGGTTTGCCCCCACAATTTGTAAAGGGTTGTCATTGTGGTACAAGTTCTTTTTGGAGCTGCTGCCCTAGCCCTAAAATTTGGCTGGATCTGCTTATAAGTGGCTCATTTGCCACTCTCCTCTCTCCTTCCCCTCCAAAGTATTTTCTCCTGTCCCAAAATGATAGAATCATATGGGGAAAAAAAGAAGGCTAGAAAGTCACTTAGTTCAACTCCTTCTCAAGACAGGCTTATCCCTGTCTAAGCATCCCAGGCAGCTGTTTCTCTAATCTACACTTAAACTTCTAAGGACAAAGGTTTGACAGCCTGTCTGAGTAGCATCTCCTAAGTTTAAACACCATCATAGTGAGGGAAACCGTCCTGCTTGGATTGGCTCCAAATTGGAGCTGACCCTCCACCTTCCCGAGCCAACAGCTAATGTGTGTTGGATCAGGAGATCAGTCAAACTTGTGGTGCTTTCTGTGAATCGCCATGAGTTAGACGTGGGAGCTGCACTTCTGTCTGTGCCCTAAATGAATGCTGAAATGCCCATACAAAAGAGCAGCATCTCTCTTGGGAGAAGGTGAAGGTTTTCTCCCACAGAATAGCCTTTAGTCTCATGTCTGGAGCACTTTTCTGAGGAGCAGGTAGAGAGGGAATTGTAGATCGGGCCCCCACATAATGGGCAAATGCCTTAATCCCAGGCCTGTATGAATACCTGTCACTCCCCACCTTCTGACTCTAGTCCTATGTTTCCTTTGCTTTCTTTTTAACTTCTTGAAACACTGAAGTCACATTGGATGGAATTTCCATTAAAAAAAGAAACTTTTGTTTCATTTTTTTTATATCAACAAGAACCTCCCCTCCTGCCCCCGAGAAAAAGGGTTTCATTGGTTAATTTGAACCGTTTTTAATTAAAATGATTTTTCATTTTTCTTTCACAGCATTTGACGAAATAAGTCGCTGCTTAAAAACGTTTAGGCTATGCATCTCTGATTTGGTCTATAAGGTGCAAATCTGCCCTTTTGAAATCTACTGTATCCTCTGCTTTTCCATTTTCCTGCCAAACTCAAAAATACATCTGACATCTATATAATCAAAACAGCTTGAATGCAACTCCTGTAAGTTTGCACTTCTAGGTCGTGCTTCCTCATCCCCCTGTAACTTCAGGTAGAGGGAGATGTCATCCACAGACTGGATTGTGTTAAGTATGATCTAAACGGGGCTCTGCGGTCTTATCCGATTAGTTGATTTAGTTTTTGTGACCCCTTTGCTTCTATGGGTTCTTTGCTTTTCCCCGTACTGTCCCTTCCTGCCCACCTCCCATTCTGCTCCCTCCACATTTCCTACCTTTTGTGTTCAAATCACTTGTTCCTCTTGATACCCTGTTCTGTGCTGTCCTTTCACAGCATGTTATGAAGTGTGTTCACAAAAGCGTGCTCTCTATAAATATTTCAGTTAGTCCAGGTGCAAATCTACCCTCGCTTCAGATACAGGCCACGTTACTCAAACTGGGTATCTAACGCTTAGATCTGACTTCTGTGCTGGAGAATTTGAGCAGTGGCTTAATTTTCCTTGGCTTCAGCTATGATCTGCCCAGAAATTCAGAGCGCTCACTCTGTGCGTGGATGTAGGAATCTGACTTTAGGCTGTAGATTTTAAACAGTTGGCCCATGGTTTGAAGTCACAATCTAGTCGCAAGCAACCTATGCAGGATCACAGGGAAAGAAATCTTATTCAAGCTGTGGCAGGAGCTTCTTGTCCTTCAACCTGTCTTCAGATAGCTAGGCAAGGACTCTCTTTTGTGCCATGAATAACGTTCCTGATAGCATTACCCTGTGTCATGCTTATTGCATTCAGAAATTTCACAGCCCTTCCCACTCTGCAAGACAATATTATTCCATTCTGCAACATTTTCAGAGTGCCACACTTGGTTCGTTAGCTAATTAGAATAAAACAACATGGCAGGAATGCATGGATAAGTTACCCAAGGAAAAGTTGCATCCAGTATTTTTATCGGCACCCTAAGCAGCTTGGCCTCAGTTTACTTGCTGAAAATTGGCAATCCAGACTGATAACATATGATTTGAAATGTAACAAATGTGTCTGATGGTAGAACATGTGGAGGCTAGTACAAGGTTTCAAGGTCCAGAAGAAAATGAGAGCCACAACAAGGAAAGACTAATGTGACAGGTGAAAAGAAAAGCAGTGAAAATAAATTTCTGCTTTCAGAAGTATTTGTCCAGGCATGCTGTAGTGTTAAAATATTAAGTGCTGCATGGAAATGGTGGTCTTCTAAGATTTACCGTCATGCTGTAGATGTGTGTAGGTCCTGATCCTTCAAAGTCGTTGTCATCTACGCTGCTTGATCGATTTTCAGCATCTGGACTTTGAACAATCAAAACCCCGCAGAAAGCAATCAGATGTAATACTGGGCATTATTTGACCTTCCTTATTTATTGATGTGATTTATATGCCACCCTTCCCCAAGAAAGGTTCAGGACAGCTTACAGTAAGAAAAATGGAACAACTCAAAAAGGCAAATATAAGAAATAGAACAAAATACAATAAAGCAGAGATCCACTAAGCAGTATCTCAGCCAAGATTTGGTTGCTAAATGCCTGGACAAATAGAAAGGTCTTGTGTTTCCAAAACTATCCAGGTGCAAGCTCCTCAGGCCTCAAGAGGGAGGAAGATCCAGAGCTGAGCAACTGCCCAGGACAACTTCTTATATGTTTGCACCAAGCAAACTTGGCATACTGATAGTACTGACAGCAAATATTGCAGGTGACCAGCTTGGCTTAGCAGAGATGTCTTCAGGGAGCTTAAACAGAAAAAGGAGGCTTCCAAGAAGTTAAAGCCTGAACAGATGGCTATGGAGGAGTATAAGAAGATTGCTTGGGCATGCAGGGATAAAATCAGGGGGCTCCTATACATGTGTAGGGAGGCTGCTCCAATGGGCTGTAAATACAGTGCATTGGAGCAGCCTTGATTTAATCGAATCTGCTGCGGCGTGGTAATTACGGCACTCGAGCAGACTCCAGCATCAGGTGTATCGGTGTCCCTGCGCTGAAAAATGGCAGTAGGGCACTTTAACTAAAGTTTGTTAGAACGCCCTCGCCACCGTCTTTCAGCGTGGGGATGCTAATATACATGATACTCTGGGCGCTTTAATTAGCATGGCTCTTGGAGCCTTGCTAATTAAAATTAGCTGGCAGCAGCTCTGCAGAAAAGGACTTGGAGGTTACAGTGGACAATAAGCTGAAGATGAGCCAACAGCGTGCCCTTGGAGCTGAAAAGGCTAACGGCATACTGGGATGAATTGAGCATTACCAGTAGATTGAGGGAAGCAGTTATTCCCTTCTATTGAGCGCTGGGGAGGCCACATCTGGAGTCCTGTGTCCAGTTTTGGGCCCCTGCACTGCAGAAAGTATATGGACAAGTTGGAGAGAGTCCAGCGGAGGGCAAGGAAAATGTTTTGTGGGCTGGGGAACATGACTAGTGAGGAGAGGCTGAAGGCCCTGGATTTGTTTAGTCTACAGAAGAGAAGACTGGACATGTCTACACATGATGTTACATTGCCATAGTTCATCGCTACAGTGATGTAGTATTTAAAAAGCACTGCGCATCACTGGGATTGTGCAGTATCTGCTGGTACTGCACACGGATATTTTTAGAAGCTATGCCTGCCAGCTTGGCAGTACCAAATGTGCAGTCAGGGGCACATGTAGATGCACTGACTGAGGGGGGATTTGATAGCAGCCTTGAACTACCTGAAGCAGGTTTCCCGAGAGGATGGAGCTGGCCTGTTCTCAGTGGGGGCAGATGACCGAACAAGGAGCAATGGGCTCAGGTTGTAGCAAGGGAGGTTTAGGTTAGATATTAGGAAGAAACTTTCTCACTAGGAGGGTGATGAAGTACTGGAACAGGTAACCTGGAGAGATGGTGCAATCTCCATCCTTGGATGTTTTTGAGGCATGGCTTGACAAAGCTTTGGCTGGGATGATGTAGTTGGGGCTGGTCCTGCTTTGAGGAGAGGGTTTGGACTAGATGACTTCCTTAGGTCCCTCCCAGCCATCATTTTCTATGATTCTTGATTCTGTGATTCTTGTAGGAGGTTGTTCTCAGCTAACTTTAGAGATCATGATGAGCCATAGAGAAGGCAGTCCATTAGGCATACAGGGATAAGGCCCTTTTGAACCTTGCAAGTCAAAACCAGCACAACGCGGGAACGAGGTGACACTGAGAAAACTAATATATAACAACAATTAAGCCTGATGAAAGGAGATCGTTTTCCCTACAAAGTCTGTTGAACTCATTTTCACCGTTGTGGTCAGCAGTAATGAAAACTTAGTTTATAAGAACTTCCCAAATTGTTATAGCAAGGATTTTACGAGGATGATTTGGGGACAGAATATCATTCATCATTCATGGCTTCCAGCAAGCCAGCTGCTAAGGGAGGACTTATGAAGAAACCTCTTCTGTGGATGGGTTGCTCCATAACTGCCTACACTAGTGAGTTGTGCCTCTTCCTCTGAAGCCACCAGTAGTGCCCTGTCTGAAACGTGCTGTGCTAGGGCTGAACAAACCCTGGCATGGTGAAGCATGGCAATTCCTGTATTTCTATGACAGGGAGTAATTAGCCCTAAAAAGCGCCAATGCCCTTGCTTCCATCACTCCCTCCCGGTATCTTTGCCTTATTATAATTTATGAAGGTTTATTAACCTTCTCTTCTAGATTCTCACTAAGCCTCTTTTGGACACTTTCCAGTTTTGCTCAGTTTTTCATTCTTTTGCCGATGTGAAAAGTTCCAATCAAATCTTTAAATGCCCTCCATCAATTTTAAATAAGAACAAGTGAAACTCTTACCCTTTTCCCATCATTCAAATTTACAAGCCGGTGTATGAGTTTCACTGCTCTCATTTCAAGGACAGCATCCTTTCAAGGACAGTGGTGCATGAAAGATCTTCATGTGAAATGAGCAGTGATCTGTGTGGCAGTAGAACTGTCTTTATCTAATTTTCTGTTCCTTAGAGACTGGAAACCAAAATCCAGTGTTTCATCATTTATAAAAGCACAGGGGAAAAAACGGGGAGCTGATGTGTTTCTGAAATGTGAATTCCCCTTCTGCTTTCCATTGCTTGGATTTCTTTCCTGGTCATTATGTTCATAGATTCATAGATGCTAGGGTCGGAAGGGACCTCAACAGATCATCGAGTCCGACCCCCTGCATAAGCAGGAAAGAGTGCTGGGCCTACATTACCCCAGCTAGATACACATCTAGCCTTCGC
>NW_017728886.1:262642257-262648127 GCF_001723895.1 Crocodylus porosus | reverse complement strand
TCAAAGGCCTTCCTGAAGTCCAAGTATACGACATCCACCCCTCCTCCTGCGTCGAGGCGTTTTGTAACCTGGTCATAAAAAGAGACTAGATTGGTCAGGCACGATCAGGTTGTGATATGCTTTCAGTTTGCCATGTCTAGTAGTTCTTGCACAACAGTATCCTGGTGTAATCCTATGTTGCATTCAAGTGGAGATTTTGTAAGACGAGATAAGTGTATTGGGGGTGGGGGGAAGAAAGGGCCCTTTTCAAGGAAAGACCCAGACCAATCGACCTTGGAAATGTGTCTTTTCCCAAGCTAACTGGAGGCTTATATGTTTAAATCCAGAAAGTTCAGGTTCAAGTCTGTGATGCATCAAGGGAGGCCTCTCAATTATTAGAGCTGGAAAAGCCAAGGTCAGTGATTAACTTATGGATCCAGCATGTCTGAATCTATTCAGCATAAGAGCTGCTGTTGGCTGATCTTAAGTTATTAGGTGAAATCAGAATTTCATTGAAATTGCAGCAAAGCTCCCACTGACTTCAGCGGGGCTAGGATTTGACCACTAGATATGTTTAGTTTGTAGATGGTGACAAGCTTCACCACTTTCATATAGTCCAGCCACTTGGGGTGAGCGGTAAGAGATGTTAAGTTGACTCAGAAAATCAAAGTATTCTGAAGTTTCTAGGAGAATTTTTTACAAGAAACTTGCTGGCTCACTTGGACTAAATAGCCACCTGAAGCTAAAAAGCCATGATATTAACCTGGGATAAGTCGCACCTGGTTCTGCAGCCAGCCCCAACAGAGTGGTGTAGCTAGCATCACATATGGCAGCTTGAATAGCTGTGTCCCCATTTATAGGACACCTAGGCATTTGACAGGACTTGGCATTTTTAAACAGAAAGCTGAAGCACAGCTTAATTCAGACTTTTAGATTTCTAGTAAAATGCCTTAAGTACTCTACTACCACATCCCCTTGAGGTTAACTGGTAAAGGCATGCTACTGAAAGTAGGTCAGCAACGGTCATCATAGATCTGCAAAAGTTTCTCTTGGTGAGACTAGATACTATCGCTACCTTCATTTTGTTTTGTATAGCAATTAAACCTAAAAGCCCAACCAGATGGAAGACCCATTGAGCTCTTTGCTGTAGGCAAGCACGGTAAAAAAGTGGCTCTGCCCCTAAAATCTTGCACAATAAGGAGAGAAGAGAGAAGTTCTATTATCCTTCTGTTACCCCTGAGAAACTGAGGCACTAAGTTATTTCATGACTAGCTCAGGCTATAGGTAGAGATAATGAATATCCTGATACCAATATAAGCTGTTACAATGTACCTATTGCATCCTCATGCTCCTGTGGTGATATGCATATAGCAAAACTGCTGCAGCTTTAACCCTGTTTCATTTGGGTTTAAAGTTACAGTCATTTAGGATCATGAAATACTAGGGCTAGAGGGGTCCTCACCAGGTCATCTAGTCCAGATCCCTATGCAAGACAGGATGCTCCCTGACTAAACCATCCCAGCCAAAGTGTCTGTTCAACCTGCTTTGGAAAATTTCCAGGGATGGAGACTCCACTTCTCTAGGAAGCCTGCGCCAATACTTAACCACTCTCATAGTTAGCAAGTTCCTCCTAATCGCCAACTTAAGTGTCCTCTGCTACAACTCGAGTCTGTTGCTCCTAGCTGGTCCCCTACAGCCACAGAGAAAAGCCCATCTCCAGCCTCTCTGTAATTACCGTTCAGGTATCCTCCACTTCTGCAGACTGACTGACACTGGCTCTTCCAGCCTTTTCTCATCAGTCATGCTTCCTAGGCCGCGAATCATTTCTGTCACTCTCTGCTGGACTCTTTCCAAATTGTCCACATCTGTCTTAAAATATGAGGCCCAAAACTGGACACAGTACTCCAGGTGCAGTCTCATCAGCACTGAATGGAGCAGAATAATCAGTTCTCTTGATTTACAAGTGCACTCCTATTAATACAACTTACTATGGTGTTGACCACTCTTTTGGGCAACAAGAGCATGCTGCTTGCTCGTATTGAGTGTATGGTCTACTGTGGCCCCCAAGTCCTCTTCTGCAGCCTACCCCCTCGTCCCCCTGTCTGTATTTATGCATGCAATTATTCTGTCCCAAGTGCAGGACTCTGCACTTGCCCTTGTTGGATCGCATCTGACTGACTAATCCTTGGAGGTTTTTAAAGCCTGACTCAACAAAGCCCTGGCTGGGATGATGTAGTTGGGGCTGGTCCTGCTTTGAGCAGAGGGTTGGACTCTATGACCTCCTGAGGTCACTTCCAGCCCTCATTTTCTATGATTCTGTGACTGGAACATTTCTCTGATCTATTCAGGTTATTCTACATGCTAGCCCTACCCCCTGCAACTCCCCCTAACTTGGTGTCATCTGCATATCTGTTAAGTTTGCATCTGATCCTATTGTCCAAATCATTAATGAAGATATTAAAACATGCCAGATCCAGGATAGGCCCCTGATTTAGGAACAACACATTCTGTATCCGTGCAGGAGTTGGACTCGGTGGCCCTGGAGATCCCTTTCAACCTTACAATTTAATTTATTTCAGCAGAGACATCTTATGTGTAAAATGGAGTTAGTAGTACTTCCCAACTGCACAAGAGCATTGTGAGGCGAGATATGTTAAGCATTGTGAGATATTCAGATGCCATCTTGATAGGGACGGCATAGGAATTTTGGAAAGGTAGACACTTGCTCGAATAGACGTTCCCGAAGGGTTCAATATGTCAGGGGACTTTGTTAGGGAACTGTGCTGTGTCCACCCTTAATGTGATGCTGGTAGTTAGCCAATAAACATGCCTGAAAGTTTCTGATGCATCCTGGAACCTCATTAAGAACTGATACATTGTGGCTTCCAGAGCATAACGTACCTGGAATGGGCATAATTGTGCTTCATTGCAGTGTGTCCTGTTGTGGTTCTTCGATGGCGTTGGACTGAATGCCTTTTGTGCTCCTTTCTGTGGTCATGAAGTCATAGGACAGTTTTAATCTAAGAGAGGCAGGTAGTCGTGCACCTCATCCATATGCTGTCTAGTCTGTGTGGAGCTTATTCTTGTGTTGTAACATTCACAAGACCTTAATTCCAAATAAGAGCAAGACATTTCAGGAAGGGATAACGGCTACTCTTCTTGAATGACCCTTGATGCAGATCGAGAGGGCCAATAGTTTTACCAGAAACTGGTCCAAAGAAAGAGCAGCTAATGACCCTGTTGGCATGTCACAGAGAGAATATTAATGAGGCTAAATGAAATCCCAGGCAAAAAGGTAAATGGCTTGTGCCTGTCACACACTGAGAAAGCATGAGAAGCCTCTCGCTGATTTATGTGCATGTGTGATCCAGACAAAGCTGCAGGATTTTGGTTGAAATAATGTGCGTAATTAAAAAGCAAAAAAAAAAAAGTACCAACTGTATGGAAGAGGTTGACAGAATCTAATTGGAGAAGCAAATGAATAAGAAACATTTTTGATTTGCATTTTTCTTCTGAGTTTTATAGGCAGCTCAGACATCAGATAACTAATTGTACATGAGAGCTCAGCTGATGCATGGGGGGGGGGGGAATCGTACATCACAGTTGGCCGGGAGGATTTAAAGTTTCTGTTCAAAGCAAACAAAAAGCTGGAAAGACATAAAATATAAAAATGTATGTTTCAGGCTTCATTAAGCTCATGTCATAGGCTCATAATGATTCCTTCTGTGATACTCGGAGCTGCTATAACTGAAACTTCTTTATTGTGGCCCAGTTTTTGTTAGACACTGAACCATTTTTGCCATAGCTGGAATTGCCATTTATTTAATTTTTTTGTGTGATGGTAACATGCTGCATTTAGTTATTTCAGCCTCTGAGGCAGGCAGGCACATTTACTTCTTTATAATGTTGCCATAGTGTATGAGCGCTGTGTTGTATAGAAGCGCTGTAGTGTCGGTGTCAACCTGCTCATTTGGGGCCTCGTGCTGCCAGCGGTAATTGCACTGATTGGGTAGGCTGGTTCCCTGTCTCTGCAGTTTGCCTTCTGTAGTGGGCGGTGCTGTGTCACTGAACAGTCCCCAGAGCAAAAAAAGAGTCCCCAGGTCAGGGAGTCACAGCTCATCACCTTGCTCTGGGCAAGCGGTGAGTTATTTTATGCCATTTTGCAGAACAGTTTATTATCCTCTCTGGAAGGGCATGGGAGGGGACCAGTTGTGCACGCTCACCTGCACACAGAAAAAGCAACAGGTGAGTTGTCCCTCCTTCTCAGCCCTGCATCCAGCGTCTCATCTGATTAAGGGGGTGGGGGCAGATAAAGGGTAGCTCAGTTACTCTGAGTGGCCACCTAAGAACTGAGGTGTCTGGTACCCCTGGAACCAATAAAGCTATGCACTTATAGTAAGTTGTCACATGTCAGCTGCCTGGCCAATGCTTGGGCCAAATCAGGAACCACCAAAGCTCAACAACAGGCCATTACACCTTGGATAATGTGCTATAACAGCTGGTACAATTACAGTTCCAAGTTACAATTACAGTATCAAATGAGGTTCCCCAGGTGCCTGCCCTAGGTCTGATGTTGGTCCACATCTTCATTAATGATTTGGATGATTGGATCAAGTACACACTTAAGCAGATTTGCAGATGACGCCACATTGGGTGGAGTTGAAGACATTCTGGAGGGTAGGGCTAGAATTCAGACTGACCTGGATAGACTGGAGAAATGGTCCGTGATCATTTGAGATTCATTAGGGACAAGCAGAAAGTCTTACCTTTGGAACAAAATAATTGCATACACAAATATAGGCAGAGAATGAGTGGCCAGGCTGAAGTATTACAGAGAAGGACTCGGGGTTTCCAGGAGATCATCAAATTAATATGAGATAAGTTCACTCTTGTTGTGGGGGAACAAGAGTCAACTGCATACTGGAGTATGTCTTGCAAATCAAAGGCAGTGATTCATAACTCTCTTATAGGGTGGAAACCAAAACTGAAAAAGGGAAGAGAGAGGACCCGGGCAATTATAGGCCCATCAGTCTTACCTCTATCCTTGGGAAACTCTTTGAGAAGATCCTCAAGGAGCACATCTGTGATGGGCTGGCTTCAGGGAGAATGCTCAAGGGCAACCAGCACGGTTTCATTAGGGGCAGGTCATGTCAGACCAACCTGATTGCCTTTTATGATCAGGTCACAAAGGCAATGTATGCAGGTGTCGCCGCGGACGTAGTCTTTCTAGACTTCAGCAAGGCCTTTGATACCGTCTCCCACCCCATCCTCATTAAAAAACTAGATGACTATGGCATTGATGCCTACACAGTCAGCTGGATTGCAGACTGGCTGAAGGGTCGTACTCAGAGGGTGGTGGTGGATGGGTCATATTTGACCTGGGGGGAAGTGGGCAGCGGAGTCCCCCAGGGCTCGGTCCTTGGGCCTGTGCTGTTCAATTTTTTCATCAGCGATTTGGATGACAGGGTGAATTGCAACCTGTTTAAATTCGCTGATGATACCAAAATTTGGGGTGAGGTGAAAACGCTAGCAGGGAGGGAAAGACTGCAACAAGACCTGGATAGGTTATAGGAGTGGGCTGACATAAACAGGATGCGTTTCAATACTGACAAGTGCAGGATGCTGCACGTAGGCAGTAGAAACCAGCAGCACACTTATAAGATGGGAAACTCCCTTCTTGAGAGCACGGAGATGGAAAGGGATCTTGGAGTCATTATTGACTCCAAGAAGAACGTAGGCCGACAATGCAAGGTCACGGTTGGCAGGGCTAACCCCACCTTGTTGTGCATCCACAGGTGCATCTCAAGTACAGCCGGGGACGTGATCCTCTCCCTCTATGTGACGCAGGTCAGGCCACAGCTGGAGTACTGTGTCCAGTTCTGTGCGCCCCA
>NW_017728886.1:262629840-262642136 GCF_001723895.1 Crocodylus porosus | reverse complement strand
CTATAAACTCACTAGGGGGGGCCAGAAGGGTTTGGGGGAGACACTGTTTCCCCGAGCGCCCCCTGGCATAACAAGGAACAATGGACACAAGTTATTAGAGAGGAGGTTTAGATTAGACAGCCGCAAGAACTACTTCATAGTTAGGGTGGCTAGGAGCTGGAGCCAACTTCCAAGAGAAGTGGTGCTGGCTCCTACCCTGGGGATCTTTAAGAAGAGGCTTGATGCCTACCTGGCTGGACTCATTTGAGTCCAGTCTTTTCCACCCCCCCGGGGGGGGGTCAGGCTTGAAGATCTACAAGGTCCCTTCCCACCTGACTTCTATGATTTTATGATAATATATGATGCCTTTGAATATTTGGAAGGCTTTCAGAAAGACGGAGAAACACTGATCTTGCTTGCTCTAGAGGATGGGGCGCATGGCTATGAGTGAAACTGCAGTTTAGGAGATTAAATCTCAGGAAAAAAATCTGACTGTAAGAATAAAAGAAGAGCAGAACAATTTGGTGAGGGAGGTCCTGGACTGTCCTTCATTGGTGATTTGGAAGAAGAGATTGAATACAAGTCTGTCTGGGATGAACTGGGAGTAACACATCCTGCATCTCTGTAGGGGACTGGACTAGATGGCATTTGAACTTGGATTTCTATCCATTTCACTCTTAGGGTGCAGACAGAAGTGACAATTTTTGCCCTGTCTGGCCAGAGAAAGTAGTGACCACACACAATTACACAGCTGCAGACAGCTTCAAAATTGGGTGAAAATCTAAACCTACATTGCATGGGAAGTCAGCTGAAGATATTTCAAAACACAGTGTCTGCTGTAACATCTGTCTGCACTGCCTGCCAGCCTCGAGATGTTTTTAGACTGGGAGAGGGGAAAGGGAGTAGAGGGAGTTTGGTTTCAGCCCCCACTGGGGGGTGGGGTGGGTATATTGGAGACCCCAAGGTGGGGGGCTCCAATTCACCCACCCCCCAGAGCTGGCTAGGAAATGCCTTGAATGAGCTCCCTCTGCATCCTCCCCCCACTCCTGTTCTGAAACAGGGGCAGGCTGGGAGAGAGGAGGGTCTTTACTAGGGGAAGCCAGCTGCAGGCTCCCAGCCAGCAACTAGATTTCCTCCCCAGGAACCGACAGTGAACTTCTGTTTGGTCCGGGGGAATCATTGTAACTCAGAGCGCTCCCAGCAAAGTGTTCTCAGTTACAGCAGGGAGCTGCACTTCTGTCTGCACCTTTAGTTTCAGAATAGCATCCTATTCTTTTCACCAACCAAGGTTATAATGGGATATGGTATTTTTGCTGTCAGAAATGATCATGGATTATATATTGTTGTCAGAAAGGAAAGCGGTGGAATTGGGATTTACCTTTGGGGACTAGGTGAGCAGTTCTGTTTCCTGCAGATATGAATGCTGTGGTTTTGAGGAGAGTCCATCCCATCGTCCACTTGGTTTATTCAGCATTATCTTTCATGTCAGCATTAACTCGTGGAGGATCCCATTCTGCATTGGCTATTGGTAGTCACAAGTGTTAGTAGGCAGGGTCAAGACGAGCACTGGAGCATAGCAGGGCTCTCCCTGCTCTCCCCCTCTCTTTTTCCTTGGGGACTATGGGACATCTTCAAAGTGATGGGTCCTAGTTGTACCTTCAAAACCCTTTGCTCTTCTCTGAAATCCCAGGCACATTGTGTTGAATTTCCAAGGCACTTCTGAGAGACTGTTTTTCATGGAGATAGTCTGATCTATTCCAAAACGTGTTTCCAGCTGGTTTGATGAGGAGAGGAGCACTTCAGTTCTTATTTTGCACCTCCCTAATGTTTAAAAAAGCAGTAACTACGTTTTCTAACCCATACTCCTGCTTAGATCAAATGTGGTATCGTCATAAAGGCCAGGACTGTATTAATACACAGAGCAGCGGATCTTTATTCCACTCCATCACTTTCTGTCTCAAGGTTGCCTCTTACAGTGTACTTGGCAACTGTACCTTGGCTCTCATCTCCATTGCAGCAAGTCATAAATTTCTGCTGCCTTTTTGCGTGTGTGTATACACACAGACACACGCAGACTCTATTATACCCCAAAACCCCCAAAAAGGGGGACTTGTTTGTTTGCTTATTTTTTCCTTTTTTAAAATACTGTAATGGAGACATGAAATCTCCAGGAGAAGGGTGCAATAGTTACAACTATTTGATTTGCTGCAATAGTACTATATTTAGCACTTATTTAAGAAGGCATATGGCTTCAACACATGGCAAAGGGAAAGTGAGTCAGAAAAACAAAACTATTTGTATTGATTTTTCTGGTCTCTCTTGGTGATATTTTTCGCATTATAATGCTTGGGGTTTATTATGATGCTGTACTGTTCATTCAAGGAATGTCTGTGTGCCTTATTTTCAGTGATGGAAAGCAAAATTAGCAGGAACTGTGAGTGCCTGTAAATTTTGGCAATGGCAAGAGAAGCTGAAGGAAATAGAGGAACACATACGGTTTAGCAAGTAAACAATCTGGCCGTGATTTCTGAAGACACCGGCTCCACCAAAATTAAGAGGAGTTGAGATGCTCCATAGCAAAAGAGGAAGGATGGCACAAGCCTCAGGGTGCCAGCTGGGCACTTGAGAGACCTGGAGTCAGACCTGACCCTGCCACAGACGTCTAGTGTGACCGTAGGAAATTCACTTTGCATGTCGCCTGTCCTTATTTTTTGTAGTATGAATTTAATAGGGTTGGAAGGAACCTCACAAACCATATAACCCAACCCTGGGCATGAATGGAGGGTGATGGTCCTAACCTGTCCCAGACAAATGCCTCTTCAGACTCTTTTTTGAAAACCTCCAGTGAAATAAATGCCGCAACTCCTTCCACTGTCCTAAGGTTTTCCCAGTTAGTTCATGCCCCCTGAGATTTAACCTCAATCTGCTTTGCTTTGTGCATTGCCTGTGGTGACAAAGGAGAATAATTGTTCTTCCTCCTTCTTATGACAGCCTTTGAAAACTGCCTTCGTTTCCATTTTCCAGACTAAGGAAACTTAGTTTCTTCAACCTTTTTCATGTATGGCTTCAACCGTTTCATCATTGTTGCCCATCTCTGGATCCTCTCTAGTCTCTCTACTTCCTTCTCAAAATGTTGTGCCCAGAACTGGACACACTAAAGCCTAACCAACGCCTAGTATAGAAGTAGTCTCACTTTCCACGTCCTGCGTACACAATTTCTGTAGCACTTCTCTTCCTTTCTCTGAGATGCCATGTAAATGCTATAAATGGGAACAGTATAAGTACCCGAAGCCAACAATGGTTTCCCAGAACTGTGTGTTTACTCAGAAAAAAACAAGTACTTAAGTCTGCATTACTATTCAGACAGAAATAGCTTTAAGGCAGAAACCAGGCTTACTAATATCGCAGCTTTCTTTTATATATGTTCTTTCACGGTAACGGTTTCATTAAAGGAAGGCTTGGCACAATCCAGTGTCTTCGTTTATTTGAGCAATAACAGAATTGTATTATTTTTTTCTTAGACATTGAGAGGGTCGGGGGGTCATTATCGTTTAAATAATCATCTTATTTCGGTGCTGGGTACTAAAGGAATAGTAATAGGCTTGTTTTTTTGCACTGCTTTTTTTTTTTTTTTTAAATTCAAGATTATGCAATCCCAAGATCATGTCCTTTTTCTCTAGTATTATGTATACGCATTTCATACACGCCTTTTCACACTCATCCTGGGAATGCAAGCACTGCTGTACTGGATCAGGACTATGATCGAACAAGGAGTAGGCTACCGCCCCAGGTCCAACCGTGGCAAGCATCTGAGGAAGAGTATGAGGAAACCAGGGGTGTGCAGAGTGGCTATCCCTGGTTGTACCCTCCCAGCAAGCAGCAGTCACAGAGTTAGGGATGTACTGAAACTGAGGTCCCATCCCTGGGACCAGTATTTAACACCTCCGGGGCATCTTTTCCAAAAAAAATGTCTCCCCCGTGGGTTTATGCTCCACTCTGGCATTGATAGTATCATAATTGTATGTGTAGGGTTGCATTTAGAGGGAAATAAAATAAATGTTGGTGCCTATACAGTTATTGTCTAGGATATTAGAAGCGGCTTGATTGCATTGCTGCACCCTGACCTGAAGAAGGCGTAGGACAGGTTTTCACTAACTTATTTGAGCAGGGCGGAACAGAAGAAATGATGAGTCAGTGCGTGTTTCTCCTCTTCTGTTCTGATAGAAGAATAAATTATTTTGGCCCTCCTTGGAGCTGCTTCCCCCCACCACAGGGCTTTTAGCCACTCTGAGCAGTGAGTAGCTGGCAGAGACTGAGTAAAGGTATTTCCCGTCAACCCTTGTTCTTCCTTACCCCGTGCTGTTAAAGTTAGTATATAAGCAGAACCGATGGAGGTGGAGAAGGGTGGGGAGAAATTAGGGCTGTCTTCTTCCTGAACAGTTGGAAAAGGGCTGAGGCAATCTAGTCTCCCGCGATTAAGAGCCATGCTGTACAGAGCAGAATTTGCTTTGGGGTGGGGGGGGGATGTTTTAATTCATTTTGTCTGGAGGAAACACATTTTCCACACCTTTTAACATTTTCATTGCTGAGGTTTGCTGTTTGTTTTGTAGGCAAAACTGGCATAGGTGTTTCCAGAGGGTTGTGTTTCCATCGCTGAATGCAAGATTTATGCTAGATGAACTAGTCCATTTTAAGATGACTCACCATGGGATAAATCGCAAGGGTTTCTTGATAATCTGTGGTATCTTGTGAGAAATCTTAGAGTCAAAGGGTAGCGGCATTTGAGATGCGTATTATTGCTTATTGCAGGAGCACTTTAGTTGGGTCGTAGTTAAAGTTGAGAAGATATTTATCTTTTTTTTTTTTTTTTTTACAGTTCAAAGGTCAAATTTTTTTCCAACTGCTCAAAAATTCACTTGCTAAGTCAGACTGCCTCAACATTTGTTTTGCCTCGTGGACGTGCCATGTAAAACGGTGGCCTGAATTTGGGGTCATAAGAGCAAAGGCAGGCTCCCCCATGCCATGAAAAAAATGTTTCATAAAGCGCATAAAGCTCTACCCACTTCTTTTGTGCTTGCTGGAGACTCAAGCTGTGGCTCTGGCTGTCTTCCACCAGATCCCAGCTCGTGCCTGGCAGCTGCTGACTTGTTGGAGAAGTCATATTAAAAAAGGTTAAAGGAAGAATTTAGCTTTCTAGACGGTGGGGTTCACATCCGTGTGCCAAACAGATTGTGGTGTGCAGATGGCCGGAGACCGTCCTGTAGGTATTCTAGCTAGCTGGCATTCATGCAACCTGGGGAACTCAAAAGGGCATTTTCCAGGCTTTGAATCTCTGCGTTGCCCAGACATTGCAAATGTGAAACCTGTCCCAGGGAGCAGTCGGAGAAGGAGCTGTAGGCATGTCTCCATGATGCGATGCTGGTGAAGGATTTTTATGGAGAGGGAATCAGGGCACAGGAGGGAATTCGATGACCCTCAAGCTCTTTTTGAGAGGAAACGAGTGACATGTCTGAATGCTGGCTGCAGGGGGGGTCTATAGGAGAAAGGACTATAGCAGGGGGCTATAGAAGAAAGGGATTTGGGGTTGCAGTGAAGGGAGGGGGGTGAAAGGAGATAGGTAGTTGACAGGCCAAGATTTGGATTGAGGGGAGGATAGGTACATAGGAGGAAGCAGGGTTGAGTGACAGTGGTGAGTGAAGATTTGGGGCACTGTAAATCCCATATTTCTACATGCACACTGGGATTTGGGAGTGGAGTGTGAGCCCCTCTATCTGCCTGCCAGTGCACCCTCTCCTCCCCCTCCCATTTTACTTAGGATCAGGGCACCCCCAAAAGTGGTGTAGCTGTAAGACGCTGGAAATGAGGAAATGCAAAATTAAGGCACTTGTGTGGGGGAGAGGAGAGAAAGTAGAGGCATGGCAGAGGTGCTGGGACCCAGCTCAGTGTGCACTTCATCCTACAGAACCAGTAGGTGGGTGACCCTCCAGTCAGCTGTGGCATGTGAGATGTGTACTTCAAAAATGAAAGCTTCAGCAAGCATGGGGCATATTTTTTTTTATATGGCCATAGCTGCAAAAGTACCAGTGGTTTCATGCAAAGACAAGTCAAAAGGGCAGTCTCAGTCACAGGAAAGGGAGAGATAAGCCAGTCTTCATTCACATCAAGTCACGGCAAGCAGCATAGGAAGAAATTTCCAAGCTTCTTAGACACAGAACATGTCAGTGGGGACCCTCATCCCTGAGAGCAACTCTGTACATTATCACCACTCCAATGGACAAAGATTGGGAAGGCCTCTTTGGAAATGGCACCGGGTTCTTGACTTTCCAGCACCGCAGCTGCAAATGCAGAGGCCTGGGGCTGCTTCAATGAACCCAGACTCCCCCGCACAACATCAGTGAGTTCTGCTTCAACTTGGACTGACGCAAACCTTTCTTAATGCAGAAGTAAAACGGCCGGGTTCAGCTCAATGTGGCACGGACCTCGGCAAACCCAAGAGCTAGTGTTAAAGCCCATGACTAGAACAACCTTAGCTCTTGCCCCTACCTTCTCCCTCCCCGCGAGCTGGCAGTAGCCACCCATGCTCCAGTGACAATGGCAGCTAGGAGTAGCTGTCTTCAGTGGTGGGGGGTATAGCGGGAGCATATTGGCAAAGTTGAGGTGGTGGTAGTCATACCCCCACCCAATGAAGGGGAAGTGATGGGTCCCTAGCAGGATATAGTTAGTTTGTCTTGCTTCAGCTGGGAGTGAAGAAGTTCAGGTCTCTAACAGCTTACACATGTCTTCTCATTATTGGGCTAATTGCTACTGAGGTGGGAGATGATGGAGGTCAGTCGGTTGGAGGTGAAGTGGGTAGAAGTGTTTGATGGCACTCTGTTCCTAAGGGTGAAGGCAGTTTTGAAAGCAGAGGGAAGGAGCTATAACACTTACCCAATATTTAATGATATCTCTGGGGCTGGTAAAATGAATATAAGGCTGGCATAGGCAGGCCCTGTTTAGTAACATCTGATGGAGCCTAACCTGTCTTCGACATGTGATGAGCAAGTCTTTGTAGGTTGTAATGCAATGACAGCTGTCTACATTTTGAAAGATAGGAACAAATTAAAAATTTCAACTGGAGAAAAAGATTCTGAAATTTCAAACTACAGAAGAAGTCTTCTGGATAAGGATGAGGTAAATCCACCTTGTATTTCAGTGTCTTATCACAATATTGCTGACCCCACGATTTAATTGAGAGACAAGGTAGGGAAACAAGCATGTGGTTGTTTGAAATCCTGTGATCTTTCAGTAATACCTTCCCCTGCCAAAGGGGGAAAAAGAAGGCTTTGGCAATCTGTTTCCTGATTTCTGTTTTAATTTGGTAGGCGAGAAGGGGGAGTAGGTGAATCGTACCACAATTCACAAAGAAACTGGGGCCAGCTGTATCACTAGAATGGCTCCAGGTGATCAGAATTTGCCTATTTGCACAGATAAAGTGGCAACTGAAACCTTAAAAAATAAGTTGTGTGTGTACAGGTGTGTTATGTATTAACCCAAAGTATCACTGGCCTCTCAATATAGCAGACACTGTGTCCCCTTGCAATGGCTGAGCTGCCGGCAGGGACATTCACTCTTGCAGAGGAAATAAAGAGCCCTAAGTGTCTGAAGTGGCCATCGATTCACTCTTAAAGCAGTGTATGTGCGTTCAACTAAACCCCAGCCTTTATAGAGTAGGAACACAGAGGTCCTTTGACACAGCAAAGCTGTTGCTATTCCACCGTGCCCAGAGGGGCAGGTTGTCGGCATCCTGTCTAAGAGCCCTGCTCTCTCAAAGGACCAAGTACTGCTTTCAAGCCTTGTGTAGCAGTTTCTACAGGTGGACGCAGAAGTGCAGGCTGCCTTCTTCACAATAGCGTGAGCGAGTAGGGCTCAGCGTTGGGCGTGATTAGGCAGCTAGCGTGCTGCAGCGGTTTGCTCTGCAGCTCCGCAGATGACTGCGAGTGTAGACCTCCATGCATCGAGACAATGCCAAATTGCAAAGCTGCTGTGGGTTTGAGAAGGGACTTTGCACCACGGCACTGTATTAATTCACATGGGTACATGACATCTTTGGGATTGTTTGCTGTCTTTGAGTTTGACCTTCTCAACAAAAAATGGTGGCTGTTACACCACCTTGCAAATCTAGCTTTTAAACCAATTACATCTTGGCAGTGGTCCGGGTAGGAGTGTGTTTAAGATGAAAATCACATTAAACGTTCCATCCCCAAAGAGAGTCAGTATATCAATATCCAAATCAAATAACATAAAGCTCCTTTTGTCCACCAGAAAGGAATGAGAATACATTATATCGGTAATTCAATTTCCTTGGTATCTTGCAAATGATGAGGTTTAAATTAAAATAAATATGACTGTGTGCCGTTGAAGAGCTAATCAGGCTCAAGCCTTTTAGCTGAAAGCACAAGTAAGTAAAAGTGAATTTCTCTGGACTGTCTACACTGTATGTGCAGGAGGAGTTGGGCGGATGAAAAGTTTTGTGTGGTCCTCGGTTTGCCAGATACAAATCAGCGTTAAGAGAAATGACATGACTTGGTTTGAGTTTCAGCCATATGGACTCTGTCATTAATGTCCCCAGGTCTGATCTGAATTTCAGTAACTTATTTTTTCCCACAGTATATCTCCTGTTAGACGGCAGACTTTTGCAGGGTCACCTTGGCCTGACCCCAGCAGCCAGGTGATAGATAAATATAATTACGGAAGCTCAATTTATCTGCTGGCCATGGCCTATAAGTCAGTCCCAGCTTCTCCTTTTTAAGTGTTACAAATAAAATTCACAGTTGGAAGTCTTCCCCGCTGCTTCATTACTAATATACTCTTAGCCGGGGCTCCTAGTTGTAAATAATATGAGAAGAGCAAAGCCAAAGCAAAGGTTTTCATATAGCAAGATTGCCTCCTCTTGACCTGTGTGTGTCACTAAACAGTGATTGCTCAGACCTCCTAAACAGCACTAGGCCTTTGCTAAAGATGTAGAATAAAACCCGCTGCCTACAGACCCACATGCAAGAAAGCACGTAGTGAATGTGCATTCCTGTGTATAAAAGAATGGATCTAATGGCCTGTTCAAGTAGGGATCACAGCCTTATCTCTCTTCCAAGACTGCGAACCCTGCACTTCTATAGATTTGCATTAAGGTCTGGGATGTATTTGGTAGCCGTGTTGGTCTGAGACAAAAAGTAACCGCCTATGGGGACTTTCTACCATCTTTAATTTTCCCTGAGCCTAATGAAAGGCATGCAAGTCCGAAAGCTCACAGAAAAAGATAGGGTTTTTTTGTAATTTCTTAGTCGACCTAATAAAAAATCTAATCTCTGAACCAAGGTTTCTGTTAAGGACAGGAGCACTCTCATATCACCGGGTTGATAGAATTGAATTCCAGCAAAGCATCAGCCGACCTCTGCTTGTGCATCATGCTCCAAAAGTTGGGGCTCCTACAGGATTCAAGTAGGGGTCTGGTTAGGCCTGGCTTTGAGGAAACTTTGAAAGGATATTAGTCCTCTGAAGTAATAATGTTATTTCCTGGATTTCCTGTTAAGCACTTTATAGTGCAAGACTCCTAGGTGACTTATGGATACAGTCAGGGCCAGATTAACCCTTTAGTGGGCCTTAGGCAAACAAACTCATGGGACCCCAGCTGAGGATGATTTTTTTTTTATAGTACTTTTTTCACTCAATACTTATAATATGTAAAATAATCACAGCTGGGCCCCTTTTTCACTTAGGGCCCTAGGCCTCTGCCTGGTTTGCCTATGTGTTAGTTCGGCTCTGCGTACAATGGCACCGAAAGCTGGTGAATCTGCAGCTAGTGTAATACACCATTTGAAGATCAAACAAATCTGGTTGCACCCACTCCCAGCTGTGTTTGGGCATGAGTCTATTTATCCCCATCTAAGAGAGCATGGCAATTAGGTCAAGCTGTAGCAGCTCATGGTTTTAGCGCTGGAGGTCTCCACTATTGTCTCATCTGTGTAAGCCAAAATGGCAGCTGTCTCGTTCTCCAGATCCAAAGACGGCTTGGAAAAGTTTTTTCAGGCTTTTTCTCCATTGAGTTTCATTTTCAGGCTCCTTTGCACATTTGCATTTCACCTTATAGCAGAGAGGGGTGGTTCTGTTGGCATTTCCAACCCAGTAATAGGGCTTCCTGAAAGTGTCAGAAATCCCAAGATCCTTCTCTTGTTAAGATTTGCAGCCAAATTTTGCAGATCCAAGTCATTCTGATAGACACCAGAAATCTACAGTCTTGTGTATTAAGCCTCCTAGGAGAACAATTCAAGGCTTATCCTTCATTAGGAGAAAATGTCACCAAAATTAATGCTGTTGCAAGGTCAGCAACTCCCACTTGGAAATCCAGCCTGTCTGCTTCAGTTTAACAGTTGTTTTCATGAAATGCCTAGGCAGGGGACCTTTATCCTGCAATAACATTCTGACTCATTAACATCAATTATCGGGAATTCAAGTGTTTAATTACAAGTACAGATACAATGGGGCTGGTTAACGGGGGAAGTCAACATGTACAATACAACATGATCTCATTGCAGTAATCAAATCAATGCTCTGTTGTTTTGCACAGGTGACTCCAGCCTCTGCTCAGCCTGTGTTCATGAGAACAACGTCTACAGCAGAGTGTTTCAGATCTTGTACAGGAACGAGGAGATTGTTCTTAACGAATCGATGAACTTCAGGGTTCACCTCCTCCTAGATGGCGAGAGGGTAAGTTCTTCTGAGAGGTAAATACAGCAGAGAGAGGCCGTAAGTGCTGATCGCAAGCTTTCCACTGGGTTCTGAGACCGAGTGGAAACCGAGGACCCAGGCCAGGGTCATCCGTCCTTTGACTGGCACTGGGTTCATGTGGCCTTGTCCGTGTGCTTTCTCTTGGAGCACAGGAGAAGTGCTCAGTCTTCAGGTGGACTTCATTTTTTCTCCCCGGATCTTCAAGGGTGGTTGTACTCATAAGGATGGGGGTTCTGGAGCCACCTTCCCTCTGAGCTAATGAGGAGGAGGAGGGAGGATCAGTAGTGCGTGTCCCTCTGCAATGTAGGGAAAGGTGTTGGTGCCATACACGGACCGTGCTCACACTAGCGTCATGGTGCATTCTGCCTTCCAACGCTCCATCTGCACAAAAGCCAGCTGCAGCGCTACCAATGGCTCTCCATTAGGGCGTGAGCCTCATGGCATCTGCTGTTCTTACAAAGTTTCCCCAGCTTCAAAAATAAGGCCCTGGTTTGGCCTTCAGGAAAACACAGGACACAGAATGGTTTGGATTAGGTCTGGAGATGTAAACCCTCCTCCTTGTCTGGACCTGAATTTCAAAGCGGACCAGATGCAGAGTTCCTGCATTAGCTTGCTTCAACCCCCATGCAAGTGATAGAGTTAAAGCTGCTGAAGAATTGAGCTTTCCCTCTCCTTTTTCTTGCATATGGTGTGATCGATCTCCTACTTTGTCTGCATAAATGTTTAGTTCCAATTTCATTTATGCTCCCATTAAGAGATGGATCATTGCAGCCTTATCAATGATTGTTAGAAAACCATTCTGACAGCTTACTACAGATTAGTTTTCTCCTTACCTTGTGCAATGTGTGCACTGGAAAACCCTCTCCCCTCAGGGTCCAGGGACTTTCATGAGGGCTGAATGGCTATGAGCTGAGATGATTTTATATTCATATTCGGGACAGTGTCACTCCTGCTGGAAATAAAACCTGCAAGATTCCCCTCTGATCAGCTGAAATTCATTCCTATGACTGATGCATCTCAGCCTGGCTTGAGTAATAAGCTCCTTGGGGAAATAACAATGGCCTGATTTTCTATTGTCATGCAGATTTGACACACAACCTCCTGATTTGCACTGGTTTAAAATGGAAGGAGAGTCAGCCCCGTGTCACTGCATGTATTTACACAGCTCCAAATGCAATTAGTGAGCCCCTGGAAAATATGAAGTAACAAGCAATGATAATTTTGTGTCACTCAGAAATAACATCACATTTTCTTCCAATACTTGCAACCTTTATTTGTCACATAGCTGTATCCCTATGCTGCCTCTCTTCCCCAGAGGTAAGAAGCACCTAGGTAAGTAGCACGTGCTTCTTGGTCTGACTATGAACAGAGGACTCTCCACTCATGTCTCTTTCCTATAAAAGGAAGGGATGATAAATGAATAATAAAGTTAGACTGGGTGATATGAGCTTTTGAATTAATACCCTGTTTGCATTTTGGCTGCCGGAGCTCAATTTAAAGAATATTGCAGTAAATAAGCTATATGCATTGCTACCTGGTACTTGCAAGATTTTGGG
>NW_017728886.1:262609540-262629740 GCF_001723895.1 Crocodylus porosus | reverse complement strand
GGGGGGAGAAGCTGTTGACAAAGTCCTTGGTATGAAAAAAGTAACAACAGAGATCTGGGTGAGATTCTCTCCTCCTGCTCTATTTACATAACCCTAGAAAAACTTAAATATGGAAACAGATCTTTTTAGTTCTGCACTATAGGTAGATGTGCCCAATTATCCATCCAGGGAGAGCACTCAGGCCACCTTTTGCCATTTAAATGCTTCTTTAAAATAATTTGGGGTTTTACCCCCTTTGCTATCATATCTGAGAAGGCTTGATTCTTTGATTTTGTAGGAGAATGTGCTGCTAGACAGATCCCACCGACCAGGATGAATAACTTAGAGAGCAAGGATTCCTACTCTTACAATACAGGATTCCTGCTCTGAGCTCCCCAATCTCAAATGGTCTCTCCAGCAGGACTGGAGAAGTCTGAACCTATTCTCAACAAGGCACCAGACCTTGCTCTGGACCGATTCCAGCTGTGCCCCTCATCAACACAGACCACATCATCACTCAGCTAAATAATATGGCTTATCCCATTAGAAGTTCGTTCACCTGTTCCTCTACCAATGTCCTATAAGCCCTCATCTGTTTACAGTGCCTCCCTGCTGTCTACGTTGGACAGATGGGGGGATCCCTATGTTTAAGAATAAAACACCAATCCAACATAAATTCAAGAAAGACAATCCTTTGGCAGAACAGTTTAACGTCCCTGGACATCCCATTGACGACCTCAGAGCAGCTGTTCTCACCCAATGAAAACTTTAAAAAACAACTTGAATGGGAAATTGCAGAACAAGTGGCACCGGCAGTCTGCACGTGGCTCATGGCAGACCGGGGAGAGAGCAGACAGCACAATGGGAAATAAGGAAGGGGTCATCAAGTAGAGCAGCAGGAGAAAGGGATCAGAGTGGCACTCGAAGAGGGTACAGAGCTTAATCTGTGGCGCACCTACAGAGAAGGTTTGCTCCTACTGGTCTAAACCAAGATTACAGATGCTTAGTGCATTAACTAGATCAGCTTTTGTAATCCCTGTGTCCCTCAGCGAGTTAACTGCTCTGTTTTTTCTTTGCCCTACCCACTTTGCTTCTCCCAGCAGCCCCCTCTTTTCTCCTCCCCTTTCCCTGCTCCATATATTCTAATCACCGCTTTCTATTCAGAAGTGCTGCTTCTGTAGTCTCTCCATAACATCCCACAAAGTAGGCTTCTGCTGGCACATAGGATGCCTGCCAATGGATTTGGGAGTATCTGAAGT
Source organism: Crocodylus porosus (assembly GCF_001723895.1). Taxonomy (NCBI): domain Eukaryota; kingdom Metazoa; phylum Chordata; order Crocodylia; family Crocodylidae; genus Crocodylus; species Crocodylus porosus. Next base: position 262,628,502 of record NW_017728886.1, on the reverse strand, counting down.
CCCAGGGTGAGAGCCTGGGATGAAGGATGCTTTCTGGTTGTAGGTCCAGGCATGGTGTTTACAATGATTGAGTTCTGCCTGCTCAATCGATAAGGTTTTTGGAACGATTGAGTTCTGCTCAGTTGATATGATTTGTAACTGATTTGCCTGATTTGACCTGGAACATGAAATATATTAATAAAAAAATATATATATATATACACACATCTCTGATTTAATTAGTCTGTAGAGTGCAAACCTTAGAAAGTAAAGTGATAAGGGACGACTGCGATGCATAGCCAGACCTCTTGCCTCTCGTATACTATTGGGCATCCATATATGATCTAAGAAGGTCGATGACTTTAGATAGGGCAGGTATGTCTGCCTTCATCAGACTAAGATGTATGCTTTGTGTGGGCTATGGTGGAGAGAAAGGTATGGCCAGTTCAGGTGCTTGCAATTGGAAAGCATTCGTTAGAGATATGTCCACATGATCCTAGCAGAATATCCTCACCCTGTATTGCAAGGAAAGAAACCTCCCCACAGGTGTTCAGTGTACTGTCTTCAGCTTAGCCTATTTCGGATGTTTCAGAGAGGCAAATACCAACTAACCTACCCCAGTGCTAAACTGCACAGTCCCACAGTTTCCAAGCCCAGAAATTACCAACATAAACATCGATTCCCATTTCCCACCTGGGCTCCTTGACACACAGTCCAGAGAATTTGTAGATGGCCACACAAGTGACTTAAGAAGTCAAACTACAGCTTTTCAAAAGTGAGGCCATACTGCATACTTCACTTTAGCCAGACGAGGTATATGGAAGTCTTCTCTGAAGCGTATCTTAATGATGGTTCCTGAAAAGGTTTCAAGTCAACGGGTACTAAGCTTAAGGCTTATTCTCCAGATTTTGCTGATGCAAAAAAAAAATTAGACTCCCTATCATGCTGTGAGGAAATTATAGTTGTTAAATTAGAAACACGGAAATGGACATCCTAGCCCCAGTACTGCTTCATTAAGGACAGTATAATTTCATAGGGGTGACTGGGAAATGAATCATCAAAATCTTAGCTCCTCACATTGTGGGATGGCCACTGCAAATTATTTTTCTGTAAAGGGTGATGCGCCTGTGGTGCTAATGGGCTCAGTAAGCAGCACGAAGAAAGACATGCCGAAACAGCATATCTATGTAATGAATGCAACTCTGCTGCCAGGTGTGTTCCCTGGTGCAGAAGCAGGTGTGGGGATTTTTCTTCAAGTCCCCAATCCCCTTTTCCCTCTATGTTCAGGGGCATGTCTCCTCCCTCCCGCACTGCCCACCGCTGCCCCAGAGATGTGGGGAGCTCCAGGGCCACCCGTGCCCCCCTCCAGCGGGCTGTGCAGGGAGAGAGCAATGGCAGGTGGAGGGAGTGAAGGGGATATGCCGTTGAACACAGATGTAGGCGAGTGCCAAGAGCAAGGGGTGGACATTCATACCTGACTCTGGGACTTAAAAAAAATACCCTGCTGCTGCTGCTCCCCTGGTGTGGTCTTCCCACATCAGCGTGGGTGAGGTGAGGAGTGGGGGGTGAAGCCACCCCTGCAGCACTGGTCCTGCACCTCCCTTTATAAAATCCTGGATCCACCCATTTGTTTTATTTATTTTAAACAGTGCTTTGACTTCTCAATTCTTTCTTTCACAAATCAAGCCCAGGAAGTGTGTGTGTGGGGAAACTTTCTTCCTGTTTAAGGAGTGGTGTGATTCCTTATTGTGACAAGACGCAAGGTCTTATACCATACCCAACACTGCGGTAGCCAAACAGACTTTGAATTGGACCGTTTGAAATGGAGCTGTTCTCTGTTACATGGGAAGCTTTAGTCCAAGAGTCTTCCACCCCCAAATCTCCCAGCACTGTCAGACCTCAGCACCTCACTAAACTGGGCTCTTAATAAGGTTCCCCGTCCATAACGTCTGTTGATTTTTCTCCAGGATTATGGATACTTAACACCATTCAGGGAAAGGACCTAAGTTTCTTCCACATCTCTCAGGGATGTGTCTGTCTTAAGTCACTATGCATGGATTGCATTCTTAATTTCAATTCAGACCATAATTCCAAGGGGGTTATTTGTTACTCTGATTTTCAGGATTTTAGTCGCAATGGATTAAAGCAAAAAATCACTTCATATTTTGATAACTCTGCTCCCGGGTGCCTCAGGACACATACACAAACCAGGAGAGACATTCAGTACACCAAGACTGGAGTTCTTTCTTTGTTCCCACCATGAGCTGTCATGTCCTTCCTTGCAGAAGACCTGATTATTTTGGAAGAGGCAAGATGCCTCTTTGATTATTTATGACAAAGCAAACGCCTCGCAGAATGCTAAATGATCTTCCCCCTCAAAAAATCAACCGGGTAAAGTTTTACCTTTGCAAAATTCAGCTGAAGCATGTTTTGCACGCTGTTATTTGAATCATGCTTGCCTGAGTAGGCTTGATGCTGTAATGAGTTACCGATACAAGGCCTCTTGCAGCAGGGTGCAAAACACCTCCTCTAAGCAGTAGGGTAGCTGTGGGGTGCCTGATACACTGGTAAGCAGATCCTCATCCATCCAAGAGGGCAGTGCCCACTTTCTGATACAGCTTTTATTTGCTTAATGTTGTAGTTACGTTCTCGAAAAATGCAACTTTAAGTGAAACGATGTTAAGCAAATCCAGTTGCATCGCAGGAGTCACCTACTAGCAGGCGGCAGCTGAAGAACATCATAACCAAACACCGTGAGCCTTTAAATGAGTATGTTCTCTAATAGATCAGTGATGTAATAATGAAACAATGTGGACCGGGACAACATTAAGTAAGGAGTACCTGTCCTGCCTTCTTTGTTTTCTGTTGTCCAGTATTGTACAGCACTGCCGTGCTATGTTAAACCTGCCTCCAAAATGGGTGGGATTTCACTATCAAATGAGCTGGTTTTAAATTCTGCTTGCTTTGCATTGCTGCCTAAGAAAAAGGATTCAGGAAACACGAACCAGACAGCGGTTGGATGACATGGTTCTGTTTCCATTCTTTAAATTGTATTTTCGGCTCTTATAATTGCTTATAATTGTATTAAACTGTAAGGCTTTTCATGAAAGCTATCCTTTCTATGGAAAATTGACAATAACTGACAGCTTGCTGTGTGTCCTAGCATATAAGACTGAATGAAACTATTTTCCTTAATAATAACACGAGGGAAATTTCCCTGACGGTGAGCCTGGTTTACCAGGGAACCGATCAGTATGCAAATAGGCCAGATCTGGCATCTTTGCTATTTCTTTTTTGGTCCAGCCACATGTACACAAAGATTTTACAGACTCTAACCTTTCACTTAAAAAAGACACAGCTCATCCTTCAAGTTTTGTTTGAGGGGGAAAATCCAAATGTGATCCAAAAAAGTGCTTTCCTCCTCAGTTCCCAAAGAGAATCAGTGGCTCTGAGCAATATGAGTCTTCCCGCTCTCCATTTGGGTCCCAGGCACATTACCTGTGAAGCCTAACCATGATGGTTTCATTAGCAGCAATAACCTCTTAACTTCTGGTTGTTTCAGCTCTAATAATTGAACTCTGCAATAGTTATTGGCTGAGCACCACAAGTCCATATGAACACAAATGGAAATGTGGCCATTGGTTTCCCCAAACCTAACTGTAGTGAAGCAATAGGGCTTCCCTTTATTTGGAACATCTGAAGTTAAATATGAGAATGTATTTAAAAAGTTTTGTGGGAAGCAATCTTTCCCTGAGAGGATTTGGACTTAAGGAGATAACAGAGCTTTTTCTGTCTCTAACTTGTATAGGCGGTTAGGTCTTTGGGCAGAGCCTGTGTCTTTGTTGAGCATTACAGGCCGATCCGTGCTGGAAGGTCATAGGTACTATCTCGGTATGAATAAATAATAATGATTTTATCTGATAAAGACCATGGTTTCCCACGCCCCTCAAATTTCGGGATACTGCAGAATAAGCATGCCTGGACTACGTTTTGAGTACGATGGACTTCAGCCAAAGCGTTTGATCTCAAAACACCTCTGAACTGGTTCAGAATCCAGAAGTGACGTCCGTGTGTCCCATTTAGTGATGCTTCTCCGGCTCTGAAACCCGACTTATTTCAGTTTCATCCCAAAGTGAATTTGTATGGAGATTTCTCAACCCAAGCAGGGGCTCTCCCTTCTTTTGTGCCAGAAAAATAGTTCTCTTGCCCAGATGTCTTATTTATGCCATTCATCAGGGATTGTTTTGGGGTTTTTTTTATGCTGTAAGTCTTTGCATTTGCTTTGTCAGGGAAAATAGATATATTCCTTTGCACTTGGGCTTTGTGTGATTTATGACGTTGACTCAGCTCTGCTTTCCTTTTGTAGGTGGAAGATGCGTTAAGCGAAGCCGATTTTCAGCTCAAGTTGGACCTGCACTTTACTGATAGTGAGCAGCTGTAAGTGCCATTGAGAAGCTCAGTTGATATTGTTGGGGCTTTCTTTTTTCTCCCATATTGATAACATGAATTTGATAGAAGGTAAAGGATCTTATGGAAAAATGGATATCTCTGATTTGCCTTCATGCTCCCTCGGAGGAGGGACCGCTGCCTGTTCTTTCTGTCTCTTGCTCCTTTCTTTGCAATAAGAAGTTCTGCATTTGCAGTACACTATCCCAACTTTGCTACCTTTGAACTCAGTGGGAGGCAAGTCTGTGGCTGAGCAAAGCAATCCTCCACGCCAGGTACTTAAGTGCTATCGCTGCAGGGGTCTCTCTCCTCTGAGAAACAAACGGCTTCCATCATGCATTACTTTGGAGCCTTAGCATTTTGCCTTTTCTTTGAGAGCTGAAACCATTGCAATTCAATATAAATCCCCCTCAATGGCAGGAGGGCTGTGGAAGAACAGGTGGAAATGTTAGGCCCTAAATCTGCATCATTTCCATGTAGCAGATTGGTATCTGCTTGGTATGTGTTAGTTGGCTGCTCATCAGGAAAATCTGTTAAAACTTGATGGTTCTAACTTTAAATGTTACCAAGTCAGAGATGCGGAGATGTAAAGGGGCAGTCCCTTCACAGCATCTGATGAAGCAGCTGTTTGCAAAAGCTTATGCATCTCTGACTTGGTCTATGAGGTTCAGATCGACCTTGCCTTCTGCCTGAGTTCAGACTAACAGCTCTTTAAATTTAAATGCCAGTCTTCATTTTCTTCTAAAAGAGGTGTGGAGAATGGCCAGGTTTGTACTACTTTGTTGTCTGAAACACCAGTTCATTCAAATGAAAATGCACCTTCCAGTGTGAAATCCTCCGCTGAAGGCTGGGGCTCCGCTGAGACGGGCTTGTGCACCACTCATGTCAAACTTCAATGCCCTTTTCAAGGCTAAACTGAGAGCGAAGAGAAATGCACCCGGAAGGGTTTCACGGGGTCTGTGAGAGTAGCAAATATTGCATTAAAGGAAATTGCAGAAGGGACAAAAAAAGTGCGCCCCTGCCAACTCCAGCGCTCAGCCTGCAAGTGTCCCTATTTATCCAGACTGCTGTTTTAGGTGTGGACTGGAATGAAAATCAGATATAATAACCACAGGAGGCCAATACACAAAGTGGTTTTTGCAGGCGTGGATTATTTATCTTCACAAGCAGGCTGAAAGCTACTAATTATTGTCTTCTCTCCACATGAAGAGCCACTCGAGTTATTTCCCAGGTCAGACAGTCTGTTCTAGGGAGAGTGTCTTGACCCCAAGAGAGGTATCCAGGTTGTACCTGTACCGGTCTAGAGGAAAAAGCAATCAGGACTTGTAGTAGACATGTTATCTTCTTATTAGACCAACAAGATGTTTGCAGGAAAAAAAAAAAGTTCGGGGTTTTTTTTGGTTTAATAAAAGATACCATCTCTACTACAAGAGTCCTGATTGCTTTTGACCCCAGGAAAGTGTCAGTCATCTCCAAGGATGCTCTGGGTGGTTTTCAATGCCCTGCAATAACACGCCTATCCCTTAGTTGCCCTGAGGAAAAGCAGGCTGTTTTGTGCTACCCTTCACTTCTGGTATTAAATTCTGGTTAGTGCCATTTGAATTACCTGCACACTCTGTTGATATGCACGCCTTCCCACTGGTCTCAAACACCCCCAAGCACTTTCCTCTGGTGTGATTAGGAGTTGAAGGCAGCAGTGAACGGTTTGTCAAGGAGACCCAAATGGGGCCCCTGCTTCCTATCATCTCCTGTGGTTTGTTGCCTTTCAGGAGCTTCGTAATCTTTACACTTCTACTCCTTACAAGTACAATGAAGAGATAAGCACTTCAATGGAGTAAGCACTCCGGTGACTGGGAGGGCTACCAGGAAGTACTTGAGTTCAGTGCATGTTGCCATCTCCCCATTTTGCTGCTTTGAATGATGTTACAAATCATGACCCCCTCCCAGCTTTGCTGACCCCTGTAAACCTCTCCTTCAGGCTGAGAGATGTTCCTGCCATCCCAGTGATCAGCAGCCGCACTCTGTGTCTTCACTTCCACCCAAAGAGAGGCCTGCACCACCATGTTCCCGTCATGTTCGACTATTTCCACCTGTCGGTGATCTCTGTTACCGTGCATGCCTCACTGGTAGCATTACACCAACCGCTGATCAGGTAAAAGGCAGAAGGGAATGGGGATGGCTGTATCGGTAGGAGCGTGTTCTTGCAAATGTTTGCTAGTAGCCAGTGTGGCTAAGGAAGGATAGATGGTCTTGTGCTTTTCTGGACTAAGATTCAGGAAATTTGGCTCTGTTGGCTTTGCAACAGACTTCCTGCATGAACTATGACAAGTCACTCAGGGCCTTATTCAAAGCCCATGGATGAGCTCCCTTGGACTTCAGTGGTGTTTGGAGTAAGTTTGCTCTTCTCCATATTTTGTCCATTTTTTCTCCCTGAACTGAAAGCAATGCAGAGCTAACACTGTCTTTCACGATTGGTTTATAATTACTGAACATGGTAGAGTCCTGCTCTCCAATAGACCCCCATTCAGCACCGCTTTAATCAGTAATGTGATATTCTGGTAGGGAGGCCATGAGAGCGTGTTAGTTCAGTTCAACTGATGAATGACCAGAGAAAAGTTCCTTCTTGGCAGAATCTGAGTTTTACTATGTTGTGTGTGATAACAACTGCTGGAGGGGAGATCTAGCTGCAATTTAACACCTGCTTCAAAATAAGAAGAAAATAATTCAGAAGTTTTTCAAATCAAGTAGGGCTGGTTGTGATGTGATTTGTTTTCTATTCTGGCCAGGTTCAAATGATGGTACAGCTGAGTCAGGAGACTGTTCCCTTGTATGGTGCTCACACTTGGTCAGTAGTTACTCTCTGGATTAAGGCATGGGTGATGCAAGTTTAATTCTTTTCTCTGCCACAAGCTTCCTGGGGAACTCCGGGAAAATCGCTTATTCCCAGCCTCTACTCGCTGTCATTGAAACAAATTGGTTAGATGCCTAAGTAGGGGTCATGCCTACAAAATACCTTTGTAGAAATGGCCTTTATGCCATCTGTGTTCCATATTTAAATGGAGGCAATAATAAATGCCTCCAATAATGCAGTGGGTATTGTGATAACAAATGCTGATTGAGGTTGAGAGGCGCTCGTACACCACAGTGTTAGGAACCATATAAGTACCATGGATAGTTATAGCAGACAAGGTTCTTGGGGTAAATCTGATACCTTTTATTAGACCGATCCTATTAGATAGTTGTAAGTAGTTGCTAGCTCTGCTGGTAGGTGACTGCTGTTGTATGTTGGCTGTTCAATGGTCTCACACAGTGTCCTCTTCTGATCCTTTTGCTAGGATGACTTTAATGCCTGGGTGCCCCGTTATTTGAAAGTGGACAGAACAACAGTAGTTATCAGGCTTAGTGGTGTGTTATATCTTCTAATGAAAGGATCTTTCAAAGTGGGGTTATTACTATCAGAGAAAAAACACACGCGGAACAACTGTTCTATAGCTGGATTACTACCTCCGCTCTTACAATATGATTGTTTGGACATTTATGAAGACCGCAATGTTTCCGCACTGGGTTTTCTTTATGAAGTGGAATGGAAATGTTTGACAGCGCGATATAAAGCCCTATTTGATTATGTCAATAATAACAATAATTTCAAAGTGCAATATTGTAGATTTATCTCCCTCTTGATAAACATCTAGAAACCCAATCATAAATTCTTCAACCATAAATCAGGGTAAATCGCATGAAAGCACCTCCTTTGCCTGGTGTATTCAGAGACAGAAGCAGCCTATTAAAATCAGTATTCTTTCCCAGTGGCTCAGAGCTCTTCTGTGTAGGCAGGTTCAGCTTTGCAGGTCACTGGGGAAAGCTGGGGATGATTGTGAAAAAAGCTGGATAGCACGAGTTTTGATCTGAAAGGAGGGCATTCTCTTCACAAAGCCCCAGAAACTTTTTGATCATAAATTCCATCTTGTCACAGCCTACTAAAAAAAAAAAAAGCAAAAAAAGCACAAAGAAAAGCAAAGCCTTTAATTTGCCAAAGCTGGAATGCATGTCCGTTTTTTTGTTGTTGTTGTTGTCTATTCATGCTTAGTTTGCTAGTGATCTCAGGTTTTCTTAACGGCGTCTACACGTCTACCTTTTATATTGCTTATCTGAATATATGCATGCAGTTGATTGCACACTATGCTTATCTGGAAACCAATTCTCACTCTTCCAAATGTGTTTTGCAAGCTCTATTCACATGCTGTATCACGTCCAAACTCACTGCCACCCTAAAGTCTTTTGTCCGAGAATGGAAGAAATAACAGTATCTATCCATAATCCCGCCCCCGCCCCAGCTTTTCCTATGCTACCTTGCCCAGGACTGCTCTGGCTCCCAAAATCCATCCTCTCCTGCCTTGGTTATAACTCAGGAAATACTACCTTTCTCCCTCCATCAGCCACCAGATGTCAGGGACCCCTTTCGTAGAAGGATGAGTATGTCCTAAAAGGGTACAGTATTTCAGGGTAAAGATCTTCCGCTGTTAGCTGTTGACATTAGGGTAGGCATAAGCAAAGGACTGTAGGCGCTCAGCTGGAGAGCAGCTCAGGCCTTTCAAAATATTACTTTGGCCTGGTTAAGTCCTGATTTATTAATTACTAGATCAGTTTTGATACTTTGAGATGCCCTCTCAGTTACTGAAGGAAGTGTGGTATTCATGTCTTTAGCACCTCTGGCAGTAACCAAGGTTCAATAACCTCGGTTAGTAAAAGCTGTGTTCAGTTTGGAGTATTATTGTAGCCGTGATGGTCCAGGAAATAGATGAGAAGCGAGGTGGTTTATGTTAATTGACTGATTTCGGTAATATCTTTGGACCACTGGAATAATTGGGAGAGATGTTAGACAAGCTGTTGGGCGCAATGGGCACCTATACACATGCACTGAGGCTGCTCCGAAGCTCTGTAATTGGAATGCATCAGAACAAACTCAATTAATATGTTATATAACATCAGAGCAGACTTGATGAATTATGTTATTTAACGTCAGAGCAGACTCGATTAATTGCATAATTACCACGCTCCAGCAGACTCCAGCATCATACGTATCAGCATCCTTGGGCTGAAAAGTGGCAGCAGGGATGCTTTAACCAATGTTCATTTGAGCCTTCATTAAAGCACCCCACTGTCATTTTTTCAGCATGGGGATACTGATACGTGCGACTCTCTGGGCACTTTGATAGATTGTAAGGGCTGGAAGGGACCTCCCAAGATCAGCGGGGCCAGTCCCCCTACACCAAGCAGGAAAGACAACTGGGGTCAAGTGACCCCAGCGAGGTGACCATCCAGTCTCCCCTTGAAGCTCTCCAGGGTAGGCCATTGCACCACCTCTGAAGGGAGCTTAATCCACAGTCTGGACACCCTAGCTGTGAAGAAGTATTTCCTAATGTTGAGGCTGAAACAGTCTTCCAGGAGTTTGTAACCATTCCCTAAGGGGAAAGCCAGTCTAATTAAAGCACCCAGCCTCCCAGAGCACATGTAAAAATGCCCAAAGTGCCCTCCCTCAGGTCTGGGAAAGAAGCAGAGACAGCTGGAGCTAAATGCTGGATAAAACAATGTTCCATTGTGTAAATGAAAAGTCGCTCACATGGGGAAAATGGCTCTAAAAATGTAGAGCAAAGAGAAATTATTAGAAACGGCTACAAAACAGGTGAAGGGCAGTTGAACTAGATAATTATGTGGAAGAATAAAACATGCAAAAGGGAGGTGGGTTGCTATTACCCATGGCATCTAAGAGGTAGCAAAGAGCAGGTAAACTGCGATCAGCCATAACACCACTGTCTGGGTTCAGTCTTTGGTTTGTAATATCCAGTACGATGATTTTTGTTCACAGGCCCATGTGAAGGATGGACATTTGGAGTCACAGGGGAGTGGATGTATTTAGTGAAGAGTCTGTGGAAATAGGATCTAAAGCTGTTCTTGCATTCAGGTGGACCAAAGGGTTATTTCTCCACAGTGACCTATGGAAATAAATATGGGCCTGGACCGTCACCTGATTCTGTGACCTTAAATCAGCTCTCCACACAGCCCTTTAAAGCTAAACAGCAGGTTCCCTTTGAAGCAGCACAAAAGGATCAAGACTCACATGGGCCCTTCCAGGCAAAACTACTGCTTCTCTTTAGCTGTGGCACACAATAACACAAGAGAAAGCAGCTGGGTGGTGTTTCTTTTCATTTATCTTTAAAGAACCGAGGCAGACACTGGTGAAGAGCTGCTGCTTCCAGGTTTACGCTAACGAGGCTTCCTTTCAAGGGGCCCTAGGCAGTGTTACCCCTGAGGGAGGGCCTAGAAATGCCGGGCGAGGGACACAAGTTACACATCAACTGGTTTAAGTGATCAGAAACAGGTTTAAACCTGTGCTCAGTGCACATAAGCCACTTGCAAAAAGGCCGAAGTGGGTTTAAAATAAACCTGCTTAAATGCAGTATCAGACTGAACTGATTTGGGTCAAACTGGTTTAGGGAACATCTGTCCCAGACCCCCTGGGTTACACACAGGAAGAAATGTAGGATCATAGCACATGTGGGTTTTTTGTGACGACCTATTGACCCAGGCCACGGCACTGCCTGATGTCCCCCTTAGCATCCAGCTCCTTCCCACCGGTCCCCAGAAGCGTTTGCCTGACCATCACTTGCAAACAGCTGGGGCTTCAGGCTCTGCTCCACAGATGTAAACTCTTCTTCTCCCGCAGTCACTGCTGCATTGCAGCTAGGCACTGCCAGCACTGAATGCTTTTGCCAACAGCAATTCGAGGGAAGGGGGAATGGGGGAAGAGGAATGCAAATCAGGGTTTGATTGCCCAGGTGTTCGGGAGCACTTCAGAAATTGCAGCTGAGTGTAGAAAGCAACGGGGCTCATCTTTGGGGACCTGACTGCCTTGCACGACTGGAAGGAAAATACCCTCATCCTCGTAGTTCCATCTGGGGATGGAAGCAGGTGAGGGGGGAGATGCATGGTGTTGGTGTTGTGTCCACGGGGGGGTGTATAAAAGAAACCACCCACCCACACATGAGTGACCACATGTTCATGCATGCACACCCATGCTCCCTGTCTGTTTTGCAGAGAATCTAAAAGCAGGAAAAGCGGCCATTTGGTTTTCGGGCTGTCCTGGTTCTTTGCGCCGTGCCATCTGAACAGGAGTAAGCATGCGCTGCTGTTTATAAGACAGAACAGCAGCACGCAATTAACCTTTGAAATGCAAGCCTGAATCCAGGCACGCTGGGCAGCCCCACGTGCTCGACTGGCCTGTAAATAGAGCAGGCGGCAGGATCAAGTGGGCTTGCCTTCCAGTGAAAGCTTATGCCCTAACTTCAGTTGATTTATGCTTTCAAACCTCCAGGAGCTCTCCAGACATCTGAGAGCCATTATTCTTTGTCAAATTGCCATCATCCATAAAAATAAGGCTCATAAAAAGCACACGTCCCCTAGCACGGAGCTGAAATCCGGTGCTGTAGCTGGCAGCGCAGTCTCTTCAATCGTATATTCAGTAATTCCTGGAATTCATTTGAACACATTTGTAACCCAACTGAAAACAAACAAGCAACCATTGAAATGACTATAAATAAATTGAGAGCCTCCCCAGCTCACAGCTGGCAGCCCTGTGTTCTCTTTTGGGTTGTGGTTTGGTTTTTTTTGTTTTTTTCAAGGAAGGAGATTTTTATTTTTCCACTTGCCACTTTCTACCCAGGACCTTCCTTCCACCCCACAGCCCTCTTAAAACAACGGAAATGAAGAGAAATCTTGTAGCCCCCTGTTCAGGCACAACTCCCACTGCCTTTGACAGGAGTGTTACCCACATCTGGGGTTAGGATTACAGCATCGTATGGAGGTAGGGCTGCAAGGTACCTTACAAGGTCCTGCTCGAGGCAAGATCATTCTTGACTAAACCATCCCAGCCAAGTCTGCTCTAGAAAGTTTCTGAGCACGTGGATTCCTCAACTTCTCTAAGTAGCCTGTTCCTGTGTTTGGCCGCCCTCCTAGTCAGAAAAGTCCACCTAATTTCCAACCTTCAAATTCCCTGCTGAAGCTTGAGGCTGTGCTCCTAGTCCTGTCCCCTATGTCCTCAGAGAAAAGCATATCTCCATCTTCTCTGTAATCGTTCTTCCGGTATTTGAAGACTGTAATCAAATCCCACTTCACTTTACCTTCTCCAGACTAAATTACCCAAGCTCCTGTGCCTTTCCATTTTCAGCCCCAGGCCTCAAATCATTTTTGTTGTTGTGTACTAGACTCTTTCCAGTCTCTCTTCACAGAGTTGGGGGCCCAGTGCTGGACACAGTTCTCCAAGTGAGGCCTCGCCAGTATTGAATGGAGTGGAGTGGAAGAATCGCTGCCTTTGATTTGCAAGAGACATTCCTGTTAAGACAACTCACTGTTTGGTTGACTTTTCTTGCAACAATAGCACACTGCTGGCTCATATTGAGTTTATGGTGTACTGTAACCCCCAGGTCCTTCTCTGCAGTACTGCAGCCTACCCACTCATTCCCCAGCCTGTATTTGTGCATGCAGTTATTTTGTCCTGTGTGCAGAACTATGCACTTGTCCTTGTTGAATTTCATCTGGTTTATTTTGGATCGCTTTTCCAACCCATCCAGGTCATTCTGGATCCTAGAGGGTCTGAAACTCCACCCAACTTGATGTCATCCATAGATTTGCTTCGCATGCACTCAGTCCATTGGCCAAATCATTAATGAAGAAGGTGAATAATACCAGACCTAGGATAGACCCCAGGAGACTCTATTTGATGCCTCCACCCAACTACATATCAAGCTGTAGAGCATGCTGGCCCAAACACTTATGCGTCTACCGTACAGTACTTTCATCTAGACTGCCTGACCCACTCATACTTAGCACTGGACCCTTGACGCTTCTTATATCTCAAAGCACCAAAGAGTAACGAAGAAATAAACTTCATATCACTGGAAGCAGGTAAACAGTATAGGGAACAGATCAAGCTGCTCATAAACGTAACCAGCCAGTCAATGCATGTGGTGAGAGGAGATGAGGAGCAAACAGAATAGTTCAGAAGCAAGACAAGGATGCACAGCTGCTTTAGATTAGTACTAGAAGCACTAATACCTTTAGTGCTGAGGGGTGAAATAGGAGGAAGCAACGTTATGCAGAAAGGTAGTGAAACCCCTTTATTATGCAATAACATTAACTTAATAGGACTGACAGAGAATAAGTTGCACAGCATATCTGACTACGAAGCTAGGAAATAAGAAAATTCAGACCAAGGATTAGCACAGAGAAGACAAAAATTAGGGGAACTGGAAAGCAAGAATAAGAGGGCAAAAATGGACAAGAACCAGAATAAGTGGAAACAATATATAAAATTAAAAAAAAAAAGTGTCAAGGAATGGAAATTGTAAAGACAGCATAAAAGTAAGAATTAGATAAGCTGCTAATGCATTTTGGATATGCATTACAATATGGATGGTGAAAGTCATTTAGATAAAAAAAAAAAAAAAAAAAGGAAAAAAATTAATGCGTTTGGAAAAATCTTATCCTTATGATTTATAGAGACTGCTGAAGTATGAAGAAAGCTAATGAAAAAAAGACTAAAAAATACTACAGAATGAATTGGTTGATGGGAATACGATAAGGGAGTAATAAGAAATGTCTAGAACAAGAAATAATGTTGTTACAGAAATTAAAGGAAGATGGTGCAATGATTTGGATATGTGTTGAGGAGGGACGCAGAAAGCATAGACTATTTGATGATATATGCCAAAGCAATTGGGACAAAGAGTAGAGGAAGACCAAGAAAGTGTTAGAAAGGTTCACTGAAAAAGGGCAGAGGGCACAACGATTTAAAGATGAAGAAGCCATGAAGCAGGTTTGAGAATAAGGGAGTGGAAATGCATTAATGAGTGGCCCCGTCATTGCACTTGAATAAAAAAGGAGGAAAATAGAAGCTAGGAAAACTGATGTCTGTAGAGGTCGAATGACTTATCCAGTGCCATCTTATGAGTTTGTCAGCAGTGGCACAAGGTGCGCTGCCACTGGCTGTCCCCAGGAAACCAAAAATCCACACGTGTGCATGTGGCCCTAATGTCTTCAGTAGATACAAAGTTAGGCCAATGTTGAATATTCTGGACAGTTTTTGTCAGAGTTCCTAATTCCTAGACTTGCCTGTTGGCACTGGATTTATGACCCAGATACCTTGTTCTGGGTGGACCCAAACCCTCTGACTGTCCATAACGTCTTCCATCTAGTAATAGGCAAATTTTATTGATACAAAGTGATAGCAGATAAGAGTAATGCAGGCAAGGCAAGAAAAATACGCCTCCTCCCCCCCCCCCATTCCTCTTCCTGATTCTTTTTATCTACCATTTTCGAAGGCTTCTCAAGGAGAATGGTAAACCTGGCGCACATGGCACTATCTTGTGGTTCTTGCTTGAATATCATATGTCAGCAGCCTTGGAGGTCATGGGCCGAGGCCCATCCTCCCCCTGCCCCCACCCTTGATGGGGTGAGTGAGATAGGTGGGCGATGTGCCCTCTGTCCATGGTGGCTTCAGGATCCGCCCTCAGGGATCTCCTGTTGCTCTGAAACCCCTCATTTTCTATGTTGTATTCTTTCTTCTCTGATGACTCTTCATTTCTGGGTACCGGTTTCCTTTGGGTGTCATACTGTCAGTATATGTCTTTGTTTCCACAAACCCATCAAGGGTTAAGATGCATACATCGTAACTTGGTCATTTACTAGTGTCTTAATTTGAGCGTGCCCAGCTTCCTAATTTGGTCCATCCGTGAGAACCAGGAATCCCAGGGGCTTTGCAGCTGGTCACAGTAAACTAATGCCACCTTATCTCATGTTTTGGGTAAAGTGTTCACATTTTCAGTTTCCCCAGCTGGTTTGTCTTCTAGCTCTAGACAGGGTGGGCTTTAAAGGCTGAGACCATGAAACTTTGTTACAGATGGGCTTTTAGAAACTAATCAACAGCTGCTGTTCTCCTGGATCATTGTTCTAATGCAATATCTACTTTACTTATAAGCCAATTCCTAAACCAGATCTCTAAATATCATTTTCTAGCCCTCATTACCTTCATTCCTCCAAATTACTTTATGCTGCTTTTTATTGCCAGGTACACCTTGAATCTTGGCAGAGAATCAGCCTGTGCATATCAGGGAGTAACAATGATCCTCTTGTTTGAAGTGACCATAGAGAGAAGTCTGGGTAGCAGTGGGCGTGCATAGATGAAATGGGGGCCCTAAATTGAAGTGGTGGGTTTTTAAAAACACAGCTTCAATTTGGGGCCGATTTAAACCCCCGTGTCATGCACACGTCTGACTTACCTGCCTCTCCAGTGGTGGGGGAGATGAGGGTGAGCTGCTGGAGGTTGGAGTGGTCTTCGGGCTGCGGAGGTGGGGGCTGGTGCTTTGCTTTAAAGTTTTGTGCACATGCCCTCTTGTCTCGTCTACACATGGCCAGTGTTATTAAGTCAATGATTTCTTTTTCTCTTTCTATGGACAAATTTAACACACAAAAAAGTATTCTTAAAGCTAACAGTATTTAAATAGAGCATGGAATATGTATACAGGTAAGACCTTAACTTCTCTGAAAAAATATTGAAAGCAACCCTTCATTAATTAAAAAAAAAAAAAAAAAAAAATTGTAGTGTTTCTGCTCCCTACAGATATTTTCAGGGAAAAGAAATTGTTTTTGTTCTGGATTATCTTTCTTTCTCCTTTTTTACTCATATCCTGAAATAGTAAACTCCTTTTTATATAGAAACCCTCCAAGCTACTAACCTAAAAAGTCACACAATAGCAGGTTGACTGGTCCTGTGTCAAGTTTTCATTTAAAAAACCAAACAATTCTGTTGTCTTCACCCACTTTCCTACTTTCAGACTTCATTGTGGGTCTAAGATTAAGCCAGGAGTGGGGGAAAGGGAAGGGAAGTTCCCTGACAAATGCATTCATTTTGAAGAACTCAGGCTGACTTTCACTCCTGATGCTCAAGGTCAAAGGGAATAATTTATTCAATTCCTTAAGAAAACGTATACAGTATATATAAAATAAAAATGTTGGTTGCTCCTATCCAGGGGTCTCAAAGCACTTGAGAGAGATTAATTGCCATCTCCTTACACCTTCACGGAGGAATACCAGAGGCAGAGCAATGTACCATGAAACTTAAAATTCTAATATAATAAAAGCTGTAGCACTTCTGGCCATGTGTCCAAGATGCTCTGGGCCACCTGCGCATGCGCCACCCAGAGCCTTATTGACAGACAGACACACAGGCGAGGTGGAGGCAGAAGCAGTGGGGACCAGGGTGTGCTCCACCACGTGGGGGGGAGGAGAGGCGAGGGGCGCAGCTTGCGGCCCTGCATTGCGGGCATGGTGCATGGCCATGTGGGGGCATGGCATGTGGTGGGGCCTGGTGCATGACCGCAGGGTGCATAGGCAGGACCCATTGGCTGCAGCCCATGGCTTCGGGGCTGGGCATGCCCCTCCACACCTGCTCCCTGCATGACACCCTGAGGCCATGCCCCCTCATGGAGAGTGGCTGTGGCTGTGGGGCGCACTAGGCAGGGGGGATGGTTCACAGCACATGGCCACAGGGGCTGGGAAGGGGAGGAGGGTCACAGCGCCCCATTGCCATCGCTGCCCAAAGGGCCAGGGAGACTGTGCTGGGCTGATCCCAGCTGGGGAGGGGGAGGGGCTGTGCTCAGGCCAGGCCAGGCTGTGGGGCCGTGGGAGCCAGGTGGCCCCTCCAGACGTGGTGCCAGGAGCCCAGGGAATGCATGTGGCCCCTAGTCTGTGCACAGGGCAGGGGTGCTTGCAGCTGCAGCCTCTGCTCCCTTCCTCGCTGCCTCTGCTTTGACAGTGGTACGGCACCATGCAAGTCCCACCACGAGGCAGGCCAGGCTGAGTAGTGAGGCACATGTGTGTGGCGTGGGGCTGGGTATGGGGTGGGTGTGTGTATAGCTGGGTGTGGTTGGGTGGGTGTGTGGCATGTGGCTGGGAAGGTCGGTGCGCGTGGCTGGGTGTGTGGCGTGTGGCTGGTTATGTGGCACGTGGCTGGGTGTGTGTGTTGTGTGGCTGGGTGGATGAGTGCGTGTAGTAGGGTATGTGTGGGTGGGTGTGTGTCAGGTGTGGGGAGGCACGGGGCTGGACACAGACTGGGGTGGGGTGGGATGCAGTGGCAGCAGTGCAGGGCGGTGGGTAGTGGTGCTTGTGGCGGGCCAGCAGGGGGCGCTCCTGCGTTGAGCCGCCCACCTCCCTGCTCCCGACCACCTTCCAGACTCCAAATGCCTCCCTAGGGGCGCCTTATGCTTGGCTGACCCCTCTCCCGGAGCACACTCGCTAGTCTGGGGGGTAACATCGCCGCCACCACCCCGAGAAGGGACTGTCTTGGCCCTGTGTCCTCGGGGAAACACAGGCCTAATAGTCCGATGGGTACTCGACCCAGTACAGGCACTTGGGACACTTCCCCAAGTAAAGGGGGCAAAAAGTAAAGTCTCCCTCAGTCCATAGACCTAAGAGGTCTCTTAGGCATAATTTAGACCCACCCCTCAATAAGTCTCCCACACCAGTCAAAAAGGAGAATTTTATTGATTACGAGGGGTAGGGGAAACTAGGGTACAGGATTGAGAAATATCTTAGAAATCCTAAAGAGCAAACAGTGTGGCTGAGGTAGCCTTTTGATTACGCATCTGTGTTACTGCCAGCTAAATATCTAATCTGATTGAGTAGCTTACTCACAAGCATCTTCCAGAGTTCTCCAGTTTCCCCTCTGGAGTCGTGGGGTGAGAGAGAGCTGGGTCCAGATGGTAAGGCTTCTCTGTCTCTCCTGCTTTGCTGCTGCTTCACCTCATGGCCGAAGAGGGAGAGCCTCCTCCCCCGCCAACCTATATAGCCCCTGTGACCTCATGCACCTGGTCCAGTGGAGGTCAGCCCCAGTTGGCTGTCAGCCAACCAATTTGAAATACATCACCTGTTACCAGGCAGATTCCAGCTCCCCAGGTAGCTGGCCCTCACCCAGGGGGCTGATGCCAGTCCTGTAGGCAGTGGGAGCAGGTTTCCCCCTCCCTCAGGAATGCAGCTAGCTCAGGTTACCTAAAGAGGCTGAGGTGTGAATCCTCTGTGCTGGCCCATCTAAACACATAGTCACAGGGCAGAGACTTTGGGGAGAAACCAAAGTGGCTTTCTGCCACAGTGCTCTGACCCCGCCGCCCATCCATTAGGTCACAAAAGCAATGGATGTAGGTGTTGCCGTGAATGTAGTCTTTCTGGACTTCAGCAAGGCCTTTGACACCATCTCCCATCCCATCCTCATTAAAAAAAAATTGGCTACTGTGGCATTGATGCCTACACAGCCAGATGGATTGCAGATTGACTGAAGGGTTGTACTCAGAGGGTGGTGGTGGACGGGTCATATTCAACCGGGGGGGAAGTGGGCAGCGGAGTCCCCGAGGAGGGCTCAGTCCTTGGGCCTGCGCTGTTCAGTTTCTTTATCAGCGATTTGGACAATGGGGTGAAAACCAACCTGTTTA
>NW_017728886.1:262580352-262608990 GCF_001723895.1 Crocodylus porosus | reverse complement strand
CTAGGGGGGACCAGAAGGGTTTGGGAGAGACCTTGTTTCCCCTAGTGCCCCTGGCATAACAAGGAATAACGGCCACAAGTTGTTGGAGAGGAGGTTTAGATTAGACATCCGCAAGAACTACTGCACAGTCAGGGCGGCTAGGAGCTGGAACCAGCTTCCAAGGGAAGTGGTGCTGGCTCCTACCCTGGGGGTCTTTAAGAGGAGGCTGGATGCCTACCTGGCTGGAGCCATCTGAGCCCAGTTTTTCTCCTGCCCGGGGGGTGGTCAGACTTGAAGATCTACATGGTCCCTTCCGACCCTACTTCTATGATCATTCTTGATAGGCACTTTGCTAGTGCTCTCATTTCCCCCCACAAATACATGTCGGACTGGTCTTTCAACCCGTACACGTATGTCAATAATAATCCAGCTGAGGATGGCATTAACGATTTTGTTAGGCTGTCAGTGAATTACTGTATTGTGTATATAGTGGGTTTCCTTTTCTGTTGGACATAGAAGAGGTTTCATGAAGCTGCTAGTAAAAATGCAGAATCTGTTTCTGTCTGTGAAATTTTGCTAACTATGTGGTAGCATTTTAGTACGAGGTATTTTGATGTTTATTTGTATGAATTGGTATTGTGGGGAATCGCCTGCTGAACAACTGTTCAATACTTTTCAGTAGTGGGTTCTGTTTGTAGGATGTATTACTCTCCACATTGCACAGAGGAGAATCCCTTTGGCACACAAAGGGATACAGTGATCCATAGGTTATGGCTGGTCAACCCATGATCCCTCACCTTCCTATCATCTGCCGTAGCCACAAAATGTTCTTTCTACCTGCATACAGGATGCACTGACTTCACCCAAGTTTTTTCTTTGGTTTCTGTCTCTGTTTAATCTGATCTTGAAAGCAGAACGCAGACAATACAAACTGGACCTGGTCAGGGACTTCCCATCAAAATGTGGTGGGTTTTTTTCTTCTCCCATGGGTCTCTGAAAAACTTCCCTGTGGAGTTGTCATTTTGTTGAGAATTTTTACCTTTCTACTGGAAAAAACTGACTTGAAATAGTTCATACTGAGGCATTGTGACCCCCATTATATTATTTTGTTTTGTTGGACTGGCCCAAAAAAATGGGATCAGTTCAATGAAATATTGAAATGTATATATCAGAGCTTTCCCTCATGGATGTTTTAGTTCAGGTCCTTTCCTCTGGGCCAGTATAACTTCTGAGCAAAGTTTATCCCTTGTTCTTTGCAGTTGATTTTTTTTTTTTTTTTTAAGATTAAATTTTGCAAGTGATAAATAATATATTGATGTGCTGGCTGCTGCTTAGAAGCAGTCTCCTGAAAAATGGATTGATTTGCATTGTTAAAAACGTAGGAACACAAAGCCAGCTGAGCTGAAATTTATTTTAAGCCTTCCTCCTCCTTATGGAGTATCATTCTTGGCAATATATTGGAGCTTCAGGAGATCTAGTAAGCATCACTGCAGCTGCTGGAGGACAAAAGTGAGTTGTCGTTAAGATGCTGATTCTAGCTTCAGTTCTTGGCTTTGCTACCATTTCTCTGAGTGATCTGATACAAATCACGCCATTTTCAGATCTTCATCTGTAAAGACTGGAGACCAGAGAAGTTCTCTTCACCTATGTCCAGCCTCTTCTCCTGCAGGTGCAAGCTTTTTCCCTCCCAGTGTTGCTGCAGTGCCTAGCACCTGTGGGGTGGGTGGGTCCCCCACACCTGATAGCCTAGGAGAAGGGGAAGCATAATGGGTGTAGAACCAGCATTGCACTTGCCTGCTTCTGACCTCCTTCGGGTGACAAAATTGGACCCTGAGGTGATTTGGGATGCCTAAATTACAGCAGTCCTCTGGGCAAGATGTCCCCATCTAAAAGGTGTCGCAGCCCCCAACATGAAGGTGAATGATGAGTGTGATTTTATTTGGTTCAGTTATTTTCATTCTACTTTTGGCTTCACAGAATCAAAGGAAAATAGGGTTGGAAAGGACCTCAGGAAGTCATTTAATCTAGCCTCCTGCTGAAGGTAGATTCATCCCTGCCTAAACCATTCCAGGCAAGTGCTTGTCTACCTTGAGCCAAGGTGCTAAGGTACCATGGGGTGCTGCAAAATCCTTTGAAGGCTGCTGCAAGGTATGAAGAAATAAGCATGTAATTATAGGCAAAGGGTCATCCCGGGGCTGACCATTTCCTTGCCCTCACTGCCTGGCCCCGTGAAATAAGAAATAAGTTAGTTTTTTAATTGAATGCCATTCAATTATGGCATGGTGCCTTGAGTCTGAGGGACGCCTTGAGTCTAAAAGTTTGGGGAATCACTGGTCTGACCTGCTTATAAAAACTTGGAGATGCTTTTCTAAGTAATTTGTTCCAGTGCTTAACCGCCCTCATAGTAAGAAAGCTTTTCCTTTATATCCAAATTAAATCGCCCTTGTTGTAATTTAAAGCTATTGCATTGTGTCCTGTCCCCTGCAGGCACACTGAACAGTAAATCATATTTTTATAATCCCCCTTCAGGTGTTTAAAGACTGCTATGAAAGGTCTCTTTGGTCGTCTTTTCTCTAGACTAAATATCAATTCTTCCAACCTAATCAGTTCTTCTAACCTTTTCTTCTAAGTCAAGTTTCCCAGACCTTTAATCATTTCAGTTGCTCCGCACTGGACTCTTTCCAATCTGTCCACATCTTTCTTGAAGTACAGTTTCCAAAAGTGGGACTTCAAAATATTTTGATTAATACTTAGCCATCTTAAGCACCTGGAATGGCTCCATCAGCCTTGCCTCAGGAAGATCCTTTGTATCAGGTGGGAAGACCCCAGCACCAATGCTAGCATCCTCTCTGCAGCTAACATAACCAGGATTGTGAAACATCAACTCTGCTAGGTTGGTTACTGTGTGTAGGTATACTCATCTCCTGAAACAAGTCCTCTTCTCTCAACTCAGTCATGGTAAAAAGACTTGCAGAGGACAGAGAAAGCTCTACAAGGACACCCTGAAAGCATACCTTAAGAAGGGTGGCATTAACCTTACAAACTGAGAAGTGCTGGCTGGTAACAGGTCTCAATGGCGCTGTGCCATACATCAAGCTGCAGCCTACTTTGTTGAGAGGTGTTTTGCTCTGGAAGTTGAGAAATGGCAGAGGAGGAAGGAAAGCTCACAATATCCTTCCCAACAGCCATGCCCTGCACAAGACAGCACCAGTTATATCTGTGGAAAAACTTGCATAACATGACTGGACTCTTCAGCCACCTTAAAACTCATCAAGAATCCCCCACCCCAGAAGACATCATCCTCGTGTCAAGGGATAGCTGAAGAAGATTAATATTTAGACCTTGCCTTTTAAGTCATCTTGTTAGACCTGTGTAACTCGCTTTTAACCTATAAACCCTCCCACAATTCATTTACTTTTTGCATTTTCATTCAATCTAAGAAGCTCATCATGTGTCTGAACACCACTGTGCCAAGTGCTGAACAAGGCCAGAACAGAGGCAGCCCCTTCCCTAATGGTTTGTAAGGCAGAGAGATGCATTATGAACACCAAGAGATGGGCAAGTATAAAGAAGCAGTGAAGCAATACTGGCCATCTTGGGAGGCTGTAATCTCAGTACTCTGCCAGCCAAAGTATTGTTGGGTTTTTTTGTAAGCACCATGGTCAAGGAAATCATTCTGAGGAAGGCTTTAAAGCAGAGTAATGAAGGGGCTTTGCAGTGTTTGCAGGGAGCTCCTCTGGCTGGAAGGGGGCACCAAGGGAGAAAGTGCAAAGGTGCTGGCTTGAAAATCAAAGTGGGTGTCTGCTTTCATAGGGGCCAGTCAGTGGCAGGGTTTGTATTCTCAAGGCAGCATGAGAGATGCTGAAAGAAGTGAGAGGGGAGTTCATGAGTGGCCTTGATAATGGAAACAGATAGTACTCTTTGATGTGATAGTGAAGGGAGAGCCAGTGAATGCAAAGAGAGTGGCAAAAACAGGCAGAAGGGTAGGAGCATGGTCTTGGCAGCAGTATTCCGAATGGAGCAAGGCAAGACTGCTTGTTAGACCTTGTTTCATAGATGCTAGGGTCGGAAGGGACCTCAACAGATCATCGAGTTCGACCCCCTAGGCAGGAAAGCGCGCTGGGGTCAGATGAGCCCAGCTAGATGCCTATCCAGCCTTCTCTTAAAGACCCCCAAGGTAGGGGAGAGCACCACCGCCCTTGTTAAACCTGCCTGTTAGACCAGGGCTAGAGGAAAGGACGTTGCTGTCCTTAAGAACCAAGATGAAGAAGACATGGAAGACTAGAGTGGATGGACAGAAAAAGCTTTTCTTCAGTATGTTGTCGGAGGATTTGTAAGATTCAGACAGTGTTAACTGGGGCAGGGAATTATTTCCAGCAGAGGGCTGCTTACTGAGTTTTGGCAAGTCACCGAGGGCTGCATGAGAGGCTGCATGAAAATAAATATTCATTTTCTAAAAATTTTAGGGGCCCCACTGGTCGAATAGAACGGCTTGGCAGGCTGCATTTGGCCCACGGGCCACATTTTGCCTGCTCTGGCGTCAACATTAGAGACAGGTCTGAATGGGATTGGGAAAAAAGTGTTTGGGAGATTAAGAGCTCTGTTTTAGACGTATTGAGCTTGCAGACATCTAGCCACCTAGGAGAAATCACCGAGACGAGATGAGATTTTTAGTTTGGACAAAAGACAAGTTTGGACTACACAAGACGATCTCCCATATGGAGATGATACTTTAATCTGTTTGCACGATATTAGCTAGAGACAATGCATAGAGGAACAAAGTATGGGATCAAGAACGATTGGATTTTGATCTCTGAACTACTTGTAGGTCAGGATTTCCAAAAGTGGTAGCACAATGTTAGCCTCTTTTAAAGAACGGTATTATTTTAAAGACCCTGAGAGTGCAACAGCTCTTGTCAAGGTTAATGGCAGCTGTTGGATCCTCAGTATGTGATGACTGATTCTTTTCATTGGCTGCCTTAATGCAGAGTTGGAACTTGAACTCTAGGCTCCCATGTTTGAAGATCTATACCTAATAACTTTATTTAGAGACACTAAATCCTAGATGTTGTCCATGCCTCATGGAGTTTTTTCACCCTTGTGAAATATGCAGTGTTGTCATGTTGCATTGATTTAAAATAAAACTTTAAACATCTTATTACCCTTCTTCTTTCAGAATGCCATATGATATGATATCATTTTAATGCTGATGAAAAAAGCTTTACTTGCTTAAATCATCAGTAGCATCTGTCTGGGGAGATCCAACTGTCAGGGGGCATAACGCTGATTTTTCCATCATCTCAGTTTTTAACAAGTGTCTTTCCTTAATTTCTTTGTCCTTAGCTTTGCTCGTCCAGGGAAAGGATCATGGCTTGGAAAAGGCAGTCCAGAAATGGGACCAGACCAGACCAGTATGTCATTAGAGAACCTTGTGTTTGGAGCCGGCTACTGCAAACCTCCTTCTTCAGAGGTAAGGGAAGTCAATCCATGGTAGCATGGTTGAATTTTGATTCTTGTTTTATAAAAGTATTCTGGGAGAGTCTGTGAGTGGGATTATGTATTTGTGGAGTAAATGAATGAGTGCTCCAAACACCTATGTACGAACTGTCCACAGTTTGGGGCTGGGTGTGCAGCCCCTACCTATGTGCCTTGCTGGATCAGATAGGCAAGGCATGTTAGACAACAGACAGAGGCTTATCTCCACCTCCACCTCCAATGACCAGAGTAGCTGAGAAAAGACACGTGTGGTTGAGCCAGCATGGAGGGAGTTGTCGTTTGCTGGGAGGAGAAAGACAGCAGCAAATTAGCATCTTCCCCCTTACCCCTAAACATGGAGGAAACCACAGAGGAATTGTGCCTTGGATCATTGATGAATGATGGGGCCTTCTAGGTTATTGCAGCTTATGCTTATTTTCTTGCTCAGCACAGTTCCTCAAGTCAGCCTAGGCCTTTTGAGTTTCTCTTTACACCCGAGCCAAACAGAGCTAGCCGTGAATGTTTTGGTAACATGTTTTTTTTTGTTTTTTTTTTTTTTTTTTAATGGGAAATGTTGATATTTTTTTTTTTTGATGGAATGTAGCAATTTGGTGCAAAAAACTGAACACATTGTTTTTCCAAGACAAGGGACCTCAGTGGAGAATTAGTCCAGGGGTTAGGGCACTTTTTGATAGCGTGGGAGACAATAACGTCCCTGCTGCGACTCACCCAGCTATGGTCAGTCTCTTGATCTCTCTCACTGGAACTCTTCCTCTTTGAATAAATGGTCACACGTGTGTTAGCCCAGAAGAAGAGCCTTCCTGCAACATGCGCTGATCAGGGAACTCACCTGCCATGTTAGAGAATGGCAGCCCGGAGACGTGAGCCTGGATCTCCCACATCAAAGGGAAATGTGTTACCTCCCCAGAGGGCTGGCAGCTCGCAGGTGCAGAGGTCTCTCTTCCTCCTGTTCTACACAAATGATGTCATGAAAGATCTTGGTTTGATCCTGGTGCAGAACAGGCAAGTTTTTGAAATCTCAAATATTTTTACGAGGAAGGAAAAACATTCGGCATCTATCTCCAGTGAGAAATATTTCTGTTTTGCTAGTGAACATATAAAATGCAGCAGGATAGCAGGCCTGTTGCGTTCTAGAAAGGCATGTGCCAAGGAGTAAAGTAAACTCTTTCAATCCTTCTCCATCATGCAGAGGGTAAATTGGCAGAGGGTACATTCAGACTGGACATCCGGAGGCGCGACTTCACGGTCAGGGCGGCTAGGATCTGGAACCAACTTCCAAGAGAAGTGGTGCTGGCCCCTACCCTGGGGGTCTTTAAAAGAACTCTTTCCTGCCATGGCAGGGGGTCAGACTTGATGATCTGCTCAGGTCCCTTCCGACCCTAGAAACTATGAAACTATGCATTTCTTATTTTAGCACTTTGTATGCCAGTTAGCCAGTCAAGCCAAACAGTTCACAACGGGCTCTGTCTTGTCCTGGCTGATCATTTTGTCTTTCCTTAGCTTCGGGAATGTTTGTTTAGGACATGGGATTTATTTTTGACTGGAACATGCACATCCCGTTGGTAATGGCAGACATTATGCACACGTTAACATACAATGTATTGTTAATAAGTCGAGAATGGTTTGCTTGGTTGGGAGTAGAAAGCACAAGCAACACGGGTCACACTCCAGACACTCTGGCACATGTATTCAAAGAGTTCAGAGGGAGGTGGCTTATTTAGAGGTTGAAGAAAACGAAATAAAAGCCCAGTGAGGATTTGATGCTCCGTGTGTTTGTGCATTTTATTGATGCTTTCATTTTTGTTTTTCATTGTTAGATTTTAAGGCCCATATCATTGGCAGTATAAATTGGTGCATCTCTGTTGAAGTCCCTGTATGTATTCCGGCTGGGGAGCTGAGCTGTGCAATGAAACTCCCCATGCAGAGCAGCAGGGATGCTCTGATGCTCTACACGGGACTGAGCAAACATCTTTCTTCCAAGCTGGTAAATTCTGTAATGGACTTTCCAAATATGAGTGCCAGTGGGCCTGCTGCTGTGCTGCATGTTATTGCACTCGGGGCTTGTCCCTGTCATCCTAAATAATCCCAGACCTCTCCCCCAGCTAGACATACAGGCCCTCCGAGTTTGTCATTATCTACAGTCTGTTGCATAGCTAGGATCCAGTGTAACATATACCATGCATATTGATTTTGTTGTTGTTGTTGTTGTTGTTGTTGTTATTGCGTACAAACTATGTCAGTCTTGGAAGAGTAGGTTTTTGGTTGTAGGTAAAGCCTCAGAGGTCAGTAGTGTATTGGAGTGTGAACCCTCTCTCCCCCCCAAAAACAAAACAAAGCCCCCCAAAACAACAACCCCATGCCCCAAAACTGAAATCTATAAATGCCAAAGTCTCCTAGTCGTTCTGGATAAGATAATCATCCTGTACCTTACGGCTCTTGAGCATACTTTGTATTTTGTAAATGTCTTCAAGGATCCTAGTTCCTTTCTTCAGGACTTCGCTTCTCTGACTCGGCCATATTTTTGATCACGGGATTTCTTGTCACGCTTGCAGAACAGCTCTTTAGATTTGTTGACTTAAAATAGTCAAAAAGTTCTTCCCAGCTCAACAGGCTTTTAATGTCATTTTGCTTTTCTGCTTTGCATTATTTTCTGCTAGGGATTTCCCTTTGCTCAGCTCCCAAACCTGGCAGGTAAGTCAGGGGGAACAGGTTTAGCCATCTCATTGCTCTGTGGGACTCTTCATGTAGATGGAAGGCTGCTTACAGAAACAACGGTTGTTTTTGTTGCACCTCCCTTGCCTGCATCGGGGAGATACGTGACACAACCCCTATAAACAAACGGTTGAAGTATTCAGTAGTATAGCAATTTTATTAAATCAACCAGGATTCCTGAGTTCAGCCTCAAAGAACTTCCCAAATGCCTATCGAGCAGATAGCACAGCTGCCAGATTGCATTGAACCCAGTGGGTCAAAGTGATCAGCCAGCCATCAAGGGATTTAAAGCTGTAGCTTGAGGTACACAAGCGACCTAATTTTCAGAGAGGTTGAGTGCCTAACGAATACATCATTGTGCTGATGGCAGATGTGGCTTTCACTCAGCCATTCTTTCCAGGCTTCTGACGAGCAGTCGGTAGATAATTCTTAAAGTGACAAACCGTGCCTCCATCTCGCATCCGTACGTACTGTTTAATTCTTTCCTGTAAAAAAAACACACATGCGTGCACTAAAACCTACAGGAATGCTAACCTCTGACTGTCCGCCAAAGCCCAAGAGATCACTATGGAAGCTTATGGGCAAAGTCTTTTTCTTACTGAATTACTGAACATACCAGTTGCTGCCTCCAGCTGGAAAAAAAAATGCTGTTTTGGGTTTGTTTTTTTTTTTAAATCAGTGGTCCCTCTCAACCGCTTTTTATGTTAACGTTGCCCCCGTGGGAGGCTGAAGTGCTGCCGCTAGTGACAGACAGCGAAGGTGCCTCACTCTGAGCTTCTGACTTCTCAATATGGAGGCTAATTAAATGTCAGCACCGTCAGATTGTACATGTCCAATTTCCCCAGCTCTCTCCAACTGACCTGTGAATACCACTGACAGTTCCCTCATCTCACAGCCCAGCATAGTCATACTAATCATTCACACTGTGATTAAAACCCCATCAGAGTCCTGTTATTCCTTTCACTTCCAAATTGTATGCCCAGACAATTAGGGTTTGCGTTTTATTTTTTTCATTTCTCTGCACTCCCATGGAAGCACTGACTTGTACCACGAGTCGCTGCAGGACAAGGTGCCATTCTTTTTCTTTTCACCGGTAGTTTTATTTCAGACAAAACTGAAACTTCATGGCTGTGTTAGAGTGAATCTCAGATTTTGCTTTCAACTAATGTACAGGCTTATTCTGTTGAGGTAGAGACACTTGCACAGATTGTGATGATTAGGGTAGAAAACAAGGTGGGTGTCCTTTTTTCAGACCCACATCGTGGCATGAGCTCTGCCAGTTGCACTGGATGGTGCAGATATTTGTGCTTGCTGGGTCTTTTGAGCTTGACTTGACTTGGGGAGGGTTCATCTGACTTGTCTGCAGTCGGGCAGAAGGTGGCGGGGGGGAGGGTGGCACCTTAATGAGTTTAGAAAAACATGGGCTTCCCTCTCCAACTATCCAACTCATCAACCAGCAGTCCAGCCATAGGATCTGATGAAGCAGGCTGTTGCTCATGAAAAATCGTACCTCTGATCCAGTTAGTTTCTGAGATGCCATCCTGACCTAACTTCTGCCTAAGCACTGGGTGCATACACTGCTGGGCTACTTCCCATCCTGAAAGCCCAGGCAGAGGTCCCTTCATGTTATGGATGACCCAGATTTTTTAGGTGCTTTCCATAGCTGTAAGAGCTAGAGGCTGGCCTGAAGAAAAACAAAAAAGTCTAAATAATAAGGCATCATGCCTGAAGTGCCACCTACAGTAACTTTTATTAGAGCCACCAAAATAGTTGGAAAAAAGTCTTCTTTGCAAGCTTTCACATACAAACACCCTTCTTCAGGCAGAGGAAGTGTCTTCAGATGCTTCCTCTGCCTGAAGAAGGGTGTTTGTATATGAAAGCTTGCAACGAAGAGTTGTCCCTACTATTTTAGTTAGTCTAATAAACTATTTGGATTTACACAAAGAGCCTTGCCTGGCTATGCCCTTGGACCAACACGGCTACAACCAGCATCCCAGTAAACCACAGTGGCATGCACCACCCAAGTCTGAGGCTGGACTGATGCGTGGCGTCAGCAGTTCTGACTTTACCTGCTTCTGCTGCACCATATGCAACGTGTGCCCTCATTGACTTCTAGCCTTTTGGACCCACATTTTCCAAGCCTGGGAGTGCCTCAGTCTTGCCTCACTTTATAATGAGAGTGTGACATGCAAATAGCATGACCTTCCATAAACACGCTGTACTTACAGTGGCCTTCTTTAGTTCCTCTACAGATAATCGACCTCTGGTTTGTCTGAGTGTAATGAGTGTAACGTTGGTGTCTCATCTGTGGAACCTAATACAGCTTCAGCTGAAGAGCTGTGGCTCTTCAACTTTAAGCTGCTGCAGCTCATATTTTCAGCTTGGAAGGTCCAATTTGAGGTATATAAGTCCAGATGGAGGCTGTTATTCCATCTCAAAGTCCCCCTATGGTAGCAAATCCCTCCTCCACCAGGGTCCTGTGGTAGTGTTATGTTTTCAGAGAGCATATCCCATTTAGACATACAAAAAACTAGAACTCTTGGTTCCAAAATGATACCTTTTATTAGACCAACTGGAAAATGGCAAGACAATTGTCTTTTTTGGCAAGCTTTCGGGTTCAAAGCCCCTTTGTCAGGCTCTGGGAAAAGTGTAGATGGTACAAGATGGTAAAAAGTCCCCGTAGGTAGGAAATAAACTTCCTTTTTTGCACAGAGGGAGCTGAAGATGGAAGGCTGTCCCTCTGGGCCCATGACAGTGTCTTTGTGAGCTGTGTTGAGTAGCTCATAAGATGGAAGGGACAGCCTTCTTCTTTTCTGGCTGACGGCTTTGGTATCCACTGACCTATATGTCTCCCTCTCTATATATATTTGTTATATATCAAAATAGAATTAAAGAAGGTATCTGCTTTGCAAAAGGAGGACTAAAATCCAGCTGTTCCCCTCTTAAAGGAGAAATCTGTGTACCTATTCTTTTTCCCTTAGAAACTAGCAGAGAGCTTGCAGGTTTAATATACCCTGCTGAATAAAGAAAACTTTATCTAACTCAAAAGGAAGCTAAGTTTTCTCTGCAGAGGTCGGAAGTGCCTTGCAGCATGTAAAAACATGTGCCTTTTGCATTAAGTCCTACATTAGATTAAGTATGTTTAAAGCAACGATTGTTTACCATGGGCACAGTTCTGACCTTGATGATGCTGTGCAAAGCTTCAATAGTCTCAGTCTACATTTTACACTGGGTAACGCAGTGATTCTCAACCACAGTGCCATAGCACCTTGGGGTGCCATGGGATCCTTTTAGGGGTGCAGCACAACCTTAGCACTGACAGGTGTGCAAGCACCTACACGTGATTCACAAGATCGACCCCGAGATTTCAGAGAGGAATTCCTAAAATCAAAAGCACTGACCACCTGTTGTGGTCTTTGTGAGTTCTTTGCAACCGAAGAATTGCTCGATTATATGTCCATGATCACGGGGAGCAAAGAGCTGACACTTTCTGAGAGGTGCCTTGACTCTGAGATGGGGTATCTTGAGTCCAACCAGGTTGGCTGGTATAACTGAGCAGAATCTAGATCTGACTGAAATGCAGTGATGTACCAGAGCAGAATTGGAGCCCTGAATGGTAATTTTAGATTGGAGCCATTCTATTTTTTTTTTCTGTCTCAGCTGTCTGCTTAACATCAGTCTAACACCATGCATGCAGCATTTGCATATTAGCAATGTGTTTTAAGTAATGTTGTATTAGGTGGTATTAAATGAACAGGAGTCTTGTGTGTGCTGCTAATGTGGGTTTTAATGAATAGAGCAAGGGAACCTAACAAATGTCCATTCCATATGTACTTTGCAACGAGTGGCAGTAGGCCTTTCCAGTACCGTGCTGGTTCATCAGCTGGGAGTGGAGACCATTTGGGATAATTGCTATTATTATTTATCATTTTCAATTAAGTAAGGATTGGTTAATATTTGCAAAGAACTGTTATGGCTTCCTAAGCGATCGGGACTGTGGTAATCTAACAGTCAGATAATGGGGATGATAATGGGGTGTTTTTTAGCATCTCTGCCAGTTCTTTCAACAGCTTTTTATTACAGATGTAGCATAGGCAGAGGGTGCCAGTGTTATGATTGGGATGAGGCTCAGGGGATGAAGCTGAGGCTAGAGCAGGACTATGGATCATGTTCAATAGGGAGGAAGTCCTGCAGCCTTTTCTGCGCTTACCTTTGATTCCAAATGGGGGAAATACCATGAGATCAAGAATTAATTCCCATGATATTTCAGCTGTGTAAAGACCAGAATCAAGAATTTTTGCTCTGCTTCTGAATGAGAGTCTTCAGGGTGAAGTTAAGTGCTGGGGTTGACTCTGGACCCCTCTGTCCCATCTGTAGGTAAGTGGCTGCGTATGACGTTCCATGTTGGGCTCATAGCTGGTGTCTCTTTTAAAAGCTAATAGAAAAAGGAGCTCAGGCTCCTTGCTTCTGTTCCCAGCTTTTCCTCTAACCTGCTGGTGCTCAGCCTACAACCTACATGCTGGCCAGAGCCTACAAAGCCCCAGCAAACAGCCTGTCACTGGCATGAGATCAGCTGCTGTCCATGACCCCTCCGAGCTCACCGTCACAGCAGTGCAGGCTCTGGTTGGGGCCACCACTTTTGTGCGGCTCCGGAGCCCAGGGGGTGAAGGCCACCGTTGGTGTCCCCTGCTGCTGAATTCAGAGGGACAGAAGGGAGGTGAAGGAGCGGATGGCAGCAACGATCACCCCCTGGGCTGCAAAGCCATGCAAAACAAGAGCTCTGGCCAAAGCCCACGCTGACATGCAGTGAACTCGGACAGCTCGCTGCGCATACATCCCCCAGCCAAAGCCGGTACGGCCATACCACCCTCTCCCCTATATAGTCACCCAGAGCTACGTTTGCCACATGTGGCTTATGATTTTTGCCTCGGTGTTAGATTACCCAGCTTTCAAGATCGAATTTAGGCTCACTGTGTTAACAAGGTCAGTAGGTGGACAAATGCCTGGTTTAATTAGGAGATGGACTACACTTTTCCAGCTACAGTTGAAATTGTCTATCTCGGTGCCTGTTTTTCTTCCGTCGCTATAATATCTGAACCCAGGGCTGAAATCTTTTGAAGAGGCTTATACTGCAGAAGCCCAGGCTGTTCCTATTCCCTGGATAAAAGTCAGTGCTATTATTTTTGCACCTTTAAAATGGACTGATTAGAATAACATGAACTTCAAAGCAAAGTTTTGTGTTTTAGAAATTCTGGTTTGTGAGGCTTTAATGGATCTATTACACTAATTAGGAAAAAAAAAATCCTTTATGTCAATCATGCTTTATCACCTGGTCAGATGAATCACAGCTAGGGATGCCAATAAAAGAAAGGTTGAAAGAGAAGTAATTTTCCACCTGACTTAATTCTGAGCTTCATTATATTTCCACTGTGCTACTCTCTGGGCTCTTCCCTCAGTGCCGATGTACATTTTTGTATACATTTAAAGCTTTGCCTGTTCTTTGAAGTTCAGCCTTGGTTCCTTAGGCAGCTTCAAGTGGGTGGATGTAGAAGTTATATACTTCCTGGCTGAAGATGGTTTAAACTGCAGGGGTATGTCTTTTTCTTCAGCTTCCATTGATGGAAAATGCTAATCTCTGTCCATTAATGTACTGAACCGTTGCACAGTTTTTCTGTTTATGGAATATTTTTTTTCCTCCATCATATCTTGTTGAAATAATGTGTTCACACACCCTTAAGAACACTACAATAATCCCCACTGACTGATGGCAACACAGTTTTTGAAAGGCGACCTAATCAACTCTGAAAGCTTATAAGCTGACTGCGTTCCCGACAGGAGCAGAGATGCCAACAACAGCACAGTTGAAATACATCATCTAGAAGCTAACTCTTGCTTACTGGCAAGTGTCCCAGACGGCAGCACTGAGATTGAGAAATGAGAGACAAGTATCCCTGTTTCTTCTGCCACTTTGTCTTGTTTAGCAGAAACAGACCCTCACATGATGTCAAGTGTCACATCCCTCGTAGAGGCCTCCAGGCCCATCACAGTTGGGCAGAGTGAATGGGGATGAGTTATTCTGTTACTGTTAATCAAGGTAATGCAGTACTTTCTGGACATGCCAATTAGGAAGGAGGCTCTTCATTGTGATGCGCAACTGCCCAAGGCAAAGTGCTCTTGTCGCAAGGAACTTGCAATCCATAATGAGAGCTGCAAAAAGAGATAATGATCTGAAAGACAGGCTAAAAGTTAATCTGGGTGCATTTGCCCACATTATGTATCTTGATGGCCATAGTCATCACAGGTGGGTGGCAGCCTAAGCAATACCTATAGCAGAAGTTTGTGAGTATTGTAGCTAAGATTGGAAGGATGTAAAACCCAACTCCAGATCGAGTCCTGTTGACGTCAGTAGAACACAAATATGTTTGGAGTTGGTACTGCATTTCTAGCAAATCTGTAAGAAGGTTCATATATTGTTGATTCAAACTAAGCTAATGCTAGAAATGTTTTTAATAACGTACTTGAACACTGTGCAATTAGTTGCACCGATTTTCATCTCAATGGTTGCTTTGCTTTTGTTTTATGAGAGTTAGAAGCCAGGTGAACAGGTGTGTTAGAACAAGGACAAGTTAGTCATGTCATCTCTTTGTTTACCTTCCCTTGTATAAAGGTTTTGGTTATCCTGTCAGGCAACAGGGACAAACATTTCTCTCGGTAACCTTCTTTGAACCAATCTAGCCTGATCTGGAGGTTTTCCTCAGTGTGCTCAAAGATGATGCTGTCATTGGCATATTGAAGGTCATGGATGGTTGTTTTGAGTACTTTGGTCTTTGAGCAAAAACATCTCAGATGCAAGAGCTCTCCATACATTTAGTATTCAGGGTCATTTCCAGAAGAAAGGCAGTCCTTAATAAGAATCATGATGATTGTCAGATAAATGGAGAACAGCGTTGGGAATATGATGCATCCTTTCTTGATCCAAATTTTCAGATGACAAATGGATCTGCTACATAAAATGATCACAGTTATCTAGTCAGGACCTTTACTTTTCAGGCCATTCAAATCTGGCCAGTACTTTCCACAAAGCTTTGTGATTGGTGGAATAAAAGGCATTAATAAAGTCAGTAAAGGCCATGTAGAGGTACTAATGTTGTTCCTGACAATTTTCTTGGACCTGGCGAGCAGCAAAGATCATGTCAGTTGACCTAAGGGATGGTCTGAAACCATGCTGAGATTCCAGCAGGACTTTCTCAGAAAGAGAGGGAAGACAGTTCAGGAGAATGCAGGAAAGGATTTCCCTGCTGTGCAAATGAAAGTAACACCTCAACAGTTCCCAGACTTATCTTCTTTCTTGACGATGGTCACAGTGTTGGCATTCCTCACATCCCCGGGGATCTCTTCATTTTTCCAAATATGGAGCATAAATTTGTGGAGTACCAGAACGAGTTCCTCAATATCAGCCTGGTAGATTTCAGTAGCCAGTAGCCTTGTTATTCTCGGTTTCCTTGATGGCACACTTGACTTCTTCTAGGAAAGAAGAGTTGGCGAGCAATGGGTTTTTTTTGGGACATTGGGGATGGACTCAATGATGGTGTCCGTCACAATTGACTCATGGTCTTGGAGTGCTTCAAAGTGCTCTTTCCATCTAGATTAATTGTCTTTGAAGGGTGTCAAGCCATCCAATGATCACAGGACAGTTAGGATCTTGGGAAGTTGAGCTGTGGATGGATTTTTGTTGCCTGGAAGAAGTTATGCATGTCATGCTTGTCAGCATACAGCTGGATTGCCTTAGCTTTACCATGCCACCACTGATTTTTGATTTCCCAGATCCTTCTTTGGGCCTTGGCTTTGAGGAGCTGATATGTCTCCCTCTGCTAACATGGTGTCACCTTGTCAAGCAGAACGAGCCCTTCTTTTCTGGTTGAGTAGGATTTGAATCTTGGCATCACTCTCATCAAACCAACCTCCTCAATGTTGCTTCTTTTATGGACACGGCAAGGAACTTTTCACAGAGACATTGGTGGAAATCCTTATGAACCTTCAGGTCTTGAAGATATTTGATGTTGAGAGTCCTTTACATTTTTGTTGGCTGTTTTCAGTGTTCTGGAGCAAGCCAGATGTTCATAATGGATCTGACAAGATAGTGATCTATCCATTGGTTCATTGTGTGGCTCATCTGATATGAACATCACAAGCTCTAACACTAACATAGTTGAGGAGGTGCCAGTACTTAGAGGGAGTGTGTCTCCAGATGCCCTTGTATTTGTTTCTTTGTCTGAAGATGGTGTTCAGATGACAAGACCATGAGGTGTGCATTTGCTCAGGAAAGGATGTCATTGGAGTTGGCTTTCCTTGCTCCTTCCTGCCCAGCAGTACTACTCCAGACTGCCACGTCATGTCTGACTGGCAGTGAAGCCACCAAGGAAAATTATCTTATCTTCCTTGTGGATATCAGACAGTACATGGTCATAGTTGGAGTAGAACTGTTCTTTGACATCATCGTCAACATCTAGTGTTGGAGCATACACGCTGATGATGGTGGAGTACTGGTTGTTGCCCATGTGTGACTGTAATGTAGGGAAGGTGATGAGTGGAAACAGTAACCACGAAATCTTGACAAGGTGAGGATCTGGGTCCAGTGGCAAAGGAGAGCCCTAGAGGACAGGAAAGCTCCATCTTGCTGCAGCCTCCTTCCATCTTTGCAACCACTGAAATCTTCACATCTTCTGCCTGATCCACCACTGATGATTTGGGGTTGGACTGTGGTTTGTTTGGAGCCTCTCCTCCTGCCTGTTTGCCATGGATGACCTTGTCAGGAGTGTAATACTCCAGGTGACATAGCTCTGATGGTCATTAGGACACACAAGCCTCTTTACCACTACAAGGTCTTGGTCCGTGGAGGGAGTCTCCAGGGGCTACTACAACAGAAAATAAGCAGTAATAGCAACTCAAGAAAGCATTCAAGAAAAGAGTGGTAAGCCTCTTAAGTGTTTTGGAAAACAAAACTTAGGCTCCTAAATCCCATTTACACAATGGGTTTTTGGTTGTATCCATGTTGGTCTAAGGACATAGGCAGCCTAGGTTCCTTGGGTAGATGTGATATCTTTTATTAGACCAACTGAGTATCTGGAAAAAACGGTTTTTTGCAAGCTTTCAGGTGCAACACCCTTCTTCAGGCATAGGAGGTCTACTGTTCTGAGACTCCAAGGAATGAAAGAAGCTAAAAGTGTGACAAGATGTCACTGAGAATGTAAAATAACAGAGAACGCACATTCTCACTAGCATCCTGCCACACTTCTGGCTTCTTTCATTCCTTGGAGTCTCAAAACATCAGAGCCTCCCTGTGCATGAAAAAGGGTGATTGCACCCAAAAGCTTGTAAAGAACTGTTTTTCCCAGCTACTCAGTTGGTCTAATAAAAGATATCGCATCTACGCAAACAACCTTGTCATTTACACAATTGTGCACCTTCTTTTTTTTCACCAGCCAGATCCATGTATGTTTCTTATCAGTCTAGGTACAATTGCCAGCCTGATTAAAATAACTACAAATCAGGC
Source organism: Crocodylus porosus (assembly GCF_001723895.1). Taxonomy (NCBI): domain Eukaryota; kingdom Metazoa; phylum Chordata; order Crocodylia; family Crocodylidae; genus Crocodylus; species Crocodylus porosus. The sequence continues at coordinate 262,591,250 of NW_017728886.1, read as the reverse complement.
TCAGCGTCTCCATCCCATGTTTTAGGTTTCTAGTTCACTTGTATATTTTGTGATCTTTAATTTCCTGATCTGGAGAGCCAGTGCGCTGTTATCAAATTAGCGTTTTTTTTCTCAACCTGACAATGTTCCTACAATGACCTTATAATGAAAATTCTTTCAGCCTTTAAGTGAGGAATAATCTTTCTAAAATTAACTTTAAAAGGCAGCTGCTTTTATAATGGACTGCAGAGATCTTGGACGCATGCGAATGGGATAAGTAGGAGGAAAAAAACCAAACAAAAAACATTAACATCAGGTAAAACCAAAGGGCCTAAGTGCAATGCAAGAGTAGCGAATAGCATGTTAAAAAAACAAACAAAAAACCCTCCTAACCACTCCTCCCCCCCAACCCCCCCCCAACCCTGTGCATGCTGTGAAATGGTGCCCATCTAAAAGACTGGAGCCAACTGGTGGAGTGTGGAGAAGCTGCATCTCGACCGTGTCATGACTGGGAAGTGACCCTCTCAGCAGCACAGAAGCAGAGAGAGATCTTGGATTCATAGTAGACTCCAAGATGAACATGAGTCATCAGCGTGACAAAATGATCAGCAAAGCTAACGGCACTTTATCATGCAATAGCAGATGCATGACAAATAGATCCAAGAAGGTGATACTTCCCCTCTGTGTGGCATTGGTCAGACTGCAGGTGGAGTACTGCATCCAGTTTTGGGCCCCGTACTTTAAGTAGGATGTGGAAAACCTCGGGAGGATCCAGATGAGGGCCACTTATATGGTTAAGGGTTTGTAGGCCAACCCCTATGGGGAGAGACAGGGACCTGGACCTCTTCAGCCTCTGCAAGAGAAGGCTGAGAGATGATCTTGTGGCCACCTACAGATTCACTAGTGGGGTGCAGCAAGGATTTGGAGAGGCTCTGTTCACCAGGGTGCCTTTTGGGGTAACAAGGAAGAATGGTCACAAACTGACAGAGAAAAAATTTAAGCTAGATCAGGAAGAACTTCTTCATGGTAAGGGTGGCCAGAATTTGGAATGGGCTCCAAGGGCGGTGGTGCTCTCCCCTACCTTGGGGGTCTTCAGGAGAAGGCTGGACAGGCATCTGATTTCAAGTTGTTGTGGGACCCCTAGGAAGGTATTTTTACTAGTAGGTCCCCTGTTTACACCAATAATATGGTCTCTGTATTCCCTTTCCTGAGAGGAAATAACATTTCTGTGATTGCCGTACTGTGCTGTTTTCTAGGTTGGCCCTAACCTAAAGCGAATTCCCACCTGCTGATGGAAACAGTTTACAGGAGATAGTCTGTTTCACCAAAGAACATTTTTGCAATCTATATTATTTGGCTTCCTACTTGGCTGATTCAGCAGAAAATCCAAGGAAGTAAATGTGACAGGAGTTATTTTTCACCACCTAAGGTGGGTTCTCCAGAACAGGGATGGGCAAAAGATGGGCCATAGGCCAGATCTGGCCTGCCAAGCATTTCTGTCCAGCCCATGAGGGGTCCCCTGGCCATGTCTGGCCAAGGTGCAGGGGACAGCCTGGGCCATGGGGCATGCAGCTAGTCCCACTGCCGCTGGGTGCATGATGGGATGGGGGCAGTGCAGTAGCTGGACTCAGCTTCCCTGTAGTAGCAGGTTGCTCTGCCTGGCTGCTGCTGCCAGTGTCTCAGCCATGGCCACCACTGGACCTGGCACTACTGCCTGGGCACCCCAGCTCTCCTCACCTGCAACCAATGCCAGGGCAGTGGATAGAGGAGGCGGGCAGGGTTTCCATAAAGACTGGCCCAAGATCACCCCAGACAGGACGCGCTCAGCTGGGCAGATGGGATGAGGCCATGGACAGCTGGGGAGTGGTGTCTGGGCGTGGGACAGGTGAACGGAGCGGCGGTTGGGATCATGGGGTGCTGACAGCACAGGGCCAGGATGCAGGGCAGAGCTGAGATCTGCTTCCTGCATGTTCCTGCCCTGCATGTCCCTGCCTGGTTGCAGGGACATGCAGGGAGAAAATCGTGGTTCTGCCGTGGGCCCCAGCCCTGCATGGTCACTGCCGCACTGTCACTGCCTTGCTATCCTGGCCTAATCCAAACCTCCTGCTCCCAGATGCTGCTCCTTGCCCATCCCATCCCCCTGGCTGACCACACCCTGTCTGTGGGGGGGGGGGTCCCAGATAGGATCTCTTGCCTACCCCTGACTCCCACCACCCTGCAGTGCTGGGCTGGGTCAGCACCCCCCACCCCAATCCTGCAATAGCTCTCAATAATTCCTTATGTGACCCTCTGGTGCAACAATTTTCCACCACTGCTCCAAAACAAATTGTAGTCATCTTTGGGGGTAAGGTCAAGGAAGCACTAATTTTGTTGAATATTTTGTGTCTTTCCTGTGAATAAATAGTTCTCCTGTCTCCAAACCTTGTCAATCCAGCATCTTTCCCTCAGTGCGAAGCTCACTAGAAATATTTTATTTATAAACATAATATAATGACCTGCCGAAGAAATGGTAAACTACTCTATGGCTCATAAAATGTGATTGCCTTTGGCTGTAAATTATGTGAAGGCTGGTGTTTGAACTGTGCATAATGCAGGAGAAGTCTGCTGGGGTAGGGAAACTAATAGGTGAAAATGGAATATTTATGCAGATTTGTATAGCTGCAGCTATTCAGAAGTTCCTTGTTACATTGCTGTAAATTGCAGCAAATGAATGTAATTTGCCTCAAAGTAAAATACCCAGGAAAGTTTCTGATTAGTCATTACCACTGAACCAGAGATGAACTAGAAATTCTGAATGTTTTAAACAAGAAAACGGGCCTTTATTTGCTTATAATTGGCTTTGTGCTTGATTGTCTGGGCTGTGGTTGCATATATCCCAAACACCATCTATGGACAGTTGCTCAGGACTGGGGGTAGATCCAGGGAGTTCAGCAGCATGGTCGCACCCCCACTTCTTCTGCAGCTACTTCCCCCAGCTCACCCTGATGCATGGGACCCCCTGGAACCACTTCAGCTCCACTCCAGCTTTGGGCTGCAGTGAGCGGCTGTGCAGGGAGCCGCGATGGGCCGGGGACAGCGACAGGTTCCTCCTTGCTCCCAGGGAGTGGGGGTCATGGGGGTTATCTTGTGAGGGGTACGGCATGGTGGAAGGAGGAATAAATCTGTGTGCTGGTGACACTATCCCCAGTGATACCTGGAGGAGAGCAGGAGTGGCGCTGGAGATTCCCTATGCCCAAGTCAACAGGGAACAGCAGCAATAGTAGCGGTGGGCAGCTACCCCCACTTCATGTACCTGCTTCTTGTGTGTCCAGCCAGTCCAGGAGCCCTGGGTACACCACACATCCATTTCCCTGGGAGAGTCTCAGGGGCAGTGTGCTTTACCCCTCTTTAGCAAATTGTAGCAAATTGTAGTCATTGCCAGAACTGTGGCAAGGTAGGACTTTGGGGGTGAAACATGACAAATTTATGAATTCAGAAACTTCTTCACAGCGTCAAGGACAGATACCGCATCTTCCTGCATTAAAAAGTATTGGTCCCTATTCCTTAACCTAATGGGTAAAGTGTCCATTCAGCATCTCTAAGATGATTCCCATCTGTAGTGTAACTAGGCACCTGCCTTACATGCCAAGTTAGTGGGGGTGCCAGAATCATCCTCCGCTCTGCAGAGTCACTTGGCAACTTCAAAATAGTCTCTGGCTCCTGCTGCTACTTTAAGAGCAACAGACAGGGTGGGAAGAGCACGGGGCAGCAGCAGCAGTTCACGTAGGGACCATTTAGGAGTTTCCAGCACGGGTAAGACAGCTGCCCCCTGCAAAACCTGCAGCATGGGCCCTAGCTCACAAAGCCCATCCCCTACTCTGCTGCAGGATTTGCCACGGGTCCCAACTCTACTCGTTGCACCCCTAGGTCCCATACTGTCTTTGAGCAGTTTAGGTTTTATTCAGGAGAGGACAGGTGCATGTGTACAGACCATTACCAGAGCTGTAAGTAGTGTTCCTTGGAAGTCATTGCTTGCTGCAGTGTAGTATTTCAAGACATTTTGAAAAGGGACTGTCATCTGGATGCAACTGTACAGCACACCCAACTGATCCAGCCTGCTTCCCTGGGTTTGTTCCACTGCCAGTGTAAGATTTTTCTCCTGCTACAAAATGAAGCTAAATCAAACATCAAGCAATTGAAATAAGTGATTTTTTTTTCCAGTTGTGAGTCCTGCAGTCCAATCAGTTTTGCAAATCCTGATAACTGGGTAAAAATTCCCAAAGTACCTACATGACTTAGTGGCCTGATTCTCATTGATTTTCACTGAGATTTGGGCTCCTAACTACTTAAGTCACCTTTGAAAACAAAATTTAAGTTCTTAAATTACTTGAGTGCTTGTCAGAAACCCCCCATTCTCTTTCTTTTTTTTACTACTTTTTTTAACCCCCAGCCTCCCAGAACTCTAATGCCATGGGAATCTTAGCTTTCATTTTTACAAGGTGTGGGTACAAGGGAAGTGAGATTCCAATATTTCTGCTTTAGGAGAAAAGTGTGTAAACCCAAGTCCTAAAGATGATGATGATAAAGAGAAGACAAAAAGGCCTAATTTATTATTAAAAAAAAAATCTCAATTTTTAGATCAGTTTTGTAATTCTTTGTGTGTGTGCTTATCTTCTTTTAAAAGCTTGCATCCTTGGAATAGCCCTTTGACACATACCTTTAAAAAGCACAAATGGACGTTCTTGGGATTTACCAGCTAGTGCACCTTTCTTCAATACCAAATAAATAAAAACAACACAGGATGATTGGATTGGCATTGCAAAATGTGCAGATAGGAGAAATAGGAGCTTGATGTTATGGGGCTTAGTTGCACTTATTGTACCATGTCAACAAAATGGCTGATAAGTGGCAGCCAATTGGTTTAATTAGTTTTTGCCTTCAACAAACCTTTGACCATGTCCCTTACTTAAACTTTATATTCATTTTTCCTCCTAATGAATGCACCCCCTGCGAGCACTGGTATACCCCCTGACCAGGCATGCTTGCCACTTAGGCGATGGGCAGGCGGGAGCTCTAGTGCCCACCCCGCAAGTGCCGGCCGATCGCTGCAGTCACTCCCAGAAGCAGCAAGCTCAGCCATGGGGGGACCCCCCACCCAGGCAGCAAGATCAGCCATGGAGGACCCCCCAACACCTTCCCTGGTTGGCAGGACTGGTCACTGAGGGGGCATGTGTCCCCCCTCCCCGAATAAGGCAGCATCAGTCTTCCATGCTCCTAATAAAAAAAATAACATAAATTTCAATGAAATTGCAGTTGTGACAAATTCAAAATTTTTCTCAGCTTGCAGGTTTAGTCCGTGCATCTTATTGCTACCTAATTTTATGGGAGTCAAGAATGAAGTAGCAGTCCAAAATGGCTTGGATAGCGTGGAATGAAAACTTTCACAGGCATCATAGAACGGATCATTGTACTTGTTTATTGCTCTCATAGTTTATGGTGGACAAACCAGTGAGGCTGAGGCAGTTAATTTTGCAAACTGGCAGAAGCATCTGGTAATGCCTGTGATCAGAAGCAGAATGCCAGCCTTGATGGATCGCCTATCCAGACTGCCGATACCCAAGCTAAGTAATTTGTCTTACCCACACCTTTGGGAAATGCAGGTGGCTCATGCTGAACCCAGTACAAAAGAAAGTGAGAGAGATGTGTAAGAACACTTACAAATAATACAAAATAATAACACTATCAATAGCGGCATGATTGCTTCCCACCTGGCTCTGACTCGGTAGCTGTGTGGTTGCATGTGATAGACTGAAAGGAAGAAAAAACAAACAAAAAAGCTAGCTCTTGTAACAAAATGTCAGACTATTAAAAGACCTCCCCCCCTCCCCCCCAAAGTTTAAAGTCATTTATCATTGCCAGATGACAACTAAATATTTCCTCTTTAGGTATTGTTTGACACCTCTGCTAATGTTTAAATTTGCCAGGTTTAGGAACAATTTGAAAACTGCGTTATGATCAGTCTTGTTTTTCTCTCTTTTCTTCTTGAGAAGCAATGTAGCTCATTAGCTGACATGTGGCAGCTTCTTGAATTGCACAGTATCTCCCTTCTGCAAGTTGGGGAAAGGCTATTGAGTAAATAGGATCCGTGGACACGGTTGGAAATGTCCCTTCCTTCTCACCTTTGAAGTTCTGTGAAACCATTGAGGAAAATGAGCAGTCGAGATATGACCTTCAGCTGATGAGAGGTGAAAAGGTCACGTCCGACAAGAGGCAATGCATTAGCACTGTGGGAAGCGTTCGTGAAAGCACTTTCTTAAATTTTACAATATTACTGGAATTCATGCATTTTAATGGGTAAATGAGGCTGAGTGCTTTTGTGGACAAGGCATCCCTTCTGCGATGGGAGGCAGGAGTTACAGACAGTAGCTGTTATCGACAGTAGCTTCTGCCTATAACTGTCACAGATTTTTGCTCTTTGGCCTGAGAAAAATCGCCGTGCTTCTCTGTGCTTCTGTTTCTCCTTCTACAAGTCATCTCTTCTGTCTGTTTAGATCCTAACTCCCTGGAACAGGGAGCTGTTCCCTTCATCGATAACAATAAGGGCTGATGTGGATTGGGAAACCAAAGGAGTTGAGGTTGAGTACCTTGTGCAAATGCTCCATAAGGACCATTGTACTATTCTCTCCTTTTAGTGCTCTGCCAGTCTCTCCTTCATCTTTTCCCTCATTACAGCCAAAGAATTACACTGCTTGCTTTCAGTTTGTACCATTTTCCAGGGGACATTGCAGTTTTGGAATTTGATTGAATGCTGAATTGAAAAGAAACCCATGACTTCAAAATTTTTCCCCAAATATTTTTTTTTTAAAGAAATAATTGTAGTTCTACAGCAGTGGTGGGCAAAATACACCTCTGTTTTGAATGGGTTCACCTCCATGTTAGCCGAATGCCAAAGACTTCTTCCCAAAACCTATTGCTATCAGTATTAATCCCCTACAGAAAGGACTGATGCAGAACAGACTGAACAACCACTGTGCAGTGAGCTTGCATGCATGTTCAGAGTTTGTGGTGAAGGGTCCAGCACAACTCGAGTAGAAAAGGACCAGTTCTCCAATTCAGATTGTAGGAAAGTTCTTGGAATAGACTATGAGCCAAGTTTTACATTTCGTGCAGCTGGAAGTTCAGCGTGCCAGTGCAACCTAGTGTCAAGGATCTCTAAGTACATGTAGGGCCTTCGGTCATTGGACTTTGCTGGCCGGAGTAGGATTAAAAATGCAACCGAAGGGAAGAGTCTCTCAACATGAAAGATTATGTTGCTGGTTTGGTTTTAAATTAGCGTAAGCATCTATTGTTCCAGGTGGGAATTTGTTGGTTCCTCTTCTTCAGCGGCCCAAGTTTGTGCTCAATGCACTGCAGTGCATTTTTTTTTCCTGATTCAACTCTGTGGTTGAATCCGATTCCATAACTTAAACTGAGTGTGCTTCTGAGTCATGACAAGCTTGGGTTTAATTTAAGAGGTGAGAAGTTGGGGTACCCAAGCAGGATGTGGAATATGGCATGATTTAGGCTTAAGGTACCATGTGTGCTGATGATTCTCCAAGCTTTGATCGTACTCCAGGCCAAAAAGTTTCACTGGGCCTGAGTTAAAGTTGTCACTGCAGTAATACCCTCCGCAGTGAAGTGATCTACAGAACTCTGAGGCAGCAATCACAGGAGAAATGCTGATCTGAAGGAGAGTTTGTGGTGATCTATTTAATCCTTAATTTAACTCAAGGGAAAACAAGGGAATTACACTATGGAATAAATTTGGCTTTGTGGCTCAAAGGCAATGCTTGCTGCCTGCTTTCTTGCCAGGCTTTTGAGCACAGTTCAGCCAGTTTCTGTAGAGTTGGAGGCAGTTCTGGGAAAGCTTCCCCTGGCTTCTGCCAGATGTATACCTGCCAGGTTGGACAGGGTCATCGTGTGACATTGCGTTTAAATCAGTCATCCAGCCAGGCAATGCACTTGTTTCTCACCTGGCTTCAGCAGCCAAATCAACCAGTCCTGGGGAGAGATGTATGGCTTGTCTACAGCTCTGTGAGCTCCTGCTTCTAATTATGTGTCAAAGCTGAAAGATAGCTTAAAAGCAGTTTCAAGGTCCTTTCTATCCCTAAGAAATTGTTCTCGGGTCTCCTGAGATGCCCAAAATCTTATAGTTGACCCTTCTTACCTGTGTACAATGATGTGGGTAACCCCTTCCTGCAAGAGCTTCCTACTAGGCTTGCATGAAGCAGCTAGTATTCACTTCGGATTTGGATTTGGCCGATTCAGGGAACAGTGATTTGAATTACTATCCTGAATCAATTCAGCCATATCTGCTTCAGAAATTTTTCTGTTGCAGAATCAGCCAAATCTCTGAATCACACAGGCCCTATCCCCCCCTTGCTCTCAATGGCTGTCCCACCCAGCCCCAGCTCTTTGAATTGATTCAAAGAGCTTTGAATTGGTTTGGACCTTTTAATTGGTCCCCTGATTCAGATTCAGAGATTCAGCTCCCAAATTGGGCCAAATCTCCGCGAAATCAAATCAGCACCTGAAGCTTTGAACATCCCTACTTCCTACGAGGTATTTCAAAGAGCTCTAGAGTGCATCCACCTTTATCTTGATGGAGTCTAGAGCCTGTATGCTGGCTAAGTCTCCCTGAAATTACTTTGAATGAATTACCCAGGGGTCAGTCCTGGAGACAGTTTTGTTCAATATCTTTGTCAATGACTTGGAAGATGGCATTGAGTGCATGCTCAACAAATCTGCAGATGACACCAAGCTGGGAGGAGTAGTAGATATCCTGGAGGGTAGGGCTAGGATTTAGAGTGACCTGAATAAATTGGAGTATTGGGCCAAAAGAAATCTCATGAGGTTTAATAAGGACAAGTGAAACATCCTGCACTTAGGATTGAAGAATCCCATGCAACAGTACAAACGGGACCAACTGGCTAAACAGCAGCTCTGCAGAAAAGGACTTGTGGATTACAGTGGACAATAAGCCAAATGTGAGCCAACGGGAGGGGAGTAAAACACTGGAACAGGACACAGAGAGAGGCTGTGGACTCACCATCCGCAATAACTCTCCAATAGTTATTTCATACATTGTAAGTGAGAAACTAATATCAGTGAAATGCAAGTATGACTGAGAAAAACTGGCTTCTGTACCTGGCTCTGCTGTTGGTTTGCTGGGAGACCTGGGAAAAATCACATTGCTGTTCTGTGCCTCAGTTTCTCTCTCAGAAAATAGGCGATAATCATACTGAACTCCATTGTAAAGTACTTTGAGATTCTTTAATCTACTACTAAGAAGCACTAATAAGTATAAGAAAGGTTGGGGAACTCCCTTCTTATCAGCACAGAGGCAGAAAAGGATCTTGGTGTTGTTATTGACTCCAAAATGAACATGGGTCACCAATGTGAGGACACAGTCAGGAAGGCTAACTACACCTTGTCATGCATCCATAGATGCATCACGAGCAGGTCCAGGGAGGTGATCCTCCCCCTCTAGGCGGCACTGGTCAGGCCGCAGCTGGAGTACTGCGTCCAGTTCTGGGCACCACACTTCAGGAGGGATGTGGACAGCATAGAGAGGGTCCAGAGGAGGGCCATTCACATGATCAGGTGGCAGCAAGGCAGGCCCTCCAAGTGGAGGCTATGGGACCTGAACCTGTTCAGCCTCCACAAGAGAAGGCTGAGAGGGGATCTGGTGGCCATCTACAAACCGGACAAGGGGGACCAGCAAGCTATGGGAAAGTCCCTGTTCCCCCGAGCACTACCAGGAGTAACGAGGAATAATGGCCATAAGCTGACTCAGTAGATTCAGGCTAGATATCAGGAGGCACTGCTTCATAGTCAGGGTGGCTGGGAGCTGGAACCAACTTCCAACAGAAGTGGTGCTCGCCTCTACCCTGGGGATCTTCAAAAGGAAGCTAGACAGCCACCTAGCCAGGGCCATTTGACCCCAGCATCCTTTCCTGCCCATGGCAGGGGGTCGGACTCGATGATCTACTTAGATCCCTTCTGACCCTACCAACTATGAAACAATGAAATATGCATACGTACTTCCATGTGCACGCGCGTGTGTGTATTCCTATTTTGTTGAGAAATTTGCAAGAGAGTCCATACTGTTTCTAAGCAGTAAAACAGAACATCTTATGGAAAGGCCCAAATATTTTTTTAAGAAATAGTTGTAACTCTAAAGAAATATTGGGTTTCAATTTGACCCAGACTCTTACAAAAAGACAGACAGAAGGAAGCAGAGGCGGTCAGGGGTGCGATGCAGCATGGTGCATTGCCTACTGCAGGGCATGGCTGTGTGGTTTGCTGACTGCTGCAGGGCATTGCCTACTGCAGGGTACAGCGTGCTCCCTGCCATAGGCTTTGGCTGCATGGCATGCTGCTGTGGGGCACTGCGACATGCTGCATCCCACCTGCTCCCCTCCTTGTCACCCTCCATTCCCTGTTGCCTGTTGTCAGGAGGTGCGACATGGTTTGCCCCCAGACCACTGCTAACAGAGAGCAGGAAGAAGCAGGGAGGAAGAGGAGAGGAGTGGCCATGTGATGCAACCTGGAGCAGTGCAGCCTGCCCCCCGCTGCTCCACTGCACTGTGCTGTGCCCCTGACTTGCTCCTTGGTCTCTGATCACCTCTGCCCAGGGAGGGTGAGCAGGGCAGAGGGGTGGTTGCATGCAGCCAAACACTGGGCAGGGGCAACATGGAATGGCAACTACAGCCACCACATGCAAGTTCCCACCCCCCCTCCTGGGAGGCAGTGCAGAGTGGAGCAGTGGGAGGTTAGGTGGGTGCACAGGGCTGGACATGGGAGGAGCCAGGGGAGTGGGGCAACATGATGGGCCCCTTTCACAGTGACTGAGCCCCAGCCAGGCCCGATCATGGGGCGATGAGAGCCTGGCAGCTCCT
>NW_017728886.1:262577947-262580252 GCF_001723895.1 Crocodylus porosus | reverse complement strand
GCAGCCCCCTGGACAAAACACGGGGTTCTGATTGCTTCACAACATGGCCCAGCTGGGGCCCAAATTCACAATGACTGGGGCCCTGGCCTGTCCAGGTTGTGGGACAATCGGAGCCCGGTGGCTCCTTCAGAGTTGCAGCACAGGGGAGGGGGAGAATGGGCTCAGACCCAAATTGGTTAATGGACCCAGACATGAACTGGTGGGGGAGTGGACCTGTACCTGAACCAACGGGGTGGGAAGAAAGGAACAGGCCCAGACCTGAACCCATACCAGTGGAGGTGGGGAGGGGAGGTAATGGGCCAGGACCCAAACCGGGGCAGGAGGGGAACAACCCCAGACCCGAACTGGCAGGGGGAGGGGGAGGGGGAGAGTGGACTCGGGCCTGTGTCCCTGCCTGCCTATCATTCTTGAGCATTCTTAACAATAAGCACTTGATACGTAAGAAAACCAATAAATCCATAAAGTGAGATCAGGGTCACAAAAGCTGATGTTATATAGCTCTCATTTAGTTAGTCTATAAGGTGGAAATGTACCTTGCCTCAGTTTAATAATTGCCATCTAAACAACTTCCAAACTTTTTTGCCTGAAATATGATGATGCCATAAAACACAGACTTATTTTTTTCTTCAGTCAACTAATGGGGATGATGTAAAGAGTAGACATCTCTACCAGCTAGTAATCTTCATTACAGCAAGCCACTAGATATGTATACTAGTCTGAGAACTTTGAAGCCTCCTTTCCTCTTGATGTAGTTAATAGTATTTAGAGCATTTTAGGTGCCGCCAATAGCCTTTAAAGTGATTCAGAGCTCATTATGTCTTGCAACAAACCCTTTTTTTGAGGGGACGAAAAGTGTGGCAGAAGTGATAATGAGTTTCCTTTTAAAACCTGACTGGTTTTAATGTCTCCTGCCTGTGGTGAAGTCTAATAACAAAGAAGGTTTTCAGCTTAGGGGTTCTTGTTTGATCACAGCGATGGGAGTGGGTCTGCCTTTTCTAACCTGCAGGTAAACATTCTGGATTATAATTAAGCAGGAAGCACCCATGTTCGAATATCCTTTTTGAAACATCCCCATTCATTAACTTGTTTTGCAGGTCTGACTCTATGCTTGGTGTTCATTTCTTTTAATTTCATTTTGAATGAGCGGGTGTTTGTGCATGGAAAGCATTTTGTTCTATTCAGTTTGGGCGTCTCAAAATCATTAAACTGTTTGTATAATAAGATAAATGTTCAGCCTATCCACATCATCTTTTGTCTAAAGGATCTCAGTGCACTTTGCAAACATCATTTTCACCCTCAGTACTCACAATATAGATACCATTTGTGTATATAAAGTAAACTAAGGAAATAAGTGCTTTTCACCTGTCCTTGGTTGTATAGTTAGTGTGGAGTCTGGTGTGCCTAACGCCTAGGGCCTTTAGTGCCCACAATATATTTAATATAGAGCTAACAATAACAATTTATTTTTTCTGTTAGCTTTACAAAGCCAACACAACTAAGTTCGAGGGAACTGGCTTCTACTCTTTCACATGCATCAGCCACAGAACTATTTAGTTGAATTCCAGTCTGATAGATATCCATGTGAAACTTAATTACTGGCAGTAATATGTGCCATGGCAACATGACTTTAGAACTGAGGACCAGGACTAAAGCGATGGACAATGGATTTTTCATTATTATGGGGACATTGCAGTTTTGGAACTTGATTGAATGCTGAATTGAAAAGAAACCTGTGATTTCAAAATTCTTCCCCAAATAACATTTTAAAGAAATAATTGTGTTTCTACAGCATTGGTGGGCAAAATATAGCCCACGGGCCACATCCAGCCCACCTATCTGGCCTGCGGAGCCCCTAAAACAATTAGAAAATATATATTTATCTGCTCCTGGCTGCCTGTCAAAGATGACAGGAGCCAGGGGCAATAGGACCCAGGGGGAGTCAGCAACAAAGCCAGCCTGGCCCTGCCCTGCCCCCAAGCCCCTCCCACCCTACCCCTCCCAGCTGGAAGTCTCTGCTTGCCACAGCTTTCAGGCTGCTCCAGCACTACATGGCTGCATTGCCGTACCACGGGAGCATGGAGACTGTGTTGGTACCGCAGGAGCAGGAAGGTGTGTATGTGCGTGTGTTGCCAGCACAAGGTGCCTGAGGGAGGCAACAATTGGGTTCATTGTCCAGTGCGTGTCGCGCCAAATAAACACACTGGGGAAGAAGCAGAGTTTATTTGAGCTCAAGTAAAAGGCACAGGGAGACTGTATTGTCTCAAATCCTGCACACCTAACCCTGCAACAGCGGGATCTTTATACC
>NW_017728886.1:262567326-262577936 GCF_001723895.1 Crocodylus porosus | reverse complement strand
TATTCAAGAGAAGGTTGGATGTGTATCTAGCTGGGGTAATGTAGGCCCAGCACTCTTTCCTGCTTATGCAGGGGGTCGGACTCGATGATCCATTGAGGTCCCTTCCAACCCTAGCATCTATGAATCTATGAATCTATGACACTCGTGGTCTTCCATCCCTCTGAGTTACCCAGGGTTATGCCCAGTGACACCAACGTGTGTGTGTGTGTGTGTGTGTGTGTGTGTTCATAGGGCAAGTCCCACGTGCACATCCCACCATACACATGGACCCACACCCCCCTCACACTACTATACATCAGACCAACACTCCCTCACACCTGAGCCACTCACTGCCACACACAGGCCCTAACAAACCCTGTACCCATCCATACACATGCCCACATGCTCCCTTACCTCACACTCAGACCCTTCCCCACATACCCACACCTAACAGCCCCCCACAAACCTATCCCCATTCCTGCCCCCCTACAAGCTACAAGAGTAGACTTCATTTTAAGCTATTGTGCAATCACCCCTGTGTATACTACACAAATGCATGTAAATCAGGACAAAAATATTTTTTTGAAATCAAATCAATGAATGTTGTAGATGTTTGATTTTTAGAATATAATTTAGTATATTTCTGGTTCCGAGATGGCAAATCCCCTTGATGAAAATTGTACTTCCAGGTCAAGGGGAGGGATTTCTGGTGGTAAAGGTCACAGGTTAGGGAGTGGGACTTCTCATTGCAAGATGGCAACCAGGGGGCGGGGCACCTGTCAAGGGGCAGGGATACCAATGCAGCCCTCGACAGCTTGCTTAAATGCTGTAAGCAGCCCTCCGCCTGGAATAATTGCCTGCCCCTGGACTACAGACATATTTTGTTTCAGTCTGATTTATTTAATTGTTGCATTGCATTGTAATAGAGTATGAATTAGAAACATCGACTGGAACAGTTACTGTGGAAGGAAAAGTCAAAGTATTTTGGTGCAAAAATGTCAAAATGAGACATTTCAGAAACATTTCCTCCTAAATGAAATTTCAGAGATAACAACCTGATTTTGTGAAATGTTCTAGTTTTGCTTCACTTTTATAGATGGAAAAAATCATCTGTCAAGGATTTTCTGACCAGTTCCAGCTGGATAGAAAAGCACATTTTTACCTACAAACAGAGCACTTCAAAGGAGAATTATTGAGACACACACTATCATACTATTTTGATACTATTGTCTTATTAAGATCAGAGGAGCATAAAAAATGTCATAGTGGTTGCATCTAGCCATTATCAAGTCTCTGATAGTGGCAGGAATGGGAGGGAGAGGATATGAACAGGCAGTAGCATAACGGGGTGGATGCATAAGGCATATGCATTGGGCACTGCCTTAAGAGGAGTTGCACCTGAAGGACAGAGAAGGGGTGTCTCACTCTTCTGTCCCATGATCTACCTGCACTTTCTGATTTGCCAGGAAGCAGCTGGCACAGACAATGTGTCATAGAGTACAAGGGGTCTGGGAATCAGTCTTGCAGAATGGCAATGGAGCTCAGTGCCGCTGGGAGGGAGAATCAACCCCATTTTTTACTGCTCAAATCACCGTTTTCCCCCTCTGGACAGGGGTTCCAGTAGCAAAAAACTTGGGGTGAAATCTTCCCCCGCCTTAGTCATAGCAAACTCCACAGTCTCTCTGGAGAACTACAGTTCACCCTGTGATACTGCTGGTCCGCTGCTTGTTGCTCTTCCTGCATCTGCAAGCCCTAAAGCATGGGAGGAAAGGGGCTGGGGAGGAAAGGATGAGAGAGGAATGGCTGGGGTGCATTTTTTCCCATGTTACTTTGCGTCTGTGAACATGGTATATAAAGCGTGAATTCTCCCTTGCTATACCCTCCCTGGCATCCACCACCATGGCTTTAGAGATTCCAGGGACTATATTCCTGCCTTTTCTGTTTAATAGGTATTAATGGATCTATTATTTATGTCTACTCTGTTTTTGAACCCGGCTATGCTGCTTGCCCCTCCAACTTCTTGTGATAGAGTTCTACAAATTGATTTCACACTGCATAAACTAGCGTTTCCTCCTGTCAAGTATAAACCTGTCTCTAGCTAATTTCAGTGGATCCCTCCATTTAGTATTCTGGGACCCGGAGAATTTTATCCTCAGTTTTCATGACTGTGGAGGCCTCTATCACATCTCCCCACAGCTTTCTCCTTTTCTTTCCCAGCCTTTTCAGTTTCTCCTGGTATGACAACTATTCCATACCCCTGATCATCTTGATTGCCCTTCTCTGTACCTTTTCTAATGCTAATACATCCTTATTTATGGTACAGCTGCTTGTTTAAGCTTGAAGGACCCTATGTTCCTGGTGCTTCATTCAATATCTCTAATTTGATTGATTTCCCCTTGCTAAAATGTTCCAACTAGTTTTGTACAAATTATTAGGCGACCCTAAGTCTGACTCTGACTCCCAGTTTATTTTTATAGTGCCATAACTCCATTGACTTTAATGGAGTTACTTCTGATTTACACAACCCATACTTATTATGTCAAAGTCAGGCCCTCTATTTATAAAATGAATAGGTAAGGGTTCTCATAGGTCAGATGCAGTGGAAGACCAAGAATAAACAAGATAATATATTGTTAATGATCTCTTCCTAATTATTTCCTTTATTGACAGAACCGGATTTACTGATGACAGGAGCAAATAGCTCAAAAGTAAATTCAGGATAGTGGCTGTATTTCTTTGTCACTAATTTTATAGGTTTAGATTATGTACCATCATATGCTTTAGAAGGCCAGTAAATCAATACATCACAGTCCCTGCTTTCGATCAACCAAATCGGAATCTTAAGATTTGATGCTGAATAGGAGAATCAATAATTCGGACATAGACACAGCTTTTTCTAAATACCTCAGGGTACCAGGCATAGCTTGTGAATACTGCAATGCTTTGGCAGATGAAGTGTCCCATAGGAGCACGGGGTGGGGGAACCTCATGTGCTCAATGGTGAGCCCGGAAGTGGACCAGAAGTACTTTTAGGGGGCACACTCCCCCCACCTCCCGTGTCCCCCATCTCAGTGATTGGCTATGGGGGGATCCCAGGAGCCCCCCAGACCCAGGAGGCACCAGTCACTGAACTGGGAGGTGTGGAGGGAGGGCCCACACTCTCCCCTGCAGACCTGGAAGCAGACCAGAATTGCTTCTGGTCCATTCCAGTCCTGTAGCCAAGTGTGCTAGAGACCCCTCTGCACTCCTGCGGAACACCTATGTGCCCCAGCACTGCAACATTCGTGAGCCGTCTGCTACCTAGAGACATGTAGAAAAAACATTTAATGGTGTGTCTATGTCTGAATCACCGAATCTTTCCAAATCTCTCTGAACTGATTTGGAGGATTCAAACTGGATTTGGAGAGATTAAAGGGTCCTCTGGTTCAGTTGGGATTCAGAGGGTCAGCCACCAAATTGGACCGAATCTCCACTGAATCAAATAGGGGACCGAAGTTTTGCACAGCCCTGGTGTGTGTCTATGTATGTATGTGTATGCGAGTATATGTATCTGTGTGTGTGTGTGTGTGTGTGTGTGTGTGTGTGTGTATGGACATATATAAAATTATTTTGTTTCTGCTCAAATCACTTTTAGATTTCCCAGGAAAATGATCTATTTTAATGCAGCGACAGCAATTTATGCTAGAAGACCATCTTACATTACTTTGCTTTTCATTACAACTCTGGCTCTGAGCTTTGACATGACCTTAGGCAAATCAGTTCACTGCTTTATGCCTTGGTGTTCTCTCTTACTCGTTCTGTTTGATTGTAAGCTCTTCAAGGAAGGAGCTAGGCACTCCACTGTATTCTTCGTTAGTAACTCCAGGCACGTTCGTAGATTGTAGCCGTAATAATAATGTGCTTAAAGTTCAGCTTCAGGAGGCTTAGTTAGATCGGGGTCTTTTATAATGAGTGAGACTGAGTCAGATTTAAATATAACTTTTGGCGTTCTTGTCCATGCATATTTTTGTGGCAAAGAACTGCGTGCATCTTCTTTTCTATGTGTCATTATATATGTTCAAGACAATGTTCTACATCTAACTGCATTTTGATAGCAGCATTATGTGCAGAACTTGCCGTTCTCTTTTTGTCTTTCTTTTTCAAGAAGAATATGCACTCTTTACTGCCATGATTGCATAATTTCCTATGAACCACTTAATAGCACTGGGGTCTTTTAGCTTATGAAATGACTTCCTAAGAGTCCCATAATCTCTGTTGCTCAGCATGTTGGAAGCTAAATCACCTTGTAGTGGCAGATAGATGAGCTCCTTATCCTGAAATGTTTCTTCCATCTCTGCCTCCTGTGATTTTTTTTGTTCTTCTGTTCTGTACATGTACGACTGGATGCTCCTTTACAAAAGTTCCCCTAAAATGAGTACTGCCATTTACTTACAGCTCTTTAATGAAAACAGGTTAGAACATGGCTGCCAAAATTGGGGTTTAAATTTGGAAGGGCTTGTTTAAATCATAAAAACACTTGACTCTAATTGTGTTAGTAGATGAATCTGAGTTGTGCAAAGCTTTGCTGAATGAAATTAAATGGTTAGGGTTCAATTTACCAACACTTAGCTCAGTTGTAGAACATTGTACCAAGCTGGCATGATTTGTTAAATTGCTTTAATACAAAATAAATACAAGCAAAGCTCAGTATATTGCGAAGTATAAAATCCAATTGGTGCCTTTTGGTATTAGAAGGATTTAGTGTGGTGGAAGTGGATAGTTACAAATTGTTCTTTGCGTTAGAATAATGGACCGGCATGGACCTCATTTAATTATAGCATTTGTTTGCTTTTTAAAGTTATTTTGCTTTTGCTTGTTATAAATGGTGTGGGGGGGCACTTATAAAATAATATGCATCAATTATCAACAAAATCTGTTTACCGCAAATAAAAACACACAGAACATTTACTCATGTTAATGGGTCACTCATTCTGGTGTATTCAATAAGGTTTTAGTAGAGAGGGTTTTTTTCCCCCTCTGTCCTTACTGCTACACTGCCTATTGTGGTCTATTGGGTAAATATAAGAATCAGAACATTCAGTATTTTTCCATTGGTGGGTGAGATTGAATTTGATTTCTCATTGTAGAGAATAATTTAAGGTCAGTTCTAAGAAAAAAAAAAATCTGAAAGACAAGGCAGGCTGTGGGTTATGGGTTATGTTCAGTATATCTGATCATTCTGTTCAGTATTTAAAATTCCTAAAGTGGTATGTCATGATAATTATACATGTGAGACTAGGAAGGGACATTCCTACTCAATTCAAGTTGATGGTGAATTTCTGGTTGGTTTCAAGAAGATCAGGATCTATTCATGAAACCAAATCGTATAGACCAATTCTAAAGCTCCACGAACTTCTGAATACTTGACTCTTACTCCCTTTTTACAGATAAGGGACCGTGGCACAAATGCTCAGGCTGTCCAGGGTGGTGGAAAACTTAGAAGGCACAATGATGAGCCAAGATCAAAATCTAAATGGAAGAATATGGGCAAACCCAACCCTAAGGACTTGAGAAATATTCTAACCTTTATTCTCCTGTTCTTCTCTCTTTGTTATATTTCAACTGCCCCCCCTCCCACCCACACCCACACCCACACGCGCTGCCAAGAACAGGGAGATTAAAGCTGTATTTATTCTGCCTCCCACTCAGCCTTAGTACTGCTGCTGCGGAATTAAAACCCCAACTACCACCTCCTTCTTCTGATGCACCAATGCCAGGAGGTAAAGTATCAGAAATGGCCCTGAAACTCTTTGGTCCTGAAACTCTTTGGTGTGGCCCTAAGTATGTGGCCCAGTATGGCTCTTGGGTTCCTTGGAGACAGGGTGCCTGAACATGGTGGACTGTTTCTCCTCATCCATATACTGCCTAATTGCTGGGCTTCATTATTCTGGAGTGGGTGTGAATGGGTTGGACTTGCAACCTCAGCAGTGGCCCTGATTTGATTTGGTGGCTGAATCTCCAAATCGAATCAGTGGACCCTTTAAGCTCTCCGAATCGAATCGGAAACCTCTGAATTAATTTGGAGAAGTTTGGAAAGATTTGGAGATTTGGACATAGACACAGTTTTAAATGTTTTTTCTACATACCTCCAGGTAGCAGGCAGCTCGTGACTGCTGCAATGCTGGGGCACATGAAGTGTCCCACAGAAGCATGGGGGGCTCCCCAGCGTGCTTGGCATCAGACTTGTAAGTGGACCAGAAGTACTTCTGGTCCACTTCCGGGTCCACCAAGGAGTGCACTGGGCACCCCTCCCCTGCACACCCCTGGCTCAGTGACTGGTGCTTCCTGGGTGCAGAAGGGGGGCACCTGGGGGCCCCCTGCAGCTGATTGCTGAGCCAGGGGGCATGGGAGCAAGCTCCCTGGCAGACCAAGAACTGGACTGGAAGTATATGGAGGGCACCCCAACACACTCCTGTGGGATGCTCCATCAGCTCCTGCATCACAGCATTCATGAGCCACACGTGCTATCTCAAGGTATGAACATTAGGTCTTTTAAAGCTGTGTCTATGTCCGAATCGCTGATTTGCCAAATAAGCATTGGATCTCCAGATTCAGATTTGGCCGAATCATATCGTGGGCAGTGATCTGAATCAATTAATTGAATCACTGTCACTAATTTGGGCCAAATCTGAATCAAATAGGGCCCACTCTTACACCCTTAGTGAGCAGGGAGTCAGTGAAGATGTGGCCTAAGTGACTTGGCTATTAAACAGATATTTTGTATACTTAGTGGCTTGACTGACTTCCTGGGAAAGGAAATCTTGTTTTCCCCCAGTGAGCAGTTCAGGAAAAGGAAACTTCTTTTCTTGCTCCCACAGCAACCTTTCTAACCTGGGACACACATCTCACAACTATTTTATACAGGAGATCAGACTAAGTCATCTAATGGTTCTTTATGGTAAACTCTAGAACATGGCACTCACCGAACAGATTCGTCTCTGGAGCTGTTTAACCTTGGGTCTCCCTTGAAGTTCCTCATTAGCACCAGTGTGTGGTTTTGGTGATACCTTCCCTTATCTACAGGCAACTTGATTGACAAATACAGGCAAGGTTCTTTGGGTAAATCTGATATCTTTTATTCCAGTAGCTGGAAAAATACTTCTTTGCAAGCTTTGGGGTACAAATACCCTTTGCCAGGCTGAGGAAGCATCTGCAGTCGGTCTGTGCTCTTCCTTGATTGACAAATGGCATCTCATTTCATAGAGCTCAACAAATACTCATCAGAAGTAACTCAGCAGAAGATAGATTCATCTCTCCCTTCAAGAGCAATACAGTTCGCCCACGTATCATAGCAAATAAAAGCACTGATTTATAAATACATACATTGAAGTTTTTCTTTTTTATCTCATCTCCTAAATCAACTTATTTTCTCATTTCCCATCTACTTTCCCCTTTTATTTTTGCCTTCAGGGTTGTTACTATAATAGCATTATATTTATCTGTGGTGTAATGGTTGTATCATGTGGTCTATCATTGTGACATTGGAACACCTTCACCAAGTAACTCCACTGAAGTTTTGCAAGCCACAGATTTCCCCTAAATGTTTACAGATACAAAGAACCAAGAACCAAGATGCACATTTCTATTGCAGCCAGTGACAGCCTTTCAACTAAATGTCAACCTGGATGCATTTGTAGCAAATCTAGTAAGACCTGCTTGTGCCTATAAACTAAATTAATTAAAGCAAGCTGTGTGCCAAAGCCATTAATTGAAAAGAGGTCCTTGTCCAGAGACTAACATGCCATTTTACATTGAATGTCATAACCTGGTTCCCTGTTTGGGGTCTTAGTCTGAAAAACACCATGCAGCCTTAATGAGCACAATGAGGAAAAGTCGCACAAAACGGGGGCTGCAAATTTCAGCTACCTGCCTGGAGAGGGACAGTGGCCACTTTTGTCGCCTATGGAGGTGGATGTTCCTTGAAGTTTCCCAAAATATTGTTATCTGAGCCTGGTGGTTTCCTTTCTGCCAACTGCTTGCAAAGGAGCTTCAATGCCCTCCAGCACAGCTAAATGGAGAGGGGGATCTAATACACAAGCAAGCAGAGAAAGCTGAAATGTTTAACTCCTCTTTCAGTTTAGTTTTTACAAAAACCCAAACTATCAGATGAGAAGGACCATGAGCAGCAAGGATAGGGGAGTAGATATTTGACCTAGAGTGCATAAAATAACAGGTTACCGATTACTTAAACTAACTCAGTGTTTTCAGATGAGCAGGTTGGAAGAACTCCCTGAGTATTCCAGGAACTTGTTGAGGGTAAAGGCAGATCCATTAGCAGTTATCTGTAGGAATTTGTAAAGGTTGGGTAAAGTCCAGGAGGAATGGAAAAGACTAACATAATTCCTCATCTGGGAGGTGGGGAGGAGGAACTAGGCATTTATTTGCAGGTTTCTTAGTCTAACTTCTATACCTAGAAATATACTGGAGTATATGATAAAAAATATTAGTTTGTAAGGATCTAAGTCAGGGGCAAACAATAATTTTGGGCGGAGGGCTGCTTACTGAGTTTGGCAAGCCATCAAGGGCTACATGACAGGCAGCCAGAGGCAGATATATATTCGTTTTCTAATTTTTTTACGGGCCCCGTGGGCCAAATAGAATGGCCTGGCAGGCCACATCTGGCCCACGGGCCACATTTTGCCCATCCCAGCTCTAGGGGATAACAAGATGGTAAAGAACAGCCAACTTGGATCTGTCAGGAGCAAATCATGCTTGCTCAACCAAATTTCCTCTCATGACAAGGTGATGGGCTTTGTGGCTATGGGAAGAACACTGAATGTTGTAGACCTTGATTTTAGTAAGGCTTTTTCCTGCCGTCTGCAGTGATATCCTCACAGGTAAGGTAAGGAAATGGGGTTCCTCTTCCCCATGCCTGCTTTCAGACTGGCAGGGAACACCCAGGGGACTGAAAAGGAAGGGGTGAAACCCATCTGCTTTTGCAGCTGAGCCCAACTCTCCTCTCAGTACAGATGGAGTGGGGTAGGAGTGGCTCTGGAGCATCCCCTCTTGGGACAATGGCAGTGGTGGGTGGAGAAGGGAGAAAATGGGAGGTGAGGAAAGTACTGTTGAGCATGGAGGGAAAGGGAAAGGATGGCAAGACATGAGGGTGTTGCACAAAAGCGGTTCGTTTCTTTGGAGGCCCGCAAAAATCACAGACACACACTCAGGCGCCGGCATAAAAGGTTGTGTTTGTTTGCAAACAAAGGTCAGAACTGAGTCAGGTACTCAGATTACTCTGACCCCGCATTGGTATTTGCAAGTGGAATTTATCTCCTCTCTCCTAAGCACGTGTGCAGACACCGGAACTCTTACAGCTACTTCCATTTCATACAAGCATACATGTAGTTACATCACGACATACATCGCATGTATAGTATAATTAGCTACTTAAGTATGCAGGGCGGAGAGGTAAATATGCATCAGCTAATTAAGCATGCCCAGAAACTACAACAGGTGGCCAAGAGTTCAAATCCCGTCCCCCCTTTCAAGGACACAGATAATTGAATTCCAGCTTCTATAATCAGCATGAGAAAGACTAGGGAGAAGCTGGGGGGAGGTAAGAAACCTTGAGTAGCATTTCTTCCTATCAAGAGAGAAGTGCAAGCTGTGCATTTCTAACAAGGGGATTACCCAGCTTATTTGGCGACTTAAGTCCCCAACTGTTACTCCTAAAGTGTGGTCTAAAATCTGGGCGCAACCAGAAAAATGGAAACCCCTCTCTGTGCCTTCACTGATGATGTGGAGGATGTGATTGAGTGTGCATTTATTACACTTGCAGAGGATGCAAACCCGGGTGGAGTAACAGACTCCTTGGAGGGCAGGATTAGGATTCCAAGTGTCCTTGATAAACTGGGAAAAAAGCCCTGAAAATAAATTGAATTAAATTCAGTAAGGGCAAGTGCAAAGTCCTACACTTGATATGGAAGATATGCATAAATTGAAAATGGGGACTGGCTGGTTAGGCTGCAGAAAGGAACCTGTGCGTTAGAGCGGACTGCAAGCTGAGTGTTAACAGTATAATAGTTTCTGAGAGAGAATTTATTCTGGCACATGTCCACGAGGGGCCAGCAGGGGAGATTATGCTTAGGGACAACCAACATGGGTTCATTACAGGCAGGTGCTGTCAGACCACCCTGGTGGCCTTCTATGACCAGGTCACCAAATCTTTAGACACAGGAGTAGCAGTGGATATAGTCTTTCTGGACTTTTGGAAGGCCTTCGACATTGTCTCTCACCCCGTTCTCATTAAGAAACTGGGGGGCTGTGGTGTAGACACCTACACGGTCAAATGGGTCACCAACTGTCTGGAGGGCCGCACCCAGAGAGTGGTGGTGGATGGGTCATTTTCAACCTGGAGGGATATGGGCTGTGGGGTCCCCCAGGGCTCGGTCCTCGGGCCCACACTGTTCAACATCTTCATCAGTGACTTGGTCAAGGGGGGTAAATAGCACCCTGTTCAAATTTGCTGATGACACTAAGATGTGGAGGGACGTGGGCACGCTAGAAGGGAGGAATAGGCTGCAATTGAGCCTAGACAGGTTACAGGGGTGGGTGGATGAGAATAGGATGGGATTCAACACTGACAAGTGCAA
>NW_017728886.1:262563203-262566613 GCF_001723895.1 Crocodylus porosus | reverse complement strand
GGAAGGGAAATGATTCTTCTTTACTAGTCAGAACTGATAAAGTCTCATCTGAAGTTTAGTGGACAGTTTTAGCTACTGCACCCCAAGAAGGATGTGGCCTCACCTGTACAGAAAAGAAGAGAATAATTGCTTCCCTCGATCTGCTGGTAACACTCCTGCCAATGCAGCCCAGGATGCTGTTAATCTTCCTGGCGACAAGGGCACGCTGCTGGCTTATATCCAGTAGGTCTGTGGCAAGCAGCAAGTATTTGCTTCGGATTCGGATGCAGCCGATTCAGAGGGACAGTGATTCAATTCGGTGATTTGAAAATGTCCCAATTTGATTCAGCCAATTTGGATTTGGAGATTCAGCACTGATTCGGAGGTTTGAGTATAGACTATGTATTCAGGAACTCCTCAACAATGCTGGACGCAGCTTTCTTCATCTGGTACATCTGTGGTGGGCAGAGGGGGAAGGGAAAGGGCATGGGGCGGGGGGAGGGGGTGCAGATCAATGCTCCCACAGTGAAGGAGGGATTAGGGCTGGGACAAGCTGCCCAGCCAGGGTGGAGAGGGCGTGGGACTCAGGGAAGGGAGTTCCCACTATTGAACACCGCTGCATGCTGCCAGTCTGGGAGCCGCTGTTCTGGTGGCTCACTGGTGCAGGAGGGCATGGGAGTGGACTTGTGCCCCCAGATCTGTGTCGGCTGGGCTGGTAGATGGGTGGTGGAAGGCGCTGGGGGCTCTGCCCTCCTACTGCTTGCCCAATGGGGGTGGGGAGGCACAGAACAGCGCTGCTGGGCTGCCTCAGACAAGCCATGTGCAGCGGTGGAAGTCGCTCCGGCTTCCCCATGCCTCCCAGACAAGCCGCGGATTTGCCCTGCCCCACCCTGGCTGGGCATGGGGGCAGGCACTTGCATCAGGATTGGAGTGGGACTAGCAGCCAGGGCTATGGGGAACTTTAGGGTGGCTGAAATCCCTCATAGTCCCTGCTTCACTGTGCTCTGCAGGGTGGGTGGAGACAGGGCTGTGCTCCAGGCTGCGGCTGGGCATCGCCTCCAGGAGCACAGCCCTGGCTCCACCCGCCCTGCAGAGCACACCTGGTGGTGGGTGGCTGGGGCTAGCCACCCAGAGTGAAGCCCTGGCTCTGCCTTCCCCAAAGGGTGCTGCCTGGTGGTGGGTGGATGGCTGGGGCGAACCTCCTGGAGCTCATCCTGGCCCAGCCTGCCCCACACAGATCCTGGGGCACATGCCCATTCCCATTCCCCCCCAGACCAGCGAGGCACCAGAACAACAGCTCCCAGACTGGCAACACACGGCAGCGTGCAGTGGCAGGAGCTCCCATCCCTGAGTTTCACGCCCCCCGGCCCCGGCTGAGCTGCTTGTCCCAGCCCCAATTCCTCCCTTGCTGGGGGGCATTTATCTGCCCACCCCCATGCTCTTTCCCTCCCCGCTTCACCCACCAGAACAGACTTACCAGCTGGAGGCAGCTGTGTCCAGCATTGTCGAGGACCGCCTATATAGTCTGTGGCTAAATCTCTGAATCTTTCGGAGGCTTCTGATTTGATGTGGACCTTTTAATGGGTCTCCTGATTCAATTTGGATTTGGAGTTCCAGCCGCTGAAGGGGGCCAAATCTTCTCTGAATTGAATCAGCTACTGGCACTCGCACAGCCCTAATATCCTGTGCATTGTCCACTGTAACTGCCAGGTCCTGTTCTGCAGAGCTGCTGCTTAGCCACCCAGCTCCCAGCCTTTCCCAGTGCTTGGGATTGTTCCATCCTAAGCGCAGGACTTTGCCCTTGTCCTTGTTGAAATTTATGAGATTTCTTGTGGACCAATTTATCTGGGTCCCTCTGAATCCTAGCCCAACCCTCTAGCTTATCTATTATTCCCCCCAGATTGGTGCCATGTGTGAATTTGCTGAGGCTGCACTCTAAGCCATTTTCCTGGTCGTTAATGAAGATGTTGAACAAAACTGGCCCTAGCACCAACCCCTGGGGCACTCCACTTGATACTGGCTGTCAGCTAGACATTGAGCCATTGATTACTACCCGCTGAGCCTGATAATCCAGCCAGCTTTCTATTCACATTTATCCAACCCATACTTCCTCAGCTTCCTTGCAAGAATGCTTTGGGAGATGGTATTAAAAGCCTTGCTAAAGTCAAGGTATATTACATCCACTGCTTTCCCCACTTCCTCAGAGCCAGTCATCTCATCACAGAAGGCAATCAGGTTGGTCAGGCATGACTCGCCCTTAGTGAATCCATGCTGATTGCTCCTAATCACATTTTTCTTCTCCAAGTGCTTAGAAATGGATTCCTTGAGGATTTGCTCCATGATTTTTTTTCTGGGGACTGAGATTATGCTGATTGATCTGTAGTTCCCTGGATCCTCCTTCTTCCCATTCTTAAAGGTGGGCACAATATTTGTCCTTTTCCAGTTGTCCAGGACCTTCCCTGATCACCATGAGCTTTCAAAGATAATATCCAGTGGGTCTGCAGTCACATCAGCCAACTCCCTCAGTACCCTTAGATGCATTTTTTCTGTTCCCATAGTCTTGAATACGTCCAGCTTTTCTGAATTGTCTCTAACCTATTCTTTTACCACCGAGGGCTGCTTACCTTCTCCCCAAACTGTGCTGCCCAGTGCAGTAGTTTGGGAGCTGACCTTGCCTGCGGAGACTAAGGTAAAAAAAAAAGCATTGAGTACTTCAGCTTTTTCCTCATCCTTTGTCACTAGGTTGTCTCCCCCACTCAGTAAGGGACCCACAATTTCCCTGATCTTCCTCTTGTTGCTGATATACTTGTGAAAACCCTTCTTGTTACCCTTCACATCCCTTGCTCACTGCAACTCCACTTGTACTCTGGCCTTCCTGATTTCATCCCTGTATGCCCAAGCAATGCTCTTATAGTCTTCCCTAGTTCTTTGTCCAAGTTTCCACTTCTTATAATCTCCCTTTTTGTGTTCATGCTCACCAGAGAGCTCTCTGCTCAGCCAAGCTGGTCACTTGCCATATTTGCTACTTTTCCTGAACATCTGCATGGTTTGTTCCTGTGCCCTTGGTAAAGTTGCTTTAAAATACAGCCAGCAATCCTGGATTTCTTTCCCTCTTAGCCTGGCTTCCCAGGGGATCCTGCCCATCAGTTCCTTGAGTGAGTCAGTCTATTTTTTCTGAAGTTCAGGGTCTATAGTCTGCTGGTCTGTTTTCTTCCTTTCTTCAGGATCCTGAACTTGATCATCTTGTGTTCACTGCTGCCCAGGTTGCCATCCACGTTGTTATCAGATTTGCCCGCTACTTTGGGGTGTGCTCATTTATTAGGGCTAGGGTCTTGGTAATTCTATCAATGTGCTGCTTGTGTTACTGGTGTTTCTATACGGAGCTGTATCTCTCCCCCTGCAAGCCCTCACCCCCAGTGGAGCTATCTTGC
>NW_017728886.1:262560997-262563103 GCF_001723895.1 Crocodylus porosus | reverse complement strand
TCTGTTCTCCATTTCTCATGTAAATGAATGGTCATCTGTTCCCATCTCAGGTGCAAATAAGACCTAGGACAGTTGTTTCACTTTTGTCACCCTTATCTGGAGGGTTTTAGGTGTGTCTCTCACTGCATCTTAATCAGTTTCTGTTTAGGTGTGGGGGGTGGGATTCTTTGAGAGTCAGACCGTCTGTGTCCCGTGTCAGGGTTCCCCAAGAACATGGAGCTGACAGGTAACAACGTCTACATTCCCTGCTAATTCGTCCCTATTCATGTGCTGTAGGTCAAAAAAAGCATGGCCCCTAGCTGATCTCTCCAAGACTTGCACCAGGATTTTTTCTCCAGCACTCTCCAAAAACTTTCTGGATTGCCTGTGCCCTGCTGTATTGCCCTCCCAGCAGATGTCTGGGTGATTGAAGTCCCCCATGAGAACCAGGACCTATGATCTAGAAACTTCTGCTAGCTGTCCGAAGAAAATCTCATCTACTTCATCTTCCGGGTCTGGAAGATATAGCAGATGCTAGCCACAACATCACCCTTGTTGTTCTCCCCTCTGACCTTTACCCAGAGACTCTCAACAGACCTGTCTCGTGATTCATACTGGAGCTCAGAGCAATCATATAGCTCTTCGACATAAGGTGCAACTCCTCCTCCCCTTCTCCCCTGCCTGTCCTTCCTGAACAGTCTGGACCCATCTATGACAGTGTTCCAGGCATGCAAGCTCCCACCACGTCTGTTATTTCAACCACATCATAGTCCCTTGACTGTGTGAGGACTTCCAATTCCTCCTGCATGTTTCCCAGGCTCCGTGCATTGGTGTACACCTGAGGTGATTACCCGATTGCTCTACTTTCTTAGGCAGAGTGAGATCTCCCCTGCTGCCCCTGATGGTGGCCAGTGGTTCTTGGTAGCTGCTGGGGACAGGGCAAGAACTCTGGGCTTAGAGGAGGGCAATTTTAATTATACTGCAGCACCCAACAGTAGAAGGTAGGAAGATTTTAAGACTTTAAGAAAGGATGGGAACAGCAGGTCCTGTCTGAGTGCTCAAGTCTCTGCAAGATGTGTGAACAAATTGGTCATTTCCTTACAGATGCCCCTTTGAGTGAGCTCATCCTTGACTCACAGCCACGTTGGGCTTTCCATGTGAATGTAAGCGTGCTCAGTTCTGGCATTTCCCTCTGAGGTCTTGGTTGTATATGTTACGTAATGTGCAGCCAGGTTGTTTTCTAAATAATTAATTAGAGTTTTCTCTCTAACCTTTAAAAAATACATCAGAAAACAACTAGACAATTCGTGGAACCATTGGATGACAAGGTGTAACATGTATCTAGGTTGTAGCCATATTGGTTTAGAGAAAAAGGCCATTGGGAATCATAGTAGAGATGATATCTTTTATTAGACCAACAAGATTTAAAAAAAAAAAAAAAAATCTTTAATTGCAAGCTTTCTGGCACAAATACCCTTCATGGGCATTGGAGAAAAGGTTGTAAAATTTCTCCTGAAAGTTCGTATTTCATAGGATTTCACAGGGTAGTCAATAGATGGAAAACTCCTCTGGGCAATCAGTTCATAGCTGGTATGGAGGCTCTCGCCTCCTGTGAGGATCTGTGATGATGCCAGTTACCTTGAAAGAAAGGCAGGAGCAGGATCTCAGGTTTCAGGTGGTCACAGTTGCTTCCTGCTTGAGAAAATATGAATATTTCATTTAGAAAAATGGCTAAAATGTGGTATCTTCCATGTGTTGGGTATCCAGGTTGTAGCTGTGTTGGTCCAGAGGAAAAGGCAATCAAGAGTCATACTATATATGATATCTTTCATTAGACCAGGTGCACTCAGGGATGATAAGGCCACAGCAGAGAAGATAAACCAGTTCTTTGTATTAGTGTTTATGCAGAAGACACTGGGGAAATTCCCATGCTAGTTCAACCTCTCCTAATAGATAGGCATGAGGAGTTGGACTACCTTGAAGAGACAACAGACTAGCCAAGTCACAAGCTGGTGGAGAGAAGCTGCAGAAAGATCTCACCCAACTAAGTGAATGGGCAAAAACAAAAAGGCAGATGAACGTGCATGCTGACAAGTGCAAGGAAATGCACCTGAGAAAAAATAACCT
>NW_017728886.1:262526916-262560897 GCF_001723895.1 Crocodylus porosus | reverse complement strand
TTTCGAGTCATTGTAGATAATTCTCTAAAAACACCAGCTCAGTATGTGTTGGTGACCAAAAAACCAATAACATGTTAGTCATCATTAAGAACCAAATTGAAAACAAAACAGAGAACATCATCATGTCACTATGCAAACCAATGCTGTGTGTGCCCACATGTTGAATAGTGCATGCAACTCTGGTCCCGACATTTCAAAAAGGATGTAGGAGGATTAGGAAAGGTACACAGAAGAGCTATCAAAATGATTAGGGACATGAAACAGTTGCCATACCAGGGGAGACTAAAAAGGCTAGGGCTCTTCGGATTGGAAAGAGGGCTGAGGGAGCATATGCTAGAAGTCTATAAAATCATGAAGGGTGTGAACCAAATGAAAAAGGAAATGCTATTCACTAAGTCCCAGAATACTGGAACAAGGGGGAATATACTGAAATTACTAGGTGGTTTCCCAGATACTGCTGAGTAGGGATTGGAAACCCAAAGTCCACAGGGAATGCTGCAAGTGTGTAGTGCCAGTGTCTGGCAGGGGCTAATTGAACTGGACTGGGCAATTTTTTTGCCAGCTGAAAGAGGCACCCACTGGTTTATTTGACTTATTCTACCCAGGTGTGGTAGGAATTTGGAGGTCTAATCCTGCAGTAAAAGCAAGGCTGTTGGCAATGTGTCTATCGCAGGGGTGGGCAATTATTTGATCTGGAGGGCTACTTAAGGAGTTTTAGCAACATGGAGTGACCCAATCTGGGTCTCAATCCATTGGGGCTGCACCACTTTGCAGCAGTGCTGTATTGGGGCTGCCTTCCCGGGTTGGGTCGGTCACAATCTGTCATGCGGGGAGAGGATTTGTGGCTCCACCTCAGACCCTGGACCCATGTTGTCACTGTCCTGTGATCCCAGTCTTGGCCCCATCCACCCATCCTGCTCCCTGCTCACCCGTCTCACTCGCAGATGATGCTCCCAGGTGCAACCCCATCCTGTATACCTGGCCGAACGTGCCCTGTCCGTGGGAGTACCAGACCGGTTTCAGTGGAAATCCCACCCACCTGCTCTGTCCAATGCACCTGGTGGTGGGTGGGAGCAGACAGGCTGGGCTGCCTGGGCAGTGGAGTGTGGCCACAGCGCCACCCCAGCCCCACTGTATGCCTGGGGCAGTGGGACTGGCTGCATGCTCCTTGGCCTAAGCTGCTACTTAGGCAAGGCCAAGAGACCTGGTGAGCCACATGAAATCCCTTGGTGGGCCAAATCTGGCTCACGGGCTGTGTTTTGCCTACTTCTGGTCTATCACCATCTGATTTCTCTTTGTGTTTAAGAATATTTAGGTACAAGGCCTTAAATGTGACCTTCTTTCTTCTCTAGCTTAATGGCAGACCATCAGTTTGAAATTTCATTAGATAACAGACACTTGCCTCTGAGCCCCACTGACAGATACTCCAGTCTCACCATTGTGGTTTCCTGTTTTAAAGTGTTTCTCTCCCACGTGTTGCTGGATAAAAGGAACATAAATGACAAGGGAAAGTGTTTTCAAGCCTCATACTAAAACTAACTGCAGGATGTGAATTTAATTCATTACCCAAGGGGGAAAAAAATGTTGGAATTGACTCTTTGCTAAATGCGCCAAGTAAACACATCAAGAGAATAGCAAAACATGTTTTCCTTCTTCCCAGTTATTTTTAAGCATTGATCGTAACAATTGCAGGCAGACATTTCTCCCAAATGATCTGTGGTTTTTAAATTGATGGTCCCTTTGACTTTGTAGCAATAATGCAAGCAACAGCTTGAGTGGTAAACGTAAAATACTATTTCTTTATTGTGACTATTTTTGGATGCTTTTTCGTTAAACACCTTTATATCTGCCCAAATGCTTCCCACACATAGCAGATCCAATCCCCTGACTTCCTGAATTTGAAATCTAGAAAGAGGTAAGGCTTCTGAAAAGAATAAAGAGATGTTATGCTGTGCACACTCTCCTATCAGGGTGCACTGTGCTTTGGACACTGAAGGTGAAGGGAAATCAAGAATTAAAGGTGGAAAAGGAAATGTCTGGCAATCAGGACTGGGGAGGTTTAAATCTCTCCTCTGGTAGCATGGCCATTGGTTTGAAAGGAAAAGCACATGAACTGCTCGTTCTTGGATTTCGAAAACGGCACGAAACAAGCATAAATGTCAGTCCGCATCTTAGTTGTTCTTACCGTTTTTCTTCTCCAGGGTAGCTTTTATGTTCCTTCTGAAAACTGCATGCAGCACGCATACAAATGGCATAAGGACCTGTGTCTCCTGCTCTTGAATGCTTACAGAGGACTTCAGATTTACTACACAGTCCTAATGAAGGAGATTCCAGATTTACCGCAGCTGAAGTTAGGTAAGTGAACGGACTTTTCAGTCATTTTGTGTTGATTGTATGGGGCTTTTTAAATACTCCCTGAAGTAAGAAAGCCTTGTTTCCATAGGATTTTAGCAAGGGAAGGGCCTGATTTTTATTTTTGGTGTTTTTGTCAGGGTAATCATGAATGATTACCTACGTATTTGGCTGTTATAAATCAGCTCTATTGTAAGATCTCTACACCAACTGGAGATCTTGCCCTGGGTGTTTAGGGATGGCAAGAGCTGAAGAAACACAAAAAAGCATGTTTGGTCTTTGGATGATATCTGCAGTTAGTTCCATTTCAAAGACCGAAGCTTTTAGCATGGAGAAACTTCTGGAATTAACCATTTCATAAGCAACCATCTTTCAATTTGGCAAACAGAAATCAGGATTTGGGGGAAAAGTTTTTAAAACATGTTCTGATTTTTGCTTTGGAATTTTTTTTTTTTTAAACATGCAATCAGAAACTATTTAATAGCATAATTGTTTCAATGCATTCTGCTATTTGCCTATGTTCATATTTGCTTAATAGGTGATCATACTCTTGCATAAGCCAACAGCCACCTTTACATTCCTACTAATAATTTTGAGGCCATACCTTTAGGAGAGAGGACAGTTGCAGGATATCACTGCTTAATTTCTACTCATGTTTCCTGTGGCTTGAGAAAATTCCCTATAAACCAAGCAATCCCCAATCCATCTGCTGTTTTGCTATTTTTTTTCCTTCTCCATTTTTTTTCTTAGATTCAAAAAATGTGCATGATGCTTTTATTTTTATTTAAAGCTATGATCTAATTGCTATATTTACCATCCTGGAGATGAAACATGCCTTATTCTGTGCATCAGTGGTTTTATAAATAGGAAATGTCTTCCTTTTTGACTGTGTAGGTACTATCAGGGCTGCCAAATGCACTGCATCGTGCTGCACTTCCTATGCTTGCGTGGTTCCCACGTCCATGTCTCCCTGCATTCACGGTCACAGGATGCCTGGTCTCCTCCCTGAACCACCTGTCTCTAACTGAAAAACTGGGTTGGTCTTATTCAGCCCTGAGAAAACAGCCTTAAAAACAGACCTGAGACTTGCAAGTCAGGCCTTCCAACCTGTCAGTTGTAATGAAGTGCACAGGAGAAGGTAGGCTGCATATGCCCTAGCAGCCGGTCACAGGTTTGGATAATGCATGTGTGTTGGTCAGTCGAGAGGCTGGGAGGTGCAAAGGCCATAGCTTCTTGTGTTCTTCATGGCTTGCAAACAGAAAATGGCCCCAAATACACATACATTTCTGTATACATTTTAAGGCAATTTATAGTGGATAAATATATACTTGGTTTGCACACAGATTTGATGTTCCACATGCAGCTTTGCCAACTGCAAATATTGTTATTTCGCTACATGTGTATGAAACTCTGC
The DNA here is from genome assembly GCF_001723895.1 of Crocodylus porosus. Lineage (NCBI taxonomy): Eukaryota > Metazoa > Chordata > Crocodylia > Crocodylidae > Crocodylus > Crocodylus porosus. The sequence goes on along the minus strand of NW_017728886.1, from coordinate 262,557,131 downwards.
ACACAAGGTTCTTTGAGTAAACGTGACGTCTTTTATTAGACCAACTAGTTGGGAAAATTGTCCTTTGCGAGCTTTTGAGCACAAACACCCTTGTTCAGGCACAGGGGGAGTCTGCTGGTGTTTGTGTGCTCTCCTGGGTGGAATAGAAGCCAATCTGCAAAATGCAGGCCTGTGAAAGGGCAAACGCCTGGCAGTGAAGATCAGAGGGTGGGAGAGAATAGGTGCAAGACAGGTGAGTGGAGGGGAGAAAGAGGGGAATGTTGATCTGGTGATAGAATGAAACTGGTAAAAAGCAGAGAGGTTACTTGGGGTTATCACCTAGTAAAAGATACAACATTTACCCAAATAACCTTGTCTGCCTATGTCCTTAGACCAACATGGCTACAACCAACACTCCTGAAACTGTGCACAGCATTTGCATTGCCTAAATGGTCTGCAAACCTAAGATGGATCTGATTGCTAGATCAGCCTGCAAGCCTAAGCCAGCAAACCTAGTGCTACAAGCCTGCCCTGACTCATCATTCAGATACCAAGGAGCAAATGCAAGGAATGATTGGTAGAAGCACTTGCTTCTCTGGCAGGTTTTTGTCAGGGCACTGTGCCATCTTTCTGTTATGGGGTGAGCTGAGACCATAGTCCCAGAAAGCATTAGGCACTGCCTGTGCAGTTCGGGGCACTCTCAACCACGGTTAAACCCACTGGAAGTTGAACGTGCTGCAGCAGTGGTGTTCGCAGAGTTGTGGGCTGGAAGATGAGTGGGACATGTAGTGCTGATGCTGCTTTTATATAACCCAGCTGCTGCTACTGGAAGGTCTGTGTAGGGAGGGCCAAAGCAAGCCCCCTTTGCTTTGCTAAGAGTCGCATTGAACTCCAGCGGGGATAACTGAGTGAGATGAGCAGGACTGGGCTGTTAGGAAAAGTACCTGTTGGAAGGGAGATCCTCTGTTCAGGTGTAAAGAGACTCTTGCCCATGAAATGTGGACTGTTGAGTGAACAGCTGCTCATTTTGATTGACAGTTATGAGTTAATGTTTCATGCCAACTCTTCTCCAGCTTGATTTCTTTTCTTTTCTTTTCTTTTTTATCTCCCCCCTAGAGGAGCTGTCTGTGGAAGATACGTTATCTCAACTTTGTACAGAGCTGCAGGTATTTTCTTTAATGGAATCAATCCACCCTCCCAGCTTCTAAAGGCTCTGAGACAACTCAGTTAAAGGGAAGCAAAGGCAGTGCCGGCAATAAGTTAAACAAATGTTTCTTGCACTTATTTTCACCCTCATGAAGGTAAAGTCACAAAAAGCCTCCGTCATTGCCACTCCATGGCTGGCCAGGCTGTTTTAATGAAGGCAGATGTTTCCTTTACTAAATCCTGTCCCAGAGGTTAGCTCAGTCCAGTGGACTGAGACTGAAGTTGGAGGCTACCACTTGTCGGTCATAATGGCGGCTCTGCTGCTTATTGAATGTCTGGCCTGGGACTGATTATATGAGGCTGAATATTCAAATGTGGGTGACTCAAATTAAATAGTCATACAAGCAGGGAGAATGAATAAAAATATGGAGGGCATTTTATTTCTGAACATGGCCGTCTCAAGTCCTGGCGTCCACATTTTGAGAGGGAGGGTGAAAAATCAGAAAGGGTGTAAAAATGGTTTCAGAAACCAGAGAAAATATATTACAGTGAGGAACTGAAAGAGCTCAATCGGTTTTGCTTTCCATGGGTAGGATGCAATGGCAGTGTATAAATATTTTAATGGGCAGAACACATTGGGTACAAAAAGTCTCTTTAGTTTAAAAAAGAAAAAAAGTAATAACCCTCCCCCCCCATGACTGGAGGCTGAGGATAAAGCAATATTAAATAAAAGACACAACTGTTGTTTTACAGAGAGGCTACTCAACACTGGGACAAATGGCCAAGAAAAGTAATGGGTTGTCCTTCTCTTGATTTCAGACCAGGATTAGTGACTTTCTTGGAAGTTATGGCTTAGTCGAGCACAAGGTTGATGGGCTCAACATGGGGATGAAATTTAGATATATAGGTGGTCAGACAAAGTGACTGAATGGCTCCCTCTGGCCTTAAATTCCACGAGTACTAAAGATAGCACTTGGGTTAGGAGACATTGCACGTCTCCTCTGAAAACATGGGATGTTATGTACCTCTCGGGGGTGTAGTGAAGGAGGTTTGGCTGGGGTTTGGCAGATGCCATACAAACGTTCAAGGTCGTAATCATGAGATGATAATGTTTCATTCAGTCAAAATTTTATGATAGAAGCCTAAAGGTTAGGGGCAATGAATCAGCAAAGGAACCTAAGCAAGCAAAGCACCCAGGTCCTGGTGAATTTTAAAGGGAAGGGTGGCCAGTTGGACCTCTTCTCGTGGTAGCACCGTGAGTACCATATAAAATCCATAAACCAGCATTTGGGGCTGCTAGTAGGAGGCAAGAAAACAGTTGCTTCAGGACTGACAAAACGCTTGATTTCTAAATCTTTGCTGAGAAAGGGATAAAACCCCCAAATGCAGGAGTTTGTGGTGATTGTACCTCCCATCCCCATAGCATTACTGGCTGTCATGGCATTTGGTGCCTTTCTGCAGAGCCCCAGCTTCAACCCCTTGATTTTAAGAAAGCCAGATTTCACAAGTTCAGGAGGCTGGTTGTTGTGGCCCTGGGAGGGTGTAATCTGGATCATTTGACCCCAGCTGACTTCCCGCCCCTCGGGCAGGGGGCTAGACCCGATGTTTTTGTGAGGTCCCTTCCAGCCCTAATGTCTATGAATCTATGAGTTCTGTGATGGCAGAATTTCAGATGGGATTTCAACCCTGAGGTTTTCTTTAAGAAAGGAAAGTAAGATTTTTAACCCTTCTATTTAAAAAGAAAAGCTTTAAAAAAAAATGGTATTTGGAAACTAGAAGGTGAACAGAAAGAGCACCGGCATTGATTTGTATCTTTTAATAGCTGATTTTTAAAACAGCCTCTGAAATGTCGGTGCCCTGACTCGTTATCTTTGAATGGGCTCTTTCGGGCTCCTTTTGAAAGTCCTGGCAGGCATGGAAACTATGGTGATCAGATGCACCTGGAGCAATTAGGAGCTTGTGATCCTTTTCAGCCCTGCTCATGGAGCAAATCTGCGGAGGTCTGGATACCTGAGGACCAGGAGTTGCAGGCACTTTTTGAGTTTTGGTCTAATGTGTGCCAGGTACTGAACTCTTCTTGTGTATGTCCCACATTGTTAAACTGAAGGGACATCGTCATCAGTGCTGGACATTGACCTTTCATGCCCTTTTTTTCACCATAGATGATGAAAAGGTTAAAAGTCAATAAGCTGGGGGAAATAGCTATCATGATATTTGAGTTTAATAAGCCACCTCTTTGAAGGCTGTACTGTCATGTCTGAGGTGAACTATACCTCGGGTGTTAATGTTTCAAATCAATTGTAAATAATCTGATTGACAGTGCAGGGACTTTTCTCACACACACGCAAGGCCTAGCTCAGCTGTCCAGATGCCCCTTTAATTTCACTGGTAGTCTAAATTCGTTCAGGGGCTTGTCCACACTGAACAATCAGCAGGATCGGGAACTTAACAGTCAAAGTACTGTTAAGTACAATATGGCCATCCACATTTATTGCATGCATATTTCCGGGAAGGATTTACTTTGAATCCTGATCTATGATTCAATGCTACCAGCCTTGGGCGGTGGCTTGTGTAAGAATGTTGTACATGTCAAGCAGGATCCATGTGCTAGATGGAAAGGGATTGTCTAGCAAGGAGAATTTTTAAGTGATTCCCACTGTTACATAAGTTCATAGGGTCCCTAGACACAGATCAGAGCCCCGTTGTGCTAGAGATATTGTACAAATCCATTTACTGTAAGGCACAAGTGCTGTAATTACTGTTTAGAGATGTATGGAAGACTTATGGAGGCTCTAGGAGCCAAAGGTATGATTTTTGTGCTATGCTACAGATGTTGGAGTTTATAAATAACAGTAGTGTTAGGAGTGGTACATCCTGTGTCCAGGCAGGCAGGGGGATGAACTAGGGGTCCCGTTCAACCCTAAAACTACGAAAGAAAACACTACAGCCTGGTACCCATTTCTCAACTTTGTACAAGTACAGCAGAGAAAGAAGGAAAATGCTTGTATGTGTTTGCAGTTTGTATTGTGGAGATACTTAAATTTTTTAAGGAAAAGCCATACAAGTGGTATAGTGTCCTGGCATGGATGGAAACGGTGTGGTTCTCCAGGTAGATGGCTCATCACTCAACATTTGCAGAGCTAGCAGCACCATCAAGTGGATAGTTTGGAATCAACAACTATTTTCTGCAGTCACCTGTTTCCACCTGCAATAAAAAATATCAATTATGGGTAGCACTTTGCCCACTTCCCACTCAGCTGTTTTGTACAGCCACTTCCGCCCAGCGTGGCCACTTCTGTACGAAAATAAATGTATTGAAAGAAATAATTTTAGATTAACTTGCCTGCTCTGGAATAGTATTTACTGTTAGGAAAAACGAATCATTGTAGGTCATGGTTGAGATTGCCTTTTTTTTTTTTCTTTCTTTTTTTTTTTTTTTTTTAAAGGCAATCTTAACTTGATGTTGCAGTGGGCAGTCTACGTGTGCATTAATGTGCTGTGGATACTGCTCATTAAGTTTAGCACCTGTAATAACAGGTACTAACTAAATGTGCAGTAACCATTGCTGCCACACTGTACCACCAGCACATGCCTTTTAACTGATGCTAATGCACAGTAGACTAATTCTGCTGTGCATTAGTGCCATAGCACGGCTTTTGCCGTGACACACTAATGCACAGTAAAATTAGTCTCCTGAGCATTTAGCATCTCATGTAGATGCGCCCAGCTTCTTTCTGTTTAATATCACTGGCCTGACACCAAACATCCTTATTCTTCTTTTCCAGCTGCTGAACAATCCAGAAAAGATAGCAGAACAGATAAGCAAGGACCTAACCTGGCTTTGCTCCCATCTTCTGGCATTATGGACCCAGTTCCTGGAGGTGGTAACACTCCATCCAGACATCACAGCCTATCTTACTCAGGAGCATCACACATTAAGGGTATGCAACATAATCCATTTTGGCTTTGGTGAGAACAACCTTATAGGAAGAAACCTGTTTAGCATTATATGCAATTCTGGTGTACTACTCCAGTGATGCCTAAGGCCTCATACTGGCCCCACATGTACAAGTGAATGATAACAAGCGGCATTTTTGAAAGCTGCTTCCAACTATCACATCACTGCTGTTGCCTCAACAAATAAGAGCAAGGAATGACCTCGCTTTTGCAGTAGCAACAGTTTTTCAGTTGGGTCGTGGGAGCTGGGGTGCCATGGACACTAAGGAGCCTTGAGGACAGCAATCACAAACTTGAGGCCACAGCAGAAGTGCTCACAGTGCGGCCTGTTAGATTTTAACAAATCTGCAAATTCTGCCAAATATCTTGTCACAGGGATATGAAAAAAGTAAAGGGGAAAAAAAGGAAGTTGGGTAGTGTCCTGGTTCCATCAGTCGGAAAACACAGAAAAGTCCAGGAAGTATATCTCAGAGAAAGGAAGGAAGATCTCTGCTGGGGCTGATGTAACGGGGGCTGCCTCTGGGGCCAGGGGCTGCATTAATAATTTTGCTTCAAAAACATTATAGACTTTTATCTGGGAAGGGGAAAGCCTGATCCAAGCCCCTGCTTTTGCTGTTATTTAAGATTTTTAACCAATAATTGTTTAATGTAAAATGCATAAACAGTCTTGGAAACAGAGATGGGAACTCAGGACTCTCGTTCATAAGGTGGTGACTTCATTACTAGGCTAGAAATGCATGTTCCCCCTCTGCTTTTCTCCTCTTGATCCTTGCTCCCTGAATTATGGGTTTCTTGGTATGTATTGCCTTCCTGGGTCCAGTGCCTAATTTTTAGCAGGTGTAGCACTTAAGCGGAGGTACCTGTAGGACCAAATTGGAAGCAGGCATTACTGGCTTTTGTATATTTGATCATATTACATTGATAAGAGCACTGGAGCTCTACTTTAAACATGCGCTTAATTGAAAATTGAATTCAATAGAATTGCTTGCCTGCTTTGTTAAGCAGGTGCTTAAGTGCCTTGCTTTGATGTAGTATCTTCCGTAAGAACCAACCTCTTTATAGGGAAATGTAAGAAGCAGAAATACCTTCTTTATGCAACCTTTATGCTAAAGAAGTGGCTTTGTCTCATGGTTAGAGCAGGTACCTAGAAGTGGAGTTTCGGATTTTAGACGTGGCTGCTACTAACTTTCTATGTGACCATCGTTCTCTATGTGCTATTATTCTCCCATATATCAACCAGGTGCGATTATGCTTGACCAGCTGTGGAAAGTGCTTTGAGAGACTCAAATAGAAAGTAATATTATTAAACTGCCTTTTTTCAAGGGACATTCATGTATTGAAAGAAAAACTGTTTGTTAAAAGACAGTTTGGGGTGGGGGAGGTTGAACCATTATGTTGCATGTTTTTAAGTGGTCATTCTAGGATACTGCAATACAAATTACTCCAGAACATACCAGCACAGACTAGAATTAGCAGCTTGATATGCTGGATTCCATATTATATTGGATTGAAATCCAAGGCCTGTTTCTGAGCAGATAGCAGTACTGATTTTCTATAACTTATTTCACACTATGTGCTTTGCCAGCCACTTCTAACTATAGCTATTTCACAACTGGTTAAGAATTGCTGAACTGATCTCTTTAATGTCCGTGCAAAGAGTCGGAGAGCTTTCAGTTGCAAAGATCGTGACACCGATGCATGTGTTTCTGATCCCGTAGGGCTTATTCGCCCATGTGTTATGTACAAAGTGCCCATTATTCTCCGGGGAGGTACTGTAAATCTTGATGTCAAAGATTACTGTGACTGTTAACTGTTCTCATTTAGTAAATTCACCATTGCTATGTAAGTTGCAGGGAAAAAGAAATATATTACCCTCATTTTAAAAGCCGTAGGGAAAATTGTGGAGTTCAACAACTGTGCAGTGTCAGAGCAAAGATACGGAGTGTGTGTTTGAGCAGAGTGATATTTTCCATTTTCCTTCGGTCCCAACAATCCCTGAACATCTTGAGGCATACACACCAGAGCACGCTGCTTGCTTTGTGCTGCTCCAGAGGCAAAACAGCTTCAGCTCCCCTACAGTGCTGCAAAACAGCTACAATGCATCTGAAGCCTGGTCCCTACGGTCACCGCTTTCTTGCAGATATGTGTGGACCCATCCTCTTTAAAAAGTCCTAACATTTAATTTGTCTGTTTTGTATCCAGGTAAGAAGATTCTCAGAAGCTTTCTTCTCTGCTGAGCACCAGAAGCTGGCTGTACTGACCTTTCAGGAAAGCCTGTAAGTCATTCCTGCATCTCTCTTCCCTGTCACTTGGGCACCAAAAGAAGGAAGTTTTTTTCAAACTCATTGTGCAAGACCTCTTCCCATTGACAATTTTTTTTGTCCTCCTTATGCTCCTGGGCCTGCACCTTTCTTCCTTGACCCCTGCAGTGGGCATCTGGATTTCATACAGATGACGCTGGGCCTATTCTGATCTCACTGGGCATGTTTACATGTGAATGTTTGCATGCCTAAAGTTAATGAGCCTTAGCCGAAGGTCCATTAAGGTGATTTAGGTGCACATCTACCCTGGTCAGCACCCTGAACAGCCCCTGCCAGCCCAAGGCGGCTTAGCCAGGCTGCGCAGCCCAGCACCGGCTGAAGAGGTGGGAGCCTCCAGTCCCCTGGATGCAGTTGACCTGGCCCTGCCCCCAGCCCTGGCTCTAGCCCCCTCCCTGTGTTCCTGCCTCCCCAGTGCCAGGTGATAGCGGGCCAGAGCTGAACTCATGGCATCCTGCACTGCTGCCAGGTGCCCCCAAGAAGAAGATGTGGTGGGTGCTGTTCTGCAAGGTGCAGATGCTGGCTCTGGAGCAGTGGTTCTGGCAGCAGCAGTCCCTGCCAGCGTGCAGTAAGTTGGCAGAGAGAGCAGGAAGCACAAAGGCTCCTGTCAAAGCACAAGGGAAAGCTCCCCTCTGCCCCCCCCCCCCAGTGACTCCCTGCAGGGGGGAAGTGGAGCCTTTGCTAGTGGCTCCCCTGTGCCTCCTGCATGGCAGGTTTTCTGGCCGTGTTTTCACCTCTCCCACCCTCAGCGCCTGGGATGGAGGTGGGTGGAGCAGGGAAAGTCGTGCTGGGTGCTGTGGGAAGAAACAGTCCAAAGGAAAGGCACAGGGAAGCCTCTAGCAAAGACCCTGTCTGTGCTGTGCTACCCTCTTCTCCTGCAGGGAGTCACAGGGGTGGGGTGGGGCTTTCCCTTGTTCTTTGACAGGAGCCTTTGTGTCTTTTTCCCACTTTACTGACTTGCATGCTGACAAGGACCACTACTGCCAGAACCGCTGCTCCAGCGTCTGCACCTTGCAAAAGCACCCACTATGTCTTCTTGGTGGTGCCCGGTGGCAGCACGTGGTCCATGGGTTTGGCTCCAGCCCACTCAGTCGTATAGTGTCAAGGTGCCTTATGGTATCCACACATGGGTTAAGGTGCCTTATCAAATGTAAGTGTGACTAGTTACCTGCTTCAAGCAGGTATTAAATTTAGGTGTGATTAGCCTAAAATCACCATTTTTAAGGTGCGTTAAGGACGCACGTATGTAGACCTGTGCCCTTAATATGCCTTAAAAATGGGTAATGTGTCTAAAATTGTAGATGCACCCACTGTGTTGTAAATCCATGGGTACCTGTTTAAAATATTACAGTGTGCAGTCTCTCACTCAGGCTTCAGAGACCTGTGATCTCTTGTCTAGACACTGGTGATGTGTGTGTTGGTTCTGTTCAAAGACTTATGATCCATTCCAGCTGTTCCCAACCTCTGCTCCGTGGGCTGCTGGTGATGCACAAAACTGTGGGAACTTGTCTGGGGACCACATCAGGATTTTTTTCTTCCGATTACATATGTGATAATGGTCCACTGATCCATTGAACCACTGAGATAAAGCAAAAGCGGGGCACGGATTGAAATCTTGCATCATGTGTCCTATGTGGATTGGTCATGAGAAGCCTTTCCTCTCCTGTACTCTCTACAAACAGATGGACTCTATTAGGAACTTAGCTCTGTTTAGCACAGGGGGATCCATGAAGGCAGACAGGATCCTTGAAGCAAGAAGCAATAGCTAGCAAAAGCCACAGGATTTTAGAAGCATAGCTGAATAAAGTGGTTCAGGACCTGAAAACCAAAGAACAGGGAGGACGCCAGGCTGGCACTAGTAACGATAGGACTGATTTGAGCTCAGAAGGGATGATAAATTGCTCAGGAGGCAACAGTGCAAGAGTGTCACAGCAAAAAAATGCTCCACTGGGCCATACTCACAGAAGTGTGTTATGAAAGACAAGGCAGGCAATTATTTCCCTCTGCTTGACACTGTTGCTTAGGTCCCAGCTGGGGAATGGATTTGGAGCCTGCTGCATTTAAAAATACATAGGGACATGTTTTTCCCTTGGATACAGCTGAGCAAGCCTGCTGTCCTCAGCTGGGGCACTTGGAGCTGTCTTGAGGGCAGGATTCACTGCTAGAATATGTAAATGGGCGTTCAGGGGAAAGCAGCAAATGTAGTAAAAGTTGAGGAAACTAGAAGGCACTGCCTGAGGATGGCATAGGAGGGCTAGACTTATTCTGCAGATGAGGAAACAAGAGTTCACAGATACGGTTGTTGTACAGGGGGTAACTGTCCTCTTCAATTAAGTGAAACAAAAGTACTTGCCAGAAGTGCTGGGCTGATGTGGTTAGTAACAGGAAAAACTCAAGTTAAAATTTAAGGGGAATTGCAAGCTCTTAGGAGACTTCTGTAGTGCAACAGATTGGAACAAAGAAAACAAGAACTGAAATCTGTAGCTGCCTCAGGTGCAAATAGAGATGCTGGTTCAGATTCAGTGCAGAGTTTAGTGTGTTGTGAATAGTTATAGCACAAAGCTGTAGCACTACTGGAACTTCAGTAGTGCTTGGGCTGGTTGTATAGGGCGAGCCCAGGCCACAGGTGCCAGTAAAAGAGACCTAGCCAGAAGGACTAGAGATGGGCTTTTCTTTTCACTAGTGACTGCTGCCAGAACCTATATATGGAACCCCAAATATAGGTTATGGATATGCAAACAAATTACCCAAGGATATAAGGGGGGTGGAAAATTGCCATGTGTCAAGTCTTCTATGGTAACTGCCTTTGCATGTGCTCTTACCCTTGGATTAAGTGGTAGCCCTCTCTCATTGAGGGCTTAGTTATCACTGTTTAACTTCTACCCTTTAAGGGAAGCAATCTATCCCCGATATGGGACAAAGGCAACTTACTTTATTTCTGGAATAAAGCGAGAGAACACCGGTTTCTTCTCAAGAGAATCACTTTATTGGAAAGCTAAACAGAAGTAAATACAGTCCACATCCCTCAAAAAAAGTAGGACTCTTAGGGTTTTGAACTCTTAAATCAAGGTGTTTGGATGTAGGGGTTTGGCTTTACATGACACAAGACCTATAGAGAGAGTCCATTTGACACCAGATATTAGCATCCAGATCCAGCAATGGAAATGCAAAACGCGTATGCCTGGGAGGATGGGTGCAGGCCAAACCCCGGGAACTCTGAGCTCTTGTTCAGTTATTCCATCAGCTCAGGTCCATGTTTTCCCACTTCCCCTGGGTTTATAATTGTATATATACAATTATTAATAACATGCATCTATCTACATCCTGAATAGGTGTATGTTAATGAAGGGGTCGATCATGAAGACCCTCTCCTCAGCTAAGTAAAGAATTTATGATAAATACTTAACAGCTGTTTAACTAGGATGTCCTCAAGATATTATACATTAGGTTTTGAGGCTTACCAACGAATGCTGTTCCTTCTGGAAGTGATATGCAGTTGCTTTGTTTGTGTGATTTATAGTCAAGCATCTAATTCGGTGCTTTCTTGTTAGCACCCTTGCCCATGGGGCTCCCTAGAGACCCAGGCAGCACGAGGCTGCAGAACCCGGGCTCTCCCCAGCCCAGCCTGGTCTCATGATTTTCATGCCTCCTTGTTCCTGGGGTCTCTATGGAGACTGGCCAAGAGATGCACAGGTAGGGCATGTGGCCAGGTGGAGACCTGCTCCAGGGCCAGGGCCAGTTCTGGGGCCAGGATCTTGCGGTGGTGACAGCGTGGCCCCATCCCAGCTGCCCAGTTATGGGCAGCAGGATGGGCCTGGGGGCAGCAGCCAGGAGCCACTGCCACAGGGGCTGTTGGGAAATGGAGTCCATTGGGGGGTCAGTCCAGCCCGTAGGGCAGACTTTGCCCGCCCCTGTGATAGGGACTTTGCCTACCCATGTGCCAAGTGCTATTGTATTCCTTATGCAATAAGGGTGGGTAAGAATATGCTCGGGACCAGTTAGTGTGGAGCAGCTGATATGATTAAGCTCCACCCTCCTTTTATCCTTCAGTAATTTATTTGTATATCTATACCAGTGATTTTCAGCCAGGGTGCCCCAGGCTATCATGTAATGTTAGCGCTGGTAGGTGTATAAACGTGAGTCGCATAATAAACCCAGACATTTCAAATGGGAATCCAGAGCAACTGCCTGCTGTGATCTTTCTGAGTTTTTTGCAGCAGAAACAAACCTGCTGTATTTTTCCGTAGTGAAAAAATGTGTGAAAACTAAGAGCTGGCATTTTCCAAGGGGTGTCTTGTATCTAATGCGAGGCGCTTCGAGTCTGTAAGGGTTGAGAACAGCTGATCTTTACTCCACAGTCTGAATCTCTCTCAGACCAGAAGACTGCTTGTCCACTTCCCAGTTGTACAGAAACCTGGATCAAATTGGGGGTTGTACTCTTACCAAGAAGTTCAACTCGCAGTCCCCTGGACTGGCACCAGTAGCTACTCTTTTCCCATAAACTGGAACGAACCATTTCTCCTTCGGTACTGGGTGTGAGGCTGAGTAGAACAATCATTGGACCATACACATTTGCACTATTGTTTTAGTCTCCAAGCATGTCTGGGAACATCCTGATTGTTTTTTTCCATAGCTAGCATAGAATAAAAAAGGTTAGCTTGGAGGAGGTCATCTAGTCCAACCCATGCTCCAGGCAGGGTCATCCCTGCCTGACTAAACCCCAGCCAATTGCTTGCCTAACCTGCTCTTAAAAATTTCCCAGCTGGAGATCCCGCAACCTCTCCAAGGGATCTCCTCCAGAGATTAACCACGCTCCTAGTGACAAAGTGCTTCTTAATGCCCCTTCTTAATTTCCTTTGTTGCAAGTTAAGACCATTAGTCTCGTCCTGTCCACTGCGGATACAGGGAATCGTGGACCTTTTGTTTTTTTTTTAATGACCTTTTTTTATTATTATTTGAGGCATCTAACACAACTTTGGTGCCGTACACATAAAAACTAATTAAAACCTGCCTGTCAGATTTTAATTAGCTTGGAGCGTATTTGTATTATGATGCATCAAGAGGCAGCAGCCAAGATCAAGCCCTATTCTGCTAGAAGTTGCACAGAAAACATGCTCTGGGTGCTTGCACCCACAGAAAGAGACTGTCCCTCCACTGAATGTCCCAGGATGCAAATATGCAAGAAAGGCGAAAGGTGGGAGAGGAGACAAAGGTACCCATTGAGGAAGTGGTTTGTGCAAACTCACCCAGCAATTCCTTGGCGGAGTTGTTCAAGAAACGTCTCTTGAATCCTAGCCACTAAAGTGCTCCTCTCCTCTCAGAGATAGATGTGCCATCTGTAAATGGCACCGGGGCCAGATCTCTACTGCTCCCAGCTCTGGGACAGTCCTTGTAGCCAGGGGACAGCCCACAAGAGCTAGCAACTGCATGCATTTCAGAAGCATGGGTGTTGAGTGTCTTTCTTTCTTTTTTCTTTTTTTTTTTTATATATACAGCGTGGACTGTGCATTTATTACTCGAGGAAGATGAAGAAGGCTGAAAATTTCCAGCACTAGACCAAAGGCAATCAAGACTTGCAGTAGAGATGATATCTCATATTAGACCGATACGATTTTTTCAAAAAAAAGAAAAAAAATCTTTAATTGCAAGCTTTTGGGATCAAATGCCCTTCATCAGGCATCAGAGAAAAGTTTGTAAAAAGTTCTCCTGGGTAGAAATGAAAGTTTGTATTTCATAGGATTTCACAGAGGAGTCAATAGATGGAAAAGTCCTCTGGACTATGAACTGACTGCAGTTAATTATTTTTTTGCAATAATCTTGTTGGTCTAATAAAAGATATCATCTCTGCTATGAGTGCCTTTTCCTCTAAACCAATACAGCTGCAACCTGGATACCTAGCACTAGACCAAAACATCGATGAAGTTCAATTTTAAAGTCTTTAAAGGACAACTATAAAGTGTGTTCGTTGAAAGCACATATTAGCCGAGTTTATTTTTTTCACAGTGTTAGGAGAGATCAAACTGGACCTGATACCTGCACATAAGTGATGTACATACATCCACATCCCTCCAAAAAGTAGTACTCTTAGGGGTTTTGAACCTCTTAAACTAGGGTTTTGGATGCAGGGGTTTGGCTTTACATGACATGAGATGTACAGAGAGAGTCCATTTGACTCCAGATATTTGTCTTGATGGGTATTGACTTGGAATCCTAGGCTGAAGACAACTATGATAAACCTTAAGCAATATTATCCTTGCTACAGACAATAGTTTTATGTTAGTATTTTCAGGAAATTTAATCCTTCCAGTCTTCTCCTTACTTACAGCACTTCACAAGGGAATCATACAAGGGAGTAGCAGTTCAAGGACTTTATCTGTAGTCAGTGACTTCTATTTGGAGGGGAAAGCTGGGGGGGGTTGTTTTTTTTTTCCTTTAAAACAACCTGAAAATGTAGAGTCACCTTGTGTGTAGATTCAATTTATAATCAGAACAATACAGCATGCCCAGGCAGGAGGGAAACAGGTTTCTATGCATGGCCTTTATTTAATTATTCTGAAAGGATTTATGGTCAAACGTTTGGACCAAGGTAACTGTGAAAGAGCAAAAGGGAACTCGCGGGCAAGATGCCAGCATTGACAAGATATGCATCCAGGATCTAGAAATGTGTATAAGCACAAGAAGAGAGTAATTGGATGACAAGCCTCTTGTTTGAGTTAGGCCGATGCCTTTCTTTGTTCTGCCATGTCCAAGGCTTGTCATTTCCAGTTATCACACAGCGATTAACTGGATCTGACGGCAAGACGTCTGACATCCGTGTGCTGCTACCTTAGCTCCTTCCTGTAAAAAGCCTTCAATCCTGCTGCTGCCTGGCATGGGCTCTGGCTTGCATCTCTGTCTGGTAGAAGAAAGAGATGAGCTGAATAAAGACTTTGTTTTGAAAGGCGCTTTCCCCACAGGCTGGAGGAGAATTTGGACAGGGGGACATTTTAGCAAAAGTGAAAAGCACCATGGTTATAACGGACAAAACCCCCCCCACTTTTGTTCACAAGGCCTTGTTACCCAGCACAACTGGCCACTGTCGGATGTCATGAAGACCGAAAGCTTAATAAACTCTAAAAAGCATTAGGCTTGTATGTGGCTAAGGAGAGTATTCACATTTTTTATTAGAGAGGATGGAAATAGATGAGTGCTTTTTGGTAGAAACCAATCAGTAAAGCATGGGGGCTAGGAGAAACTTTGCTTACCCGCATACTGTTCCTAAATTTCTTCGCTACATGGTTCCGTGATAGTTTTCGGAGGCATCCAGTAGTAGTTCCTCTCAGAGAGAGGATATTTCACTACATGGATCATGGGTGCAGCTGGTTTTATGTTAACTTCCTTCTTTAATCCCATGCTGCTTTGTTATTCTGTTGTTTAGACAATGCACACCTCCCACCCTCCGCTGTTGTAGCCTGCTGTCCCTTTAACTGAAGCATGTGTGCTCCTTGCATCCTTTCATGTATTTATTTCATATTTCTTCTGTGAAGTGAGGCTTACCGTTAATGCTGTTTAGAGTGCTTTATTGGCTAGTCCCTGTTCTGGCTGCATATCATTAGTATTTATTATTTGTACTAGTGGCACTCAGTAGGCCTAGCTGAGATATGGCCCGCCACGTGCTAGTGTGATGACTCAGCTATGTATTACACTTGCACTATAGCTTGAATAGTTTCATGTTTGTTCAAAACAATATGGGCCTGGGCCTCTCCCCTCATCTGTCCGTGTAGACCTGCCGGTGGGGTCAGATCTTGTAACTGGGTGAAAAATGTTGCCCCCTCCTTAGAGAATGCCAGTCATGGGGTCTAGCCGAGCTCTCTCAGCATCATCTCTAGTTAATCTACATGACTAAAGAAAACAGCCCCCCAACCTGCTCTCAAACGCCCCTGTACTTCTAATTCAGATCCAGACCTAATTCTGGGCTTTGCATCACCCTCTTGCAGGGTTGCACTATTGCACCTGCAGCTGAGCCAGTGTCAAAAGAAGAAGCAGCCCAAGACTGTCCCAGGTGGCCCATCGACGTGGCTAGGGCATACCCATTTCTGTAGTTCTGCAGCCAACATAAGAAAGAGATGTTGCTAGAACCACCCGGCTGCCTTTGATCCCCCAGCCTCTGTGACTTGCTACAGTTGGGGGTTACTGAGGCCAGCCTTTGGCATGACTATGGAGTGAGGTCCAGGCTCCTGTCCTTAGCTCCCTGGTGAGATGCCAGTGTCCTCTATCACCTTCAGTTCCTTCTTAATTCCCTATGTGGGTATAAAGGTCTTTGATGCGAGAAGCTGAGATGTTTTATCTCATCCTCTGCTTCAGTTCACTGGTGCTTGTCATGCAGTATAAACCAGGGATAAACGCAGTTTGTGGGATGGTTGATTGATTGCATTTCTCCTGCCTTAAAAAACGCCCTAGAGTCAGTTTGCCATTCAACTCTGGAGCAGGGAGAGAGAAGGCGAAACTGCCTCCTGCTTATATCCATAAGGGCTGACAAAGGCCAAGATGTACAGGGGTGCAGATTCTCCCTCCCACCTCTAAGACTACCACTGCTTTATCTTACGCTGCCTCTGGGTGACGGTGATATGCTACAGTAGTGCTTTAGAGCACGATTGGGATGCAGGGGATGTGTAACTAGGGGAAGTTGAGGAGGAGGTTCAAATAGCATTCAGCCCTTTGGTGTCTCCTGGGCTCCAAAGCTTCTGAGTAAGGCTACTGCAAGGGAGAGCTGCTGCTGGAGCTAGGCATGCTGCAGCTCACTGCGTAGGCCACAGCGTGCTGCAAAAAACCCAGGCACTGCAACAGCAGCATAAGGCCTCAGGAGATGCAGCACAGCATCTCTACTGTAACGCAGGGCACTGCCTGGCCCTGATCTTGTGATCCTGAATTAGGCCAAACTCCCACTGAGGACTGGGTCTTCGGAGGAGAGAGAAAATCGCTTGCTTCTTATTTGCCTTCCTCCATCTTTTCACTTTGTGTAGTAAGCCTGCTTTCTCTACCTGCTTTTTCACTAAACTCTTTGAAAGGTAATTTTTTTTTTAAAGAAGATGTTCAATTTAGATTAAAACAATCAGGAGTAATCTTCCAGGAGAAAAGCAGTTTGGCAACCATATTATTTGCGTCTGTATCTCTAGTGTTACAGAACAAAGGGCTGTAAGACACGACACGCTGCACGGTGAAGTTGGTGACATTATAGCATGGCCGTGCGAAGGTCTTGAAAGGAAAGTGGTAGCTTTATATTTGACAGGCAGCAGTCTCTGGGGAGACAGGGCACGTGTCTTGAGGATATCCTTAAAAGTTAGCGGGCACCAAGTCATGGATGGGTTTACTTATTCCATCTCTGTCGTGATGCCCCAGGGAAAAGCATCTCTGGAGAAGAGAAGACTAAGGTGAGATCTGATAGCGTCTTCAGATATTTGAAGGACAGTTATAGAGAGGATGGAGATGGGTTTTTTTGTTTGTTTGTTGTGTTTTTGTGGCTATAAGAGCAATGGCCTCAAGCTGCAGCAGAGGAAATTTTATATTTAGGATTAGGAGGAACTTTCTGACTGTGAGGGTGGCCAAGCATTGGGACATGTCAAAGTGGTGGCACCTCCGTATCTGGGAGATTTCAAGAGCAGCTTGGACAGACACTTAGATGGGATGGTTTGGGCAGAGGCGATCCTACCTTGATCTGGACTAGAAGATCTTGTGAGGTCCCTTCCAGCCTTATCGTCCTATGATCACGTGGAGATGCTTCACATTTGCCATTGCCACATATTGGGCTACATGTCCCAGGTCCGCCACCATTCCAATAAATGTCAGCAGAAATTATGGAGGATCAGCACCTCAGCAAACCAAGCCCATAATGAGCTAATTTCCCATTAGCTACAGTCCTCCAAAGATGCTAGAGAAGAGCCACACCTGCCCAAGAGCATACAGCTTCATCCTTCCAGCTGTTTATTGCCCAGAGGAAGAGCATCCTTTTACAGCGTTAGGGTGTGTCTAGCCAAAGATGAGCATGACCTCGCCTTTTCCCCAACCATTCCCATCCTCTTTCTCATGTCTAGCTGTAATTGCTAGGATGAAGAGACATCTCTGCAGAAAGAATAGCAAAGAGATGGGAGGAGAGTGAGAATGTTCCTTGCAAATAGATACTAAGAGGGGATGGAAATTCTCAGTGCTGGGGTGGGCAAAGGTGGGAAGAGGCTATTTGGAGAGCCAGCATCTGTGGAGGTGTTAAAGAACAGGCCTGACGGACATCTTTCAGGGATATTTTAGGTATGCTCCATCTTGCCTCAGGGCAGGGGGTTGGCCTAGATGACCTCTTTAGTCCCTGTCACCCCTACTTTTCTATGATTCTTCTGCTTTCCACTGGTGAATGTCATGGTCCAACCCTGCCTGCTTCTGAGAACCTCCTTCTTCCAACTCCTCTTGGAGTCATTGCTCAGCATTTGCAAATAAAGCCATTTCCTGGGGCCACACTATGGATCTAAATGCCTAACCTCAGGTTTCAAAATGTTGCCCTGCCTGCCAGGTTTGGTCCTCCCCTGACCTGTTCTGCTAAGTTGCTGATATAAATACTAGAGAATCTGTGCGGGAACTCTGCCCGCATGCACTTCCTTTCTGTGTCTGGTGTCTCAGGATCCAAAATCACGGGCAGATTTCGACAGAAATTCGCAGTTCGGAGTACTTCAGCAGCATGCCCCCCCTGCCAGCTGAATGCCTCGACATCGACGGCGACTGGAACACGCTCCCTGTCATTTTTGAAGACAGATACATAGACTTCCCTTACAAAGGTGAGTGATCCACCTCCAACTCTGGACCGCTCACACACCGTGCAGGGATGGGCTTGCTCCCAGATGATCGCAAGAAGTAGCTTTGGCGAGTGGCCAGGCAGAGGGGCACTAAACCAGTGTGAGTGTGCAAGTGGGCACCGTGGCTGCAAGGGGATCCTCTGTTACAGACGGGCTTAAAACCAAGGTCAGTCCAGGCACCTGTGATCATTAAAGGTCCAGGGGATCTTTCCATCAAGGATAGGGACAGGATTTCTGGTCGCATTTCAATATGGAGGGATTGATTCTGCTCATACCTATTTTTCTTTTTTGTTTCAGCAGGGTCCAGAATATGATACTTCCTGTTTTAGAACTACTTTCTCTCTTTCTTTCTTTTTTTTTTTCTTTTTTCTTGGGATTAACCATTTAAACCCTAGGACTGGAGGTTAAACCTGAAGGAAAGAACTCCCTTGGAGTTTCACTCCAGAGTTTAATGAAAAATGCAGCGGTGATTTTCTTTGCTGGAGTGACATCTAGTGGTGGGGAAAACCTTGCATAAAACTCCTCTCTAACTCTTCCAAGCCGGCAGCAGAAGGACGTGCATCAAGCGACATGTTGGCACTTTTCCCTAGGATTAGGGGGAACGGGGGATTTTGTGTTTTGTTTTTAATTTCATGAATTCATACTGAAAAAAAAATGCACTTCTTAATTTCCTGTAATTTTTACCAAGTACTTTACCAAGCATGTTCTGATTTGTGGCAAGTGGATCCGTGTTAATAAGGGCGTAGGCCTGAATTTCCAAAGTGTCTGCCCTCACAATATTTTGAAATACCCAGACATTATTTTGAAATACCCAGCAAACCACCCCGGGGTTCCTCTCTGCATTTCCAACGCTGGGAAGAATCTTACAAAGCAAAGTGGCATCAGCACTGACCCCAGAGAAAACAGCGGTGCTAGTTTTAGACCATCAATATAACCAAGTTGCGTGATTGTTGGAGGTGCCAAGCACACACAGCTCCAACACGCATTAAGAAGGGACCCTCTCAAGCCCACCCCAGCCACCCTCTTGCACACAGCAAAAACCCGGAGGCATCAATGAGGCAAGGCCAAGTTTTTATTTAGCATGTGTTCTCAAGCACAGCGTACAGCAGCAGTTCCCAAACTCTGACAGGTTGTGCACCACTAATTTAAAATGATATAAGTTTAGGTACCACCAGCAAATTTTTCAGTTCAACCTTAAGTACCACCAGCAAATTTCTGTCAAATAAAGTAATTATAATAAGTCTGTTGATGCCTACTGGTTGGCTGCATGCTGCTGGTGGTACCCGTATTGGAAAACCGCTGCCATAGAGTGAGATCTTGAGAGCAACTTGGTTGCTAGGACATCATCACATTTGGGTCTGGAGTGCGTGTGGGAGCAAAAGGGCCACAATATACTAGGAACATCCGATATTAGACATGCCTTCATTATTTAGTGGTGTAACTCTTGACCAACACAGTTAATGCTTGAAGAATATTTATTGGGTTGTGTATGTAAGTAGTAAACATGGGCGTTTTGAGCTCTTGTGTGGCCATGAATCCATATTGTATTGGGGTGCTTTGGTACATCCTTATCAACACTAACTTTTTTTTTTCCTTTCAGGGGAGAGTTTGGGCAGGTACCCAGCATTTGAGGGTCCTGCTTTGGACAGCGTGCAAATGGACTTAATAAATAACAAGGGGGATCTCACTTCAGATGATAACATTGCATCACCAAAGGGGAAATTCAGGAGAGAGCCTCTACTAATACACACGGATAAGATCAATGGGAATCCCACTTGCATCTATAGTGGTACTGAAGCTTCTGCTTTTGCAGCTGAAGGCTTGACCCAGCACTCGTTATCTCAGGTATATACAGTGAACAAAGAAGGCCAAAGGAAAACTGATGTCTCCCAGGAAAACCTGTTTGTTTCTCGTGAGGAAACAGTTTCTAACTTGGGGCCAGCAGAAGACTGTAAGGCATCAGTGGATGCATCATTAGCAGCTGAAAGACTTGCAACAAGCATTACGCACACAATACCTAGCAATAAGGGATCCCGTAAAAGCGAACCCGTGTTCATCATTAGTGCTCAGTATGAGAACGGGGCATGTGGAACCGATGACTTGTTAGATGGGGCTGAATTAAGTCAAACAGCTACGTCCAAGGATGGTGATGATACTCTCACTTCAGATGAGCTTGCGCTAAATCGACTGAACGGCCTTGGAAAACCAGGGGATCCAGAAAGCAAGACTCTGTTGCCCGCTTTGAAAGCACTCCCCATTGGTACTTTTGAAGGGAAGCCGTTTCCAAAGGAGCAAAGAGCTGAGGAATGTGAGGAGTTTACCCTGAGTTCTGGAGCTATAAAGAGGTCCTCATCCATAATCTCGGATTCTGGCATTGAGAGCGAGCCGAGTTCGGTGGCCTGGTCCGATGCCCGTAGCAGGGCTTTGGACCTGCCCAGTGACCGCGAGATTCTGCACCAGCTGGTCCGGAGGCACGCCATACACAGGAACTCACTGGAGGGGGGCCACACAGAAAGCAATACAAGCTTGCCCAGTGGGATTCAGGCATCGCTGACCTCAATTAGCTCCTTGCCATTTGAGGAAGAAGAGAGGGAGGTAGAACTGACCAAGCTGACCAAATCGGTTTCAGCTCCCCAGATCAGTAGTCCAGAGGAGTCCATCGATGACAAGGATTTATCCAGGAGTAATGAAGCAGCCTTGGAGGTGGTGGAGGGGAACTTGCAAAGCTACTTGCATGTCGAATACAGAAGAACTGAGTTAATGGGGGGCTTTGTTGACTCTCAAAATGCAACCCAAAGTGAGCGGTTGGACCCAGGCCCTGCCTCAGGAGAGAGTGCTAATGCCACTGTCAAGCAGGGCATCTGCAGCACTGAGTTACCGGGGGAAGATGAAGATAAGGAAATGTTCACCAAAAGAGACTGTAGTTTGGGATATGCAGAACAACCCGTTAATGTAACAGAGCACCAAGATGATAGCACTGAATGCCCATCGGTGCAGAGAAAAGGCAAGCATGGCTTAAAAACACCAAGCACCTGCACCTACTTGGACACAAATGTAGTTCCAGCTGATGCATATAGCAAGGACCCAAATGAGACACTTCAGTCTGTGGCTGAGGGTTTGAAAATAGGTCAAGACTTTTATTCTATTGCTGGTATATCAGACGTGGAGAATTTCTCCCACTGCGTGAGCCAGGTGCCAGACTTCTGCTACACTCTTCCAGCTTCTGCAGAGGCGTCAGCCAGACTGGATTCAACGAGAGGAGAGTGCAGCAGTGAAGGCTTGGTGCCCTGTGAGGAAATGCAGGATTTACAAGAAATCACACTTGGTGATGCACCTCCGTTCGTGGACCCTGCTTCAGGGCCCTTTCAGAGCGAGTATCCTCAGGATCCAGATGAGAGGGAGCACAAACTTGTGGCTAACGGCACTGGGTTTCATTCTGTGGCTACAGAGGGCTTAGCCCTGGAGAGCAGAAAGGCTGGCGACGTGGTTAACCTGTCTGTGTCTTGCACTGCCACGTGTCTTCCCTTTTCCTCTGTGCTCAAAGAGACTCCAGCTACGGCTGGCTTCTCTTCAAAGCAGGCTGTGTTCCCGATCACGCGTCAGCCCTTGGGCTCTTTCGGAGTTGTCTCTTCTCATTCAGACGACGTGGATGAAGAGGCCAATGAGAGGATGCTGAAGTAAGAGCATGTAATTACTGCCTTTATTAGTGTTGTGATAATGCCCGGAGGGTCGAACAAGAGTCGAGGTTTCCAGTCTGCTAGTCTCTGTGCAGCCGTCCCTGTCCTGGAGGAATTAAAGTAGAAATAATCTAAATGGACAAAATCAGGGGAATGGAACTAGACTATAGCTCCCCTTTTACAGACAGAGAATTGAGACGGACGCTGAGGTCCAGGTCCTTAAAGATGAAAGGGCACCCAACTCCCACGGGGCTTGGTTGGAAAGGGTTCGTACAGGGAGTCTGTCACAGAGCTGGGAGCTGAGCCCCCGTCTCTTGGCTCTCAGTGCAATGCCTTAGCATTTCCTTCCTTCCTCTCTGCCTCCTGTCCAATATCCTGCACTGACTTGCTCACTAACAACGTATTACAGGATCTGACGTACTATAAATGCTTCTGTTACTTTTGTCCTTGCTTCAACGCTGGGAGAATATGGAGACATAGGCAATTATCTTAAACTAATTCGGTGGGTAAAATGATGGATCTTTAAATTCTTTGCAACTTCTATAATCCCGAGTGGCAGCATATAGCAGGGGTTATGATTGAATACTTCCTCAGTTGATGCCTGTTGCTTCTGCCATCTGCTGTTCTAGCCAAATTACGGTTGGTGGGCTCCAGGCCCAAACTGAACAAAGCACTTACATTTGTCCTTGAAGTTAAGCGTGCGCTTAATTCCTCTGCTGTTTGACGCAGCTTTTCACCATCTCGTGTGCTTTGCTAAATCCGAGGCTTTAATGCCCGAAGATGATGACACGGATTGTGACATCGTCCTTATTAATGTACTGGTTGGAGGCATAACTGGGAACTTTGGTGCCCTGGGTGGAGAGTGAGTGTTGAACACAGGAGAGTTTTACCAGAGACTGAAAGACCCCAGCTGCTGTTGCAGCAAAGGCTCCCGTTATGCCGGGGGACGTTGTCACAATGGCTCACCGCACAGGAGTGGCACTTGCTGCTGCCCAGACTCTCCAGAGGGCATCCTTTTTAGCCCCCGCTCCAAATTGGCACTCAGAGCTAGTGTCCCACTTGCCCACCCCTAGTTTGGGAACTGATATTGGTAAGCAGTTATGTACCTACTAGTCTACTTAAAGCAAAAGGATGGTTTACATGAGTAACTGCTCACCAGTTGGATGGCTACAGTCTGGCCACAAGATTTGGGGTAAACTATTCTCACTTAGTTCGTGGAGATCAGAGACCAAACTCCACACTGAGGCATTTCCATGAGTGGAGGGTGCCTCTTACTGAGTCAGCAGGCAACAGGCATTTATAAACGTGGGTTGCCTCTATTGGCACATAAATCATTAATTGAAGTGCCAAACCTTAAACGTCACAATGGAAACTGTTAGACCAAATCTGCAGGCAATGGACTGGTTCTTAACTTAGCTGCTAAGTGTCCGTATAAACTTGAACATCTCCAAAACATCTGCATCAGGATCTGGGGGAACACCTGTTCACCAGAGCGCCCCAAAGGACGGCAAGGACCAACAGTCACAGACTCCTCCAAGGCCATTTCAGGCTGGACATAAGGAAAAACTTCTTTACTCCCAAGGCCTGAAACAGACTGCCACCGGAGGTGGTGCAAGCACCTACCCCAGACACTTTTTAAGAAACGTTTGGACACTTATCTTGCTGGGATCCTTTGACTCTAGCTGACTTCCTGCCTCTGGGGCAGGGGGCTGGACCCGATGATCTTATGCGTCCCCTTCCAGCCCTAACGTCTATGAAATAACTACATTCAACTTTACATTAACTTGTTTTAAGGGCATTGTCCCCTCTTTCCCCTTACTTAGCTTAGATTTCTTTGCTAATGTATCTCTAATGTGTCCATCGGATGTCAAACATTTCTTGGTGCTTAGCAGGTGAGCTGGTATGGGGGAAAGTGTTGTCTCCCTGGATACAACCCAGCCCCTTTTGGAACTGATATAGATATGTGTACCAAGCCCTCCATCATCTCTCTCACTTCCCTCAGAGTGATCTTAACTTAGAAGATGCAGTACATGGAGCTTTAACTTCAAAGCTGCAAATGGCTTCTTTTTTTTTTTTTTTTGCTAGTCCTGTCCCGCTCATTCCTAGTTTAAAGGTTTATTGTTGAACACCCAGTTCCTACTTGTAATTAATTAGTGTATTCTCCAGTTTTTATCAGGCCAAAGAAAAATTTAAAAAAGAAATGAAGATTGAAGGATTTCTGTACAGTGACTTATCTGTACTAGCTTCTGATATCCCATATTTTCCACCAGAGGAAGAGGAAGAAAATTTGGAAGATGGAATTCACCTGGTTGTCTGTGTCCATGGACTGGATGGTAAGACCAAACACACAGGCTGTACAGAAACGCAGCAAAAATGGGGGGGAAAAATGTCATAAGGCCAGATTTCCAATTACGTTAAGCTATCGTAGCCTCATAGGAATAATTTATGCTAGCTCTTGGTCCAGCTTATAATATAACATTTAATCTACTGTAGCTAGAAAGCGTTGGTGCAGAAATTTTGAGTATTTAGAGTATCAAGACTTGTTAGAAAAGGGAGAACGTTCATAAAATCAGACCTTTAAAAATCCCTTTCTGCCTGATAAAAATGCCCGCAACTTCCTTACCATTTAAGCACATTAGAATGACCAATTACTGGGTCAGACCCGTAGGTCCATGTTGCCCGGTATTGTGTGGCACAGTGGCAGATGGGTGCTGAAAGGGAGAGTGAACTGAGTTTGATCAGGGTTTTCCCTGCTTTCTCTCTCTCACTTGCCAGCCTCCAGCCTTTAAAGTCTAAGAAGATCTTATTCAGAGGCTGTGCCCCTCACTCCCCCACTCAACAGCTACTGATGCCCCTTTCCTCCAAGAATTTGTCCGGTGTGTTTTTTAATCTGGCTCAACTTTTTGAACCAGGCAAATCTGGCGGCAAGGAGTTCTGTGCTTTAAATAAGCACGGTGTGAAAAAGGATGTCCTTTCGTTAGTTTTAAACGTACTACCAACTAATTTCATTTTGTGTCCCCTAGCTCTTGAATTGAGAGAGGCAGTAAATAGTAAATCCCTACTTACTTTCTCTCCACTATTTCATATTTTGTAAACCCTTATCACATCCCTCCTCAAGCTTCTCTTTTCTAAACTGAATAGGCCTAGCGTAGTCTCTCCTCCTATCGGAGCTCCTCCATACCGCTGATCATCCTTGTTGCTCTCCCCTGTACCTTCACTAGTCCTCCTATATCCTTTTTGAGGTGTGGGGACCAGAACTGGGCACAGTATTCCAGTGGTGGCTGTACTGTGGATTTATAAAGGGGCACAGTACTTTCAAATTTGTTTCCAGGTTTTGCCAGGTGAGGAACTGATTGTCACACTGAAAGAAAATTCATTTTTAAGGATGGTGTAAAAATGTTATCTCAAAAAATGTCATCAGAAGAGAAGGCGATTGGCTTTTGAGGAACTGGGAGTGAGAAGTAGTATTGAGATTAGCACACAGAGCTAGGCTGTAGTTTTCAGTTTTTTTTTCAATTAGGTGGAGTTTAATTGGGAAATGCCAATCAACTGAAAGTGCAACTGTTTGCAGGAATGTACCGTTTTGGATAGAAATGGTTTCTTAGCTCCAGGATGCTGATCAAATATAGGAGGGTGGGGGTGTTGGGGACAGGGAGAAAGAAACCCGGTGCTTGGAGCAGATCAGGGACTTGAGGTTGTGTCTCTCACCTCATAGGTTCAGAGCTGTCCTAGGAAAAGGCACCTTCTCATTTTGGAGATCTTGCTAATTTTTTTGTGATCTAGGAAAGCTTTTTTTAAAGCCAGCCGTTAATGGTAAATATATCAAGGGAAGGTGTGTTTGAGCTGGATTATACCTTTAGGCACAGTTCTGTATTATAGCGCATAGAGACATCTCCCCGAGGGACAGTGCACTGGGAGACCGTAGAGCAGATAAACCACCCCAATGTACCCCTGTGTTTGGTTTGGGAGAGCAAGACAAAGTCAATGTGCTCCTGAACAGGCTACAGCCTGGTCACCTTAATTTCTTCTGGCTAAATAGAAGGTGGAAGGACAGAGCCTCTATCTGTTGCCCTGATGGGGAAAGAATCTGGCATGTTGCCCATATGCACGCTGCAACACTTGGACTGACAACCTGAGTGGTCTGCATGCATCTGCTGGATGCATGGATGTAATCTCTTTTATTTGGCTCACCATGAACTGAAAAGTTTTATGAAGTTCTCTGTGTTCCTAGGTAACAGTGCGGATCTGCGACTCGTAAAGACTTTTATAGAACTGGGACTCCCCGGTGGAAAACTGGACTTCCTGATGTCTGAAAGAAACCAGGTAGAATAGGACCCATTTGTGCCCTGCAACCCCTCTCCCTCTCCTCCTCTCCGGAAGCCACTGAAATGTAGGTCTCACGGGATGGTTTATCAGAAAAAGGCCATAGTAGTAGGGTAGCATTGAGGTGATGCTGTTGTAATGGTGCAGGAAATATGTGACAGGCAATAATTCTTGTAGGTGATATGGCTTATCAAATCAACTGCGTGGTCAGGACAGACACAAGCAAACATTCGGGTACCCATAGCATTCTTAAAATCATAGAAAATCAAAGTTGGAAGGGACCTCAGGAGGTCACATCTAGTGCAACCCCCTGCTCAAAACAGGACCAGCCCCAACTAGATCATCCCAGATGAAGCTTTGTCTACCCGGGTCTTAAAAGCCTTCAAGGATGGAGACTCCACAGCCTTTCTTGGTGATCTGTTCCAGTGCTTCACCACCCTCTTCTTGAGAGGTTTTTCCTAATATCTAACCTAAATGTCCCTTGCTGCAACTTGAGTCCATTGCTCCTTGTTCTGTCATCTACCCCCGCTGAGAACAGTCCAGCTCCATCCTCTTTTGAACCCCTCTTCAGGGAGTTGAAGGCTGCTATTAAATCCCCTCTGTATTCTCTTCTACAGACTAAATAAATCCCGCTCCTTCAGCCTCCCCTCACAAGGCATGTGTCCCAGCTGCCTGACCATTTTTGCTGACCTCCGCTGGATTCTCTCCAATTTGTCCACATCCTTCCTGTAGTGGGGTACCCAAAACTGGATACAGGACTCCAGATGTGGCCTCCCCAGTGCCAAATAGAGGGTGGGAAAGAGGAATAAACTGGATCTCTTGCTGTGATATATCTTGTGTTAGTTCCTGTGAGAGACCTGAGGAATGGTAATGTGGTCCTCAAAATCCTGTCTATGGCTACCTCAACTATGCAGTTGGTCCAGTAAAAAATACCACACGCAAGGATTCTTGCCTCTCGCATAGTAGCAGGGGACATTTCAGTGTCAATCGGGTCTTATGACACCCCGTGGAGAGATGTTGTAATTGCACCTAATGTTTGGGGCAGGTGGCTTTGTCCCCACTCCTTGCTACAGAGTGGGTGTGTCTACACATTCATTAACGTGCCTTAGATACTGCTCATTTAGTTCAATACTTTCTTAATAAAGTACTAACTAAATGCACAGTACCTAGAGTTACTGCACAGTAGCGCAGCTGCATGGTTATTTAGTGTTACTTACTAGGCAATCGCCTACTGCACAGCATTATTAAGTTAGTAGCTCGGGTCTTGCTGCAACACGTTACTATACAGTATTATTTGGGAAATATTCAGTAAGCATCTTATGCAGACATGCCCAGTGAAATCTGGGGTAAATTACTCCATAGTAAATGTTCTGTGTGTCTGCACCCTTCAAGAGAAATCCCATTAGGAGTTTTCCGCAGCGTCCTGCACAAGAATCCTGATTTAACTCTGATTTAGGGTAATGAAAATATTTCTCATTGAAGACTCTGGTTCTCCAGGCCTGATCCTAATGCCATTGAATATGACTGTGAACTAAGAAATGATGTCAGTGACCATCAGATCAAGACCTTGGGGAAAAGACACTGTTACAAGTATCATGGTCATTGCAAACACAATGGCTTCATAAATCTATTGTCTGATGTGCAGCATCGCTCAGAACAGAAGGAAAGGAATGTACCTAATAATGTCAATTGTAAATGCTTAAGGTGGTGCAGTGCATCCATTACTGGGGAAAGGGAGAGGGTTGCTAGTCTTGGGTTTGTTTGGTGTTTCTTCTGTTTAGTGGAGAGTGGTTAATTTCCTTGAATGATAAAGAAGGTATTTTAACATCTGTGTAATGCAAAGCACTAACAATTCACGTTGTGCCCGTGGTGTAATATAGAGTGACACATTTATTTAGTATATAGAATGCATATTCATTCACAGAGTCAGGATTTCCAGTGCCAGTCCAAAACATTAACTTGCTTTAATGACAGTACTGGGACAAAGGGACAGCATTTTCTGTTTCTTTGCATGGAAGATTTCTTTTCCAGAGGGAAGGCAGCTGTTGAATGGACTGAACTCTTGCTGCCCTCAAGTGGTATCAGTAGAGGTCCTGTATTTAGAACAAATGCAAAATTATATTAACAAGGTGAATGCCTTGTATTACAACCAAAGGCCTGACAGGGTTTTATAAGCATGAAAGAAGTCAACTTTACCTTTACCTCTGTTATCGAGAGTAGGGGTGTCCATCTCATCTGGCCCCAAAGGCTGGATGAAGACTGTGGAGCGGTCTACAGGCTAGATCAGACCCACAGGCCGGCCCCATCCCTGGAACCAGTATGCAAGGTTGGTCTAGCACAGGTTGCTCATACAGCATGTGCCTCAGACCAACCCTGTGTGCTACATGCAATATGTGCTTGCTAAGGCCTGGGGCTTGTATGCAGATCCTGAACTGCATGAGGTGCCTATTCTGACGAGGCCAGTCTGTGGGCCCAATCCAGACAAGCCTACAGCCAGTGAGAAGGGCTGGTTTGGTGGGGTACAGTGTGTAAACTGGATCCAGCCCCATGCACCACATGCAGCATACACTGGTCCTTCTCCAGGGTCACGCTGCTTGCATACTGGACTAGTGCGGTGTCCTGGCTCTGGTCTTCAGGGATGGTTGATGCACCTAACTCAGCCCCAGAGTGTGTGCCAGACTGGCTGCGTGCACCCAATGTGGGTTCAGGGCAAGCACGTGCCATGTGCCATTGCAGGATCAGTCCAAGACTCACAAGCCAAATCCAACCTATGGACCACATCTTTGACACCGCTGAACAAGAGTGTGCTGAGCTGTTGTCCTCATTTTATTTTGTGGAAAATTAGAGCATGGAGAAGAAAAGCCACTTGGCTGAGGTCTTAGCAGCGCCCCCATAGAGCTGGGTTCTGAATCCATGTATCCTACTCCTGTGCCTATAACTTCCATATTGTCTTGACCCCCTGCACTGAGAGAGTGATATTGTGGCCATACCAGATCTGCAGTGCAGGCTGCCAAACTACATGTTGCATTCCCAGGGGGAAAAAATGTAAATCTGTTCCATTTGGAAAATCGTTTGTTAGACATTTGACACGATGCATCTGACTGAAAACAGTCCCTGAAATGATACTGAGGCATGAAAAACAGACAGGTGAGCTACGCCTCTGCATGCTGTTTGTCTGTGATTTACACTTGGGATAGTATTTGTTTTCCAGTTTTAAATAGCCTACAAGATTCAAGATAATGAGCTCAGGAAAAAAATCATTAATTATATTGATGCAGGCAGGAGGGTAGTGGACTGCTTTTAGTTTATGAGAAGATTTATTTTAAGGCAGTATAGCAAATTGGTTATGCTTGTGTTTTCCTTTGCAAGGCCTGCAATTAGCAAGATGAATTTTGTCACAAAAGCATTAATTACTAAATATGTTTTCCCTGAATGTGTGTGACAACATTTGATGATTGTTTCCCTAGAATCTCATTAGTTTTGAATTTGATTTAGAGTCCTGTTGGTTCGCCAAATGACACAGTTCTAAAAAAAGGAGGATCACTTGCAGTCCTGTAGACTTGGCAGTTTATTATTTATTTCATTGCATTGCGAGTGGCAGTATTGTCATGAGTCATATATAATGTAGAACCTCTGCTACAGCCGATCATCCTACTGATTAACTGTCAAATACCAAACAACAATTTATGATAACAGTGCAATCATCCTGTGATAACTTTGTTAGAGCCCACAGTAATGGTGCACAGGTTTATAGTGCTATAACCCCATTCTCATTAAGAAACTGGAGGGCTGTGGTGTCGACACCCACGCAGTCAATTGGGTCGCCAATTGGCTGGAGGGCAACACCCAGAGAGTGGTGGTGGACGGGTCATTTTTGTCCTGGAGGGAGGTGGGCAGCGGGGTCCCACAGGGCTCGGTCCTCGGGCCCGCACTGTTCAACATCTTCATCAGTGACGTGGATGAGGGGTAAAAAGCACCCTGTTCAAATTTGCTGATGA
>NW_017728886.1:262504332-262526776 GCF_001723895.1 Crocodylus porosus | reverse complement strand
GCAGCTGGAGTACTGCGTCCAGTTCTGGGCGCCGCACTTCAGGAGGGATGTGGACAGCATGGAGAGGGTCCAGAGGAGGCCACTTGTATGATCAGGGGCAGTAGGGCAGGCCTTATGAAGAGAGGCTATGGGACCTGAACCTGTTCAGCCTCCACAAGAGAAGGCTGAGGGGGATCTAGTGGCCTGTTATAAACTAGTCAGAGGGGACCAGCAGGCATTGGGGGAGTCCCTGATCCCCTGAGCTCTACCAGGAGTGACCAGGAATCACGGTCCCAACCTGGCAGAGGGTAGATTCATATTAGACATCAGGAGGCGCTACTTCACGGTCAGGGCGGCTAGGATCTGAAACCAACTTCCAAGCGAAGCGGTGCTGGCAGGGGGTCGGACTTGATGAACTGCTCGGGTGCCTTCTGACCCTACTAACTATGAAATCCATTCTGTCCTAATAATGCACTACATCTTACATGCCCACATTTCTTTTCCTGTATATGTGAGTGGGCTGAAATTCAGTGTTGCCAAGCATCTCAGTTTCCACTGATATCAAGCCAGGCCACTTTAGGAACCTCATATTCATAGCGTTGGTCCAAGCGATGCGAGCTTAGCGTGTGGTTCTGATACATTAGTAACTTTGTGACTAAGGGTGTTTTCTCATTCAGCAAAATACTGTCTGTCAAGCCTCATGTACAACAAGGTGAGAGGCTGCAATCATTTTGTTTGCCTGTTCCTGTAAACCCTGCAGCGGCAGTATGTTGTAGAGATATTATAAGCTGTTTTCACCTCCTCCGTGTGCATTATCAACAAACCTGTGAGGCTCCGACCAGTATATATTTGTGACATACCAGAAGCAGCGGGACACCTCAAGTGCCACCAAAAGAGAACCTCATGCTATGCACCTTCATCAGTATTAATGCTGTAGGAGAAGCAGAAGCCCTATGAGGAAAAGCTGAGCAACCTGGACCTTTTCAGCCTCCACAAGAGAAGGCTGAGGGGGGATCTTGTGGCTGCCTTCAAATTCACTGGGGGGGCAGAGGAGGGAGAGAGGGGAGGCAGCAGGGAATAGGAGATGACCTGTTTACCAGAGCACCCTTGGGAATAACCGGGAACAATGGCCACAAGCTGATAGGGAGTATTTAGGTTGGGCATCAGAAAGAACTTCTTCACAGTTAGGGTTGCCACAGTCTGGATTGGGCTTCCAAGGGAGGTGGTGCTCTCCCCTACCTTGGGGATCTTCATGAAGAGACTGGACGAGCACCTGGATGGGGTCACAAGACCCCAGCACTCTTTTCTGCCCAGGCAGGGGGTCTGACTTGATGATCCATTGAGGTCCCTTCCAACCTCAGCACCTATGAAACTTGGTTTGAGGGAGTCTATAGAGTTTACCAACAAGTGGGAGAGCCCTCAGATTATCTGTTTGTTTGTAAATGAAGCATGTTTAATCGTCATGGAATCACTGAAAATCAATAAACAACAAACAGGTTTTATAAAGTCCTTTCAGGGGAAAAAACCCAACTTAGAAGTGACTTGCAAGATGAAAAAAATAGGATTTATGTTTTCTTCCTTTCCTAGCTCCTGGGATAAACTACAAAAAGGATGCTTGGGTGTTCTTATTTTCTTGCTTGTCTTTTACCTCAGAACTGTAATTTGACCATTTTAGTTTTTGGAAGGGCCATAAAAAATTGAGAGATGATTATGTTTTTCAGTTAATACCATTCTCTCTTCACCAGACTGATACTTTTGCTGATTTTGATACAATGACTGACCGATTGCTGGATGAAATTATTCAACACATCCAGTTATACAACCTCTCCATATCCCGAATAAGGTAAAACCCATGGATGCTTAATTGTCTGTGCTTGCCTATGACTGAGAGCAAATTTATGTTTAATCATCACCTCCACATAATTTGTGGTCTGGTTCAAAGCTCACTGAAGTTATAGAGAGTCTTTCTAAGACTTTTGGTGGGCTTTGAAGTCTTTATTTACTTTGTTTTACTTTATTTTGTGAATGAAGATGCTTTTTATACAGTCCATAACTGGAAGAGGGAACGTTAAGCTAAAAATGCTATGGAAGAGAAAGTAAATGGGAAAGCATGTCCAAAGTCATCAAAGAACAATCAATTTAGTCACATATTCCATCTATATGGAGGAAAGACGAGCAATGCATGCTACATGCAATCAGTGTTGCCCATGAATGTAATTGGGGTCGCTACATGCAAGCAGGGTTGTAAGTCAATACTTTTGACTGATAATCTACAAACTTTTTACTGATGACACTTAGTTTTACTGATGTATTTACTGACATATGTTTTACATAATGTAAATGTAACCCTTCTACCAAGCCAGTCCTTAGACAAGGACAGGTTCAAATGTAGAGTCCAGCTATAGTAGAAATGTTCAGTTTGTTGATAAAAAAAAAAAAGTTTGCAGATAGTTGTAAAAGAAACAACACTATTGGACTGGCAACCTTACTTGAACCATTGCTGCAGTCCACACTATGCTGCCTCCCCCCCAGAGATATCCTCCTCACCCCCACTTCCTTATGCGCCTACAATTGCATCTTGTACTATGTTATCCCCATCCTCATCCCTCAGCCTTATGCCTACTGGCCCTGTCCCCCCATCCTGGCATGGATCCCCAAAGAAAGACTACAATCTGCCTACCTATAGCAGTGTGTTACAGGAAGGCATGCAACAGCATCACCAATAACACATGGCTAGGATGGGAGGGGTTAAGGGCTACAAAGCTCTGAGAGAATGCCTCCTGCAAGGTGCTTTGCTCCTGCTCAAACAGCAGGTGATGCTGTTGTCTTTCAACATTTGCCTTTGATGTGGGATCTTCAATAAAGCTCTAGTTGCTTAGTATTTTTGTGGATGACTCAATTTTTTGTATACATTTTATGGACAGGCCATTTTACACTTTTTTTTAATGGCCTATCTATAAATTTATGAACAGTCGGCCAGCCTGCATGAAGCTGTATTTAAAAGAATACATAGACGGTTCTTCTGTGAGTGTCATTTTGTCTCTCCCAACAGTTTCATTGGTCATTCCCTTGGTAATGTCATCATCCGATCGGTACTAACCCGACCCAGGTTTCGCTATTACCTCAACAAGCTCCACACCTTCCTGTCCCTTTCTGGGCCTCACCTGGGAACCCTCTACAACAACAGTACTCTGGTTAGTACAGGTAAGGGTTTGTGGAAAAAGCTCAGTTGCTTTTTATGCATGAAGGGCCCATTAGGAAGACTCTGTCTGAATGAGATCATGGTACTGACTTGTGCTTTTGTGTTCTTAACTGAAGCTTTGGGGACTATTTCCACCAGACCTCAAGGCCCCTCAAATTTATCTTTGAGTTTTTGTTCATCAGCATTGAGGAATCTTAGCCTGTTTCCTGAATTAGGAAAACATACACACGTAGTCTGAAGTGTAGGTCCCATGTCTGTAAACTGGTTCTTAGCTCTAAAATCCCATTCTGTGTCCTTGAAAATGCAGTGTCTATATGAAACCCCAGCATCAGTTAATTTTGCTAATAGTAGCTGCTCCTCTATTCAGCATCATATTACCTGCAAAAACATGAGAATAGGATAATGCTCTGGCAAGTGTAGTCCTTGCCCCATCTAGACTCCAAAGAGAGTCCACCTCTAGGGCTGATGGACAAGGATTATGGTGCAGGGTCTAGCTCTCTTGGGTCCTTATGCCATCTGCTCACAGCAGTAGAGAATCAGTAAGACCCTTAGACTTTCCTAGCTACTGGGCACCACCATGAGGAAAAAAAAGCAGCATTTTATTTGTCTTGTAGATCTAAGGCTGGTGTGTTGGTGCAT
The DNA here is from genome assembly GCF_001723895.1 of Crocodylus porosus. Classification (NCBI taxonomy): domain Eukaryota; kingdom Metazoa; phylum Chordata; order Crocodylia; family Crocodylidae; genus Crocodylus; species Crocodylus porosus. Next base: position 262,522,956 of record NW_017728886.1, on the reverse strand, counting down.
GCCTTTCTCTTAACCTGGGAAGTGTTTTTTTTCTAAGGTGAAGACAGCTAGCCTGTTAACTGGCAAAGAGGATAAAAGCCCATGTCAACTGTCATTTCAGGCCTGTGGATCATGCAGAAGTTGAAAAAATCAGGATCCCTTTTGCAGCTTACCTTCAGGGACAACGCAGATCTACGCAAGTGTTTCCTGTACCAGCTCAGCCAAAAAACAGGTGCATAGCATATGATGTGGCTGTCTAGAAAGATGGAGCACCTTCAGAAAGATCCTATATTAAGGTGTTCACAAGGTTTGGAAGGAGGAAGGTTTGGAGGGTGTTTTTTATTATCTGGGCAGTGTGATTTTGGGGTCCTTTTGTTGCTGGTTTTTTTTTTTAACCACACCGTGATATTCCACAGCCGAGGCTGTGACAGGAGGAGGAAATTAATGAAAGTTTTGTCTTACTTGTGATTGAGTTTTCACCTGCAGGCCATGCTTTCTCTCATAGTACCATAATTGATCATACACCTCTCTCTTTCCTTCCTTTAGCTGTATTGCTTTCTGTACAAATCCCTGTGATAGCAGTAATCTATACATCCTGCAGCCCAGTTCTTTGTGCTCCTAGTTACTTAAGTGATCTGTGGATCAGAGCCTAGCTTCAGTCCTGTACTACTTCATGAGTCTTGCAGCATGCAGTGCTATATATGACGACTCCTTTCACAATGAAAGCGATGTGCTCCATAGTTCATAGGCTTATAACCAGCCTATCTCTTTTCCTATAGATCTGGTTTATGCATTGAGCTAAACAGTGATTGTTAATGAAGTTTAAATTCAGGCATCTTAGCAAATCTGGGTGCATGAGCAATAAATTAACAAAGAAAAATAAGCAGACAAAGTTCTCTGGGTGAATCTGGTATCTTTTATTAGACCAAGTTAACAAAGAGAAATAACACATTTGGGGGATAAATTCCAAACATCGCAGACTTTTAATCACCAACTGGAAAGGAATGGCTGTACCCTATATTAAAAAAAAAAGCCAAAAAATGCTTCAGAGTCCATAGTAAGGATATCAGTCCAAATATATTCAATTCCCTCTCCAGCCTGGTCATGTCTGTGATGTGTATTTCTTTAAAAAAAAAAAAAAAATGAATAAATTTTCTAAAGTAATGGGAATGTCATGCCTTCCTGAGTAGCCACATGACACCATTACTGGAAACCTCATCCTTCATCTCTGTTTTACCCACATACCTTGTTTATTTATGGCAGTCATTCGTTGCATCAGTCCCGAATTTAGGTAGGCCTCACTGCTGAGAACACGGACATACATGAGAGCTCCACTGAGCCTAATAGGAAATCTTCTGTGTGTGACGTTACTCGCATGCATGAGTTTCTTGATGGAGGCCATAGATCAAAAATTCTTCCAGGCAGAGACAGTGCTCTTACATTTTTCTTCTCAGCATCTTAGTGTGCTCAGGGATTAAGAAGAAATGAGCATTGGCAACCATTTGCCTCCCAGCAATGACATCTGTTTTTTGGGCGGCAATAACCTTTACAAATATATGCCACTGATATTCTTCATGTGACATTTGTATCATGAAATTTAGAACATGTAAACATGACATCATCCTGGCAACGTTGTCGTTGTTATATATCACTCCAGTATAAACTATATGATGGATTTCTTTGTTCCAGGTCTTCAGTACTTTAAAAATGTTGTGCTCGTGGCGTCTCCCCAAGACCGATATGTCCCATTTCATTCAGCAAGAATAGAAATGTGCAAAAATGCACTTAAAGACAGACACACAGGTACGTTAAGATCCTTTCCATGTTTCCTGTGCCATTTGCTAGCTTTGTTGATGAGCAAGGTCTGTAGTTTAACTGAGGATGTAGCATCATCATGATTCATTAGCACAATAAAAAAATTAAAACTTAGGTGTTAATTTGATAAGCAGAACTGTGTTTTCTTCCCACAGCAAGCTACTGAAATCAATTCAGAGCAACTTACGGAACTCTTTGTTAAATAATAAATTTCAAGTTGGTTTCAAAGGGCTCTCCTTTCTTACCTTTTTTTTAAAGAAATGTGCTGATAACAATAGAATCCATTTGTAGCAATGTTGCTTTCCAGCTTCTTGCATTACCAACATTTGATCACCTTCTTTTTGATGTAATGAGCCTTGTCTAAAGACCATCAAAGTCTTGTCTTTCATTTCAGTAGACTTTGATTATGCCCTGCGTGATTTAAGTGTCGGTGACATGTGAAATCATGTCTCTGTGAATAAAATTCATGAGCTGCATTCATGACTAGGTGCAAATCCCTCAACTTCAAGACCTGCTTATGTCTAAATTGTACTGGACTGTGATTGTCTTTATTATCAGCATATAGACTGTTTCTTTAGAAGGTACAGCCATTCTGGTTTTCTACAGCTCTCAGAAAATATAAAATATGGTGTATCCAAAGTCATTCTTTTTGCATCAATGTCACATGAACGAATAGGGTTACTCCTGGTAAGTGGGAAGAGAAATCCAGGGCTAATCGGTTAGACAGTTTGGTGTTGTGCATCGTCAGGATCTGAACTAAAGCACAGCTCCATTTCTTTCCAAACCCAGATACAAGCTGAAGAGAGAAGGGCTCAGCAGTGTAAGTAGCAACTTCAGCAGCCTCAGCAGACATGCTGTTGAGCCCTGGGGAGCAAGGAGGAGAGTGCTGAGCACTGTGGGGTGTTAGTGGCCCCCTCTCTAAATTTGCTAGTGTGCTTCTTATCCCACCCTAGTTCTGCTACTGCATCTTCTCACCAGTGTCTCAGACCTGCTCCTTTAGGGACAGCATAGTAAATCCAGATCCAAGTTTCATATACATCATTCAGGTCCCTACAGAGCACTTGCTGGTTTCCTAGACAGCTACCCATATCCCGTACGCAGGTCAGCTTAGTATTCAGGAATACTCTGCATAGTCTTTGGGCTCCTTTGCCAAGTCCCTAAGTACCTGCATACCCCATCAGTAATCCTTCTAGAGTCTGCCTTGCAGAGAGATATGGCTCCAAGTCTGTTTTCATTGAAGAGATGCATGGTTTTGCTCTTGACTTCAGTGGGACCAGATTGAATTCTGACGTAGTTTATGAAGCCTACCTATAACCTACCTAGCAGATCCAGCAGGCTGCTTTGGGTCCATTTCTGATCAACTGTGTTATGACACTTGCTACACATTTATAATGGGCTCTTCTCTAGAAATTAGTGTTTTGTAACAACTTTCTGATTTCTTGGTCAGTTGTAATTACAGTGAAGCATCAACTCAGTGCAACACCTGAATACCGGTATGACCATTGCCTGCCTTTTAAAATCTTCTGCAGGTCCTGTTTATGCAGAGATGATAAACAACCTCCTCCAGCCTTTGATTGGAGCAAAGGACTGCACTTTAATAAGACACAACGTGTTCCATGCCCTGCCAAACACCGCCAACACGCTGATCGGACGGGCGGCTCACATAGCAGTGCTGGACTCTGAACTCTTCCTGGAAAAGTTTTTCCTGGTGGCAGGACTCAACTACTTCAAATAGTGCCTGAAGGACTGGGTAAAACAAAGGGAAGCATTTTGTTCAGTGAAGTAGAATCCCTTAGCCAAACGAGCGCAGTATTAGCAATGAGAAATATGCACGTGATCAGGTGGGACATTACCACTCCCTCCATTTCCATTTATGTTTCAGAGAATAAAGTGCTATGGCTTAAAGGTATTCAAGCTTCCAAACATTGGTGCTTTTGGAAGACATAAGTATTCACAGTTGGTTTCTGTTCTTTGTTCTCATAATGACGAAAGCTCCTTCGGATTTAGTGAAGCAAGCGTAAGAAAGCCAACTCTTTAGGTGTGATTGGACCCGTATGATCTCCATTATTAACCCAGGAATGCAGTCACCCTTGGTCATTACTCACGTACTTATTAACAGAGCTGCACATCTGTAGCATTTTTGTTGGAATAGTTAACACAAGAGGAAAGAAGCATATATGAACTCAGGTTAAAACCTCCTTTCTGATGAACTGGAAAAAAATGACATATATTTATGTGATCAGAATCCTTGATAGATGCAGCAGTTAGGTTTGTCTAAAGAAAATACAGAGATGTTCCATTATCGTGATGAATCTGTACCATTCATACCTTCAAAGCATGGGAAAGGGAAGAGAAATATTTTAAACAGAAGGAAAAAATCTTGAAAAGTCTCTTTATTTCTTGTTTATTTTTAATCCTTTAAGTCTAAAAAAGAAGTACTCAAGATAGAAACAGCCAAGCCAAGAGGAAGATATTGGGGGAAAAACATGGAATATTGTCATCTGTCAACATGTCTCCTGTTCATATTTTAAAAAACACCTTGTTTTGCTTATCTTTATGACCTCAGAGGTACAGTTTTTATTTTTTAAATTTGTACCTAAGTGCATTATCCCCAGGGTGTAAAAGTTTTGTCACTCTAAGCTGGCAATCAAAGTCATTCCAATGACACCAGGATCAAGTTAGTCAAAGGGAATAGGTTGGCAACTTTTCCCAAAAAAACCCCCTTAAAATATAGGACTCTTCCATTAGGTCCTTTCTGGAATATGTTAACCCCAAAGTGGAAAGCTATATAGCATTCCAATTACTATCATTTAGAGCTGGTTGAAAATTTGTGAAGGGAAATTCATGAAAAATAAATACCTACATAGCTTTTCCAGGTTTGAAAGACTCACTTTTCACTCTCTAATGGGGGGGTGGGGGGGGGGGGGTTATAAAGGATTTTTATTAAAATGTTATCAATCAACAGTTGAAATGGCAAAGTTCAATAACTTTCAATGAGTTTTTCATATCATTTTGATAACTTTTCAATAAAGTAGAATATAACAATTTTACAAGGGACAAATTTTAGGGGAAAAAAAGGTCAAGTTCTTCATGCACCAAAACTGTTTTTGAAAAAAAAGACAGGTTTTTTTTATTTTTATGATGCCCATTTTTTTCCAAAAAAATTTTGACCAGCTCTATGTACAGTGTATTATCTTGCAGTGAAAAACACTATGGTGGCACTAGGTGTTAAGGATCTAAACTTTATTAAGGTTAAGGGAATTATATTCTTTGAAAGAAGTCATTTCCAACAAAGTTGCACTGGGAACCCTCAAACATTGTGAATGTTTTGGACAAGGTTTTTTTTTCCACACAGGTAGTTAAATAAAAAGGAAAGGTGATGGGGTAGAATTTGAGATGAAATACTTCATGAAAAGGAGCACTGGAAAGTGGAATAACTGGCAAGTTAATACAACAAAAATTAATAGATTTGGTATCTGCTTATTTGTAGATAAGAAGGGTGTGAGGAATAATATGCGAACGAGAGGTAGGTGGGATGGAGATTCTTTGAGAATAATCAGCTAGACTGGGCCTAAAGACCATTTTCTGCCCCCTCAAGGTCATGGCGAAATGAAATATTACTGGTTGCCACTTACATACCATGTTTCAACTTCAGAATGCTTTGTAAGCATGAGCTGTTAATGTAGTACCTGAGTGAATAGGTAGATAAATATTATCATCCTCCTGTTAAAGAAGGGTTTCCAAAAGCTGAGAAATTCTGTCTTTCCATCAAGCTGCAAGGAGTGTTGAAGTCGGTATTAAACTCAAGAAAGCCTAGAGTCCCTTTTCTCGGTGGCGATCAACAGATCACACCTTTGCCTCTACAATTTTAGTGCCAACCAAACCTGTTTACCACACTTTATAATTCCTTCTCAGTAAAGTTTTATATTAAAGCTCCAACAATAATAAAACAGAGCCTATAAGCTATGGTTTCACGTAGGTGGAGGGCAGTCTTTTGCATAATATATACCAAAATGTGTGTCCATTCCCATTTGCTACACTTGAATAATACTCTATTTGCTGGTACTTTCATGAGTCGGACAAAACCCTTGGGCAGTAGAGTCTTCTATTTTCAAACCAGCAGTCTTATCTTGTAATGGCTTTGCCTGGCATTTTTTGTTGGGTACCATTTCCAGCCTCTAGTGTGTCTGTGCATGTATGTCTGAGTGTACGCGAGAATGACAGGCCCTCCTATGCCAATGGGATTTTTTGCATAAATGAAACGGCAGGATTTGTTCCTACAGGTATATGTAAATGTATCTTATTATGTGTGATGTTTACCCGGGGTCTGATCCAAAGCTCGGGGAGTGGATAGGAATCTTGCAGTAGATTTGAATGAGAATTAATTTGGGCTCGTGCAGCCTGGCCTTGTCAAGAACGTTGCAAGCCACTCCGGCAGAGCCCAAGATAAAGCCCAGTAAGGCCGTCTTTGGATAGGACCAGATGTAGATTTTTATCTTCCTTGTGCTGCCAGAATGGTGTGAGAAATATTGGCAATAACAGTCCAGTTTAGTGTTGACTTGAAGCTATCAGGTGTCTCCTTTTTTTATTGGGATGTTGTCTTTGTAAAGAGCCTGAGTATTGTAAAACCTATCTTACCTACAAATATATACTGCGGTTGTGCAGAAACGACACGCCGTCGTTATATTGTAAATAACATCTAAATGTTTGAACGTCATTAAACTAATCAATCTGGCCTCATTTGAAAAGGCTTTTTTATGTTGATTTCTACTGGGCTATATGTAAATATTAAAACTGATCTTATTGACAACTATTGTTGTAAGCAAACTATCCGCATAGCTGATTGTTTAACATTTTGTTACACAGTAGGTCTTTGGGTTTGCTAGTCATTTCTCCACCCCCCCTCCTTTTTTTTTAATGTAAAACCACTTTTAATGATAATGAACAGAACTAAATATCAGTATTACCAGTAGCAACTGACTTTTTTCATACTAGACAATCCACATCCACATTAAATCAGTAATGCCAGTTGTCTAGTTCATAAGAGGTTAGGTGGAGGTTTTCAAGAACTGGAAAGGAGGTGGAAGCAAACATCAGCTCCACAGTTGATGTGGATCATCGGCATACCATTAATAGCTAAAGGAGCTGTGTTGATTCATACCAGATGGTTGGGGTTGGACCAAAAAGAGTTCTAGGACCTCAACTTTTGGTAATGACTGGGTACCTATGAACATTGAATCACATCCAGGTTGGGGGATTTGTCACATTGACCAAGCTAGTTCTCTTTGCTGATTGCTTATTTTAATTCTCCCTTGCCTTCCCAGGACTTTCGTTAAAATAGCTTGGTGAAGGTTTGAGATCTCATTCTCTTGGAAGAGGAGATAACTAAGAACAGCAGTGTTTGGCCCTACCTATTAATTACCAGGCCATAATTTAGATAAGTGGCATAGTTACCATTTCTTGAGAGCATTCTACACTAATCTCACAATCAATTTTCTAGATGCACCATTATCATAAGCTGTAGTATATATTTCAAATGCATCACACATTGCAGGGAATATTATTACCTTGAAGTGGCTTCTAAACCAGTTCAGCTAGCTCCTCTCCAGTGGTGGGTTGTCTGGTTTCTGTAGGATGCCATATTATTTTTGAAAGCTAAATGAAACAAACTGAATAAAATGCTATTGACAGATTCATAAAAAAGAACAAAATGAAAAGAGAGTGAAATGTGTTGTGAATGTACTGATGGGTTTTCTAGCCATAAATGGCATTTGAGTGAAAAAATGATAACAGCTAAGCAGCCTGTGGGATGAAAGGTTTGCTCCTAAGTGTGTGAAAAATAGGAGGTATTTTAAAACAGGAGACGTATGGCGATAGCATTTCAGTAGATATAATGCCCCATTAATAGCTTGGTGAAATTCTCTTAACTCAGGGCTCATAGGGTCTTGCTGACTGCTTTGAGTGCATTTTATCTCATTTGAAATTGCAGGCTACAGATCTTATTTTCTGCGTTAGAATACAGAGACTGAGACACCTAGGATACACAGCAGGAATATATTTCAGTACTACAACTTGTCATGGGGAAGTTTGAATGCAAACTGCTCTGATGGCTTATAGAAAGAAACATAAGTGCGTGCTAGTGAACGGTGAGAGTATCTCAAGAGAATAGCAGTGGTCTCTAGGGCTTGGTTAGCTTAATTTTAAAAAGCTGTGTTTTCAATCTGACTTTATCTTACCTGGAAATATTGGTGGGTGGCTCCATTTAAGCATGGGCAGATCTTTGCATGGGCACATTGTGTGCCTGTGCACCTATTACTGGTAGCAGTCCATTTTTAAATTCAACTGCCGACTGTTGCATGTGCAGTTGGATGCACTACCAGATATTAAAGGGGCAAATAAGCACTTGCTTGAAATGCCTGCCTTTGGCTTGTTACGTGTGCCCATTTTCTCTCTGAAACGACAAGTTTTCTTCAGCATTAATAACATGGGAAATTGTAATCCTCAGAAGAACCAGTACATCTACTAATGATTTCTCTTCTTACAAAGGTTTATGCAAATATCCCAAATTTGGTTACACGGATGATAATGATGGGTTGCAGTGGCATCAATCAAACTGTTCCAATATATTCCTGCTGAGGATCTTGCCTGCTGTTGGTATATTTTCTCAGTTAATTGAAATGTGCATTCAGGGACCAGTTCTAAAGCCTCATGTTTCATTAACTATGTTTTCACTCTCCACTTCCTCAGTGAATGTCAAATACCGTTTTCCAAGGATGTAGGTTCGTTGTGTTTTATTATTTTCTTCAGTGGTTTTGAAATCAAATACTTCCCTCACCTGCTGGGTGGTGTGGGTGGCTCAAGAGGAGTGAGTTCAAATACTGCTCTGGACTCAGGGTGAAGGCTGTGCCCCAGTGTGAATGGGCACCTGCTCATTTGAGATGGGGAGACAAAATCAGCCAGATATAACACTGATCACATAGCTCCTCTGTGTGTTTGGCCACAGAAATGGGTGTTCCTTATACATTCTCTCCCAGTGGGGAAGACCTGGGGCATTTCTTATCCATCTAATAATTCCTGTTCTAATATTTATCGGCTGTTTCCCCAGTGCTTTGTTCAATGCATATAATAATTAGCCAGATTCCCCAGCTGATGTAAAACAGCATAGGGCCTGGTGTGTTGAAATCAAAGAATGGCAATGTATTCATATGCTTGAATGTAATGGACCTAGATCAGTCACACCAACTGAGGGCTTGGCCCATAGCACAGAAATGTAACAGGGTAGTATGTACCTAGCCATCATATGGTCTGTCTTTTTGAAGCAGGCAGCTGCACACTTGCTTAGAGGAAACATTTTGCCATCCACCAAATCACTGCAATGCCAGTTATGGCATCTCTTTAAATAACAGAGCCCTTGGAGTTGCCTCACAGTTTTAGAGGAAAAAACGTAATGAATTAGCTAACAAAATCTAGGCAACGCTGCTGCTTTCTTTGATTCTCCCCTTACTTTTACCTATTTGTATACAGCGGACTGTAGTATCGGTGTAGGATCATGCAGTTGGCAGTGTTTGCTCAGGAGAACCCCTTTGACACGCTAACGTACTGTTTGGGTCAAGACAGAAGGGCACTGGCAGATCTGATTGGGAACATCCTGCTAGTACCAGGTGGGGAGTTTTGTCCATAATTTCACCTAGTTATTTTCTTTTAAGAAAGTTTTTTCCTTTTATTTTTCTCCCCCCACCCCTCCAATCTGCTATCCACCTGCTGCAGTGGAATCACGTTTTGGGGTTATTTTTGCTTCTGATAGTGCCAAGGATGTGCTCACTTTCCAAAAAGAAATAGTACACAATCTCTTGTGTCTGGAGTACCTATGAAAACAGAGTTCCATTGTGTACAATTAGTTTAAGTGAGAGGAGAATAGCATTCATTGATCAAATGGGGCAAAATTGAGCAAAATATTGAAGGCACAGAATCAATTTGATAAGTGTACAGAGAATAGATGTGCACCAGGTGGAAAATATAAATTAGTTGCAGTAATCAAACTACATCAGATCAATAAGACCATGCTGACAACTTGATTTTTTTTTTTCAGTGGAGCGCCAGCTCTATGTCCACTTCTGCAAATACATCATAATGAGCCCACATACCTGCAAACAGAGCTTCAGGATTCAACTCCTGCATGCCTGGATGATAGCATTTGCAAATACATTTGCAAATACATCTTAATGAGCCCACATACCTGTGAGCAGAGCTTAAGGATTCAACTACTGCATACCCAGATGATAACATTTGCACCTGCAAACCTGTTGCTCACACACGTGGACTTTGCACATCAGCACGTCATCACCTGGAGTGCCACTTATGCTTTGGGTGCCAGTGGCTTCCAGAGCACGTGTGCACACAGACCTGAGCACTTAGGAGTCAGATCTGTCCAAAATTAAGACCTTCCGTAATGGATATAGCCAGAGGGAGAGAGAATAGGTCAAAAGGCCTAATAACTCCACTCACCAAGAAGAGTTCAGACATAATTGATTTTTCAGGCTGTCCACGCAACCAGCTTCCACAATTTATTTTGTAATCGTCCAAATAAAACACCAAAACACCATGTTTATGTTGTATGTCATTCACTCCATATGTTCTGCTAACCTTCTACTTTGTGTTGTAGTATAAAGTGAAGCCTCCAGTAGTAGAAAACCTGAAATATCTACCTTTTGGTCTTTTAGTAACCAGTTTGGGGAAGCTTTTATCCTTGCCTCAATGCTCAAGAATTGTCCAAAATATGAGTATCCCAATTCAGGATAGAGGCTGGGCAAGTAAAGGACATCTCTTTTATTCTTTCCTATCTTTTATGAATATCATGGTTCATGATTTTAAAGAAGACATTTTGCATGACTTACATCATTAACTTCAAAGATAGAAGTCAGTCAGTGGAAAATTTGACTCCTGTATGCTTACTGCCATTATTGAAGTCAGTGAATATTACTGGGCCCAATAAATTCTTGAGCTGCCTGATCAGTAGTTATTTATTTTTTCCAATTCCCTTTTTTTTTTTTTAGTTTCTCATTGAGTAGCCATTGGAGCCAAGCAAATTACCTGCAGGCAGTAAATTTGAGGCTTCCTCCACCTCCTCTGAGATGAGAGATTAGTCTGCACAGTGAATTCTGAATCTCACGGCACGGCAATGACAGGTTGATCTAAGCAGTCTGGAACGAGATGTGTTCAGGCTACAGATCCTGCAGTTTATAACCGGCAATGCCAACTGTCAAATAGTGCAGCCATATATCTGAGCACATCATGGATTTGTTTCTCTTGGCTTCTGTCCCTATCATCTGACATTTTTTTAGCCTGGTAGAGCAATTAGCTTTACTTTATTTTCTGTAGCTATTTTAGTCTGGCTCACAGGGGTATATCAAGCCAGTTTCATGGTCTGGGCAGTGGAGGTACATGGGGTAATTCTGGGCTGTCATGCTGCCGATGTCAGCAGCTATTTCTATGCCCCCCAGAAGGCAGCACGTAGGCGGTACCCTCATCGCTCCCCCCAGTGATTAAACTGATAAGAACAGATTGAAGAGTAAATGTTTTCGATCCGAGCCTACTACACTTGGCCTGTATCAACGTCCATCCAGTTTTGCCAAAAAAAAAAAATTCCCTTTGTTATTGTTACATTTCCTTATACACTAAGTATTTTGCTGTTTGTTTTTTTCTTATAGAAATTTTTGTTTTTTCTTTAAATATTTTATTCCTATGACTTGGCAGAGGGGAAAATGTTGATCTTCTTGTGCTGCTTTTATATTGTTCAGCTGAATAGTTGTGGGATGCTTTGGAGAGGCTGCTAGGTAAGGATGGGACCAAAACAGAAACCTGGACCCATGTGCTCCTGGCAGTTCAGACCCAAATTTGGATTTAGATCTTAACTTTGTGCCTTGAACTCAGCATTCAAGGTAAACCCATGTAGTCACTGCAGAACCCCAGGTGGTAACTCCAAAGGCTAACCTGATAAATCATATTAAGGAAGCATTATCACCAATGAATTTCGTCTTTGCAAGTGTGTGTATAAAGCTGAACTTCAGTTGTCACAAGTGTCCTTTCCTTTCCGTGTTGTGTTTTCTGATCAATGGTTGCAGTGGAGCATCATGAATGAGTTAGGTTACAAAAATCTCTGACATAAGGGGAGAGATCCAGAAAGGAAACTGTTGCTTCAGATGGGATGTGGGAAGAATTTAGCTGCCAAGGCCCAAAACAGCAATCCAGAAAAAATCCTTGACTTCAACTGCAAAATGCATTAATCCTCTACCTGTTAGGCCTCATTTATTCAGTACACATATCCTGAACCTCTAGTTTCCCTCGGGCTTTAAACTTAGATGTCCAAATATGCAAAGCACCGTCCTGAGCAACTAGACACCTAGCTCACATCTAGAATCATTTGCCCTCCAAAAACAAGTTACCTAAGTACCTATCACAATGATGGTAGCATTCACAGTAGATGTAATAGCTTAGTGGTTAAAGCACACAACCTGGAAGTGGAGACTTGACTTTGAAGCCCTCTTCAGCCTGTGGGAATTCGAGCCCACATTCTCTACTGCCCACCAGAGGGCCTTAACACCAAACTAGAAGCTAGTTTGGGTGGGGGCATTGTGTAGCCACGAATGCGAAAGTCACGGGGCTGGGAATGGTGCAAACGAGAGGGGGCCTGCCTCGTTAGGGCTGTCAGGTGGGAGTGGGGAGAACTGGGTTCTGATTTCTGGATTGTTCATACATTTCCCAGAGGAAGGTCACTGGATGGTGTACAACAAGAAGCCAGGGATCAGAGTACAGAGTGCAAGACGCCCCACCTCCCTGCTAACTTTTATCACCTCCAGACTGGAGTGAAACTCTCTTGCGTGTTCTCCTTCTGGCTCAGTGACTCTTGCGTTCCTGAATGCCCGCCTTCATCCAGAAGAGTGGACAACCTAGTGGGTAGGCACTCTACTGAGAAGTGCGGGGTACAGGTTTGATCCTGTCAGGTTGAGGAGGGCCTAGAAACAAGGTCTCATTTGTTGTCTGAGTGCTCTGTCCAGGAAGGCACCCACTCTTCTACTTGTATGTTAAAAAGTTGAACCCTGATCCCTCAGGTATGGACCTTCAAAGTAGGACTCTGGGTTCTGGCCACTTACATAGATAAAGGCAGCCCTGAATCAGATACCCACACTCCGGAGAGGAGTAAAGCTCAGGACTCTCCCCCGTGTTCACCAATTCTCATTGACTGTCTCTTGATGACTCCCTTCCACCTGGGAGTTCCTGTGGATTAACCCTCAATGGTACCTGACTGTCTACATTAACAACATAGGAAGACCTAACTTTGGCGTAGCTGTCTGGGGCTTGGAGCCGACTTTTTACATGAACTGAAGCCTAATTTTAGTTACCTAAGGTGCCTTTCTGGATGCCGCTTAGCAATTGTGTATGGCTTCAGGCACATGGGGCTTTAAGGAAGAAAACAGAAAGTAGAAATAGTTTGCATGTGCTTTGTGAGAGCTAAGCTAAAAGTCTGAATTTCTGATTTGCACAGAGCTCCTCCCTGGCATGCTATGCTGAATTTTCACATGCTTCATTTGGACAACCAAAGGGGCACCTATCAAGTCAGCTGTGTAAAAGAGTAACTAAGGTCTGCACTGACAGCATCAGCCAAGTCATTGCTTGATGTTCTCTAATAACGTTAGGAAGAATAGTTCTGGTCAGTGCTGGGACTTGCAGAGCTAACTCCTTCCAAGTAGTCTTAGTTGGACAGATCTATTGTTTCTGTTTAATATATCATTATATTACAGGAGCTCTCATATTCCCCATCAGGAGAAGAGGCCTCATTGGGCAACATTTTAAAAATTAAGATAGACAAGGACTTGCCCCAAAAAGCTTAGAACCGTATCTGCATTGACCCACGAGGTATCTAAAAGTCAGATATTTAATTCCCTGTTTATATATGCTTAGATAAATGGCCTGATTTTTCTAGGCCCCCACTTACAGATCCTTTAGGCGTTCAGCACCTTAGGGAATTAGGACAGCTATGCTATTTTGTGCTGCAATATTTAGACAACCAAATTTTAAAAACTCTGACTATTCCAGAGAACATACTGGTGTCAACGGGGTTCTCTCCTGCTATCAACAGTGGTCCACTATGTGTTTGATACACAAGGAATTACTCTGCCTTTAATCCTGGATCCTTTAATTTTTGACCGAATCTTGAGATGTATTCAGTTCCTGAAACTCCCATTAAAACTGGGTGGAATTGCAGGTTTTCAGCATCAGGGCCTAACTCCCATGCCAAAGTCAAAACAGGTGACTTCAAGGACCCAAGGGGATTCTTCTCAACGTGGCGTGTTTGTTTATCCAGGCAAAATGCCTAATAGCAATTCTGAGTTTGATAGTTCCTAGAAATGTTGATCGTGACCATCAAGGTTTCAGTACTGATATATGAAATGCAATTAAGTCACGGGAAACGTTAGTTTGTCAGTAGATTTTTAATTTGATACCCGAGGATATTTCCTCAGCACCCGAGACTTGCCCCTAAACTTCAATACCTAGGCACTTTAACATGGTAGGTAGCTTGGTTTACAAGATTTGTCATTTAGGGAGCATGGCCAAACCTAGGAGCTTCCAATCTAATTTTAAACCTGGAATTGGAAAAACAAGCAAACAAACCTTCATCAAATTAAGGGGCTAAAATATCAGATCAGGACAAGGATTGCAGCAAATCTTGTCCGTGTGTTATTGTGGTGACTTGAACATCAGAAACCATAAAACGCTTTGATTTTCCACTCTCTTGCACTCAGTGTGATGAGTAATACATGAGCAAAGGGAGTGTAAGCCACTTTCACCAGCAAGAGCACATGGGTGTAAAAGACTGGTGGGTGGGCAACAAGGGAGTTCTCTAGATTGATATTATTTATACATTCCCTTTTTGAGGCTGAATGGGAGAGGCAAGTAACATATGTTGTAACTGGTGCATGTAACAGTAAGATTTTTTTTTTTTATATACAGACTGAATAATTTAAGAGCGAAAGCCAACTCCGAAGGATGGAGATTATAGTGAGGCTGGAATGCATTTATAAACTAGTTGCAGGGATTTTCAAAAGTAGTCGTTTTCTGTGCTCCCTGATCTGAATATAGGTGCATTTAAGGTGAAACTGCTTCTCATAAGTGGCAGCTGAGGTTATACTTCAACATGAAGTATTACCACCTTGGACTGAAGCTTTCATAATTTCTGAAAATGATGCTTTAAATCAGAAAGAAGAGGCAATACAGATGGTTGGTGTTTGGATAAACCATTCATTCTTTTTTCGTAAAAGAAGACACCGAGATTTGGAACAAGTGCTGTTTTCCATTGTCTCTCCCCGCTCCTTCCCAGATGGACGTTTGTCATGCCATGCACTTCACTTGCTTCATTCCTTCCTAACACGTTAACGCTCTTTGAAATTAGGTTTGCACAGAAAAATAAAAAGGACCTTGCAAAATGCAAAACCAAATTGGAGTCGACTCCACTGAATTTCAGGGTAAAACCCAGTAGTAAGCTAATTTTTCAACCTTTTTGGTTTTGACCTAGCAGTATTTACAAAATCTTGATCCTGGGAAGTTCAGCTCACCCTCAACTTACACTTGAATACAATGGGCCAGATCAGTATTATAGATGGTCATCTTCTGTCTCAAAATGTCAATTTATCCCACCTTAAGACCTGGTAAATGGAGGATGAAAGTGTTTGCTGAATCTCATGATCAGACCATCATTAGGTAATAAATGCTCTGGGTTCTTTTTAAAGCCAATTTTCATATTGGTCCAATATTCTGTTTGTAACAGTAATGTCTTTCTAGACAAATTCAGACCTCTCTAAGGGATCAAGTCAATGGATGAGAGAGGAAAAATCCTGATAGGTTAAGGGAAAGGGCTTTTAAATTTTAAATGTATTGCTTTGAATTGTGATCAGACCCAAAGGGGTAGAAAAATTTGACAAGGTCCCTCGTATAAACCAGATCATGAATGTAAAGCTTATAATGTCACTGTGAAATTTTAATGTTTATTTATTATGGTTATGATTAAACCTGTATAATAATACGATGATAATAATGAATTAGACATCAGTGTCAATATGATTCTACTATTTTTCTACATATGCTTTATTGTGGCATTTTGTGTAGCTTGTGTTCTGTGTAAAGAAACGTCAATAAAATCTTTGCTTCGTTTTGTCTGTACTCTGCATGCTTTCTGATACAGAGGTGCACACGGGGTGCCAAGCAGATAATTGACAGTGCCAAGCAGATAATTCATAATTATCCTGAAACAAAAGAACGCACAACCTGAAGCCCATTATTGGGGTCATGCTAACCTGGACTGAAGAAGCTCATGGGAAAATGATCAACCACTTACTGAAATGTCTGAAATTGCAACCACCCTTGACATGGGTGCAGACATAAATGTAAAATAGCGGAGGTGGGTGGATAGTTTTGTGGAGTGGGCAGTGTTCTGGTATTCATGAGGTCAGGGTCTGTTTTTTAGCTTTGTCACAGGCATGTGAACCTTGTCAAGTTGCATGATTTTGTGGGGCTTTAATTCCTCAACTCAGAAATCTTGAGCAACATGACTTAGGAGGAAAGGCTGAAAGAATGAGGAATACTTATTATGGGGAACAGATAAATGGGAGGAGGGATTCGATTATTGTCTTCAAATACCTGAAGGGCAGTTACAAAGAGGATGGTGATAGACTTTTCCCTAGGACTATAAGGGACAGAACCAGGATCAATGCTCTCAAACTGCAGCAGAGGAAATTTAGGAGGGATTTTCTGATTACAAGGGTGGTCAAGCATTGGCACAGGGTACCTAGAGAAGTTGTGGAATCTCCATCTCTGGACATTTTAAAGAGAAGGTTAGACAGCAACTTCCTAACATGGTTTTAGTCGGGGATGATCCTGCCTTGAGAGGGGGGCTCGACGAGCTGACCTCCTGAGGTCCGTTCTAGCCACCTTTTTCTATCATTCTAACTAGAAGGTGGTTATAATATGTCCTTGCCGGGCAAGGATGCTGCGAGCATGAATAACATTGCAGCGGTCAAGGTGTTTCCTTCTTTTCATGACATGCAACCTATCTAAATAAATGGGCAGTCTCCTGAAGATTCAAACACAGGTTCTACTTGAGGAAGAAATATAAGACTGTTCTCTAGGGTGTCACTTTACTTATCATCAAGTATAGGGGCCAAATCTGAAGAGGTGCTGAGCACGTCAACTCCTGCTGTCTACAATGGGACTTCCCGATGCTCGGCACTTCCCAGGATTTGCAAGCAAGTACAAGAAAGAAGCTGACCTAGAAATGTGTTCTGTGGGGAATGGAGATGGAGGCAAAGGGGTTTTTTTGAAGAGTGGAGGAAAAAAGAAGGGGCCTCCTCGGATGGAAGTAATGGAAGCACCAACTGAAAAGTGAATGTACAGCTCCACCACAAGTGTTTGACCCCTAGTCCCTGCTGGAGTGTGTTTGTTTGGCTCCAGATAACTTTGTGGGCTTGGTTGCATTTTCTATTTTCAACTAACCAACCTCTAACAGAGGGCAGTTTTTTTTAGGGGTGTCTCTGTGGACTTGGTTTGTCCAGCTCAATCCTTAGTTGCTTCAACTAGCAAAGTGGTTATCAGCAGGGGGAGGATAATTAGCTTATTAAGGAAAAGCATTTACCTTTCATAGAATCATAGAAATTTGGGGTTAGAAGGGACCTCAGGAGGTCACATCTAGTCCAACCCCCTGCTCAAAGCAGGACCAGACCCAACGAGATCATCCCAGCAAAAGTTTTCCCTAGCTGGATCTAAAAAAACCACCAAGGATGGATAACCTCTACCACCTCTCTGGGTAACCCGTTCCAGTGTTTTACTACCCACCTAGTGAGAAAATTCTTCCTACTATCTAGCCTAAACTTCCCTTGCTGCAACTTGAGACCATTGCTCCTTGTTCTGTCATCTGCCACTGCTGAAAACAGCCCAGCTCTATCCTCATTTGAACTCCCTTTAAGTAGTTGAAGGCTGGTATTAAATCATACCCTACCACTACAATCCAGTCTGCTGTTAGCCTTCTTGGCCATAAGAGCACACTGCTGGTTCATGTTCAACTTACTGTCCACTGTCACCCCAGGTCCTTTTTTGCAGAGTTGCTTCCTAGCCAGTTGGCCCCCAGCCTATACCAGTGCATGGGATTGTTCTGTCCTAAGTGCAGGACTTTGCACTTGGCCTTGTTGAACCTCATGGGATTTCTTTTGGCCCAATTCTCCTATTTGTCTAGGTCACTCTGAATCCCAGCCCTACCCTCCAGTGCATCTACTACTAGCCCCAATGTGGTATGATCTGTAAACTTGCTCAGGGTGCACTCTATGCCATCTTTCAGGTCACTGATGAAGACATTGAACAAAACCAGGCCCAGGACTGATGCCTGGGGCATGCCACTTGATACCAACTGCCAACTAGACATTGAGCCATTGGTTACGACTCTCTGAGCATGGTGCTCCAGCCAGTTTTCTACATTTCACTTGTGGAAATAATCACAGTCCTACTTAGGCTATGAGGAAATAAGTTGACCTCACTTAGTCCATATGGGTCATTGGTCCATATTCGGAGCCACTACAGTGCTGGACTTATTTTCCATGTATTTAGCAGTTCATTTTTAGCAGACCTAGACAAGTTACAGGGGTGGGCAGATGAAACTAGGATGGGATTCAACACCAACAAGTGCAAAGTGATGCACCTGGGGAGAAACAGCTGGCACCATACCTACAGGCTGGGGAACTCCCTTCTCATCAGTCCAGAGGCAGAAAAGGATCTTGGAGTCATCATTGA
>NW_017728886.1:262486191-262504232 GCF_001723895.1 Crocodylus porosus | reverse complement strand
GGTGATCCTCTCCCTCTATGCGGCACTGGTCAGGCCACAGCTGGAGTACTGCGTCCAGTTCTGGGCGCCGCACTTCAGGAGGGTTGTGGACAGCATGGAGAGGGTCCAGAGGAGGCCACTCACATGATCAGGGGGCAGCAGGGCAGGCCCTATGAGGAGAGGCTACGGGACCCGAACCTGTTCAGCCTCTACAAGAGAAGGCTGAGGGGGGGATCCTAGTGGCCTGTTACAAACTAGTCAGAGGGGACCAGCAGGCATTGGGGGAGTCCCTGTTCCCCCAAGCATGACTAGGAGTGACCAGGAATAATGGTCACAAGCTGCAGAGGGTAGATTTAGGCTAGACATCAGGAGGTGCTACTTCACTGTCAGGGCAGCTAGGATCTGGAACCAGCTTCCAAGAGAAGTGGTGCTGGCCCCTACCCTGGGGGTCTTTAAGAGGAGGCTAGATGTACACCTTGCTGTGGTCGTTTGACCCCAGTAATCTTTCCTGCCATGGCAGGGGGTCGGACTTGATGATCTGCTCAGGTTTCTTCCGACCCTAGAAACTACGAAACTATGAAAACCCTCACCACTTTGTTTCCCGTCATGAAGCTACAGTCAGTTCAAGTTCTTAGGACCACCAGCAAAGTAAGATTCAACTCCACACAAGTAGAATCTGGGCCTCAATTAGGACTATGGCTTTTTTAATAATCAGTAGACAAGAGATGTTACAATATTCAAGATCTGAGGGAAAATAATTAAAAATAAAGATCAAGCTTAAAAGTATTTTTTTTTTTTAATCTTGTCATAGGATCAGAGGAAGGTAGGGCTGGAAGGGACCTTGCAAGGTCATCTAGTCCAGCTCCCTACTCGAGGCAGGGTCATGCCTGACTAGACTATCCCAACTAAGTGTCTGTATAACTAACCTGTTGATAGTTTTCAAGGATGGAGATCCCACAACTTCTCCAGATAGCCTCTTCCAGTGCTTGACCACCGTCATTATCAGGAAGTTGATGGCTCTACTTATATCTTTGCTGTGTCATGCATTTCCCAAAGGTATGTAGCGATATACAACAAGCCAGTAGCTTCTTGCTACAATGTATAATTCTCCTAATGTTTTTAGGTTATGCCTAGGGACCTACTCAAATCACAATTTTGCAATTTTTGTGGAAACCACCAAAAACACTATGAAAAATAGCAGTTTCTGCAATTTTGCATGAAAACTTGGGGGGCAGGAAATAAAAACCTTAGTAAAAATAAAATTCTGACTGTCCAGTGGGAGCCAGAAGCCAGGCCAGCCTGGTTTTGCAGCCCACCAGGAGGGTGGATAAGGGGACGGTGAAAGGGAGAGCAGCCAAGATGGCAGCTGCCCTCTCCTCCGTCCACTGATGATTGGCTCACACACCTCTTCACCAATCAGCGATGAGAGGCAGGGCTGCTCAAAAGGCAGCCCTCAGCTGGTCAGTGGCAGGGGAGTGCTCCTTCATGAAAATGGCACCTCCATCTCTCGGGATCCTAGGATCCACCATGATCCTGTTGGATCCTTCATTGCCCCCATGGGAAGGGGTGACCTCACTAGACTGAGATGGAGCCAGCTGACATTATCACCTTCATCTGGACCCCAATCAGTGCTTGGCATGCAAGTCTCATCTAGGAAATGGAGACTGCATCTCTTGTGATACAGCTGTGATGCTCTGACCAAATGTCTTGACCAGCCTGATGCTGATAGGGGTCTGACAGATGTGAACCAGCAGCATGGCAAATCAGAGCCAGCACCAGAAAAAGCGTCTGCATGGTCTTGCTCTCTATTATTTTCTGTGTCCTTTCGTATGAGTTGGTCTCTTGTTTTCAAGGAAGGAACCTCTCCTAGCACTTCACAAGGAATAACTGCCCCTATTCTGAATGGTCTCCTTCTGTCACTATCTACATTTTTTTTCTTATAATAGGTCCTGCTGATACCTTCTCATGCCAAGTTCAGAGCACCTCCTCCTCCCCCACCCCCGCCCATCCCTTCAAGATGACTGTTTGTATGAGCATGGAGTCTTTTCTCTGACACTTTGGTCAGCTTGTGTCTGTTAGCCTTGTCACAAGTTCACTTGATTCACTTGCAAATCATTGGAATATAGTGACCTATTAAAACTAATTTGTGCTATGAGATAACCAAGCTAAACTGCTTGAATTTGCATCTGTTTGCATTTTAACTGCACTTAGCAGGTGGCAAGATGAATGATACTGCTCCGCTTCTTCTTCAGACCTGAGGAAAGGCGCTTGATGTCTGAAATCTTGTCCAACAGTTGCTTCAATAAAAGATATTCCACAAAAGCTTGGCCTCCCAGATATTTCCTAGACCATTGCAGCTCCAGCAACAAGTGACCCCAACCCTACTGCTTTCCCAGAAGGCACACTCCATTGTGACCAAGAGCTGCAGCAACAGGAGTCCTACCCATCTCAGCTAGCTTAGCTTCTCCTCAGATGAAAAGTGCATGCCATCTTTAAAACCCTACCCATATGGGGAGGGATTCTTACAAAATGCCTGTGTTGCTAAAGGGAAAAGGGAATAAGGAATGCTGTTCGAGTGCAAATCTTGCATAATGCTTTTCATTTCAGATGCTTCTGTTTTTCCTTCTTACCTTTCTAAAGCGTTTTAAAGATTTTTGGTAATGATTGTTATAGCTGTGCGAACTGTCACCCTCTGTTTCATTTTGACGCTGTTTTGACTCGTTTTGAGCCTGTAACAGTGAAACTGAAATGAAACTAAGGGCTTCAAAACAGCCTTGAAATGAAATGAAACAAGGGCGGTTGAAATGTTTCGGAAGTTTTGAAATGTTTTGAAGCTGAAGCTAGGCTTGCCTGCAGGGAAACAGAAGGAAGGAGAGGAAGGGGGAAGAGGCGAAAAGGACACAGCGTGGGTGTGCCTTAACACACACACACCCACACACACCCACACACACACACACACACAAAGTGAGGGCACACCTTACCACACGCACACTGGAGAAGAAGCTCCTGCAGGAGAGGAAAAAGGGCTATGCCACAGTTTGGCTGCCAGAGCTGCTGCTGGTGCTACTGTGCTAGTGCTGCTCACTCACTAAGTTATTTGATACCTGTTGCTATTTAAAGTGGTGGACCAGTCTGAGGCTGTAGGGGAGGAGGAGGCCTCACTGGAGCACACTACCATGTCATGTAGAGGCCCCAGTTCCAGTGAGGGTGCGACTACACATACGCTGTCACCCATGTCACGAGTTTTGCTTGTCAGCAGCCTGAGGTGCAGTTTCCCAGAAATCCATGCACCTATTTCCTTAAAATCTGGCAGGCTTCATGGCCTCAGAAGGGGCTACCATGCCTGCAGTTTTCACCCCCTTGTGACTTCACACTTACAAGTGACACGAGTTTTTATTTCAAGCCTTTGAGGTGCAGTTTCCCAGAAAGCCCAGCACCTACCTCCTTAAAACTTGGCAGGCTTTATGCCCTCAGAAGGCCCTGCTGCCTTCATCCAAATCTGCATAAACGTGACAAAGTTATAGGCAGTTTTCTGCTTCTCCATTATAGCCAATAGGCAAAATGTCGAAACAGTGTTGAAACAGCGAAATAGTTTTGACAAAACGAAACAGAACAACGCTTTCAAAGGAAAACAAAACTTGAAATGAAACACTGTCCTGTCAAAATGTCAAAACAGAAGTTGAAATGAAGTGGTGCTGTTTCGCACAACCCTAATGATTGTTAAAAAGTGAAAAAGGAGGAGGTGGCTCCAGTATTTGAAACCCTCCCCACCCCACCTCACTTAACATTGCACAGTGAAGCGCTCAACTCCTTTGAGACTATAAATCCATGATGTGCATTGGAGTTGCTGCAACTCCTCACTGTGGTTTCATATGCTACACGATCCTATTGCAGAAGCAGGTTTAGGACAGACTATCATGACATCCCATTCAACTTTGTTCCTACCCTGGACTACAGAGACCCTTGTGGACTATGAGACAGATTTTATTTCAGTAGAAGACCTTTTCTATTAAAAAACTTCTCAAAAGACTTATACAATTAGAATTGCTTTTTTCCTCCCAACTGGGTGTGAGGTGGTATTGGAGGACTGTGAGAGGTTCAACACGGTTGTGATGTTATAGGATAAAGCAAAGATCGCTACTTATTCAGCTTCTTGCCATCAGGGTCCTGTTTCCAGCTGGTGTGATCCTAGGCTGTACAGAGCCTGTTCTCTATTAAAAAAAAAAAAAAGAGTTTGGGAAGATAAGCCTGTTCTCTAGTATGGAGCATGTGTTGCAAAATCTCTCCATGGCCGTGCGGCACTGTGCTAAAAGCACAGGGAAAGCAGCAGGGGGTTCAGATGGATCAGTGTTAATAAGCTTTGATCAGTTGTAAAGGAAATCCCTATACAAGAGGGAAGGCAGTGTCAGGCAAAACTGGAAGCTGTTTAGAGTCGCTGGGAACAGCTGTGGCTGAACCGCAGACTCCTGTTAGCAGCTTGCTTGGGACTGCATACATAGTATTGCTCAGGGTATTGTCACTGGGCATTTCTTGGCAGATTTTACAGCCCTACTCATGCCTCCTGCAGTGCCCACCAATGATTACAAGCCTTTGGGCTGTGCTGCCAGTCTGTGAAATGCACCCCGGGTCGATCCAAAGGGTGACCCTCTCTCTAACTAGCGTCCATCTCAAGCAGTCTAACACCTGAGGCACTGTCAGCGACTGAAATGTGGCCAACTCTGGGGTGCAACGCGTCTGCACTAAATAGTTTCGGGCAACAAAGGAAAACCACTCTTTTACATTTGAAGGTAACAGCAGGAAGATAGGTGAGTAGGAAATAGTGCCTGAGTTCGTGATGCAGAGGCAAACTGCCTGTGTTGTAGTGAGCAGCTGATGACCGCAGACGACAGGAGCTGACCGAACCTCAAGACGTTTGTCGGGGAGATCACGAACAAGGTTTTCTTCTCCTAACAACTGGCCACCAGATGTCAGCATTATTCCACAGAAGCACACTGCATGGTACGTTTACTTGGCAGTGGCTTGCAGTCACTGTGCATGGAAAATGGGTTTGTACTAAAGAACTGCTACAATCCTGGGGGACATGCCAATTTAGGATGGCCTTCCACTTCTAGGTTAGTAGTTCAAGTCCAACCCTGGCTGCCACTGGCTCAGAGTTTGTAATGGCTATTTATTGCGTGTTTATAACAGAGGCTGGGAAGCTCAGACATGGACCAAGATCATCTTGTGCAGGTGCTGGAGCAACAGGGGGCAAAAAGATGATGGTCCCTGACCCACAAGTGTATAACGTTTGCAGAAGATGAGATGATGTAGATAGACTCAGGAAGAGGGGTGAGTAGTGGTATTAGTGAAATGACTTGACCATCATGGCTAAAACCGTCCAACCCTGCTATTTGACTTAAACGGAGAGATTTATAGTGCTTGTCTAGAGCTCCGTGTCCATTTCTGGGAGCAGCAATTCAAGAAACTTAAGAGGATCCAGAAGTAAGCAACAAAGATGATTAAGAGGTAGGAAAGCAACCTGTACGAGAGGAGGTTGAAGAAACTGGGTATATTTTTCCTGGAGGAAAGGAGATTTCAGTGGGAACATAATAGCCATATTCAAATATTGGAAAGGCTGCCTGCCATAATGCAGATGGAGAAACATTTTTCCCCATTGTACAGAGAGTAAAACACAAAGCAATGGCTGGAAACGGCAAATTCAGAAGAAATCTCAGGGGACAAAATCCCAGCAACCTGCTTGTGTAACAGTAGGGCAATGGAAGAAGGCACAGAGGAACCTCCTTCACTGATAGTTTCAAGAAAAACTGATGAAGACCTCTGTCTGGGAGGTTTAGGATCACCAAATTCTGCATTTGTTCATGGCCTTGGACTGGATGATTTGCAGTACTGTGTGACCCTCCATTTTTTAATAGCTAATATTATAGTTGCTATTATAAGTGCCAGGACAAATTCTGAGCATTTTACAGACCCTATAGGCTCTTGGTGAAGTAGGTGCAAAGCACTCTTAGAAGAAGAGAGATTTGGAGGAAGATGTGTGGATGGGGCTTTTCCATCCAGTACAATGCCTTTTCCAACAGGAAGGGAAAGTTGTCAGGAGCCAGATAAGCAAAGGTACTACCTATACCTTATAACCTCCCCCCAACTGCTTGTACCTTTGTCCTTCAGCACCCGTTCTATCAAGTTGTCTCCACAGCTTTGCTTTCCTCCTCCTTTTTTCTCTGATGTAGTGCACCCTGTCTTCCCCTCCATTTCAGTGCATGCCTTAGGGTATATCCTCATCAGTCCTTCCTTTCCATACCCTGGAAGCTGAGCAAGCCAGAGGGAGTGAGGTTTGGTGGGCTGGCTAATTCACTAAAAACATCAGCTCCGTGCTCAGCAGCTGCCGAAAAAGGCAAACAACATGTTAGGGATGATTAAGAAGGGTGTCATAACCAAACCTGCAAGTATCATCAAACCCTTTTATAAATCCATGGTGCATCCACACCTTGGCTGTGTCTGCAGGAGATGCTGACTGTACAGTAGCTCAGTACTAATGTGCAGTTGCGTCGCGTGGCACAAAGCATGGTGTGACACTACTGCGCAGTAGTAATGAGCTACTGTGCAGTCAGCATCACCAAAAAGCCATTCAGGGACACCACTGTGCAGTAACACTGGTTACCACGCAGTCATTTAGTACTCGTGTATGCAACTATTAAATGACTGTGGAGTAACTACCATGCAGTCAGCATCCAGTGTAGATGCGGCTCTTGAATGCTGTGCCCAGTCCACACCTCAAAAAAGAGATCAAGAAGGTCCCGAGAAGGGCCACAAGGATGATCAGTGGTGTGGAGGCGCTTCCATATGAGGACAGATTAAAGTGGATAGGCCTATTCAGTTTAGAAAAGAGATCATGAGGGGTTTACAAAATACTAAATGGGGAAGAGAAAGTAAATAAGGATTTATTATTTGCTATCTCTCACAATACAAGCTCTTGGGGACACAAAATGAAACTAGTAGGCAGAAAGCTCACATCTAACAAAAGGAAGTCTGTCTCTTTTTTTTCCTGTAATTACTTGTTTCCTGTGATTTGTCTGTAATTAAAGTGTGGGACTCATTGCCAGGCATTGTAGAAAGTGTCCACGTGGCCAGATTCAAAAAGGGGACTGGACAAAATTCTTGGAGGAGAGGGTCATCAGTAGCTATTGAGCATGGGAGCAGGGGATACAGCTACTGAATCAGAACTTCCTAGACTTTAAAAGGTAGAGGCTTCAACTGAGAGAGGCACAGTAGGAAAAACCTTGGGCATGCCCATTTCACTTTCCCTCGCAGCATCCACTCGCTGTCACTGTAACGCAGGATACTGGGCAAGATGGACCTATGGTCTGACCAGTAAATGGCAATTCTTATACTCTTATGATGCTGCCCTAAGAGGCCAGAAACTACTGTGTGGCTGTCTATTTGTCTTATCCACTGAATATTAAATGCACGATGAAGAAAAGCCACTGGGAACAGGTCCCAGCACTCCGATCTACTTCTGGTGCACTGAAGCATGGCCCTTCTGGCTTGCTCTCTTCCTGCGAGGCTGCTCAATGTGCCAGCTTCAGTTGAAGAGACCAGAGGGTGGGTTCTCTCTCCCCTGGGCCTGGTGGTTAAACCACTGCATTGGCAAGCAGGAGATACAAGTTCAAGCACCTTCTGGACAAAGACTTGGGTTTTCTGCTCTTTGGCCAAGTACCCTAAACACTAGGCAATTGGACAGATAAACATATATCTTCTTCTACCTAGCTCTTCCATGGTTCAGGGATATAGGTTGTAGCTGTGGTGGTCTAAGGACATAGGCAAACAAGGGTCTTTGGGTAAATCTGCTGTCTTTTATCAGACCAACTCAATTCCCAACTATTTGAGTTGGTCTAATAAAAGATACCAGATTTACTCAGAGATCCGTGTTTGCCTAGTTCTAAAATCTGCTGAAGTAGCACTTGCATGGCTATGAGTGTGGCATTTAGGTTCATAAAGGTGACATACTATTTCAGGCTTTCCTCCTCTGTAGCATGGTAATAATATTTTTTTCTGTAGCTTTTAGGAATGTGGTAAGCATGATGACAATGCATGACTATAAGGTGCCTAAATCTTTTGGCAGAGGTATAAGCACCTTAGATAGGTAGGTAGGTAGATAAATAGACAGACAGACAGATAGGAGGTGCACAAAAAGCCCTCCAAAATACTGGGGACCGGCTGGTTGTTCTGGAGTGACTCTACTAAGCCACCCCCAAATATTCCCCTCCTTTCTCTGCATGTCTAATTTTGGGGGTAGGAAAAAACATTGATAGCCACTGTCAAATTCTAATTCTGGTTACATGGTGCTGGGAAAAGAGGTAGAAACCTCATGGTGAAAGTACATGGAAAACAAGTTTCTTTTTACAGTGCAGTATGGATATGCTAGATGGAGGGAAGAAGGCTGGAAGGTACAAAGGTGCAATAATAATACAGCCAGGGATGATACATATGTTGGGGAGGTGAAGAAGACGGTAAAGAAAGCATAGCTAGTGGCTCTTCTAGGCTGAAGGATGCTCATGGTACTTTGTGAACAAGGGAAGTATTAGGATCCCAGGAAAGTAGGCCTAAAGTGACTTCATGGATGCATTCAGACGTGCAGACATGTGTGGTTTGTGGTGCCACACAGCTCTTTGTGGCACCACAAATTGCATATGTTCCAAATTAGACCATGCACAGTGAAGCTAATTTTACAGTGCAAGGGCAAAACTTGCTACTGGGATTTTCCAGTAGCCAAAAAAACACGGGAAAAAAAAAGTAGTGGAAAACATGCCAAAATAGCGTCCACTGGGATGAATGCAGTCATATGAGTACACAGCCTGGAGCAGGCAACACACTGCAGAGCCTGTGTGCTGAAGCCCCTGTGCTGAGGCACGCTGGTCTGCAGCTGTCTGGGGCACAGTGTGCCTTAGTGGAGGGGCTCCCCCATCTCTGTGTGCCTCAGCATGGGTGCTCTGCAGTAGAGCCCCTGCACTGAGACATGTGGAGGCAGGAGAGCACCAGCCCAGGGCTGCCTGCTCCACCACAAGGCACACTGCATACCAGCCAGCCACCCGGCAGCTAGGTATGACCCACAACGAAGGGCATGTGCAGGGCACAAAGTAGCAGCACGCTAGTCGTGCCACTGCAAGTGCATGCCCCTGCTCATCTGGATGCAGCCCATGAGATCATCTAGTTTAGGGCCCTGCTCAAGGAAGGCTCATCCCTGACTAAACCATCCCAGCCAAGTGTCTGCCTATCCCACTGGAAAATTTCCAGGGAAGGAGACTGCTACAGCTGCTCTAGGTAGCCAATTCCAATGCTTGACCAGCCCGGTCTCCTACAGCCACAGAGAAACCATTATCTCCATCCTCTTTGTAATCACCCTTCAGGTATTTGACAACTGTCATCAAGTCCCCCAGTCTCTTCTTCATACTAAATAACCCTAGTTCTTTTAGCCTTTCCCCATAAGTCATGTTTTCCAGCCCTCCAATCATTTTTGTTGCTCTGCACTGGACTCTTTCTAATAGGTCCACATCCTTCCTGAAGTGTGAAGCCTAACACTGGACATAGTACTTCAGGTGAAGCCACACCAGTGCCGAATAGAGTACATGAATCACATGCCTTGATTTTTCAAGTGACACTTCTGTTCCTACAACCCAGGGTGCTGTTGGCTTGCAGGGCAACAAGAGCACACTGCTGGCTTATAACCCACAAGTTCTCGTCTCGGTACTGCAGCCTAGCCAGTCATTTGTTAGTTTGTATTTGTGCATACAGTCATTTCATCCCAAGCGCATGGGATTGCACTTGACCTTGCTGAATTCCACGCTCCTGGCAGGGTCGCCCATGACCAACTAACTAAATCCTTGGATGATGGTATCACCGTGGACATAGTCTTTCTAGACTTTAGGAAGGCCTTTGACACTGTCTCTCACTCCATCCTCATCAATAAATTATGTGACTGTGGCATTGATGCCTGCACAGTTGGATGGGTAAAAAATTAGCTGATGGGGCGCACCCAGAGAGTAGTGGTGGATGCGTTGTACTCAACCTGGTGAGAAGTGAGCAGTGGGGTTCCCCCAGAGCTCAGTCCTTGGGCCTACACTGTTTAACATCTTCATCAGCAATTTGGATGCGGGGGTGGAAAGCACGCTGTCCAAGTTTGCTGATGACACTAAGATGTAGGGTGAGGTGGGCACACTTGAAGGGAGAGAGAGGCTGCACTAGATTTAGACAGACTACAAAAGTGGGCAGATGAGAATAGGATGGGGTTCAACGTAGACAAATGCAGGGTGCTGCACCTTGGGAGAAGGAACCCACAGCACACATATGGGCTGGGGAGTTCCCTCTTGAAAGCACGGAGGCAGAAAGGGATCTTGGAGTCATTATTGACTCCAAGATGCACGTGAGCCGCCAATGCCAGACTGTATTCAGCAAGGCAGCCATACCTTGTCATGCATCCAAAGGTGCATCTCAACCCAGTCCAGAGAGGCGATACTTCCCGTCTATGCGGTGCTGGTCAGACCACAGTTGGAGTACTGCGTCCAGTACTGGGCACCACACTTCAAGAGGGATGTGGGCATCCTGGAGAGGGTTCAGAGGAGGGCCACCCACTTGGTGAGAGGGCAGCAGGACAGGCCCTACGAGAAGAGACTGAGAGACCTGAACCTATTCAGCCTCAGCAAGAGGAGGCTGAGCGGGGACCTGGTGGCTGCCTACAAACTCATCAGGGGAGATCATTAGCAACTAGGAAGAGCCCTTTTCTCCCCAGCACCACCCGGGGTGATGAGGAACAATGGTAATAAGCTGATGGAGAATAAGTTTACGTTAGAGATCAGAGGCAATATTTTATAGTTAGGGTGGCCAAAATCTGGAACCATCTTCCTAGGGAAGTGGTCCTCGCCCCTACCTTGGTCAAATTCAAGAGGATGTTGGATGATCACCTGTCTGGGGTCTTGTAAACCCAGCATTCATTCCTGCCTATGGCAGGGGGTCAGGATAGATGATCTGTTCAGGTCCCTCCTGACCCCAGCTACTATGAAACAGCCGCAGCTGGAGTATTGCGTCCAGTTCTGGGCTCCACACTTCAAGAGGGATGTCGACAGCATGGAGAGGGTCCAGAGAAGGGCCACTCGCATGATCAGGGGACAACAGGGCAGGCCCTATGAGGAGAGGCTGCGGGACCTGAACCTGTTCAGCCTCCATAAGAGAAGGCTGGGGGGGGATCTAGTGGCCTGTTACAAACTAGTCAGGGGGGATCGGCGGGCTTTGGGGAGTCCCTGTTCCCCCGAGCACCACCAGGAGTGACCAGGAATAACAGTCACAAGCTGGCAGAGGGTAGGTTTAGGTTAGATATCAGGAGGCGCGACTTCACGGTCAGGGCGGCTAGGGTCTGGAACCAACTTCCAAGAGAAGTGGTGCAGGCTCCTACCCTGGGGGTGTTTAAGAGGAGGTTAGATGAACATCTTGCTGGGGTCGTTTGACCCCAGTACTCTTTCCTGCCATGTCAGGGGGTCGGACTACATGATCTGCTCAGGTCCCTTCTGACCCTAGAAACTATGAAACTATGAAACAGGTCTGAAGGATAGGTCCAGACCCCGAGTCTTCAATGGTGGATCCGGTGGAAGAAGATGCAGAAAGAAGTGCAACTTCTGTTGATGGATCTGTGGACACTTAAGTCACCTCAAGACCCATCTGTGAGTTGTGGTAAACATCATCCTCCGGTTGAGGGATTGCTAAAGAATGAATTTCATTATGTTGATTGTGGATCATTTCTCTGGGATCAAGTCATTCTGAATCTTATCCCTACCCTCCAGGGTGTCTGCAAATCCACATAATTTGGTGTTATCCATAATTTTTCTAAGTGTGCACTCAATCCCAACCTTTAAGTCATTAATGAAGATAACAATACCAAACTCTGGGTAGACCCCCTGGAGAACCCCACTTGATACCTCCTCTTAACTAGACATGAAGCCATTAATGACTATATGTTGAGCATGACCATCCACCCAGTTATGTGTCCATGTTACAGAACTTTTAGCTAGTTTGTATTTCCTTATCTTGTTAATAAGAATATTATGGGAGGCAGTGTTAAAAGCCTTTCGGAAAGCCAGGTGTATCACATCCACTGCTTTCCCTGCACATATCCATACAGCCCACCACCTTATTATAGTAGGATATTAGGTTGGACAGGCATGACTTGCTCTTGGTGACATTCAGCTGGCTGTTTCTAATCCCCTTATCCTCTTCTCTGTGCTTTGAAGCAGATTCCTTGAGGATCTGTTCCAAGATCATTTCCTGTATTGAGGTGAGGCTGAGTGGTCTGTAAGTCCCCAGATCCCCCCTTCTTCCCTTTCATAAAATGGGCACTATATTTGTCCTTTTACAGTGCATCCATGACCTCGCCTGACTTCTGCAACTTCTCACATGGCTCCAGAATTGCCTGAGCCAATTTCCTCAGTAACCAAGGACGCATCCCATCTGGCCCTGCCAAGCTGAAAACATCTAGCTTCTCCAAGTAATACCTAACCTTTCCTTTCACTACTCCAGGGTGTTTGTCTCTTTCCCAATCTTTGCTTCCACTTTGCTCCTCATCTGCTAGTTGCCTGTACTTGTAAAAGACAGATGCAAAAAAGACATTAAATACTTCAGACTTGCCTGATATTTATATGATTTAGATGCACAAACTGGCATTTTTTAAAATTGGGACAAGAAATAAAACAGGCCTCTTGCTATCAGCAGATTACTCCAAGCTCATTCAGTGAACAGAAAGCTAGAAATGAGCAACTGTTGATGGACCTACAGTGGGTGGCCTATTTCCAAAAGCTAAATTCATCCCATTGGTAGCTCATGAAAGCTTAGCTGACAGCATATGTTGGATGCGTTCTCTAAACCTTCTTAGGCTGGTGGCTTTTGGATGTTCTACATTTCCTTCTCTCCAAATGACTGAAAGAGAGAGAGGGGGGAGATTATCATTGTATTAGATCATCTGCATTGTTAATGCTGATGTTTTCTCTCTCCCTGTTTGTTTTTTTTCATGATAGGAATTACTAACAAACAAGCAGAAAATGTCAAATCATAGCTAAATGCTGAAATCCTCTTAAACTCCTTCAGTAAGAGGCCAACTGCTAGAGTTAATATAGCTGAGTACTGAGTTTGTGTTGCATATTAATATCAGACTTTCTGGCCTGATAGTTGCATAAGAATTACCCTTCCAGTATAGTCCTGTTGGGAAGAGGGTGAATGCAGGGTTAGAAACAGCTCTCTGTTTGCTCTTCTGCCACCAACATCTACCACCCCATGCTTTGGGCTTCTGTCCAAGGGCAGCAGAGCATCTGCTTATGTGGTTAATGCCAGGACTTTATCTCATGCCTTTTTTTTTTTATTGGAAGAGATGCTAATTAGATGGCTAGAAACACATGAGTACTGCCAAACTGGAGCTGTGTTGAAACTATCTGGAGTACTCCAGCTGCCACTGCATCTTAATCTGAGATGGATCAAACCCATTCAGTCTAACCATTCAAAGCCATTCAGTATTTAGCTGTGATGTAACAGTGGCATTGGGTTGCCTGAAGCAGCCCCAAGAAGGAAAGGTGGCCCGGAGAGAAAATAATACCTTTCCTCAGTCCTTGTAATGGTGCAGCTTTCTCCCTTTGCTTCTGCTTGCCACTGGTGGGGATGGCATCAAGTCTCTGTTTTCCCTCTTCTTCTCACTGTTATTTATTCGTAGGGGGATTACTCCAAGCACAGGCATTACCTTCTGCACAAGACATGGCCTAGACATTCAGGTAGCAATTATTCATCTGAGCTGGAAGCAAATGGGGCCTTGTCTTCTCCTCAGAAAAGAAAAGCAAGACCTTTGTTTAGCTCCCAACTGCAGTGGAAATGGAGAACAAAATTTCTATGTCACATTTTGCCAGTGTGAGTCCCTGTTCTGTTTTAGTCTTTATTAAACCCTCCTGATGATGCTAATTAAGTGGTCTTCCAGCAGTGCATGTATGACATGACAAACACCCATTAGATGTGCTCCATTTTTTCCTTATCCTGTCTCCTAATTGTGTTTTATTTGGAGAAGGGATCTATCCTATGTTTAACCTTGGGAGGGTCCAGGGGAAGGCCACTCATAGGGTTAGGGGCCTGCAGGTAAGGCCCTATGAGGAGAGATTGAGGACCCTGGATCTCTTCAGTCTCTGCAAGAGAAGGCTGAGAGGGGATCTTGTGGCCACTTACAAATTCATCAAGGGGGGAGGCAGCAAGAAATTGGAGATGCTTTGTTTACCAGGGCACCCCGTGGAGGAGCTAGGAACAATGGCTACAAACTGACAGAGAGCTGATTTAGGTTGGGCATCAGAAAGAAATTCTTCCTGGTAAGGGTTGCCAGACTCTGGAATGAGTTTCCAAGGGAGGTGGTGCTCTCCCCTACCCTGGGGGTCTTTAGACTGGACAAGCACCAGGGTGGGATCATATGACCCCAGTGCTCTTTCCTGCCTAGGCAGGGGGTCGGACTCAATGATCTGTTGAGGTCCCTTCTGACTCTAACGCCTATGAATCTATGAAAAGATGGGGGAGACATCTCTTGTGCATTGGACTAGAACAGAGTTTCCTGTCAACAAAAATGGGGGGTTCAAAAGAGGATGGAGCTGGATGGTTCTCAGTGGTGGCAGAGGACAAAGCAAGGAACAATGGTCTCAAGTTGCAGCAAGGAAAGTTAGGTTAGATATTGGGAAGAACTTTATCACTAAGAGGGTGGTGAAGCACTGGAAGAGGCTACCCAGAGAGGTGGTGGATTCTCCATCCTTGGAGGTTTTTAAGACCAGGCTAGACAAAGCTTTGGCTGGGATGATCTAGTTGGGGCTGGTCCTGTTTTGAGCAGGGGGTTGGACTAGATGTGACCTCCTGAGGTCCCCTCCAACTCTCTTTTTCTATGGTTCTCATTCCAAAAAGACAAGAGAACTCAAAACTTCTTGTGGAACAGGAATACAATTTTCCCTGGCCCCATCTGTTGCAAGCTGATCTTCTGGTTCTCCTGACGTGAACAAAGAATTGACAACATATGTTGACTCTTATGTGGAGTGGAATGGATTGGAGGGAAATGTAATAAATAACAGTTTAAGTGGGGAAAAGCATTTCACACAAAAAACATAAATCTTTATATAGAGAGCACTCCATCAAGGCTCTGTCAAAGGATTTAAAAGCCTCAGACACATTAGTCAAAGCTATTTCAGATACTGCTGCAGTGCTTACACTTCAGAGGAATGAAATATAATGTCAAAAAAGAAGTAGAGAAAGAAATGAGATTGGGGGGGGGAAGAAAAAAAAAAAAAAAAACCTTGAAGACCAATATCGGTCATGTTGCTTTAACCATCTGATTAATCTTTCTCGGGCCTACTTTGAAATTCTTGTTTCTATTAGAGAGCAAAAGATGCCTTCCTTGTTTAATTGTTTATAACAGTAAATCTTGGATGGTTCTCAGTCAATGAAAGTATTGACCTTCTACCCTTTGAATACAACTAAAGGAAAAGCTGGACTCAATTGGGCACAATCTTGTTGTGTCAATGGACATAGGAAAGGTTTTATTGCAATCAATGCCAGTGGACTAGTGACAGTAGCAAGAATGGTGTTAAAAACATCACATACTCCCTTGGCTGCCTCAGTCAGCAAATGCTCCACATTTGTCTCATCTATTTTTGGCTATGAGATAATGCTTATCACTGCAGGATCTAAGCTGTGCCTGGTGCCTTGCTTCTTGTGTTTAAAGCCAGTGCAGTGCGGTAGGGGACTTGTATCCCCCCTGCAAAATTAAAGTGCATCTATGCAGATCTGCCATAAAAGTAGTTACTAAGACATTATTTTAGATTACCTGCAGTAACCACAATTGCTCTAACTATGAGCTTTTCAGTAATGCTCATTAATGAACAACTGACAGATCTATCTTCCCTACCTGTATCCTGTTCATTACTGGTACTGGGTTAAGTGAGGTTGCCTGGAGCCGAACTTCAGAGAGATCATTAGGAGAACATTTTGGCAGAAGTATGCGCTGAAGGCCAGTCATTTAGTGGGTTTTATGTTGGTGGCCCTGGTCTCTGTGGACTTGGTCTTCACTCCTAAAAATATGGCACTTTCCAAATCCATATCCATCATCAGCATGGATTATCCCTACCCTGCACCTCACACACCTGTGAAATCGGGTAGAAAGGGCCAGCGCTCTAAGTGGGTAGCACTTCACACAGGTATAAATGACTACGCCAAATCATGGAGAATCATTGCATTTGCCCCCCTTCTTCCTAGCACGGGGCACACGCATGATTGCTGGTGTACACACTTACATGGCATTGGAGGTGGTATACAGTCGTTGTTGAACGGCCACCGCTCCATCTCACCAGAAGTGTGTCAGCATCAGTAGCTTTTGAATCTGCAATCACTCACATTCAAGCTTGTGCCTATTTCTTCTGCTCTTTCCTATTGTCCCTTCCCAGCTGGCTGAGGAGGTGCTGTTCTGGAGCCAACCTAAAGCTAATTGACAAGCCATTCTTTCTTTGCTATTTGTTGCAATCAAAGAGGAACCAATGGCTTTTGACAGGAAGCCTGTTCCTATTAAGGCCTTTGGAAGAGCCATAGTCCTGATGGGCTTGTAGCATTAGGACTTTGGTGTTTGTATAACAGACAGTTAGTTTTACATTTGTGGCTATTACTCTCTAGAATATTGCACTGTGATGAATGACAAACTGCCCTTATCGTGGTATTTTTCTGTGCAACTGTCAATACTGCAAAAAAATATATACAGTATTTCTGAGCTGGCTAGGAGTCCTTGTGAATGAAATGAAATATTATTCTCGGGGGGAACGTTACTTGCTCAGTGATAGTTGTAAATTAGACAGCGTGTTTACTCTGACAGAGCAGAATACAACTCTCTACAGTCTGGGGATGCCTTTTAAGGCCAGTAAACGGAGTAGTTTTAGTCCCACTCATGCTATTACAATGAACAAACGACCACTGTGGCACCCATTTGTGCACTGCATCCCCCATTGGCTCTTGTCCTTCTGTTCCTAACCATCTGTTTGCTTGACGTGGCATTAAAGGCAAGGAGAGTTTTGCATGGTGCTCAGTGTCAGGATACACAGAATACGACTGGGCAGACGTCAGATCCTTTGCTGATCCTGTATCCCCCACTGTGATATCCACAATACCTACATGTGTTATTCCAAACACGATGGGTTTCCTACAACTGCAGAGGAGGTTATACAAGCCTTCCTTGAGGTTTCATCTTCAGGAGACTTCCTTCTGGGTTTTGACTTTTGGGCTGAATCAGAATCCAGTGCTTCTGGGGTGCTGGAGATAGAACAGGAAGAGGGAGCATTTACCACAGTTGAAGCCACTGACTTTACCTGATTTTAGGTCAGATCTGGAGGAAAGCAACAGTCTGTCATCCTAAACCAGCTGGGTAAGCTCTGCATGTAACTCAGGCCCAGAATGCGCGAAGCCTGGCCACAATTTACATTTTTCTCAAAGACCGAATCAAAGCTTTGAAAGTGAGTCTGGCTTGATCCAGAAAATATGGAAGCACATAGGACTCTTTATTCCTCCGAGTACTGACTACTAAGCCGAATTGGGGTAGAACAAAGACAAATTAATGAGCAATTAATGGTAGGCAGGAACAGAAACTTGTCTCTGTCCCACTGCCCAAGTCAGTATATTGAGGGAGGAAATGCATGCTGCACTAGTGTCCCAAATCTGACCACAGGGGACCCCTAGACCCTCAAGGTTCTCCTCACTGCATTGCCACTCACCCCAAGGAGCAGGCTGAGATCACGCTATTACCCTGAGGTATCTCTGTTGCTCTGTCCTTACACTGGACTCAGCAGCTGCAGCGAGGGATCTGTGTGGGCCCCAAGTTTCATAGCTGTAGGATCGGAAGGGATCTGAGCAGATCATCAAGTCTGACCCCCTGCTATGGCACGCAAGAGTACTGGGGCCTCGTCCCGCTGACCTGCCCCAGAGCCTTGGGAGGAAAAAACTGTAGCTTCCTTATAGGCTCGGCAGTGCTACGTTGG
>NW_017728886.1:262475563-262485614 GCF_001723895.1 Crocodylus porosus | reverse complement strand
GGTGTTCGTCTAGCCTTGTCTTAAAGACCCCCAGGGTAGGAGCCAGCACCACTTCTCTTGGAAGTTGGTTCCAGATCCTAGCCACCCTGACAGTGAAGTAGTGCCTCCTAATGCCAAGATGAACATGGGCCGGCAGTGTGGGGATGCAGTCAGGAAGGCCAACTGCACCTGTTGTGCATCCACAGATGCATCTCAAGTAGATCCAAGGAGGTGATACTCCTGCCCCCTTTGATCCATATTGGGATTACCTCCCTTTGGGCTTGAAGGATCACCTCCTTAAGGAGCAACCACTCTTCTTGTACACCTGACTCCCCTCCCCTTCAGGACCTCAGTGCCTCCCTGACTATTCTCTTTAGCTCATTGAAGACCACCCTCCTGAAATCTAGGGCTTGCTGCAGGCCTTGCTGCAGGCCTTTGCCACCTTGCAGGTATCACTGTAGCCCCCACTTCTGGGTTATGGAAGAAATTATAGGTCCTTCTTTCCCTGGAGAGAGTCAGCCTGGAATATCCCTTCCCCAGAAATCACCCTTTCCATCAGCAGTCAACAAGGATACAAACAGCAAAAGGATTTATTACATAGGATGAACGAATTATGCAAACAAAACAGACTAGAGGTTTGGAGTCAGAAAAGTAAAACAGCAGAATCTTACCTTCCCATTTAGGTTCTTACCTCATTTGGATCCTTGCTTTCTCATCTAGATAGGGCTGCCCTTAGCCTTCTTGGTAATTGTGGTCAGTGAACCACACAAAAGCCTGAGAACCAGAGATGAATACTGTTGCCTAGTTAAGCTCTAAAAAGCCTGCAGGGCAGCTCTGCAATTAGCATTATACTAATGAGCCACCAGAATCCCCCAGAAAGTGCTGGTGTATAGCTGGGGCACAAGGAATTCTGCTGGCTTGATGGACTATTACTCCAACATGCATCTTCCATTGTGAAATTGCTTGCCCATACCATAAGCAGACAATGCAGAGTGGCACCGATCTAGCAATGGTCTTGGCCCTAGTGCATAATGACATAATTAGCTGAGCTCCTTGGCTAAACCGTAGCCAAAACTATAAAGATATGCATAGCATAATCCATAAAGTGATTACAATAGCAAAAATCGATACAGCATTACATGGGCTTTCCAATGAGACTGAACATGCCATATCAGTACAATAAAACACAAGAAAACAGTCAGTTTGGGGTCATGCTGTGACCCCAAAATATAATAGGGTTCGTGATAAGTAGGTGCAGAGGTAGTACATCACTTCTATCCCCCATAGTGAAGCTAAGAGAGAAGGTTAAGAAGTGACCCAGGTCATTACAGGGCCATTAGAGACGGAGCCTAATCGACAGGTGAGCAGGAAGGGCCAGGAGGGAGATGAAGGCACCGCACTAAGCCATAAACACACAGCAACTCCTATGATGGTGTTGACGCAGAGTGTTGCCAGGGCCCCTGCCTGGGGGAGCAGCCTACCCGGGGCTTGTCTGAGGCCTCCACCCAGACAGAGCCCATGGTGGGGCTGGTGCCCCCCCACCCCCTGGCCTGCAGGAGTTGCCCAGCAAGGCCCAGGGGCACCGGGATTGGGGACCCCCACACCTGCCCTGCAGGCACCCACCTTGGGGCCCTGGAGGTGCAGGTGAGGGAGCACCAGGAGGAGGTTAGCAGGCTCATGGAGGTGGAGGATGAAATTGATGGCTATTTCCTTTCCCTGCAGGGCCACACACCCAAGGGAGAAGCACCTCGGGAAATGCCCTTCACTGCAGAGTGGCAGACGGTCACCTCCAGAACCAGGGCTGCTCATAACACAGCAGTACCAGTTCCTCCAGTCCGGCTGGAGAACAGGTACGAGGCCCTGGCAACTCTGGAGAAGAAGGAAGGAGAGGAGGCAACCAGAGAGGAGGCAACTCCACACTCTCCACGATCTGAGCAGGCCAAAGGAGCTAAGCAGTCCCAGAGGAAAAAACTTCGAGTGATTGTCATAGATGACTCCATCCTGACAGGTAAAGAGGGCCCCATCTGTTGCCAGGACCTATCGACATGCGAGTCTACTGCCTACCCAGAGCAAAGATTCATGATGTGAAGGGGATGATCCAGGCCATGATCCAGCCCACCTATTACTACCCCGTGGTCCAAATCCATGTGGGTATTAATGATGTGGCCCAGAGAAGCCCTGATCACCTGATGGCAGACTACCATGCTCTGGGGGGCGTGCTGAAGGAGATAGGTGCACAGGTGGTTTTCTCGTCTGTCCTACTAGTGAGCAGATGTGAAAGACGGCATGTGATGTGCATTGCAGAGACCAACTGGTGGCTTTGGGAATAGTGTCTCAAGGCGGGCTTTGGCTTCCTCGACAACGACCCGCACATCACGACAAGAGACATGCTTGGGTGGGATGGGCTCCACCTTTCCCCTAAATGTAAGTATGTGTTCTCTTCTAAATTGGCGGATCTCCTCTGGCGTGCTTTAAACTAGGTTTGTTGGGGGAAGGGGAAGACGAGGGCGGAGGAAGCCTTGGATGGCCAAACCAAGCAACACCCACAAGTACAGCCCAGCCTACACCGACGAGCAGAACATATACACAGGTAAGCGACAGGGGCCCGGGTAATGCTGAAAGTAGGGGGCCAGTGCACACATCCACAGGAGGCCTCAAATGCCTCTACACAAACTCTTGTAGTATGGGAAACAAGCAGGAGGAACTCACCCTCCTACTAGCTGACACCAACCCAGACATAGTGGGGATCACTGAAACATGGTGAATATCAAGGGCTATAGGCTGTACCGGAGGGAGGAAAGGTGGGGGCGTGGCGCTCTACATTAAGGAGGAATACGCATCCTCACCAGGTAGCATAGGGTCAGAGGAGGGGCACACAGAAGTGCTCTGGGTTAGAATACAAGGCAGTCGAGGGGAAAGAGACTTAACAGTGGGGGTCTACTACAGATCACCCAACCAAGGGGAAGAGCTAGACCAGGAATTCTTAAGTCATCTCATGGAGGTAGTTAGGTCAAAGGATGTGGTCATCATGGGTGACCTGAACTTTCCAGAAATCTGCTGGGAAGAGCAGTCAGCCAGGTCTGACCGTTCACGTAGGTTCTCAGCCCAAATGCAGGATCTCCATCTAACCCAGGATGTGCACAGCCCCACCAGGGGAGATGCCTTGTTGGACCTGGTGAGGGGGCTGTGGGTGCTCAACCACCTGGGCGATAGCGATCATTGCCTGCTGGAATTCACCGTCCAACACAAGGTGGCAAAGGCCTGCAGCAAGGCAGCAACCCTAGATTTCAGGAGGGCAGACTTCAATGAGCTAAGGAGAATAGTCGGGGAAGCACTGAGGTCCCGGAGGGGAGGGGAGCCGGGTGTCCAAGAGGAGTGGTCTCTCCTTAAGGAGATGATCCTCCAAGCCCAACGGAAGGTAATCCCAATACAAATCAAAGGGATCAGGAGGGTGCAAAATTCCCCATGGCTCACCAAAAGCATCCAGGAATGTCTTCTAGCTAAAAGGGAGGCGCACACCCAATGGCAGGGAGTGGCCATCACCAGGGAGGACTATACTGCGGTTACCTGGGGATGCAGGGGAGCAGTCAGGAAGGCTAAGGTGGAGATGGGACTGGGACTAGCTACTAGATCAAGGAAAACAAGAAGTCCTTTTTTAAATACATAGGGGGCAAAAAGAAGGTACCGGGTAACGTGGGGCCCCTGCAAGACACGCTAGGACATCTGGTCATTACACCAGACGACAAAGCTAACCTATTTAACGACTTCTTTGCCTCCATTTTTCTGAGAAGGACCAGATGATCCCCCCCCCCCCCCCAGGCCCCCCTCAGGCCCCAGGGGAGGCCAACCTAGGCCAAAGGTCAGGGAGGATCTAGTCAGGGAACTTCTGGAGGGACTGGACGTATTCAAGTCAGCTGGTCCAGACAATCTCTACCCCCGAGTGCTGAGGAAATTAGCTGAGGTCACTGAGGGACCCCTGGCATGGCTTTATGAGCGCTCACGGTGCTCTGGTGTGGTACCAGGGGACTGGAAGAGGGCTAATGTGGTTCCCATCTTCAAAAAGGGGAGGAAGGGGACCCGGGAAACTATAGCCCAGTTAGTCTTACCTCGATCCTGGGGAACCTTTTTGAGAGAATTATCCTGGCACACATCCACGAGGGGCCAGTGGGGGAGGTTATGCTTAGGGGCAATCAACCCTGGTGGCCAACCTGGTGGCCTTTTATGGCCAGGTCACAAAATCCTTAGACACAGTGATAGCAGTGGACGTAGTCTTTCTGGACTTTTGAAAGGCCTTCGACACTGTCTCTCACCCCGTTCTCATTAAGAAACTGGGGGACTGTGGTGTCAACACTTACACAGTCAATTGGGTCACCAACTGTCTGGAGGGCTGCACCCAGAGTGGTGGTGGATGGCTCATTTTCCACCTGGAGGGATGTGGGCAGTGGGGTCCCCCAGGGCTTGGTCCTCGGGCCCGCACTGTTCAACATCTTCATCAGTGACTTCGACGAGGGGGTAAAAAATACCCTGTTCAAATGTGCTGACAACACCAAGATGTGGGGGGATGTAGGTGGGAGGAATAGGCTGCAATGAGACCTAGACAGGTTCCAGGGGTGGACAGATGAGAATAGAATGGAATTCAACACTGACAAGTGCAAGGTGCTGCACCTGGGGTAGAAGAGCCAGCACCATACCTACAGGCTGGGGAATTCCCTTCTCATCCGTGCAGAGGCAGAAAAAGATCTTGGAGTCATGATTGATGCCAAGATGAACATGGGCTGGCAGTGTGGGGAGGCAGTTGGAGTACTGCGTCCAGGTCTGGGTGCCACACTTCAAGAGGGATGTGGACAGCACGGAGAGGGTCCAGAGGAGGACACTCGCATGATCAGGGGACAGCAGGGCAGGCCCTACGAGGAGAGGCTACGGGACCTGAACCTGTTCAGCCTCCACAAGAGAAGGCTGAGGGGGAATCTAGTGGCCTGTTACAAACTAGTCAGAGAGGACCAGCAGGCACTGGGGGAGTCCCTGTTCCCCTGAGCACTAAGGAGTGACTAGAAATCATGATCACAAGCTGGCAGATGGTAAATTCAGATTAGACATCAGAAGGCACTACTTCACAGTCAGAGCGGCTAGGGTCTGGAACCAGCTTCCAAGAGAAGCGGTGCTGGCTCCTACCCTGGGGGGCTTTAAGAGAAGGCTACATGTACACTATGCTGAGATCGTCTGGCCCCAGTACTCTTTCCTGCCACGGCAAGGGGTTGGACTCGATGATCTGCTCAGGTCCCTTCCGACCCTACCAACTATGAAACTATGAAACTCCAAGGCACCACCACCCAAGTATTGGTGCAGTGCACTAAAAGAGTGAAATGAGGTCAACAAGGTTAGATGCCCAGGCTCCCAGATGACTATGTGGGGAGATATAAGTGCCTCCAAAGGATGAGCCATGCCTTTTTATTGCTCAGTAGGGCAGCAGCTCAAGGAAGCCAAGGGAAACATGGGCACAAGGGATTGCTTGAACTCCTGCTTCCCCTCCACCTCAAAGGTGCTTGATATCAGCTGCAAGTGAAGAGTCTCTGCTAAGTCAGCAGCCAGATCTTTCATGGGGAGGGGGTGGGATGCCTAGCTGAACCACAACACCTTAACACACTTTGTCTTCTGCACTGAGCTCTAGTCCAGGCCACAGCCCTAACAAGAAATGAAGTTACTGCTGGAAATATTCCCCGTCGTCTCCTCTTTTCCCCAGACAGCCACTGAAATCTGCAGAGGGTGACAACAGGCTGCCCTAGTGAGCCTAACACATTGGTGAATGCTTCGACATGAACCAACTCACTGGTGCTCAGAACGGAGGGGGCTAGAGCTAAAGCACATGAATGGTTGCAGCTTGAACTAGAGAGCAAGGGCTGTAGCCAAGGATGTTTTTTATTAAAAGGTTTAGCCCCTCTGTGAATTGGGCGCAGATGGGGTTATAAAACACACACCCAGCAGTATGTTAAGCATGCAGTAGAGACAGGCTATTCTCAGCATCACTACCATGTGTTTATTGATTATTAGAGCTTAGCGACAATTGAGTTTAGAAGCAGAAACCACAGAATTGCACCCAGCCTTTATAGTGCAGGATGGCTGACCAACTGGCCTGGGACGTCCTCCCCATTGTGCTAAGCCCGGCACAACCAGAGCAAGCACCAGTTTTGACCCCACAGCTCTTCCAGCCCTAAATTTTGATCAAGGGGCGCTTGACACCCCCAGGGGGAAAAAAAAATGAACAATCTATGCAGAAACGCTGTCAAGCCTCCATGCAGGCAATAGCACTACCTGACTGAGTTTGATTTCACTGCAGCTGGACGAAAACAAGCTGCATTCTGTAGCTGTTGAGAAAAGCCTC
Source organism: Crocodylus porosus (assembly GCF_001723895.1). Taxonomy (NCBI): domain Eukaryota; kingdom Metazoa; phylum Chordata; order Crocodylia; family Crocodylidae; genus Crocodylus; species Crocodylus porosus. The sequence continues at coordinate 262,479,256 of NW_017728886.1, read as the reverse complement.
ATCAGCACAGCTAAATGGGAAAATAACCCTAGAAATACTGCCGAGGTAAAAGCCTTTCCACTCCGGCTTATCTTTCCAATGACTGGGTGTGAGGAGAACATGTTGCTAACTGTGTAATGAAGCACAGATTGAAAATTGCTTAAAAGCCTGTGCACAGTAAAAAGGACGATTTTACCCAATGGTACTCAGAGAAATTATTGTAATTGCACTTTTTAGTTATTACCAGCTTGGTCTCCAGCACCTCAACAAGAGCCATTATACAACTGCTCTGGGACCATTATCAGTCAACAAAGGCGCTGCCAAATCTTTTTTAAAAAGCGTGTGTGGGGTGGGGGGGAGACGTACATTTAACATGATGTGTATTATTGTTGTTCCTTTGTCATCGTTAAAGATTGCTATCGGGGTAGATTGGCATGTGCCATGAGATACTAATGGCTTGGTGTACAAGAGAGAGAGAGACAGAGAGGACAGGTCAGGTAGGAGTAGCAAGAGGAGGGTTTAGAAAGTGAAAGCAAAGAGCTCGTGTTCGATGCAGCAGAGGGAGGGAGCGACAAGGCTAAACTTAGGGGCTAGGGAATATATTGAGGGTGTTTCAAGGGAGCTGCCTAAATCCAGGCTTGCCGACTCCTCAGCACAATTTGGAGGCGTTTCAGAGCTCCTGTAATTTCCCCTGGCTACCCACGGCCTCCAAGGAGCGGTGATGGCAGCAAGCCATTACCAAAGGACAGAGCTATCCCAGTCAAGTGCCTTAAGGTAGACAGAGCAGGGGCCCTAAATTAAAGAGATGGGTTTTAAAAAACCCGCCTCAATTTAAGGCTGAATAACCCCCAGGCCGTGTGCACACCCCACTGACTTACCCGTCTCTCCGGTGGGGAGGGGAGAGCGAGCCGCTGACGGGCGGAGCAGCCCCTGGGCTGCGGGGTGGGGTGGCTGCTGCCCCCCTGCAGGCACCCGGCTCGGGCGGTCCCAGGGAGCACCAACGCTGTGGAGGGAAGCACCGGGCCCCCATGCAGCTCGGGCAGTCAGGCTCGGCAAGGTGGAGGGGGGATCAGGCTCACCGCTTTTCTTGAGCAGAGCTGCTTTCCCAGGCTGCTGTCAGGCTGCCTGCAGGGCTTCCTGCAGAGCCGCGGAGCTGCACAGAGCCTGGTACTTCGCTCCATACAGTTTTAGGAGTTTTAGTTTGCTGCGGCCGAAGTCATTTAAGGCACATTACGCCACCGGATTTCCTACAGTGGCAGGAATTAATGTGCAATATGCCTCTTAAGTGTGCAAACACCAGCACCTTTAAAGTGGTGCAAAAGCATTTGGCCCACTTTAAAGTGTCGTGCAAATGCACCTCTCATTTCATCTACACATTGCCCTAACTCCTAATTACAACCACTGTGCTAGCAGCCTGTAAGGGCATTGTGTAGGAGCTCATATAGGGACTCTATGGATCAATGAGGGCCACTCTAGGGCAGCTTTGAGCTTGGAGGAGGAGAAAAAGAGTTGGTGAAAGCAGAGGGTCAGGATTTGAGATACGTTGCTCTCCAATTTGCAGGCAGAAAAGCTGAGCTCTTAACATCATAGAGGCCCAGTCATTCTCCCAGCAGAGGATAAATGGGCAATCTTGAAGATAAATGGCCCCTTGAAGCAGCAGTATCTGCAGGATGTTGTACTACTGCTCTACGGCTGGTGAGGTTAAGAGGTAGTAATCTCCTCTCTCCCACTGCCTACAGGGTCTGCATCCCAGCCAGCCAGTCAGTTTGCATCTCAGATTCAAGGAGCTGGGACAACAGAGAGATAACATGCCTTGCCAAAGCTGTGGTCAGTGGGAGACCATGGATAAGTTTATCAGTGACTTGTGTAGCCAACAACTGCAAGGCAGGGGCTAGGGCCACGCAGGTAACTATGGTGTGCTGCTCTGACACTTGTGTTTTGGCTGGTGCCTGGGTCACGCTGGCACGGGACTATCTGCCACAAAGGCTATCTTCACGAGTAAGTCCGAACATACGTCTTTTTAATCTTCTGTGAAATACGAAACGTCATAACCAGAAGGAAAGATGACTCTGCATCCTGCTTGCCCCCAAACAACTTTGAGGTAAAGAGGCTATTCCGACTTTCCTCTGAGCCTGATCTGCATAAAATGAATTCTTTCTAACAAGAGATTTTCCCACCCCTTCTACTCTCCTACGAAATACGAACTTTCATTTCTACCTAGGAGAACTTTTACAATCTTTTCTCCTATGTCTGAAGAAGGGTGTCTTTGCCTGAAAACTTGTATTTTTATTTATTTTTAATTTTTTTGCAAACATCTAGCTGGTCTAATACAAGATATCACCTCTACCATGACTCTGGATTCCTTCCATCTGAACATGACACCTGAGCGAATCCATAGCACTGACTGGGAGGTTCTCCTAAGGCAAACCTGCCTTTCGGGCACCACTGAGATGAGGGTCTTGGGAGGAAGAAACGCTCCTTCCTTCTTACCCGCCCCATCCCTCTGAACTGAATCATTCGCTTTTCTAATGAATGCCCGTGTTGCAGGGTGGCACGTTCACAGTCAGGGTGGCTTTGTTGCCAGTGTGCCCCACAAAGCCACTTTGTCCAGGGAGGTCATTTCCTCCTGTCTCTTTAAAAGCAGCAGCAACAGAAATCATATTTCAAAAGATCTACTAGCAGGCGCCGGTGTTGATGTCCCCTTGCCTTCCTTTTCCAGGAGGTGCTGGCTGGGAATCAAAGCCAAAGATGCTCTTCTTTCAAGCGCAATAGGAAGCAAGGGAACCTTGAAAGGAAAGGTAACTGCAGAGGAGCAGGCAGCTATTCAGTTGCAAAGCAACCTGCCTGGGCTGTTTCCTGTGCTTTTCTCCTCACCTTCCACTTGATCAAAGGCCAATCTTCACCTCCTGCATAATACATGAAGCCGAGGCAACTAACAGCAAGCATCTCTTCTGAAAGGGAGTGTGTGCATGTGGCAGGGACTTTGATGTCTGCACTCCCTGAGTGGCCTAATGACTGCTCTTCTCCTGTTTACCATCGCGCACAACACACCCCGGGTAAAGAATTGCACTCACCCACATTGTGTTCCCTTGATAAAAGAAGTTCCTGTCTTGTGTTTTGCAGGATTTCTTCACTTCACTGAGAAAGCCCTTTATTTATTTTTTTTTTAATATCATCAGTCCTGGACACGGCTATTTGAATCTAAGCAAAATAAAGGACACAGCTCCCCATAGACATTGTGACAAAAGGTTGCGCTAGAGGTGCGGATGGACGAGGGCAGGACAATATATATCACAGAGGAGAGGGAAACATCCCTGGCACTGCACGAAGAAAAAAGATTAAACCTTGATATCATAAGAAACACCCTTCCCTCTTAGAAGCAAAGACACAGGGAAATGGAGCCTCAATCCTTCTTTTATAACTGTATGTTATACGGCCTCATTACCCAGCAATTTTGAGTGGCTCCTGGAGCTCTTCACCCCTCAACTGTCCTCACATTAGCACCTTAACGTGGTTTTAAGCACTCCTTACATGGCTCAAAGTCGCACCGCTCCAGGACAGGATTATTTGTGCTACCCAGATCCTGTCCCATGAAGCTATGGCCACTCCCTACACCCAAGCTGAAGCCCTCCAGGATCCCAGGATCTCTCAGACCCCCACCATAGAGCAGGGATAGAAACCTGTCCTGGCTCACAGGTCTTCTAGGGGCAACTC
>NW_017728886.1:262467743-262474378 GCF_001723895.1 Crocodylus porosus | reverse complement strand
TTAATACTCAGGATATAAAAGGTTTATTTTTCATGGCGTATTGTTTTACTGCTCAGGAAGAATTCAAATTGGAAAGGAAGGAAAATGAGCAGGAAAACAGAACCAAAAAATTCCCAAATGCCCCCTCCTGGGGATGAGTTCGTAGATTTATAGATATTAGGGTCAGAAGGGAGTGAGTCCAACCCCCCAGCCCTGGGCAGGAAAGAGCACTGGGGGTCACACAACCCCGGCTAGATGCTTGTCCAGTCTCCTCTTGAAGACCCCCTGGTATGAAAAGACAAATGCAACTATTATCAAAAGCTTGCATTACAGAACTTGCTGTTTCTTTGTTGCAAACCTGGGCTTTCACTCAGAAGATATCGCATTTAAACTTTTCTATGGTTTCAGAGTTAAATGATGCATGAATGATAACATATGTGGGGTTCTTACACACCGGGGATGAAATGCTGGACCTTTGTACCTAACATGTCAAAGATAATGATTTCTCACTGGACAGAGCTGTAGTTCTCACCTGCTTGCTCCAGAGATCTAGGTAATATCATGGGACAACTGCCCAGAAAGCCAGCCCAATAGCACAGGGCAAACTGAATAAATTATTATCCTGCAAATCTTTCTGGGGATTCGTTTGTGCTAAGCAGAAAGGACATCTGCACACTCTCACCTGCACCACACTTGTTTATAACTGGATGTTTGGTCAGTGCTGGGGGTACTAAATAGGCTCTTCATTAAGCCTTTCTTTGCTGCTGCCATATGGGATGTGCATGCCCCATCACAAGCTACCTCAAAGTATCAACACCCGGATTCTTGCAGCAATACATTAGACATGGTCAGACATAGTTTCATAGTTTCATGGTTTCTAGGGTCAGAAGGGGCCTGAACAGATCATCTAGTCCGACCCCCTGCCATGGCAGGAAAGAGTACTGGGGTCAAACGACCCCAGCAAGGTTTACATCCAACCTCCCCTTAAACACCCCCAGGGTAGGGGCCTGCACCACTTCTCTTGGAAGCTGGTCCCAGACCCTAGCCGCCCTCACCGTGAAGTAGCGCCTCCTGATATCTAGTCTGAATCTACCCTCTGCCAGCTTGTGACCGTTATTCCTGGTCACTCCTGGTGGTGCTTGGGGAAACAGGGACTCCCCCAGTGCCTGCTGATCCCCCCTGACTAGTTTATAACAGTCCAACATGTTTATTCGTTGTATAACAATTGTAGCTGAAGGCATAGGATCATAGGATTAAAGGGCCTCAAAGATCATCCAGGCCAGCCCCCTGCCCCAAGAGACCTGGAAGGCTGCATTCCTGAATCATCCCAGATAGATGCCTTTAAAATAAAATGTCCAAGGAAGGAAATCCCACAGTCTCCTCTGGCTGCTTGTTCGTTGGTCCTCCTGTTTTTAAATTTAAGAAGCTTTTCCTGAAATTCGTTCTACATTTTCTTTGCTGCAATTTAAACCCACTGCCTTAAGTTTACCCCATGGGGCATGGAGGAATCATTTTTCTCCCACTTCTAAGAGCAGTGTTGGAGAATTGCTGTCACAAGACTTCTTTTGTGCTGGACTAAACCTACCTACCTCTCAGCCTTTCCTCATGTGGTTTGCTTTCTAACTCCTACATCATCTTTGTGCCTGTCTTGTGGATCTTCTCTGGTTTCTCTACAACTTTTTTTTTTTAAATCAGGTGTCCAGAATTAGACAACAGGCTCCAACTGAGGGCAAACCAGCCCTCAATAGGGTGGTACTATCCACTGACATCCCTGGCATACATTGCTTCTGTTAATGTAACCCACACCTGCATTTGCTTTCCTTGTGACATCATTGCATTTCTGACTCATATAACCCACAGTAACCCCCAAATCCTTACCAGTGGTCCTACTCTCGAACCAATTATTCTCCAATCAGTATTTGGACATTTAGGGTTTTTTCCCTTCCTAGGTATAGCACCTTGTGTTTATCTTCACTGAATTTCAATTGGTTCCTTATTGTATAGTTTCCAATTTATCCTGAATGCTTTGCATTTGAATTTGGTCTTTCAAAAGTAGTTGCACCCCTCCCTGTTTTCTGTCATCTCCAAATTATAACAGTGGACAGCTGATGTCAATGGTGTTACATTAACTCTGAATTTGACCTGATTTTTTTTCTTTTTTAATTAAGGGAGGTATTTGGGCTTGTGGAAGTGCTCATACATGAAGGTACATCTAGGCACATTTTTCAGAGATCTGTTTTTTTAAGGTTTGCTTGATACCAGACATCATTATCATTTTTTTATTGTAAGTATTATGGAAATACCAAGGGTCCCATTCAGGGCTCTACATCCTATCTTGTTGAGTGCTGTACATACAAACAATAGTCATTGCCCCGAGGGGCTTACAATCTTAGCTCGTGAGGTGTAGGGGCACCAGCAACATGCCTGGAGAGTGCAATGGGCACACTTGAAAAATCCAAGTGAGCAGTTAAAACCTCATTAACTTATAACTCGTTCTTTTTTTTTTTCCCCTGGGATATAATAATGAAAGAATGGGGAATGAAATGTTTCTTCTCCCTGAGGACCCCTCTTGCTGAGTCACTGTATTTGTTTAGCAACTCACACAACAATGAAAAGCTGAAACACCCTCTTTTTGGTAGGTGGGCTGATGGCTTGAGGGGAAAGTGTCTCCCAAGTGATTTGCAGGGTGGTATTGAATAATTAATAGGCTCAAGGAAGACATTGGAAAAGCTCCTAGGAGGAGTTTTCACATAATTAAAACAAATAAATAATTAATGCAGACCCACTCACTAAAAGTGAGCTCATAAAAGAAGTTGTTCTGGAGCTTAATTTATCTGAAAAAGGTCCTTCCATTCTTAAGTCCTAAGCACTCCCTGAAGATCAGTCAATAGCTTGATGGGGGGACTGAGTGAAATAATCACAAGGACAATCATCATCATCACCGTCATGATACAAGTAGGAAGCTCCAGTGGGATCCTGGGAGGCAAGTCAATGCAAAAGTTAGAAGGAAAGGAGACATCCTTTCTTCTCCAGCATTTCATAGTTTCATAGTCTGTTTCATAGTTTCTAGGGTTGGAAGGGACCTGAGCAGATCATTGAGTCCGACCCCCTGCCATGGCAGGAAAGAGTACTGGGGTCAAATGACCCCAGCAAGGTGTTCATCTAACCTCCTCTTAAAGACCCCCAGGGTAGGAGCCTGCACCACTTCTCTTGGAAGTTGGTTCCAGATCCTAGCCGCCCTGACTGTGAAGTAGCGCCTCCTGATGTCTAACCTAAATCTACCCTCAAGAGTTTCCTTCTATAACTCTTCATGTTCCTCCTTTCATTCTACCTCACTCCTATGTGAATGCAGGGCAAAAACAGACATGAGATTTCTGCCAGGACACAGCCTTTTATCCTGGGATCCCACATATGTACAAGCCCATTGTCCCTCTTTATGTACCTGGGGAGTATCTGGGACAACCATTCCTCTGGCACATCTGCAGCTAAATCAAGGTAATTGCCATTCATTGCTTGTCAGGGACAAGCTATGTTTGAAAAGAGTTAGGCAGCTTCCCGTTTTTGATACGATACCTTTTTTTACCCACACTGAACATAGGTCAATGACTCCTCCACCTGTGTCCAAACCGTGGGAGCCACTGACATAGGAGCCTCTGTCCAATCCATGGGAGCCATGACTCAATGGCACTTTGGGCCAGATTCAACACCTTCTGTAGTCAATGGAAGTCCTTCTTTGGTGCTGGGCTTTTGGATTCAGACAGGAGTTCCCTTTTTTGTTTGATATATTGACCTGCCTCTTTCTGTCCTGACATCCTTATTGACTCCTCTCCCAGTCAGTCAGGACATAGCAATACAAGAAGGGAATGGTGGCCACAACTCCTGACATCTGCTGGAAGACCTACTAGGGGTGCCACTCCCCATGTCAAATATCCTTGCATTCAGAGCACGAGCGTTTCATCCATACTTTTGTTCCAGGCAGTCCAGAAACAGCTGGGTGTGCTCCTGCTCACAGGTTACACCTCTGCTCTGGAACCAGAGGTAGAAGGTAGGACTGGAAAGAACCTCCCGTGTCAGAGATGCCAGTCCTTGTTGCCATAGGGAACCACATCAGAAAATCCCTTCCATGCACTGTCCAGCTCCAGTGCAGTCAGGTGGCCTGCAGGGCTGATAGAAGGGCCAGGATTTTGGGGAGTCGGCAAGTGGTTGTGGACCCCATGTCTTCAATCCAGGACACGGACCCCCTTTGGGCATGCCTGTCAGTGGTGGTGGAGGGGTGGGGGGGGGGCACAGGGTGAGTTTGACACCCCCGACTTAACACAAGATGCAGAGAGAAAATGGACTGTAAAATCTTTAGGTCAAGGCTGATTGTACTGAGTGCAAATGCAATAATAAGCAACATTTATGTGATCACAGACTTTGTGAGCCGACCTCTTACTCATGAAAGGCATTTATAAGCTGTTGATTGGAACAAATGTGAATATTCAGCCCTTACGTAGCACTCTTGGCTCTTCAATTGCAGAATGCTTTCCAAAGGGAACTGCCATCATTATTACAGTTGTACATATGGGGAAACTGAGGCACATGACATTCCAATAACCTGTATGAGCTCTCATAGCAAGGCAGTAGCAGAACCGGGACTAAAGAGAAAGTCCCTAGATAAGACTGACTTTCTTTCAGCTGAAAAAAAGAATTGATATGCTACATTAAGGGAGAAAGAAAGATCTTCATTATGAAATGTTTTTACTTAGTCAGGCGTCAATTTTGTGAAATGTCAGTCTTTATTATTTTTTCTCTTAAGTTTCCTAAGCTTTTAAATATAATCACGGCAAAATTACTGTTTAATTGTTACTGCTTTTACTGTCACTCAGACAAATGGAAGGATTAAAACATCAATTAAATGGTGATTATGACACGGTACTCTTTTACAGAATCTGAAATTAAATGTTTAATAATAAACTTAGTTGTTGAGAAGTTGATGATGAACTGTATGGGGAAGCATGCTTCAGAGCGAATACCCAAAATGTTTACTTTTAAAATAAGTTTAAGTCAGTTTTAATATAGAAAACGATTCATTCACCAATCTCATGAAAACCTTATGAGAGTTCCCTTGAGTATTTCTCAAAAGTGGGCTAAGCGTTGTGTTAAAACATAACTGATAAAATGAACAAGGACCAAGCCCAGAAGAACCTATTTCTCTCAGCTACATGGAAGAATTCGGCATCTTAACATCTCCTACATGCAGTTGCAACGCATAGGTACTAATTCTGGATATTCATTTTACCAACACAAATAGCTCCATGAAGTGAAATCCCTGCACCTCTGAAGTGCCTTAACTCCAGCCCTGGGGGTGCCCCTGTCACTGCACAATCGATCACTAATGCAAGGTGCGACCCATTGGAAGGAATAATCAAAAACACAAATAGAAAATGGGTGACAGCTGGCTTAACCATCTGTGGCAGTCTACCCAACCCTGAAAGCTCCACTGAATTTCTCAATGTGAGGTTGATTTTGTTCTTCTAGCTTACAGGTCCATGTTGTTCCTCATTGTGCTTATAACAGAGCTGGGCACGTGGGTGTCAGGGACAGCAGTAAACCCCAACTTCCCTATTTCTAACTTCTGGAACTTCTGCACCTTATTTGCTTTCTCCACCACCCCTGTAGAAAGATAAGAATGAAAGAGACAAAATGTCCACAGACTAACTCCTAAAAGGGCTTTACAAAGGTACCATACTATAAGGCTCCATTATACAAGGTATGATTGAAAAGAAAAATAGTATTTATGTGGCTTGGATTGTATGAGGATGAACTCAAGGTCAATGCTAAATATGAGTGTAGGCATATTCTAAATGGCTATGAATACATGTTGGCATTCTGAGGCCAAAAGGATATGTTCAACCTTCCCCATGGCAGGTCTATCACGTCAATCGAACTCAGTCAAAGAAATCTGTGGGGAACACAGCACAGGGGACACAATGGTGGGACTCTACTACAGACCTCCCACCCAAAGTCAAGAGCTTGACCAGGAGTTCACCTGGGAACTGGCTCCAGGACCATGGTTGTCATGGGTGACTTCAATTACCCAGACATCACGTGGGAGGATCACTCAGTAAAATCTGAGTGGTTGTAAAGCTTCATATCATGTGTGGATGACTTCTACCTGACTCAAGAAGTCTACAGGCCAATGAGAGGTAAAGCGCTTCTCGACCCGGTACTGGGGATGACATAATCAGTGACCTAATGATTGATGGGAAGATGGGTGACAGCAACCATGAGCTGATCACCTCCACCATCAGCCGTAAAGCTGGCAAGTCAGTCAGCAAAACTGAAGTCCTTTACTTCAGCAAAACTGACTTTGACCATTTCAGGAGGTTTGTCAGCAAGGCCCTAGGGGGCCAAGACTCCAGGGGGAGGGGAGTCCAGGAAGAATGGTTGCTCCTCAAGGGAGTGATCCTCAATGCACAAGCTAATTCGATTCCATCTCAGAGGAAAGGTAGCAAAAGGGCACAGCAGCCCCCCTCCCCTTTGAGAATTCCTGGTGCTCTGGTGTAGTGCCCGAAGACTGGAAGAAGGCCAATGTGGTGCTGATCTTCAAGAAAGGGAGGAGAGTGGATCCGGCTAACTATAGGCCCATCAGCCTGACTTCTACCCTGGGGAAG
>NW_017728886.1:262452534-262466778 GCF_001723895.1 Crocodylus porosus | reverse complement strand
GAGCCCCCAAGGTCTGGAACAGTCTGCCAGCGGAGGTGGTTCAAGCACCTACATTGAACACCTTCAAGAGCAAATTGGATGCTCATCTTGCTGGGATCCCATGACCCAGCTGATTTTCTGCCCTTCGGGCAGGGGGCTGGACTCAATCTTCTGAGGTCCCTTCCAGCCCTAATGTCTATGAAATCTATGAATTCCCTTCGGCATCTATGATGGATCCATTTTCATCCCTTTCTGAAGCATGTTCTAGGTACCATGAAGAAGAAGGGGTATACGCATGGTGCAGGAACTGATTGTGGTGGCACTTGGAGCATGGGATCCAAGCAACAAGAGCATCCTGAAAGCCTACAGAGTACTCTGTCACTACGTGAAACCTCAGAGTATTTAATATCACCCAGTACTCAAGGGACATCTACATCAAGCACATCATGGGTCATTGACAATATGAAGACAGCTGTGGGAGACCATCAGCCAGAAATGAGACCAAGGAGATGGACTGAACCACTCTCACACTTGCTGTTAACCGAGCAAGACTTTTAATGCCTTTGACAGGGTACTCAGGGTACCCCTTACTGAGGGCACATGAATAAACCATCCCAATATGCAGGAAGAATTGTAAATGTGGCAAGTAATCACAGAACTCTTTGGTCAGCGTAAACACAAACAGGAAGTTTACAAGGTGTGTGGGGGGGTACCATGCCGTTAGAAATTCTTAACTCCCTATGCTCCAAGTTAACATAGGCTGCTTGACTAATTTCATATTTTAGATTACATTAGCATATGCCAACTATGTACTCTTATACAATCCCACATGTGGAATTATATATTATCTCACAACTGTAGAAAGCCGTGTAAATAACCATAATTTCTCATGTTTTCTAATAAAAGTTTAAATCTATTTTCATAAACATAGATAAACATACTTTTATCTCATGAGGAGACTTGAAAAGATGGAGACTGATATGTGGACACCAGAGGTCTGGTTGCTTTAAGCTGATAATTGCACATGCTGCCCAACATCCCTGCCATTAATCGTATGATCCAGTTGTATAATGAGATGGAAGAGCAACAGGCAACTGCAGATATTATCAATGTCAGCCTCTCAACAAGACCTTTCATATGAGAGAGTTGTGGTATGTCTGAGTGAAAGACCTCCTCACACTTGCAGCAATCACCTCGTGTAGCCAGTTATGCTACATTTACTATAGCAACATCCAAAGACCCACCAGTCTAATCAAAGTATTAGCCACCGTGAAAACATTTAAGACAACAGAACCTCAGCCAGAAGGGTGTGGAAAGCTGGCTTTGACTAAGTCAAAGACCAAATCCTGAGGTCCCGTATACTTAATAACATTGTTTTTTACAGTCTGTGTATGTATTTGTATTTCCACACAAGAGAGCTGGAGAAAGAAAGTGCACACACCAGGAAAAAAGGACAATATGGATGATGTCCTGCTTAGTAACAATATGTGTCATGCTAGATGGAGTCATTGAACATAAAAATGAGAGACGCACAGAGAGGAAAGGAGAAATGAGACCCAGACAGGTTATACCTCAGCATCCTTATACCCAGAAAGTAATGATTGTTTAATTATCTGCTATGCCTGTATACACTCATTTTTTACCAGCTTCGGGAAGCCCCTTGAGGAAAAGGTCTCAACAACCTGCTGTCAGTGGAAAAGAGAAAGGCCCAAAGGAAAAGGGTCCACAGGAAAAGTAGTTAAGAAAGCCAGCTCAAACAACAAACATTCGCCTGCATCTTTTAATCAGATTCAAACCATGGAGCTAACTTGACATCAGCACAGCAGTACTGGGCACTACATATGATGGAGTTCATTGCATAACAGCAGAGATGGATCCACAGGCAGTGCAGGAGTGCAGTCACTGCCACTGTCCCTTGCTGACACATGTGGCGCCGGGGGGGTGGGGGTGAGGCGAGGAAGAGAGGCAAGCACAAAGCAGGTGCATGAAAGAACCCACTCACCACCGCTGCTGTCCCTGGCTGAGCCCAGCTCCCTGCACAGCTATTCCCCATGGCCCCAGGATACATGAGGTAAGAGGAGTGGCCTTAGGGCTTCTGCCCCACACCTAGGTCAGACAGTAGTGACAGGGGACAGCCCCCCCACCTTCCTGCAGCTGCCCATGCCATGCCCTCTCTAGTGCCCAGGTGCTCCAGCCACACTTTCTTCTCATCCCCCATCATGGTCTGAGACAGCATGCTGCACTGCCCCTTTACCAAGTGCTAGGTCCACCTATGCATGACAGTGTGATGCTGGTTTTAGTGCCAAGGGCACCTCACTATGAGGAAATGGAGTCAAAATATCAACCCATTGTACAGTCAGTCTCTGGTATGGGTTTTTTTTTTGGGGGGGGTGGTTGGTAGATGTTGTGAAAAGGAGAAATTATTACTAGGGTTTGTTGGATTTTATTTGATAAGTGGTAAAGTCACAGACTTTTTTTCCTGTTCCTCTAATACCATGACTTGTCCTTTAATTCTTTGCATTATTCACACAGTTCATTTTCATTCCTCATGTGACTCCACTGACTCATACCAAGCACAAATTTCACTGCATAGCACTTTAACTCTTCTGCCATGTGCCAATGGCACTGACAATGACCAATTGCAATCTGTCTTCAAGTCCTTTTATAAACTAAAAATGAAAGCTCAAGGCACCATCCAGAGTCAGTCACTTATTTCTGTCCTTTATTTCTCCATTTGGCATTCCTAGTATCATGGCAAACAAGGAGCCTTTTTTGAAGGGGAAAAGAGAAAAAGAGTCGAGAGAATAATAAAAAGGTGTGTGTGTGTGTGTGTGTGTTGTGTGTGTGTGCGCGTGCGCGTGTGTATTTGCAAATAAGAAACTGAGCATCGGTATATTTGAGTTCAGTTAACACCCAAATCACAAACAGATATTCATGTTATGACGGTCTAAAGTTATCTTACCCCAAACTCCATCACCTAAACAGCTTTCAGAGGTCAAATGAACTTTAGTAGCAGTTGAGAGGTTGTATTTCTGAGAAACCTGTTATGCTAGCTTGCACTCCAACCAAAGTCTCTTTCTCATGTAATCAGACAGTGGCCCCCTCAGCTTGGGTATATTTTGCTCAGTTACTTTATCCTTTAGAGTGCAGTGCTGTTAGTACTCTATTGCCACAAGTGCTTTTCAAAATCAAGAAATAATTCAAAAAAGAAAAGGCTGCATAACTAGAAATATGGGTAAACCATTTTAAAAATAACATAAATCAACCTGACCAGAATTGACATTACTACAACTCTCCATTAGGGGAAGCAGACAACACTATTCTTAAGGTCTTCTAGCCCTGGACTTTTCATAATTAACTCGTTATTAGCGCTGTGCGAAATTTCACCAAGCGTTTCATTTCAAAGTTGTTTTGACGCTTTTCGAGCTTGAAACAGCAAAATTGAAACAAAATAAAAAAGCATCAAAACAGCTTCAAATGTAATAAGGGCACTTGAAATGTTTGACACATTTTGAGTTTCAAAGCAGCCCGATGGTGGGAGGCAGGGGAGAGCAAGGGCTGTGGTCCGAGCGGCTCTGTAGCCCCATGTAGTGCAGCCCCGGCTCTCCCCACCTCCTGCCACTGTGCTGTGCTCTGTGGGGCTGGTGGAACGGATCGGAGTGCTGTCCAACTCTGCCCACCTCCCTCCACCGGGCTGTGCTCCATGGGGCTGGCGGAACCAATTGAAACACAGCCCTGGCTCCACCCCCCTCCTGCCACCAGGCTGCACTCCGATCAGCTCCACCAACCCCATGGAGCTCATCTGGGCAGTGGGAGGCAGAGCACAGCCCCAGGTCTCCCCACCTCCCTCCACCAGGCTGTGCTCCATGGGAATGGTGGATCCAATCAGAGTGCAGCCCTGGCTCTGCCCACCTCCTGCTGCCAGGCTGCACCCAGCACTGGTCCCAGATGGCAGTGGTAGTCTCCTGGCATCTGGAGCAGATGCAGGGGCCCATACCCCTGGAGGAGTCCAGCACAGCCCCACAGTCCTCCCAGGGGTGCAGGCCACCAGATCTGCACCTGGATGATAGGAGGCTACTGCTGCTGCCTTGGGCCAGTGGCAGAATCAGTCTTCCTCAGAGCTGGGTGCAGCCCTCATCCATTGCTGGTCCCAGATGGCAGCAACAGCTCCCTGTCATCTGGCAGAGATCCAGGGGCCCACACCCCTGGGAGGAGTCTGGCACAGCCCTGCAGCCTTCCTGGGGTTTCAAGCCCCCAGATCTGCGTGCCAGATGACAGGAGGCTGCTGCTGCCAGCAAGTGTCATGAACTTTGCTTTCAAGATTTTAAGGTGCAGTTTCCAAGAAACCTCTGTTCCTATCTCCTCAAACCTTGGCAGATTTCATGCCCTCAGAAGGGACTACCATCTCTGTAATTTTCATCTGGATCAGGTAACAAATGACAACATTTTAGACATTTTCATGATTCCCCATTATAGCCTGTGGGCAAAACATCAAAACGAGTCAAAACAGCGAAAAAGTTTTGCAAAATGAAATGGGACAGTGCTTCAAAATGAAACAAAATGATGAAACAAAACTCCGTCCCTTCAAAATGGCGAAATGGATGTCAAAACGAAACAATGGTGTTTCGCACAACCCTACTTATTATTACTCTTTAATGTGCAGTTTTATTCCCATTAAACACAGGTGAAATTTTGCTATTGTGGTCAATGGGGGGAAAAAAAAATCATGGTTAAGTTCCTGATCCCACTGAAGTAAAATTAATAGTTGAATTCCTGGTCCCTTTGATAGTAAAATTCCTATGTGCATCAATGTGGGCAGAATTTGACCCTGGGTCTTCTGGTCAGGGCAGTGGACTAGCCATTCTAAGGCCTGTTCCTCCATATGCTTCAGATTTCCTGGGGCAGTCACTTATTCTATCAACTCTTCTCTTTCCCACCTACAAAACCAGGCTAAAAATATTT
Organism: Crocodylus porosus; assembly: GCF_001723895.1. Taxonomy (NCBI): domain Eukaryota; kingdom Metazoa; phylum Chordata; order Crocodylia; family Crocodylidae; genus Crocodylus; species Crocodylus porosus. The sequence continues at coordinate 262,461,837 of NW_017728886.1, read as the reverse complement.
CCCTTCTCCCATTGTTTTTCTATCTTTAAATTGTATCTTGTGCGTTCAGCATTTATATACAGCAAAGGATCCCCTGACTTGTCGGGTTTAATTTCTATAGCTAACATCACATAAGAACTACCACTTACTGGATCAGGCCATAGGTCCAGCTATTCCACTACTCTGTTTCACACAGTGGCTGGGAGCAGATGCTGATGGAAAGGATGAACAGGGCACCACAAATTTCCATCCTATGCACCCTCCAGCAGTTAGTGAAGTAAAATAGATAAATCCCATCCATCTGCCTTTGCCTCACCACTCAAATGACTAGCTTTCCATTTCCAGCTGGGTTGAGAACTAAGCTGAGAAAAGGACTTGAGCTCACATCTAAAACTGTATGGAGCTATCTTAATGGCTGTATCAGCAAATCCCATCCATCGCAATGTAGATGTGATAGATGACACTGATTTAGTTGGGATCATCAGGGTCCACTTTGGGTGCATCTACAAGTGCATTGATGTGCTTTGGTTAATGCACATTAAATCTAGTACCTCTGGGTGCCTGTACACAAGCCAGGAAGCTGCTCTGACCTGTTGTAATTACAGCCCATCAGAGCAGACTCAATCACGTCAGCTGGGGTGTGGTAATTACTGTGCTTCAGATCGTCTCCGCATCTTGTGTATCAGTGGCTTCACGTTTCAGAATGGCAGTGGGAGCACTTTAACTAAAGCTTGTTCAATAAGCTTCAGATAAAGTGTTTCCGCTGCCATTATGAAGTGCGGGGACGCTGATACATGCGACACTTCGGGCACTTTAATTAGGGCAGCTGTAATTAAAGTGCCTGCTCCCCACACCCTCAGACCACATGTAAAAATGCCCTCTAGTGTGAGGTAATAGGAAAATGTGCATTAGCCTATCTTAATGTGCATTAACTAAAGAGCATGGGTTTTTAGTGGTGTTTTAATGAGCATTAGCTTATTTTAATGTGCGTTAAAGAGTGTGCGTTTTAAATGAAGCTTTAATGCACATTAAAATAGGCTAATGCACATTAAAGTGGACATGTAGACATACCCTCTGATATATAGCTAGTTTCCTACATTTCATCTAAAAAAAGGAGTAAAAATAGAAGTTACAGAAGAGAAAGGCTGATGTGAGTTTTTTGAATTTTTGCTCATGTTTCAGTTTAAAAATGTCACTAAGGTAAGGCACAGAGAAAAAGGTACTTGCCATCACTGACTGTGAGCTCTGCTCTTTTGTTGTGCTTTTTATCTATATCAATTTATGCTGCTGCCTTCCATTACATCCCATGTAACTGCCTCCAAATGGTTAGGGAACAAGTTGAATTAAGGAAGGTTGCACTGCATTTGACTGTAATTCAATTTGACCACACCACACAGCTGAAAAATGTGGATGAGGCTTTTATTAAAGAATGGCAAGATTTACACTGATCAAAATACATTGCTTTTATGAACTGGTTAAATGTAAAGTAACTGTAGCATTATAGTATGATTTTGCTAGCTCTCATTTTTCAGGCTGAATGGCATAATGTGTTTCCTCTAAAAAGAGATATTTTAGTAGAACAAATTGGATAAGTTATTGATGGCCTGAATGCACAAAATAATGTATTTATTTAGCTGAATAAGATTTGGGTAAGAGGCTCTTTTAAGCCAATCTCCTGGATTTTTTTTCAAAGTAAGTAACATTACAGGTATCGTGTAACTGTAATGGCACATGCAATCTTAATGAGCTCAAATTGAGGCAGCACCATTTCAGAATTTAGTCTGTAAATGAATACGCTAGAAATGTGACAAGCATGTTGTTAATTAGACAAGCAGCATTCATCTGAAATGATTCCAAAGCTGTTTCTCTTTATCTTTCTGATTCAGTGATACAAACAGAGTGCATTATTAATGGGGCCTTTCTTGTATAAATCATGGGGATGTGTTTTGTTCTTACTTGGGGTTTTTTTGTTTCTACTTTTTATTTTATGCTTTGATTGATGCTAGCAGGTTTTGGTCTGAGTGATGATCAGCCCATCTACACATGCATTAATGCACCAGAATTATGGCACATTCAGTTTAGTACCTGTAATAACATGTACTAATTGTGTTATATCGGTGCTACTGTGCATTAACACAGGCACGTGCTTTTTAAGTAATGCTAATGCGCAGTAGACTAATTCTTCTGTGCATTAGTGCATTAACATGTTTTTTTCATGCCGCAGTAATGTTGAAAAGAGTTGGTCTTCTGTGCCATTAACGTCTCAATGTAGATACGCCCTGTAACTCACTGGGCACATCTCCATGAGACTATGCATGTGCTTTACTGCACAGTAAACTATTTTACTGCATACTAAACTGCCACCGTGTACATGTGTGACATAATTAGGGCACAATAGATTAATTTACTTTGGTGTAGGATAATCCCATCTGAAACAGGTGCTATCTAACAGCGGAATAAATGACTGTACCTAAACTCACTGTACATGGCGAAATTGGGTTTAGATTATTCTGATTCAAACTGCACTGGAGTTTATTCAGTCACATTAATTGCACGTGTAGACACACCTACTGTTTAGTCCATGTCATATGATCCTTTCTTTACCCATTGACACAGGATGCGTGATTGTTGGAGATTGTCTTTTATCTCAAACTCTACAGCTTCCTAATTTATCTCTGGTGAATCCAGATCCAATCCACACTGATGGCAACAATATCACTTGTTACATGCATACAAGAGGCCCGATAACTCATATGTGAGACTTTCAGTGCTATTTTCTCCTCAGCCACATCATTAGGGAATGGTTCATATGAAGAGCAAGTTAAAGGGAAAGGCAGCAAACTTGCTAGTCTCAGAAAGAGATTTGCCTCACCGCTGTGCAGATTCAACACCTCTACCACCCACCACCCTGCCAAGGCTTCTGCATCAAATCTCTCCCAGAATCTTTCTGAAAATAGGGGAAAATGTAACAGAGCAGGGGCAGGCAAAATCTGGCCCATGGGCCAGAACAGGCCTCTGGCCAACTCCATTTGTCAGCAGCCCCCACCCATCACTGCGGCTGGTTTCTATGGAGACAGTGCAGGGACAGGTTTTCCATGGAGACTGGCCCCAGCAGCGCTGGCAGAACACATGGCAGGGTGGAGAGCTGCTCCGGGGCTGGGATTTTGCAGTGGTAACAGTGTGGTCCAGAGCTGGGACAGAGCTGCTCTCTGCTGCCTGCATACCCCCGGCAGAGGTATGCAGGCAGAGGATCATGGTTTTGCTCCAGTTCTGGATCATGCTGTTACCACTGCAAGAGCTCAGCCATGGCTGTGGAGCAGCTCCTCACCCAGCTGTGCATCTTGCCAGCACTGCTGGGGCTGGTCTCCATGGAAACCCTGGCCCTATGCTGTCATGGTGCCACCACTGCTGGGGTCTCCATGGAAACTGGCTGCAGTGATGTGGGCAGGGGCTCTTGGGAAATGGAGTCCAGCCACTGGATGGATCTACCATTTTGCCCACTCCTGTAATTTATCCTCTGAATATACATCATTCCCTAAGAATCTTTGATATGCAGGGGTTGAGAAGGGTCTGTAGGGTGGGATAGCTGCAGGAGGAAGCAGGGAGACCTGCATTTGAACTACTTGATCCTTTTCTGCCTAGTTACTCTGGCTATGAGCAGTTTTATTTATACTCCTAGCTTGGAATACATGGCATCATGCTGATTCACAAAGGTGTGTTTGTAGATCATGATTCAACCAAGCAGCTTCACCTATGCACCTTTAACCATCCATTTACTCAGGGGCAGCATGTGCTACTCTGAGCAGATATTTCACTTAACGACTTACAGAGTTAATCAGGAGATGGTGGCAGGGCCAAAAGAGAGCTCTAAATTCACTGAAGAAATCGGAGAAGGAAGAGGGCCATAGTACACAGAAATACTTGGGAAAAACCAAAGTCCTCAGTCAATAGGGACAATCAAATGCAGTCAGGACCAAGTGCTGTAATTATACAGTGGCATCTGTTTTAACTAATAAGGCTATACATTTGCTGCTTAAAACACAACTGCTAGGGCCATTCCAGCTACATGACACTGCATTGCTGTTTCAAAAGCCTGATGTCTGTGCAGTTGGGAAAACAATCTGTGCACTTATGACACACGTGATTACACTCAGAGCCAAAGCTATGCGATCACATACATGCAGGCACCAGTCTATCCACACATTCTCTCTATGCAGATATATTTGCTGAGTGAATAGGATATAGCATCCAGTCCAAAAACCCTATATCTGCTAGGCAGATGATGTATTTATTACTGAACTTGAGGAACCAGGTAGAAATCTGGGGGTGAAGGGAGCAGGAAAATTTATTTTAAAGAAGGAAGGTTGACTGGAAAAATCTTTACAAAAGGCAAACCAACATTTAAGTGCATTGGAGTATAAACATACATTTGAGGCATGTATCAGTTGGACAACTTCTCTCTAAAGGATCATCCTCATCGAGATCCAGGCAACTATGAGCTTCCCATATCAGACATATCCAGAGAAACAACATTTCCATTTTGCCAAGGCAGAGTACATTCAGCCTGGCATTGCAGTGTCATGGCAGGTCAGTCAGCTTATAATTGAGTCTAATTGGCACTGTGGCATGCTTTACCTGCAAAAAAAAGGCCATTCAGAAAGGTGTGAATACTTTCCTTCCTTTGAAAAACAGCAGGATAATGCTGCCTCTGAGCAGCATAATTAAGAGGCAGGGTTTCTTGACCTACGTGGTCACTAAATCCAAATTCAATTGATTAATAAATTATATTTGCCTGTGTTTAGGAAGGGTCTTCTAAGACATCATTAGAGTATGGTGGTTTTTGGTTTGCCTGTATGTCTCTCACATATACATAATTTCCTTGCCTGATTCATGCTAACGCCTGTTATCTCACTTTAGCTATGTGCTATTTCTTAGATGAGTCTCTCTCCTTGTTTCCCATAAGTACATTTACTTTCTGCATTCCTGGCCAGCAAATAGGGAACAGAAAGACAGGTTGATAATCTCTGGACATAGTTCTCTATTTCTTTAATTGTGTCCTACTTTTTCAGCTTCATTTCAAGCTTGACTCTGCAGCTATTTTAAGATGTAAAGAAATGCAAAAGTAATAGGCAGAAAAAAACAGTGTTCTTTGAAATTCCTTGGAGCTCTGGTTTGTATAGCTTTTACTCAGAAAAGGGAGAAAGCCTTTGGTTCCCTGCATCACTTCCATGGCTATAGGATTGTGCATGAATTTGTGACATATTTTGGTGTTCCACTAAATAGTCTGAACCATTATAATGATATTTGGTTTCATAAAAACATGGATTATTACCTTTATTAAAACATCCAGATAATGCAACACCATGACACATTCCAGACATAAATACTCAGCTGGTGCGTCTACACGTGCAATTAGTTCAAAACAATAAGCTAAATTATTCCCAGGCACAGAGTCTACACTTGTGCCTGGGTCAGTGGCAATTTGAGACAGAGTACAGCAGTTTACACCAGGCCCTCTCCTGCTTTGCTTTGCCCTGGCTAAGGGTGGCAGTGTCACATGGTAGAGGGGCTAGCTGGGGCACATGGGTGCTTGAAGTGGCTAGACAGCAGGCAGGAGTCTGGCCCACTGCTGGCTGGACTGGCCAGATACAATTTATGCTCGCAGCCAGCATCTACACATGTATTTAATCGCAGGTAATTACTCTGCTGTAAAATAGTACTGTTGCTGGCTGTGTTATCTTAGTGCAGCGTTAATTAATTTACTGCGGGCTAATACCATCGCACGTGTAGATTGTGACCATGTATTCTGCAGCTAAATAATCTACTCTGCAGTGAAATGCATGTGTAGCCATGGCCAGAGGGGAGTTACAAAGTACTCCAAGTAACACGGTTTGAATGGGCCATAGAGTGAGAAACTACTTAGAACAAGTTTGAATCACATCATATGGAAAGCACTGCAAAAACTTCCCATGCACTCACTGCTGAGGAGTCATTTCTCCTTCAACTTTTCTGAAGAAATCCTTCACATTTAAATATGTATGGCAATTACTCCTCTAGGGTGAAATATGCCTCTGTGTGTGTGTGCATGCGTGTGCACATGCGCGCAGGGGTGTGTGTGTGTGCATGCACATATTGTATAATCACCATTCTTTTTTTTCCCGCTGCTTAAAAATAAAAATAAATGAACGGCATATAGTGTCGGGAAGCTGTGATTCAGAATTTTGCAGTCGTCTTTATCCAGGCATATTCATTCAAAGGACAGGAGAAACAGAATGAGTCTCAGCCTGGGATCTACAAAATTAGATAACCTTATATAAGCAGCTGTATAAATATAAAGGGCCTATTTTCCAAAAGAGCCAAGTTTTCACTGAACACCCACTGTTCCCATTGCATATAGTGACAATCATGAATGTATGTTTATTATTCTTTCTATCTGCCTGCCCAAGGGTGTAACTATAATGCCACAACAGGAGAGTAAAATGTATTTAATTCTCAGGGCGATAATGATCATCCAGTTCTGCCAACAATAAAAAAAAGTCCTGTTATGAGCAGTAGATGGTGCTCTTAACTTACAATCCTTCCAGAGTTTCTCCCATGAGCTGGATCAATTCAGAATGTCAACACATCCAAATCTCAACTAGGTTACAAAGAGGAATAGCTAATCTTTGACAGCTATGGACAAGAAACAGGAGAGGTTACATCTTAGGAGTGCCGAGTTGGGGGCACTGTCAAAATGATCTACATTTTTAATATCTCCAGGTTTTGAAACAGGTACCGATTTTAAAACACCCCCAAAAGCTGTAACCAAAACAGAAAAGCCCCAGGCTTATTTAGCTCCAGCTTGGACACTGATCACAGGAATGGTCTGAGATTAATCTTCAGTCCAAGGTGGGATGGCTTGATTAGCCAATAATGCCCGAGCGCTGATTGAGTGTTTGTGCCTGAGGCAGGGGATAAACAGAACATAGGTTGTCTCATTAAATGGCTATTGTCCTTAAAGCGTTGAAGCCCTGGGAATCTCCCTGGGTCTGTTTCTCAAAAACTAATGAAAAAATGCACATTCAGAAAATCAGAGTTAATTAAATCACAATCTGAATGACACAGCAGTTTCCTTCTTTTCATCACTTAATATTATCCATCCTTTAGAGTAGATTAGAAAGGGAACGGAGGTGCTGGCCATTTAAGAGCACTTGCCAGGCTTTGGAAAAGTTGAGCAGCAATAGTTATAACTTCATTGCTGGTTGTGCACCCATAGCAGAGGTGATCACCCACTTTCGAGGTTCCTGCTCTAAGTTTGGAGACAAGCAGTAAGATTCCTCTCCACCCATGTGCACCTGTCGGTGGTACGTGGGTATAAGCTCTGGACTAAAGGCCTAACACCCAAAACTTCCTCCTAGAAATAACTGGAAAGAGAATAGGCCCAAGAACATGGCTCCACCTCTTCTCCCATCAGCCAGCAGAGTGCACTGCAGCTTAACAAAACATGTTGCAAATCACTTCATGCTCCCGCACCACAGCTGAGCAGAATGCCCCCTAGGGGCGCACCTATGCACTGCTCTTTAATGGTAACACAAGTTCTTGCAGGGGCTGGGTTAAACTGACAATTGTTTCTGCTGCCCTGACCACTCACATTTCCTCTGCAGTCAAGGGGTGAGTTAGCCTGATCTGCTGTCTGAGAACGGACTAAGCCAGCATGAAATAAAGACTTCAGGACTCAGCGCTATGGGAGTGGTGGAGACTCAGGGCTAGATTCACCAAGGCCACTTAGTGAATGTCCATAATGCTTTGCTGGTACACCTGAACGTACTGCCGACAAGTAGAACCCCTACCATCCCATGTTTCCCCTTGGCAAGCAAAAAGGAGGTGGTTAAGTCACCCGGAGGGGGGTGCTCCTGCCACTGCTCTAAGCTGTCTGTCTCTTAGGGTGAGGAGAGTGGGAGGGGGCTCCCAGGGCAGCATCCCTATGTCATTTCCAGATTAACCATGTGTGGAGTGGGAATGGGCAAACAAGGCCATGCAGCTTTGCATCACATTCAGGAGCAGTGGGGAAGCAGTATGGACATAGTATTAGGTGCCCTTCAGCGTGGTGGAATTCATGACTGCATATTAGAAACATCAGATCATAGAAAATTAGGGTTGGAGGGGACCTCAGTAGGTCATCTAGTCCAACTCCCTGCTCAAAGCAAGACCATCCTCAGCTAGGGATCATCCCAGCTAAGGCTTTGTCTAGCAAGGTCTTAAAAACCTCCAAGGATGGAGGTGCCACCACCTCTCTGGGTAGCCTGTTGCAGTGCTTCACTACCCTGCTCATGTGAAAGCTTTTCCTAATAACTAACTTAAACTTCCCTTGCTGCAACTTGAGACCATTGTCCTTTGCTCTGCCATCTGCCATTACTGGGAACAGTCCAGCTCCATCCTCTTTGGAACCAACCTTTCGGCAGTAATTAAATCTCCCCTCAATCTTCTTGTCTCCAGTTCCATCAGACTTTCCTCATTAGTCATGTGCCTCAGCCCTTAACTATTTTCGCTGCCCTCCCCTGGACTCTCTCCAATCCTTTCTGTAGTGGGGGATCCAAAACTGGACCTACTATCCTAGATGTGGCCTTACCAGTGCCAAATAGAGGGGAATAATCACTTCCCTTGATTTGTTGGCAACCCTTGTACTAATGCAGCCCAGTATGCCATTAGCCTTCTGGGTACACTGTTGGCTCATATTCAGCTTATTTCCATTGTAACCCCTCAGGTCCTTTGCTGAAGAGCTGCTGTTTAGCCAGTCAAGCCCCAGCCTGTAGTGGAACATGGGATTGTTCTGTCCTAAATGCAAGACTTTGTATGTGCCGTTATTGAACTTCATGAGATTTCCCTCTTAGTCCAATCCTCCAATTTGTCTAGGTCTCTCTGGGAGCATTTTGTTACTGTGCCAGTGGCACATGGGTCATTTCCAACCCTACTGCACAGTAGCATCAGCAACACAGTTTGTACCTGATGACATTACATCACCATAGCTAAGAGATACATCACCATAGCTTATTGCTATGGCTACATAGCATTGTGTGTCGACCCGCCCTCTGAATCCTAGCCCTACCCTCCAGCGTATCTACTACTCCATTCAGCTTGGTGCTTTCCACTGACTTGCTGAAGGTTTACTTCTTCCCATCTTTTAGATCATTCATAAAGATATTGAAAAAACCGGCCCCAGGACCAACCCCTGGGGCATTCCACTGGTTACTAGCTGCCATCTTGGGGGACAACCTAATCGGCGACCTAGTGATCGATGGGAAGCTGGGTGACAGCGACCACGAGCTGATCTCCTTCACCATCCGC
>NW_017728886.1:262404649-262452523 GCF_001723895.1 Crocodylus porosus | reverse complement strand
GGGCTGGACTCGATGATCTCTCAAGGTCCCTTCTAGCTCTGATGTCTATGAAATCTATGAAATCTTGGCATCAAACCATTGATTACTTGGCTGCAGCCCCTCGGGGCAGGAAGGCTCCTCATATAATGCCTGGGAGAAAGTGGGGAAATAAGAGAAAGATTCCCATCATCCAAGATGTTGAGCAGGGTGCTGCCAAAGGCATCCAACTGTCAATGCAGAGAAGAGGGGTGCAGGTTAAACATCACCTGCTTGGGGACTTGGGCACTTTGCCACACTCAGGATTCATCACCTTTCCCGATCTCAGACACCAGGCTGGGTTCAAGCTGCAGCTGTTGGAGGAGGAGATGGTAGTCTCTCATTTTATTAAATGAGCCAGGGGTTAGAGAACTCACCCAGGATTGGGACAGCATCCTATCTGCTTGCTCCTGGTGTATTCTGGAGAGGCGACCAACTTATTCAAAACTTCAGCTGAATATTTGGCTGTTCAGTAGGCCACAGAGTGTGTGCACATACCAAAATGAGAGTGGCTTTATAGCTTAGTGGCTGGGACACTTCCCAAAGTGGAAGGATGCCTAGGGTGCAGCCCGAGCTCCAAGGAGTCTGTTAGTGTTTGTATAAAGGTGGAGCAGCTAGGGTGAAAAGTGAGAGTATTCTGGGGTGAAAAGTCCTCACCCCAGAATACTCTACAGCCTGCTGGCAGGGGCCTTCTAGTGGGCAGTGAGTGATGGGATTTTAAGTATCTTCAGTCTTCCTCCATCCAAAATGTATAATGCCAGAAGGAGGAGCAAAGCACAATTGTTCATATCTTAGAGAGAGAGAGAGGCAAAAAAAAAAATAAAAAAATCCCAAACTTTCTTACAGTGGAAGGGGAAAAAATGCTTTTTGGCGCTGAAATGCTCTAAAAGTTTTTGTGCTATTTCTGTTGAATGCTGCTGACCGTTACTGTAATGAACTGTGGATAAGTGTGTGTGTGTGTGTGTGTGTGTGTGTGTGTGTGTGTGAGAGAGAGAGAGAATGAATAATAAGGTATCAAGTGAGTTTAATAAGATGCAAAAATATTGGTGGGGCAAAGGCATTAGCACAACAGAAAGTGGACACTGTGTGATGAGTGCTGTGTTAGTAATAACCAAATTTGAAATATGGCTTTTCTTACAACATATGAGGGGGAGCTCTTACCTTACAAGAGATACGGTTAAAAAAAGAAAGGCTCTGAGCAGCAGGAGGGGAAAGCAACACACACACAAGCCATTCCACTGTGTGTAAAAATACCAAACATCTCTATTTTCTGTCTGTTAATTCCCTGACAAATTCTCCCATTTCTTCCCACCCTGCTGCTGCAGAGGCAGCCCCAGGGCACTCTGGTGTGGTCACGACATCTGCCAGAAATGGGGAAAGAGGAGCAATCCTCGAGCCCCATCTTTTATACATGTCAAATGCTTGCTGTTAATTCAGGAGCATGCATTTGATGCAGGGATAGCAGGACAAATCATCCTGGTTTACTTGCCTCTCCAAGGAGTGATTGCCCTTATCAGAGCCACTGCGGCTGGCCTCGAGATGAGGTGGACTGGTGGGTACATTTGTCTTTGATTCAGGTCAGGTCAGGGTTGAAACTTTCAAGAGCAGAAAGCACCGCGCAGTGAAGGTGAATCTGCTACAGCAGAATGCATTAACGCTCTGGGATAGTGCAGAGCCCTGAATAGTTTCTTGAACAATCATTTCTATCTCAAGAGGTTGAATTACATTTCACTTTTGTGGTTGATTGAAGATTGATTTAATAAAGCAGCTACATCTTTGAAGGGACCAAGTTATTTTTTTGCAGTCTTCAGAGAACGTCGTTATTGAAATGCTGGAAAAAAAATGGTGGAGGGGGAAGGGAAGACTTTTCGATGTCAACAGTTGCATCTCTCTTCCCAAGAATCACCTTTCTAGTGTGGCTGGCATTAGTCATCTTTCCTTGTAGGGCTGGATAATTGCTCAACAATAAATAGGTCTCTGCATACTATAGCTGTCTATCTATGATCGCTTGCAAAAGACCAGATCGTAGTTAACAATGGATTGTACATGTTGAATTGAGCATACAGTTCGTGACCTTTAAATGTTGCAAGAATAAAAGCCTCAACCCAGTGAGTTAACAGAGCAGCTGGATAGAAAAGGATAGTCTCTTGTAACAAATTGGAAATCTGGAAAAAGAAGTCAGTGGTTCATTCTTGTTGGTATAGCTCTGGAGCTGGAGGCCTGGGTTTAATTCCTACAATTTTAGCAAATTTTGCTTTCTCTGTTGATCCGCCCCCCCTGTCTGTAGAAAAGGGAGAATAGCACTTCCCTACCTCACAGGTCTGTTCTGTGCATACAGCAATGCTTCGTATGGTGCTCAGAAACTATGGAGAAGGGGCCCCATATAAACTGAGAGAGATATTTAAATATTGTTATGCAGCACAAAGGCCATTAAGGACATGGCAGCAAGAGTGATGCTCATTGCCTCCCTTGGAAGTGAAACTTCCAACTACTCAAACAGCAGCACAACCGGTTCTCAGTATAGGGCTGATGGGAGACACATGGCACATCTACATGAGACATTTACTGCGGAGTTGCCTAATTAGCTCTACAGTAAAATGTCAGTGTTTACACATTCGGTACTATGAGGATGAAGTAAACTAATTAACTCCACCATAGTACTACTAGATGCAAGCATTATCCTATGGTGTGGTTACTTACTTTGCCACAATGCACGTGTAGATGCTGACATAGTACTGCCCCAGCCAGCCCATCTGCAGCACGTTGAGCCAGGTCAGAGCAGGCCTGGGCTGGCAGACTATCATCCTGGACCTCCTGCCAGCTGAGGTTTCTTCAACTTGGCTGTAAACTCAGCACCTGGGAGCAATAAACGCTAGCATGATAAGCCATGAATAGCAAGTGCAGATGTGCCCACAGTGAAGTAGGTTGAATTCCTTTCCGCAGGTAGGCAGCAAGCACACAGGTCTGTTCATTATATTCCATGCTCGTGAAAACATGCAAGAACACTCCTACTAGTTGAACGGCATCTTACATACTGATTGCCACTGACTCAGTCTCTCTGCTACAAGGATGGTGCTTTTCTATTGAAAATAATGTTTTAGTTGATTCTAGCTCTGGTGCGGGGTTGGCAGCAGGGCTCTCCCCTTGGCATGAGGCTGAGAGAGAGTGAATGACATGACAGATGTTAATGCATTACTGGAAGGCATCCAGACGCTGCACAGTGAGGAGGGCGGCATAAGAACTGGGATAGAATTAGAGAAAATAGCCCAACAGACTCAGCGCCCATTGAATGGAAAGTAGTAACTATTCAGCTTCCCAATATGCCTCAACTACTTAAAGGCAATTCTTTTTACTTCTACCTGTATCATTAACATCTGTTGTGGCAAGGGGACTTTGTTTACTGTGCTTTGTTTCCGGTAAGACTCTAACTTAGGTATGGAGTTAGGCCTTCCAGGAACTATAATTAATCAAAGAATAGACACCCTTGTGGTTCTCTGGTAATCTTGCAGTCACCGCAGTCATTACTAGCAGCAGTAATCATCTGAAGTTCAGTAATGCTGTTTCTCCTCTCCTATCAGCATCTCAAAGGATCTTGAACCTCTTCCAATAAGTAACTAAGCCTCAAACAAAATAGCGCTGTAAAATATTGATTGCTTTAAAAAGATTTGCATTGCAGTCAGTTCTGGGATGGAAGGAAGCAATATTTGCCTGCATTCAGTTTTCTTTGGCAATCTCTTGCAGTCAAGGATGATTGTCTCTTATGACTGTCTTATCTGTGTATCCAAAGATGGCTGATAAGGTGTATCCAAGTTCGACAGACTCTACCGAGGTTTGGACATGTATTTTTGTGAAAGGTAGTTGATGCTGGATTCTTGATTTGGTCCACAACACACTGCTTCTGTTGCTCCAGCTTTTCCATCTCCTGTTATCGTGAGGTTTAAAAGTACTGAGATTTTTGCAGAAGACTCTGCCTCCATTTGAAGTGGTCCTGGGTGATAGTTTCCCACAGGTTGACATCGATGTTGCATTTTTTAAAGTTGGCCTTGAGGACATCCCTGAAGTACTTTCTCTGCCCTCCTCTTGAATGTACACCATGGCTGAGCTGGGAGAAAAAAACTTCCTTCAGGAGTCTGGAGTAAGACATCTGGATGATACGGCCAGCCCCAAAAAGTTGATGTTGGATGATTACTGCCTCAAAACTCATGGTGTTTGCTTGCAGCAGGATGCTAACATTGGTGCTTCTGTCTTCCCACTAGATTCAGAGGATCTCCCCCAGGCATTGTTGACGGTACATTGCCAACAACCTCTCCTGTACGTTGTCCACGTTTCAGCTCTGTACAATAAGGTGGGGACCACAACTGTTTGATAAACCATGAGCTTGGTTTTGGAGCTGATGCCATGATCTTTGAACAGCTATTTCTTCAGGTGTCGAAAGGCCACACTTGCACATTTGAGGTGATGTTGGATTTCTTTGTTGATGTCAGCCTGCTGCGAGAGATGGCTTCTGAGGTTCAGGAAATACTCAGCATTTGCCAGACTCTCAGCATGGATCTAGATTACCAGAGCTGGGACTATTCATTAGGATCTTATTGGTAGAGGACCTCAGTCATCTGAATGTTAAGCATCAGTCCCATTTTTCTTGTATGCCTGCATTCAGTACCACTACAAAGGCACCTCAGGGCCAAAGACTACTTGCCCTGATGAAACTACAAAGGTGAGGGGGTAGATAAGAAGAATAACACTAACTAAACTGACCAGAAAACTGGCTCTAACATCTCATTATAAAGAAATGGCCCTCTAACAACACAGAAACTCCTTACATCATACTGAAGCATCATGCCTGCCTTGACTTACAAAGAATTCTTCTAACGGCTTGTCACAATTTGGTTTTCCTTGAAATCGTCCAGTTAGGGATGGGAACAGTCCAACCCAGGTTTTCTTGAAAGATATGGTCAAATACAAGTTGCTGTGGCTATAGTCATAGAATCATACTGTCTTCATGCACAGAATTGTCAGTGACTGTTAGTACAGGGCTCATTATTATGCATATGCTTTAATGACTCCATAGATATGGTAAATTATGGCACATTTTCAAACCTGAATGCACGGCAAGGATGCTAAATGAAGCTTCAGACTCAGCAGGATGTTAAAAAGCTGCAATTTCTATTGCCAGCAGAGGTGATCATCTGCATTTCAGCATTCACATTAAAAGCCCATGATGTTTTAGAAACATTATCAACTTATTTTACTTTTGAACAAAATGACTTAACAGATTTCTTTGTATTTGTAAATGATTGTTTATATTTTTGGAGGATTTTTCAAAGTGCATAGAATCTAATATAAGATTAAGGGATTATTGTTGGAGGGAACAGATGGATTGGTTTTATTCACCAGCCAAGAATGGCCCAGATTTCTTAGCCTACCCAGGCAATGACCTCAGTTTGATTTCATTCTTGTGCCTATCTTTTAGGGTTTCTTTTCCTTTTATATTAACCTGCATTTTACCAAGTTCTGGCCCTGACCCAGAAATATGCTTACTTAGACAACAACTGAGTAGTCACGTTCATTTCTCTTTCTGCCTCCCTTTACCATGTCCCAGCTGTTATTAAATCCTGCCTTTACCTTTGCTCTCAAATTTCAACTTTTCCTCACCGTTCCCCATGCCATATCCTTCCCTATTTTTTTTTTTTAACCTTTCACCTGGACTTTCCTTTTCTGGCCTCCTTGCACCTTGCCTTGTTTATGGAGAAATAGGACCACAAGGGGAATTTTTTAGTGCAGCATTTACCTTGTATACATGATGTGATGTTGCATCCATGTCAAACTGTGAACTCCACTTTGTTTCAGGATGGCTACTGTCATCACAAATGTCACTGAAATGTCCATATTGGCAAGGAAGGTGGCAAACCAGGCTAACCTCAACTCATTCGGTTTGTTCTAGACATGGTTCTTTTTATGATACAGTTATGGGACAAATTGGAGAAAACTTTCCCTGAGAAAGCCATCAAGAATGATCTGCTCCTGTGGGTAGGCTGGTAGTCCAGAAACAACAATAATGACCTCTCTGCACAGAAGGCTGGTTGAAGAAAGGGCTGCAATTCCTCAGCCTGTGCTTCTGGCCAGAGAAAGGATGAGAGTACTTTAAAAAAGGTTGTTATTTCTTTCAGCAAGAAGTCAAATCAACACCCCACGCAAGAGGACCAAGTCAAGAAGGCAGGACAGTCTGCCTAGTCTGCAAATTCTGACTAGGTATCAGACTCCTAGAAGGAGACAGATGAAGAAGTTGATTTTCAAAGATCGGTATCTCTCTAGGGTGCTTTGTTCAAAGCAAAGCATCTGTGCTTGGGTAATTCCTCTGCTAAACATGTGGCATTTCCTTTCCAACCACTTGCAAAAGTCAGTAAGACACCACAATTCCCACAGCCAGGTAGACTGTGAAGCAAAATGAACAGCTGGAGCCTGAGGGGTGGGGGAGGGCCACACGTTGGTTTTGGGGTGCATGTTTCCTGGGCTCAGTAGAGTCTATGCATGGGGTTGTTCTTGGGATACAAGTCACTTACTTCTAAATCCCTGAAATCAGGGTATGCAGAATCCAATGATGGGGTCCACTCACAGCAGATTGGTATCTGTGCAGAGATGGGAATGAAGCCAGGATGTGATACACCCAATTTAGAGAAACATTTAACTTTCAGAGTTCATCTTTTAATGAGGCATTAAAACCGCGCTGGCCCATATCCAGTAAAGTACTTAAAACCAAGCCCAGCAATATGCATTCTAGTGGTCCCACTGATTTCAGTGCTTCTAAATACAGGAATATAGGTGCCCATGACATATAGACCTAGCTACTGTGTATCCTGCTGGAACCAACAGGGCTCCTGCATATCAGTGGGAATTTAATACTTGAACAAAGATGAAAGGAAATGAGCATCTGCAAACAGCAGAGCGAAGTGATGGCAGCTTTAATAAGAGAGTGTAATGGGATCACGGGAGTGCAGATGCCAGCATCTCTCTTCAGCAACACATCAAAACCACACATTTAAATGAGGAATATCAATAACACTGTGAAGAGCAAAGCGGCACCTAAGGTCAGAGCAGAACGGTGTCAGACAACCAATCCCAATGCACAGGATGCCGTTGGTGGTGTTGCAAGGAAATGAGTCCACAGGCGCACAAAGCTCAGTTCCAGCAAACCATAGCCTGCCTCCGGCCCACATGCTTTAGCTTTCTGCTGAACTGATGCAACATCGTTGACAAAGGGCCAAAGATATTTCAACATATAAGGCTTCAGGGAGGTGTCCAACAATATTTCAGAAAGTTCCCAATCATGTACAGCACCTAATTCCCATTGAAACTCCATAGGAGTTATATACCTAATGCACACGGTTTTGTAAATGCCACTAGGGACCAGATCTAGATTGTCACATTGGCCTCTCCACTTAGACCCCTTGGCATCAAGATCAAAACTGTGATGGTTCTTCCCATCTCTTCCATCACAGTCCGGTTTTAGGTCATCCACCCAGGCAGTAGGAGATATGAGTTCTTGGACCTCCTAAACCTGCAGTATACCACACCATATATCCCATGTGCCAAAAGAGTGCCCTTACTACCAAGGCATACAATAATCTGCCAGGAAAGCCTATACTTCTGTTGAAATGCAAGAGTAATGGGGCCAGAGAGTGAACAAGCGTAAATAAAGAGGAAGACTGAGCCTTGAGCTTATGGGTTAGGATACTCAGCGGAGAGGAGGATGCCTGGGGTGCAATCTCTGTTTCCAAGGTTACTTCGGTTCTATATCTGACAATTGTCTACTATAAAACACATAGACAGTCCTGGGCTACCACTTGCTTGTTCATCTGGCCCTGTAATGGAACAAGGTGTAGGCAGTCTATCTTAATGGTCAGACCACTGAGGAAAAGCCAGCACCTGGGGCTGGATCTGAGCATGGAAGCCATAGTACCACATCCAGAGGTAAATCCAGGGGCAGAGTCCACAACACAGTCCAGGGGCAGGATCCAGGGATCGGATGCTGCGTACCAATCCGAGGAAATAATCCACGGGGTGAAGTCCAAGAGCAGAGGCAAACTGGGGTCAGGAACTAGAAAAGCCAGATTCCAGGGACCAAGGGGCTTGCTATAAGAGAACTGGGCCAGAACTGCTGGCTGGCCTGCAAACCCAAGGCCCCAGATGGTGCTAAAAGGGCAGGCAGCGCTGCCAGCAGCCAATCAAGATGCTCTCGGTTCCTAAATTGGGGCAGAGTCCATTAGCTGAGATTTACTGCCAGCGTGGCTGCTGAAGTACGTGGCCTAGGCTGGCCTTCCTGCTCAAAGTCCCTGACAGGTCCTACAGCTTTTGCACTCTTGTCTGCAAAAACGTCGAACAGGGCAGCTCCGTCCTCCAAGCAGAATGAGCGCATGGGGCAGTGCTGGCTATTGCACTGCTACCAGCCATGGTGCAGGCAGCTGCCAGCTACGGGGGCAGCTAATTTTGGGCCCCCCTCCCCTCATGTGAGTTGCTGCCCTGGTTGCTTTCCTTGAGTTATGCTATGGTGCACAGTGACCTGGCTTCAACAGAGATTTGGGTTTATGAAGTTTCCATTTTATTGGGGGTTAATACTGAAAGCACCTTGGCTAGCATGTGGTGCTGGTTCCAGAACTGGAGTGAATTGTTGACTTCAGTGGAGCCACACTGATCGCATCAGCCATGTGTATCTAATCCATTTGTGCTTTATCATGAGAATTTCTAAAGCTGTTGGTTGGCAAAGTTACCTTCTAAACTGGCAAGCAGAATAACTATTTCCCATACAATTTTAGAAGCTTTGGACTAAGTGAAATAGTTGTGTCATATGCAGGAATCTTGTCCTTATGCAGAGGTACACAGTTCCCCCCCCCAACAAGGAAACTACAAGTTGTGCAATGATTCTGGAAGGAAGTGTGAAGATGCTAAACTTTCTCCTCTTTCCTGGTCCTTCTCCTATTATCTGCCTCTCCTCCTATCTTCCCCCATGCACATAGCTAGAGACCATTGGAAATGTTCAGCATTTGTAGAGCACTGAGTAGAGAGAATTGTGAACTGGATGCTGGCAGATCCATCGAACCTTGACGCAGTTTCCTGCTTTTGAAATCCTAGAGATGGGATTCGGGAAGGAGGTGAGCTAATTTGCTATGCAAAACACCAGTAGTTTCCAGTTGGGATTGCAAAGCTCCCGTTTGATTAACCATTAATGCTTGTAAGTCTTCAGCCTGGAGGACCATTTTTTCTGACAGTCAGTACACTGCTTCCCTAGCACAATTGCTGGATGGACTTCAAAATCCTTGATCCCTAAAGCACAGATGTCAGCATTCCCAGAGTTACTTATAGGCAGACGGTGAGAAAAAGTGATCATGGCTTAGATTGTGTGCTCTTTGGAGCAGGGACTAACCTTTTTGTTATGAGTTTATACAGCCTTTACAACAGTGGAGGCCCTGACTGGGGACCTCTCAGTACTCTCGCAGCACCAATAAACTGTATCAGCAGCGTGTTGTTATTACAGGAGTGAGTAATGCCATTGCCCTTAAGGTGCTGAGCATGCCCGATGTGAACAACGAGGTCCCAGAAGTCGGAGCAGACTTCATCTGAGCTGAATGCTTATTTGTACCATAAGAAGAGCTGGGCACTTGCTCCGACGGATTGAACTTCTGCGTGCCTAATAAAAGCGCCACATGGTATGGAAACCATAGGAAAGGCTGCGGGTCCTTGCAGGGTGAGTGCTTGTGCAGATCGCATTTTCTATCAGAGAGAGGGCAGTGATAGACTCAGTGGTACTTTAGAGGTAAAGAGGTGTGACGAGCTTGCCAGGTGATGTTTAAATGGCAATGCTGGGGGAAAAAACCTCCATGTCTGGATGGTTTCCACTACTTTGAGACTCATGTTGCCTTACTTATACAAGTGTAGCTGAAATGACAAATTTCCCCTTCATGTATAAGGCTGCTAAATATCATAATACCTTAATTTCATATGGGAAAGGGAATAAACCATAAAGATATAAGGAGCCATGCTATGGCTTTCACTAGTATGCATATTTCAAAAGCAATTGGGACTCGTAGTAGAGGTGATATCTTTTATTAGACTAAGTAGATTATTGCAAAAAATAAAAAAAAAATAAAGAACTTTTTTGTAAAAATTGACTTGGTCTAATAAAAGATACCACCTCTACCACGAGTCCTAATTGCTTTTGCTTCTAGACCAATATGGCTACAACCTGGACATCTGACATATTTTAAAATGCACCCTTAAGTGAAAAAGTTAGGCTATCAGTAGCCTGAGGTGGCACAGCCCAGAGAACCGTGCACGGTGACTCGTGGAAAAGGGTGGGATTTCTCTTGCATGTGAATCAACTCCTGCATAGAGAGCATTGTGGGGAGGTGATACTTTTATCTGTGTGAATCAGCCTGTAAAATAATGCTCTGATTTTTCACTAGGCTGTTGTTAGGAGCCTCGCAAGACTGCAGCCGCAAGACTGAAAACCTGTTGTAATGACTATTTAAAGAAGCCAGACAATAGCCCAGGGAAAGGTCAGTGAAATACTCAACGCAGTTTCAATGTATAGTTAGCTGGAGCCTTCAATGAGGCAGCACCGATTTTTATCATTTTCAAAGATGAAAGAAAAAATAACCCTTGAAACCAGACGTTGGAATTTCCCTGTACGAGACCTCCCAGGTGCACGGTGCAAACACAGATACTATCTTCTCCTGTGGTGCAAAGATCCTCTCTTTGTGAGCAGGCTGGCATGGCTCTCTGTCAGTCTTGGCAGACGAGCTCTCTCTTGCTGCAACGGGGAGAAGACTTTGTGGTGCGGGCACCACCCCCGGGTACCGGGCACTGATCACCGAGGGACAACCTCTTTTGGCCCTTATGACACTGTTCTCCATTTGATTAAAAAGCTGAGAGCACTCCAGTCTTCCTGATCAGGCTGCTGAGCCTCTGGTTTTAATAGTCATTTTGATCTGCAACCCCAACTGCTGCAAACTACCCTAAAACAATGATATTGAGTGGTCTGCGTCACGTTGGCAGGGAGAAAAAGAGGGAGAAATTGGCCACCTGTAGGATTTTAGGCTTGCTTTGAAAATCCTTGCTGAAGGGGAGGAATCTTTGAGCAGTCCAACCGTGGTCAGAAAACAGCTTTCCTATTCATCAGTGCCCAGGATGTGGCAATTCATTGCTGGCATGGGCAGTACCCCGAGGCAGCCGGTAGATGGTACTGTTTGTCTCAGCTTTCAGTAAGGCCACATCTGCTGTGCTTTTACTAAGTGGGTCAAGGCACAAGGTGCTTCTTGCACACACACACAGAGCAGACACACCCCCAGCCTGTTCTACCTATGTGTGGTTGTGCGTGGGCGTGAGCGAGATGAAACAGTAACTCCGGGTATGTCCCATTCTTGAGGATGCCAAGCCCTCTCTGAGTGCAGCTGGAGCTGCGAATGATCAGCCTGGTTATCAAGCCCCTGGCTTATCCAGGTCTGTCCTGACAGTCATGCCGTCCTAGGTGAGCACTACATTTATGGAGGCCGGGTGCATCCGAAATAAGGACTCTGCTGCTTTCAGGTGTTCGGGCTTCTGTCCATACCGGTATGTTAGATCACCTGCCTGATCTGGACAGGTCAGCCAGAATAATATGAGCAAAGCAGTGCTCCCAAAAACACTCTTTCGAACCAGGATTTAATTTTACACAGTTGATGCTTACATTTTTCTTTTCTTACCCATGTTTTCCTATTGTCCAAGCACCAGAAAGGTTTGAGGCATTCATATTACCCTGAAGCAATTCAAATACAGATATTACCAGCAGCTGTGTGAATGATAATGCAGCTCTATTACAGTTAGTCAAAACATTCTCTGCTTGACAAAGAAACCCTGAGAGCCTCAAAAAGAAACTGTTTAGTTCAAACTGCTTCTGGGGTGTTTTTATGTTTTCTTTGTTTTTTTTTTCCCTCCCAGGAAACTAAATGTCCTTCTCTCATATTTTAATCACCTTTCTCTCCATGTTCCATGGTCCCTGCCTTATTTTTATAACATGAAAAAAACAGAGAAAGGAAAAGCCACTGAATTAAATTGCTTCTCATCATCATCATCATTATTATTTTCATTATTACTACTATTCTTGCTATTATTATATCAGAAAAGGAATGAAACATTTTTTTTTTAAATCACTTTAGTTAGAAAATGTCTACTGCTCAATTAACACCTCCTAGTGGATTCCTTCCTTCTTAAGGTCACATCACACTTTCATGCTATGCGGATGAAGACTAGAATTATCACTACATACTTATCACTAAAATTGTTCACGCTGTCTCTAATGTCAGCAGAGTTATTTGCAGAATATATGGAGACTTTTCTGGATTTTGTCTGGGAAAAGCCAGGAGTGAATGGAGTCTACATGTTGCAAGTGCTCCACAGGTGAAATCACTATAGGCTTCCAGGGGTCTTTTGGGTACATAACAGCTTCAGAATCCAACTCAAGACCCTTGACGTTGTTTAAATGGGAGAGTGGGAATTGGTCAAGTAGTAACCCTGAGATCACTGATTGCAGAGTGTTAATAGAAAATACCCCCAGAAGAAAATTCACTCTAGCCCTGGAGGTGAAATTTGATGCCTATGTGCCCTTCCTGTGCTTGGTTAGTTCAGGGTCCATGTTGGTCATCAGCAGAGGTTAGTGATGGGCACTAGAGCTGTGCAAAGCTTTGATCCCTGATTCGATTCAGCAGAGATTTGGCTCGATACAGTGGCCGAATCTCTGAAAAAAATCTGGAGACCCTTTAATCTCTCCCAATTGAATTGGAACCCTCTGAATCAATTCAGAAAGATTTGGAAAGATTCAGCAATTTGGACACAAAGACAGTTTAAAATTTTTTTTTCTACATACCTCTAGGTAGCACGCAGCTCGTGATTGCTGCGATACTGGGGTGCATTGAGTGTCCCACAGGAGGCTTCCCAGTGTGCTCGGCAGCTGACCCAGAAGTGGACCAGAAACACTGGCTCGGCGACTGGTGCCTCCTGGGTCAGGGGTGGGGGGGTATCTGGAGTTCCCCTGAGGTCGATTGCCGAGCTTGGGGGCTGCCCCCAGTGCACTCCCCTGCAGACCCAGAAGTGGACCAGAAGTACTTCTAGTCCACTTCCAGGTTCACTACTGAGCATGTGGGGGGGCCCCCCCATACTCCTCTGGGACGCTCCATCCACCCCAGCATTGCAGCATACACAAGCTGCACTGATACCTTGAGGTGTGTAGAAAAAACATTTAAAGCGGTACCTATGTCCGAATCACTGATTCTCTGAGTCAGCATCGAATCTTCAGATTTGGATTTGGCCGAATTGACTCAGGGACTGTGATCTGAATCAACAGATCGAATCACTAGCCCTGATCTGGACCAAATCCAAATCAAATAGGGCCCATTTTGCATATCCCTAATGGGTACCCTACCATATGCCTGGATACCAGGGGCTCTTCGGCAGAATTAAATATCTGAGATAAAGTGGCTTCCCAATCATGATACAGTTGGGGATGGTCCTGCTTTGACCAGGACTAGATGACCTCCTGAGGGCCCTTCCAACCCTAATTTTCTATAATTCTATGGTCCCTTAGCTCTCCAATATGGTCTCTGAGCCGGGAGGTCCAGTCAGGAGCAGGGTACAACTCACTATGCAGGCTTCCACATCCACGGCAAGGAAGGGGCAGCCTTTATGTTGGCTCCAGGGAACGGTCAGGGACTGGTGAACTGAAACCAATATTTCTGAGCCCAGTTCAACTTCAAGCTATAATCTTAACCTGGGAGCTGGATATGGCACAAAGTGGAAATGTTTACTATGCGAATGGTATGTAAAAATAAATCCAATGCATTTCTATTTACTAGTGTATCAAAGAGTTAATATAACCAATACTAGCTGCTCTGGGAGTAGGGGAAATATTCACTATAATTGCTCCTCACAAGAGCTTCATTTCAGGAAGAGGAGGAGATTGAAATAAACTGCTCTTGTAAGAGGCTATTCAATGGGAGTGAAAGAGCTAATTTTCTGATACAAGTAGCTGTCTCATCACCAGAGTTTCTGTCTTTCATTTCATTTTTTTCTCCCCTTGACTGTGGCAAATGTATTGAAAAAAATCCCAGAGCAATCTCACAGTGCAGTTCCTTCTGGGGTAAACACATAGGCTCTGTATTAACTGGGTCTGTCACAGAGCAGTAGGAGGGATGGAAACTACAGACCTCTCTAAAACCAGTGAAAATAGCTACCATACATGTTCTGCCAATTGGCAGCCAGATCTGAGATTGTTCAACATCTTTTCCTTTTGTTCCTAAATCTCATCTTCAGAATATGATGGGGTAGTTCCTAATGTAGCTCTCATAAGGCCGAGACATACAAGGATAGAAATACATGGAATATAGTCCTGGTGGCCATTGTCTAAATTCCTACACTTCCTAGATTAGAGTACGATCGTTGAAGTCATCTAAACTAACTAGAAATTTTGGAAGTCAACCTTTACTCATGCTATCATGGTGACTAACAGAATAAAAGCTCCAATTCAGGCAAACACATGCCTTATGTTAACCATGCCCCATCCTCTTGAACCTGGAGGATCTCATGCAAGCATTTCCACATTTTCTTGAATCATGACCTGTTTGAATAGATGACACAAACTAAAGTCACTTAGCAAAAATCTCTCCATTTTGGACATTGAAGGGAACAACACTTGACAGAGGTCAAGATGGAGTCTAGGGAGGAATGCATAAAACAAAGGCGGCTGTACTGATAACAGGGCCTTTGGGCCCTACTCCTACTAATTCTTGGTCAGTGGCTATGTGCTGCCCCAGGAACTCAAAGGAGAGGACCTTAGGGGTGTAAGATTTAAATTTGACCAAGATTCCTATATGAACTTAATTAAAAAGATTGTCATCCCAGCTCTCCTCTTGACTCATGGAATGTCCCTGGGGCAGTTGCAATGTTTCTTCAAATGAATTTGTCAAGTATACTTTTCCTAGGTGCTTTTTCCTTCTCCGGTGTGGACTGAGTCAGGCATTTGAAATGCAAGTGTTGTTAGTCAGTTGGAATTGCTCTCATAAGCCACTTGGCATCACTTCTCTTTCTCGACAGAAAAGGTAGAAGTGCCTCAGGTAATAGTACTCTATTAGTAAAGCGTGCGTCAGCAGATTGCTCAGTGCCTCATTGAATGTGGAATATTATTATTTTTTTTAATTTGTTTTGCAGCATAAGAGCACCAGTGACAGACAGGATCCCAGTATGTTAGGCACAGTACAAACACACATAGCTTCTCAGTTGCCGGACATGACTCATGTTTTTACTTCAAAGTTCATTAAAGTGTTATACACTTTAGTACTGTGCTTAAGTGTTTTGCACCAGGGCGGAGATTGTTCGGCACCTTGAAAACCTCAGACCAAAAATCAAAATCTCCTTTTAGAGATGTAAGATTTAAAATCTCATTTCTGTAAATTACTATTCCGCAAAATATATAGTTGAATATGTGCATGCGTGTGACTTTGTGTGTGTGTGTGTGTGTGTGTGTGTGTGTGTACACAGACTCTGACATGCAGACACACGCAATCACATGCACACACACAGCCACATGCACACCTATGGTCAGAATAATTTGGAACGTGGACTCTTGTACACTGCTTTATCCACATAATGTGGCTGTGAAATGGGAGTGAGATGCTCCAAGTCTACCCTGTGGAAGCAGGACCCTATATATTTCTTGCGTAGAGTGGCTGAGCAGTAACTGAAAGAAAACACTAGAAGCCAACGCTGAATAAGACTAATAATAAACATGTATACCTCTAAATTCTTGCATTCCCAAATCTGCAATGTCGTATTTTCCTATCTGGAAAGGAATGGCATATTAATAGCACTTCCATAATTCAAGCACACAACTCTCACTGACAGCAATGGAGAGCTAGAGGCCAGCGAACCAAAGGGTTGAGGACAACCTGGTGACTATGACCATTTTCTAAGGAGACTGACAACAGATAAATTACAGAAAATTGCGGGTTCCATTTTCACAGTAAGACTGCAATTCTTTAGTGGCTTCTGGAGAGATCCCTTGTGGTGTGGAGATATTTAAATAATTACACGTGTGAGTGATGGCATCATTCTGTTAAAATGCTTCATCTAATCATTTGTTTTAATTTTGGCTTTTGTGACTGTGTAAGGCCAAATGAGGCTCCATGTGGGACCATCACTCTTACTTCAATACCGTTGTGAGTAATGGCAGTCTCTTAGGCCTCCCTCACTTTTTGGGACTAGGATAGAGCAATGGGAGACATTTTCTTGCTTTCAGTTTCGGCAACTATGCTTCCATCAAGTGACGGCATTCAGCTTCATCTTCCAAGAAAACTCAAAATAAAACTAAGCCAAGTCTTGGGAGGTGTTTCCTCAGACTTAAAACATTGGGCAACAGTCACTCATGAAATGCCTCCTGCCCACCCAGCGTTGCTGGACTGCAGTTGTGCATAGCTCTGATATTGCATGTGTTCAATGGCAGATCCGGGGAGATGCGGTGGTGCAGCTGCACCCCGTTTCATTCCTCCTCCACCCAACTATCCAGGACAGGCAACAGTGTTTCTATTCAGGCAGCAAAGAGGGAGTCAACTGACTTTGTGGTTCATTATAATCTACCCTCACTCCACACGTGTTAACAAGCCCCTCTCCTTTTTAATGGTCTTAATGTTCCATTAATCAAGTTACCTGTTCTTCTGCAATGTTGCTGTCTGTTAGCTATTCCTGGTTATACCTCTCTTCTGTTTCACAGCCCTGCAGAAGGTGCGGTAATATTAGCTTAGGTGAACATTAACTCAGGTGTGGCACTGACTGACAGTGAAGTGCTGGAAGCGTTGTCAAGATGCTAGATCTTGTTTTATGAATCTGAGCATGAGTTGCACAAGTGACTGTAAAAAGTACAGGATGGATAAAACAATATCTTTGGACTATTTTTGCCTTGTTTGTTGTGCTTTTAAAACTTGATATATAAACTAGCATATGAGTGCACATTCTAGTAAAGGTGTATTTGTTTTTGCTTTGATCTTAAACTGTGTATTATAGCACTGGGCCCCTAGCATATGAGTATATCTTCTAGTGTCTCCTTAAATGGAGAAAAATGTGTTGCATTACATGGGATGATGGACCACACCACCTCCTCCTCTCTTTTCAAAATCCTAGATCTGCCCATTCGTGTGCTAGAGTCCAATGAGTGTCTATCAAGCTTCTAATGTGGGCTGTGGTTCAACAAGACACCTGAGCATGCAAGCACACAAATAAATCTCACAAAGTCAATAGGACTTCTTTTATGCTGAAGCACTTTGCTGAATCAAGGGCTTTTGACAAGGGCTAATGGGGTGTAGCAAAATGGGCAGGAAATGCATGACATGATCCAAAGCCTTTTGAAGGCAAGGAGAGTCTTTCAGTTGACTCCAGACTCAATTCAAACCCCAGGCAGAAAGCAGAGGCATGTGTATAAGTCCCCAGGACCAACAATATCTGCCCTGCTACTTGCAAGTACATATATTAGATATCCCTATTCTTAGCAATAATGCTTGAAGAGAGCCGTGTGCGAAGGTTGCTGTCATAGCCAAAATACAAGTGCCATTTTTGCAGCCTCTTGGTACATCCAAGTACAGGTTCATTACTCTTGCTTCCAGTTGCCAGGGAGAATTTAGATTTATGGGGTTTTTTTAATATAAAATGTTTGCAACACAGCTGTAGCAAAATCAATTTACTGGTATCGTTTTGCTGCAAAAAATCTAAAAGCCTTACTGGAAAGCATGATAGGAGCTTGCCATGTTTCTCACTAGCAAAAAAAAAAAAACCTTGTTACAAGGAAATGCGGCTTAATTCTGCTGTCAGGTACATCCTTGCAAGTCCAGAGTAATGGAGAACAGAATATATCCCACTGCCATTAAAATTCTACATGCTGGACAGTACAATTACACTATCGTTACATGCTCTACTGGAATGGTTCAATGCTGGCCTGATTCAGAGTTAACAACCAATGATAGATTGCGTTTATTTGCTTGTAAAGCTTCTAGCACATTTCAGGCACTGTGTAAATAAAACCCACCACCAATTCTTACAGTGCAAATTGAAAGTGATATGATTGCTACAGCACTAGGTTGTTCCAGGTTCCACCAATATATCTACAAAAAAAAAAAAAGGAAAAACAAGTCAATAATGAAACGGACCTCAAGCCCTTAGAGACCCCGTTTACAAAACCATGGTGTACACACGAGCCTTGTTAAAGGAAAAGAGGATGCGAAAAGCACAAGATTATGATGTGTCAGTTTATCTGCCTAACAAGCAGCTGTGTGTAGCAGGCGCTCAACCAGAACGCACGCAGATTTCAAAGCCGGAAACGAAGGCAAACAAAGAGCATTAGGAACGCGGGCACTGGCCTGTCTTAACAAGAGAGGGGAAATGTCTGCTACACTAACAACAAAAATGTGGTTGCGTTCAAACTGGTGAACACGCGTTCTTAAACGGTTAGGAAGGAAGAAGGGAACGTTTGCGGAGGATGGAAACAGCGGGAGGTTGATAAGCTTTGAAAAGACATATGCCTGTGATGAACTGTTGGATTGGGGTGGCTAAGATATATGGCAGAGATTTCTTTCAAGATTTTTTTTCCCTCCTATTGAAAGTTGGCGATCCACACTTTCCAATTACGTGCCGTTATGATGTCATTTTGTGTGTCCAGATTTGGCTTCTGAGTTTTAATGTTCTACCCATGGCTTTAGAAATACTGACAAAATATTCCACCTAGATTTTGACAGCCCGGGAATATTCTCACCGCAGGGAGCAAAATCATGGAAGCTTGTTCACTCTTCTCGCACCTCTATTGAGTACCTTCAAGTCTTCAAATTGCCAACCTTTTTCTCAGAAGATCTCATGGATTTGCTTTAGCTATTACCCTTGCTTTGACACATATTTGTACTACTCTATCTGAACTCCATGCCTCGTGAGAAGACTACCCCCTTGCTTCCGGCCACCACATTTTGGGATGCTCTGGTACCATCAGCTGGTATGTTAAGTTCTGCTAAGCAGGCTAATGGTCTGAACCAGTTTATTGGTGCTCCAGACAATCTACACTTGCAATATGCTCCCTTTCTAGCTAGATACATGTGGTATTAAAGTAACTCGGTGCTTTTCCAGTGGTAGTATCCAAAATCTGCTTGATACTAACATTTCTTAAATCCCCATGGAAAGTCTGAGTGGTCTGGTACAAATTTCTTTGAAGAAAAACTCTCAGTTCTTTGCAATCCTTTTCCCACTACATCAAGAACACACTTCTCTCATCCTCTGAAGAAGAAAAAAAAAGGCAACTATTATTGTACCTATGCATCCTGCTGTGGTAGAGTGATTTTGTGCTTCTGGGTGGTGCCAGCTCTCAGTGCAAACTCATTTGGTTTCTTTGCCCTGCACTGCTAATTACTGCAGAATGAAGAGGATCTTGCTTAGCTTTCCAGGCAGAATACCTTGCCCTGGATCAGTCCTTCTGCAGGTATTGGAGGAAGACTGCCAGAACCAGGCTATAGTGCAGAGTATGGTGGCAGGTGGAAGAGAAAATGTGTTGGTAGACCATAACAAGCATGACTTGACCTTAAAGGCATAGGATCTATTGCTTTTTGCATCCATGGGACCATTCTGGGTGGACATAAATGGTGATCATTAATGGAAGTAAACCTGGTTAGATAATACAAGCCTCAGATAAACAAGACATACAACTTATTAACTCACAGGTAAAATGATGGGAGTATATTAAGACTGTCCTCACAAAATCCTTGCCTTCATTTCTCCTTCCCAGAAAGCGTGGGAAGTCCTTATTTCCCTTGATCTCCAGGACACACCTGCCAGGGCTTGTAGCAGCCAATCTGATCAGGACAGGATTCATAATAGTCAAAATGCCTCCCCAGCTAGGACACTACACTAATGTTTTTTTTGAGGTATGTAAACCCATTACCTGCAGTTATCCTTTGGCTGGTCAGCAAGGAAGACCCTGGCTATTATTATAAGCCCTCTCTAGACCCTTAGCTACCTAACCTTGGCTTCTGGCCTCTTAAGTCCTGATTCCTGTACCTGCCCCTTCCTTAGCTCCTGGTTTTCTGTTCCCAGTCCCCAATGTCACGTCATCTCCTGGCTCTCTCATTCTGGTTTCTGAATGTGACATGGCTCCCAGTTGTAAAATATAGATATGGCACTAACCACCAAAATGGACCACTTTTTTCTCATTTCTTTCCAGTTCCCATTAGCCAAGGTGACCAATGATCCCATCTGTTCTGGGACAGCTCTGAATTTTTGAATGTGTCTTTAAATCTGTGAAATGTGATTTTTCTTCTGAATTTTAAACCATCCATAATATATCAAAGCTCCATTCATATAGCATGGGTTCATGGACTACTATGGGGCTATTGAGGTGTAGTTAGAGAAGAATGGGGATCAGCCAAGCACATCTAATGTTCCCATGGTGCCAGGCAGCACTGTTTTAAGATGGTGCACTGTTCCATTTGGTCTAATTACTTTATCACAGCACTACACCAAGGTGGAAGCACATACCTCTTGCATACATCGTGCAGGTAAATGCAGGTTAATTCCCCTGGCAATACATCATGGCAACACTAGTGTCCAGAATGGCTGTGTAGGCAGCAGTTCTTGCCTTCCACCTTCCACACATGCATCCTATCACTACCCTGCAGCTGCTCATTGTTTGAGCCAAGACAGAAAAGGATAGGCTGTGTCTTCCAAAGTAACTGGTGGCACAGAAAGCCTTATACAGATCCAGATCATTGGGTAGGAGTGCTTCCCTCCAAAATGCACCATATCCAAATACCTGGCATGCACAAGAATCTATACGTGCATCCCATCTTGCTGCCACAGACCCCTCTCTGACCAAGCTCTGCACATTGAGTTATAAACCTGCAAGGATACTAACATGCATATTATGTAGTGCAAAGTGATGGCCAAACACAGGTAAGGAACTCCATAAGCTCAAAGCATGTTATGATTTTGGGCACATTAACAATCTTTGCTTCCTGTATGTATGGTACAGCAATAGGTGCCTCACAACCCTTCTTTCTTACAACACCAATAGTGGACTTTCCAAGATCAAAGTGAAAACTCACCACTCTCTATCAGTGGGTTGCCAGATAACTGTAATCTGGTAGAGCCATTCCCACTTGTGTGTCTTGGCACTGAAGCGCTAAGGAACCTCTAGAGATAGCCCTCCTCATGAAGAGGTGCTGGAGCCATTACTGGTCAACCTAGATCTGCCCATCCTTTTGTGTTTGTGGTCCTGTTCCAGAAATGCCACTCAATGTAAGCAGTGTCTACAGCTATTGACACCATCATCTTCTTCTCCCAGTGCTCCATACCTCCATTCAGCCTATGAGATCGCCTTAGCATTGCCTTCTCGCCCATCTCACGCCCTGTATCTCAGATCTGCAATGAGATCTCTTAGATCTTCTATGAGAGCTTCAGTAGTGACAGAGGTCATTCTCCCATGAAGCTGCCATGTCTTGTCACTACCTGGAACAAAGGTCATAAACAGCCATTTAGAGTGTGCCAAAAGAAACATCTAAGTGGGTGGATTAAGATCAGTATACAGAGGCTCAGGATGGACACAGACGAATTCTCCCAGGCTCTGGTGGGGGGAAAAAACAGGCTCCCACCAGGCTTGCCACAGTCAATCACAGGCACTTTTCAGGCTGGGCTCTCCCACACCACTGATTGGCTGGGGGCAGCCCATCGTGGGGTTGATTACCACTGAACAACAGTGCACGGGCCATTCTTCAGCTATTTTAAGAAAGTAGAGCTCATAGAATGACAGAAATTTAGATTTGGAAGGGACCTCAGGAGGTCATCTAGTCTGATCTCCTGCTTACAGCAGGCCCAATCCCAACTAGATCATCCCAGCCAAGGCTTTGCTTAACTGGCTCGATGTGGAGTGAGTGGATTGAGGCTGGGAGAGAGGTGGGGAGGCTTCCCCTCTTCTGGATGCCTGCCACCAACAGCTGAATGGGGGGCAGAGGTTTCCCCTGACCCAGAGCAGGGTCTCCTGAGCCCTGTTGTGCTCTGCTGCCACACAGGAGAAGAGGGCAATTTCTCCCTCCCCTTCTCTGCACAGTGGGGCAGAGTGGGGCTTAGGAGACCCATGCTGGGTGCTTACCTGCAAAGCTGGGTGTGGAGCACAAAGTGCCCCCAGAACAAGGGCTTCCCCACACCTGGCATGGGCTTCCTGAGCCCTGCTCTGCACCACCACACAGGGAGAAATGCCCTTCTGATCCTGTATGGCAGCAAAACAAAGTTCTGCTCCAGAGAGCCATGCTGGGTGGGAGGAAGTACTTGTGCTGGGAGCACCCTGTGCCCCATGCCTGGCTGTTGGGGCAGGCATGCCTATGGACGCAGCCTCTAGGGCAGGGGGTACTTACCTGCTCTGCTCTGGGCAGGGCTTTTAAATTCCCTGCCAAAGTGGGGAATTGAACAATCTGATTGGCTGAGCCCCCGTCGGGCTGGACTAGGCTGCCCTTGGAAACACATGGACTTCCGTAGTGTTTCTGGTGCTCTGTTGCCTTTCTTCTCTGCACTTCAGGTCAGGTTTTTTTTTTAAACTTTTTTCCCCACCCTCTCTCTTTTCTGTGGCTTTAGGTCATTTCCAGCCAAATCACAGTTTTCCAGCACTTTGGGAGAAACATGAAATTTCGGGCTTTCCCCTGGAATCCCCATGCAACCTGAATTACAGTGATCCCTGTTGATAACCCAGTGCAGCTTGCTGCAATACTCAGATTCACAGGTTTGGCCCTCCAAAGTCCTGCCATCTCATGACCGTGACCAGCATCAGTGAGGTACTGTACCCATGAATTCAGCTATGTATTGTGGGTATTTGCACCTGAGATGTAGCCAGCCTTGGAACAGATCACCCAGACTTACAATGCAGTGAAGATATAAATATGGAGGGGGTCAGGTGTTTTGTCATAAACTGATTAATCTTTTATTCTTCCTATTAGGCAGTACACTGGTGAGGGCTGTTCCACCATGTTTGGGGTGGGGGGGGGTGAGGGGTGGAGAACAAACCTACAGGCAATTATAGTCCTAATCTGTAATTATGTAGATAATATTAATAGAAAATTAGAAATATCTGAATATAATTAATGCCAGTCAGCATGCTTTTATGGAAAATAAGTCTTGTCAAACCAGTTTTCATTCTTTGATGAGATTATAAATGCAGTTGATAAAAGTAGCTGTGTAGATGTGATGCATTTAGTTTTTGTAAGAGGCGGGAATCAGTAGTGCAAAATGCCCTGATTAATAAGAATTAAATGCAATACAACATCAACAGAGCTCATGTTAAATGGATTAAGAACGGGCTAACTGACATCTCAAAATGTAGTCATCAACAGGAGTCAGCATCAAAGCATCCATCTCTAGTAGAGTTTTGAAGGGATCCATTCAAGGCATAATGCCATTCATCCATAATGTGGAAATGCATGTAAAAATGACAGCTGATAACATTTGCAAAATGACACAACAATTGGTGGACTGGAAAATAACGAGGACAGGCACTCAAACTGAGCTGGCTCACTTGCAAAGCTAGACCCATTCAAAGCTTTTTTTAACTACAGCCAAAGTTATACATTTAGAAACAATAGGCATATTTACACATGCTCTGGGGCAAAGGGAGCAGTGCTTTACTTAAAGCACTGCATGTTGTGTATTGGTGTCCCCACCCTTAAAAAATGGTAGTGGGGCTCTTGAACTAAAGCTTGTTCAATGAGATTTAGTTCAAGCACCCTCACCGCCAGTTTTAAGTTCAGGGCTGCGATATGCAGGAGGCTGCGGGAGTGCAGCAATTGCCACGATCCAGCAGATGCAATTAATTGCCTTGCTGCTTGTGTATAGGTGCCCAAGGAATACAGGCCACCTTGGGACAGAGTCCTAGGAAACAATTTTCCTGAAGATAATTTTAAGGGAGGTAATTTTTACTATTTTGTTTGGTAAAAAAAATCCATGTGGGCTTTCAGGGCAATAGAACAACAAAAAAAGAAAAGTAGGGCTGAAGGGACGTCAGGAGGTTTATTCCAACCACTTGCTCAAGTCAGGATCATCCTGGACAAGCATCACAGTGCAGGATGACTACAGTGAGGGGAGTAGGGAGGAGAAGCAGAGCGGTGACACCCAGCATTGTACAGAAGTGTGTACAGAACTGCACAACAGCACTGTAATATTGCACACAGTTCGGATATAAACATTTTTTTAAAGATTTCAAAGTTGTAGACCGTTAAAATGGGTTATAGGCATCTGGCCATGGTGAATGCAAAACCAACCGTATAGTAAGGAGGTAAGCTCTGGAAATGAAAAATATGTCCCAGAGTGTCTTTAAAGAGTTGACAACTGACAGAGGTGTGCTGGAGAGAGAGCAATGTTATTTGATTGCCCCTTAATTAAACAGAAACTATCAGGGTTTCTACTAGGCAAGTAGATGAAGGTTTATGGCCTGTGATAGATAGGTAGTCCACTCTGGCCTTAAATGCTGAACATTCATCAAAGACAGACATCCCACCTGAATGGATTCAAAGACCAATCCCCACCCGCTCAGTTTTCTGCATTGTGAACTGGCCGGTATACCGCATTTAAGTTCTCATCCAGTTGCATACACTTTGCTCCTCTCTATTTACTCAAACACTCACATTAATATTTTTGTTCCTGTCTGTCTGGCAACTGTGGTACAAAAATCAATGTTCTACGTAGAGAAATTGTTCAGCGGGTATTAATTCTTCTACATGCAGCTCCATATCCATTTCGTATTTTTCTTCAATTGCAAATTGAAATCCAGTATCAAAGTGCTATTGCTGTAATCACAGTTAAGTCTGAGTTCGTGAAAAAAAAAAAAAAGAACTGAATTACAATAATACAAACAAGAACGCATAAAGCACTAATGCAGAATTGGGGAGGTTGTGTGCAGGCGTGCGTCAGAAATCAAACTAATATTGTATGAGGGCTACTCATTTTCTACTTTGCCTCTTTGTCATGTAAACCATAGTATGCTGGAAGAAGAAACAAGCAAGGTAGGAGTTAGATCCGACTCCTTTATTTAGCACAGATGCCCAGCCTGATCCCAAGCCTACAAAATTCGTCCAGTCGATTTAATCTGCTTGGCTCAGACCCTTGCACAGTATAACTCAGATAATTTGTACCTAGGTGGTTCTCAAGCCACTTAGATCACAACAGATAAAGACAACCTACTTACTGTGGCTTTTGCTTCCAAGTTTCTCCAATCAGCTGGAGGTCATCAGTGGTCCCACACGAATGATTGGATAAGCCGCAACCTTTGAAATAAAAGCTGGAGGAAACAAGTGGAGCACCTCAGTGATCTGTTTCCTATGGTTTATATGTATATCTTTAAATTCACTCCTTAGGTGTATAGGGTCTCTCTGGTCATTCTTTCTAAAAATTAAACCCTTTGGTCCAATTGCCGTAGCCTTGCTGGCTCCTTGTCTTCCACTCCAAGATGAGCCACCAATTTAAGTACATGCTTTTCTGGAGCTTCATCCTTGTTGGTACTCTGATTTAGAGTTTACTCTTCATGGATATGTGCGCTTGACTTTGGGTGTCACCTGGCCAAACTAGTAAGGACGGCTTTACACTAGTTCTCTGGGGAATGGTGAGCTAAACCCTCCAGCATCTGAGCACACAGGCCAGAGGGGAAAGGACCCAAACAAGCAGCTTAACTTGGGGAAAGGGTGAAAGAGCTACAGGACAGCAAAACGTGAGGAAAAAGGGAAAGGAGTAGGTTAAAATGCATCTGGTGGATGTATACACATGTGAGAAGTATGGGGACTAAGCAGGTGAGCTGGAAGCTGCAGCCTGTGACGAGAACTATGATGTTGACTGGAATCACCAAGACCTGGTGGGACAGCTCTTACGAATGTCAACACTGAGGGCTACACACTGTTTCAGAGGACGAAAAAAAGGAGGGAGAAAAGGTGGTATAATAAAGCTCTACCATTATATTGTGCTGCATCTTTCACCTTTTATCTGCACCGAAATGCATTCTGCTTTGCTGTCTTCTTCCTCCTGGTATGATTCTTCCCACACAGTCCTTTTCTGGTTCTGAAGTTTTTCTCTAAAACGGACACAAGGTGACCATTCCTTGTACAGGCTTCTGGTCCCCACTGTTAGGAAACATCCCTGAGCAGTCACAAAACTCTGTCGCAGTCTCTCACCTGGTTATTCCTGGGCTCATCCACATGTGCAATTACTGCAGCTGAATAAACTGGTGCAATTTGCTCTGGAGCTTATTGGTCCCAGGTGCTGCGTTTGGATGTGTGCCCAGGACCAAAGCATGTTGAGCTGGGGCAGAGCAGCCCCAGCTGTCAGGGGACCCAGGAGCTCAACTTGGCTCAGTGTGCTGTGGAGGGGCTGGCTGGGGCACAAGGGTGCTAGAGTGTGGGGCTAGCCAGTAGGCATCCCCTGCACTGAAGCACCCTCATGCCTCAGACAGCCCCATCGATGTCTATATGTGCATTGTGGTGGAGTAAATAATTCTGCTGTAGGATACTGCTTGTGCCTGGCAGTACTGTCCTACAGTGAGTTAATTAGTTTACTCCATCTTAATAGCACCACACTTGTAAATGGTGACGTTTTACTGTGGAGCTAATTAGTTTACTCCGCAGTAAATATCTTGTGTATATGCACTCACTAAGTCTGGAGTGTGGACTTGACAGAGCAGTCTGCCCTGGGAAGTAACCATGTGTTTGTCCAAGGGGTGCTTCCATGCAAGTGGTTGATCTTCATGGTTTAAATGAACAGCCTCCATTATCAACCCTCTGCTAGGTACATGAATGCAATCTAAAGATCTTCTGTGGGTTTTTTTCCAGCTCTGTATGGAGGTCACTGAGCCAAAGCGAAAGCACAGAGCAGTCTTATGAACAAAATGCTGCTCAACAGCTAAAACAAAGTTTAGGGTTTAAAGTAGCTCATTATAGATGCATTGATTATACAGGATCAAACACATGTGATGTGTATATAAGCAGGACTCTTCATTGGTCACAGTAGTTCATGTAGAAGAGATTGCTGTTGCTTCCCAAAGGGCTACAATGTGGCTGCAGATGGACTTGTGCAAATTCACAAAAAACCTGGCTGTCTGAAAGAAGGCCCCATGCAAAACATGGCTGGGAAGTACAGAGACTAGATGTTATGAGGGGAAGCCTCATGCATTAGATAGGCATCTGGATGGGGTCATCTGAACCCAGCACTCTTTGCTGCTTTGGCAGGGGTCAGACTCAATAATATATTGAGATCCTTTCTGACCCTAGCATCTGTGAATCTATGAATCTATGAAGCCAGGCACCTGCAAATCCCTCTGAGCAGAAGTGAGGCTGTGGAGACAACTTTAAATTTTGGTAGGAGACCAGAGTTTCTGAACATCTACCTGGCAACAGGGAAGCAGGGCAGGATCACGTAGCATTTCAGGCCTCTTCTTCTAGTGTCCAATATTGTGCCTGACCTTGGCTGCCACTACCAACCCATTCGCAGAACCAGAGCCCCTCATGCCCCGACGAAATCTTGCATAGGATGAGATGAAATCTTGGGATGATGTTTTTGCCTGGATTTTTATTCTTAAATTCACTTATAGGCTTTCCTTTCACAAAGGCAAGACATTATATTTCCCTTACTCTCATTGTCAGAAACACGTGTCATTTTTTCTTGAAACTCTCCAAAAACACTGGCCTCCAATAGAAGCTCAGACTGGAAAATTTGAGCCGGGACAACTTAGTTTAGCAAAGTTTGGGGGTGGGGTTTCAATAGAAAACAAGGTCTTATAATAGGAAGCATCAGGCAACCTTAACCATAGGCGGTGCTGCCTGTTCTGCTTTACACTATGCCAATATCCCATTCAACTGATATTAGAGCAATGGTTTATATGCTAGCATATACATGCATGGAGGGACAGAAAAAGATATGGTCACAACTGTGTTGGGTCCAACAGTGACCCACTTTTTGGAGTTATGAATGATTCCCAGTTACCCCTAAATCTACGATTTTTCCTTTAAGCTCAGCAGTTTGGGAAACACAGCCCATGTTTACAGGTACAGAATTATATGTGCAGCATTAAAATAAAATGAGTGACCAGCACCCTGCCTTTTAGAGGAAAGTGTTGATCAGAGTGCTAGTGTAGCATACAGCATATATGTATGACTACAGTGAATGATTGATTTTTCTAAGTCAGTAGCTGCTAGTAGTAAATTACAGGTCTTTTATTCTAACAGACAGAAAACTCCAGGCATGAAAAACCCATGGATTTTACAGATTTTGCTGTGTTTCTCAAACTCTGAGCCTTCATTAGGAACAGAAATGCTTCTCCCAGCTACTCATTAACCTGTTTAATTTCCTCAATGGAAGACAGACTAAAACAAAATAGCACCAGTCAAGGCAAAAATTCTTGATCATCCATCTAAATGGTGCTAATGTTGAAACCTAGCCTTCGCCATTTAAATGCTAAAAGACTGGAGCTAATTTGTCCATAACAGGCACTTAACTCTTGTGACTGAAAATGAATGATGAAACAATTACCTCTGCTAGACTACAAAACACCTCGTAAATACACAAAGTTCAGTACGTGGGGACTACACATTAAGAGCTAAATTCAACTTTGCTGCTGAGACATCTGAATGGCACACTACATTTGTAGGCATCTAAACCATGAAGTGACTTTGTTCTTCAACTGCCTGTTTTACTTTAAGACATCCATGTTTCTTCTGCTTCTCTATTTTGTGCTACGCAATTAAGTCTGACCTACCGCATGTGCTCAGCAGTGACTTAATATGGCCACCAAGATGTCCAGCTCCATTTATCCTCTACTGTGGTTCAGTTTTGCTGTGGGTGAACGTAATTGCTGAGTAAAACCACTCAAGTATAGTTTGTCAAAGCTTGTTGCTGGCAAAGGATTGATGGCCCTGCCAGTGTCCTGGTGGTGGTGTTACTCACCTTTTGCCCTACAGGCCACGGTAGAGGCAGCAGCTCAGAACATGAGAGTATCTGGTTCTAGGCTCACCTCCTAACCCTGATCTCTCACATTTCAGCACTGTGTCCCCTTAACTGCCAGTCCACAGGGTAGAAAAAGTTGGGGGTGCCAGAAAAAGCTGGGACGAGAAGGAAAATAAGCAAGTGGGAGCTTACCTTATGCCCCTGAGGTATAGACACTGGCTAGGAAGGAAATAAACCAGCTCACCAGACCTTTCTTCCAGTGCTGTCTGTCCATTTTGTATTAGCCATTAGGTACAATACATAAAAAGCTGTGAGAGCAGAAAGATGGCTTCTTCACATAGTGCTCTACCTGCTTGAACTCCTTACCAGTGGACTGAAGTATATATATCTCTATATATCTCATATAGATATCTATATACCTATGCTGTACTGATTGAAAAGTCTTGAAGTGAGAGTCCTCATTTACAACAGCTGATGCAAGAAAGGCCAGAATAGAAATCTGGTAGGATGGCTTGTAGCAGTTGTCAGGGCGCGGACAGAAGTGCAGCTCCTTGCTGTAACCAAGAACGCTTTGCAGGAAGTGTTCTGAGTTACAGCGATGCCCCAGAGCAAACAGAAGTTCACTGTTGGTTCCAGAAGGAGGGGCATCTAGTTGCTGACTGCCTACCAACAGACCGTCCCCCTTGCAGTTTCCCTGCCAGCCCCGGATATTTTCAGAATGGGAGGGGGGAAGGGAGCAGAGGGAGCACATTCTAGAGGTTCCTCAGTCGGTGCTGGGGGTGAGGTGGGTGAATTGAAGCCTCCCTCCACTTTGTGTGTGTGTGTGGGGGGTGGGGGGGTTCCAATACACCTGCCCTACCCTCCAGCAGGGGCTGAAAAACTGCCCAGACTTACCTCCCTTTATTTCCTTTTCCCCCTCCCATTCTGAGACCAGTGAGAACCTGGGAGGCTGCTCAAACAACTTACAGAAGATGCTTTGTTTTGAAATGTCTTCATCTGATGCCTCATGGAACAAGGGTTCAGATTTGTACCCAACTGGCCATTTTTGAAGTGATGTGCTTCTGTGCACTTGTGTATGGTCATGGCTACAGACCACTTTCTGTGGACAGATCAGGCAAATATTGCCACTTCTGTCTGTGCCCTCAAAGTCTTAGCCTTTTCTTTCAGGAAAATCAAGTTGACACACATACAATAAACAGCATTTTCTAGCCCTTTCGCACTAGCACTGGGACACTAGCCTAATCGCTGCACTGCCAAATCTCTCCTGAAACTACTCTTCTCTCTTGACACCTCACCATGCATCTACCTAAGGTAGAAAGTCAGAGTGGGCAAGCTACTTATTAGCAGGACACTTGTTTTTAGGTCAGCCAGAGTGCCCACTCCCCTCCAGTGCCCACAGCATACAGTGCCCATTCTCCTCCATTGAGGCAAACCCAGATCCTGCTCTCTTTTGCTAGAATGTAATCCAGAATACTTTGGTGACTTGCTCTACATATTACTCTGGGGTTACAGCAGTGTGACACACATTTAGCATGAATTAATATTTGGACAAAATGTATAAACTGTATTGGCAGCAGTGGTCAGAACAGGGTTTCCTTTCTGACACGGTGGTGCCCTCTTCCTTGGACTTCAAAGTTAGGCTCCCTGCTGCTTTTTCTCCTAGTCCCACAACCCTTGGCTTTCCCTGTTGGCTGCCCAGATGGCCAGCTTTAAGGGGAAAGGGTGAAACATGATCTCAGCCTCAGTGCTGAGAACATTCTTCTATGACACAGAGGTCTGGGTTCAAAACCATTGAGGATGAGGGTCCCATGTCATGGACAGCTAGATTATTTATGGAGAAGAAAGTCGATACCATCTGTTAAGAAGATGTGGGTATCTTGCTGCTCAGATCATGAATCCTAGTAGGTGACAGAGCTTCCTTTTCTGGAGGCATCTAATTGTTGCCCATTGAAATCCAATTCTGGGCTCCACAATTTAAAAAGGATGAGTCTAGAGGAGAGCTACGTGCATGATCAGAGGGCAGGAGAAGAGGCCTTATGATGAGAGGCTGAGAGCCATGGGACTCTTCCGCCTGGAAAAGCGCAGGCTCAGGGGTGAGTTGGTAGCAGCCTATAAGTTTATAAGGGGTGTACATCAGGATCTGGGGGAACTTCTGTTCATCAGAGCACCCCATAGGATGACAAAGTCAAACCGTCACAAACTCCTCCAAGACCATTTTAGGCTGGACATAAGGAAGAACTTCGTTACTGTCCGAGCCCCCAAGGCTTGGAACAGCTTGCCACCAGAGGTTGTTAAAGCATCTACTGTGGACTCCTTTAAGAGATGTCTGGACATTTATCTTGCTTGGTTCCTTTGACCCCAGCTGACGTCCTGCCCCTAGGGCAGGGGGCTGGACTCAATGATTTCCCGAGGTCCCTTCCTGCCCTACTGTCTATGACATCTGTGAAATCTATGAATGGTAAAACTGTGAGATTCTGCTGCACAAAGTAGACTGTGCCCTAGGGAGGGAACAGGGAGTAGATGCAAGCAGCTCACTGAAGCCTAGGAGAACCATGCACTTCATATGCCTATCTGCCTTAACCTGAAAACAAGAGATTGGACACATCTATGCAAGTTTCCCACTGTGCAATTGTTACTGTGCAGTCATTTAGTACTTGCATAACCAAGTACTAAATGACTGCACAGGAACCAGCATTACTGTGCAGTAGTGTTCTGGCATGGTTGCCCAGTGATGCTTACTGTGCAGTAGTTCGTTATTACTGTGCCGTAGCTTGTTACTACTGTGTAGTAGTGTTGCGTCACAGTTTGTGCCCAGCAATGCTACTACACAGTAGTAACAAGCTACGGCACAGTAGTAACGAACTACTGTGCAGTAAGCGCCTTGTGTAGATGCTCCCACTAAGTCAGAGACATCTTCACAACAAAGCAGATTTTGCCCTAAGTGGTTAATTGCTACCAACATGAAGCAAAGTTTGGCAATAACGTTACAGTATTGTAACCATTGTTTTTAACTATTTCAACTGTCTCCATTTTTCACATGTGAAATACACCTGCAAATAAGAATAGACACTTCTATTTATATAGTCCCAAAGCACTTAATGTACCTGTATCATGCTGGGTAAATGTGTAGTGTTTTTCTTCTGTGAGGCTGATGTACATGCGGGTAGACATAGTAGCAATTTTTTCTAGCATTAGCATTTGAGACCTTACTTTAGAGTCTGGATTCAGCCTTTGATGATGATCGGTGCTGTGTAGTGCTGCAAAGTGGGTGCCTGAACTCCTGTGAGCATCAAATGTGCAGGGGATGCTTCCCTAAGCAATCTATTAGGAAAATGTGGCTTCTATCTTCTCCTAGTGTTCAGGTCACATAGTACATAGTGGCCATGAGTACAGAATTTGCAACCATATTATAATACAACAAGATCTTTGGATTCCTACTACCTAATGACTTTACTTTCTTAGTTCCAGTCAGAGACTTGTATTTTGTTAAAATCCCCAATGATTCAGAGATCCGTGTATGTAATGTATACCAAACTGGTGATAAATAAATCAAAGGTTAAATAATATTTAGTATATATAGGTTTATTGTAACTATCTAATACTTCCGTGGGGACAAGTCCAGTCATATAATCAGATCTAATTGACTAACAGGCCATGCTATCACATCAATGCTATCAATCCACTATACTAGTTCAGCATCTATGCCTGTTTTTCTCTTTGGAGTCTCTGGTATCTCAAAGGTCTTCACAGGTGACTAGATTGTCCCATACTCAAGCAACATCCTCCCTACCTGTTATCTTTTTTGGAAATGGACTGGAGGTCACTGGTTATCCCAATGCCCAATGAGCCAGCAGCAGCATATCAAAAGTTAGCATTAAAGAGTTAGAACAACTTATAAGGTAAATCCCATTTGTGGTAATCTTCACACCATTAGCATACATGTAAAAAAAAAATGGTGCATGTCCAAGAGAAGACTGAA
The DNA here is from genome assembly GCF_001723895.1 of Crocodylus porosus. Classification (NCBI taxonomy): domain Eukaryota; kingdom Metazoa; phylum Chordata; order Crocodylia; family Crocodylidae; genus Crocodylus; species Crocodylus porosus. The sequence continues at coordinate 262,419,522 of NW_017728886.1, read as the reverse complement.
TGAGAAATGCTGATGAGAGGAGAGTGGTGAGATGAACCGAGAAGGTGAGAACATACTAGATTCAAATGCCTCAGAGAGAGAGAGCAATGTTAAAGAAATAGGTGGATTGGGCTAGAATGACAGAAGAGAAGGATGGTTTTAGCATGAGTGAGGTTTTTTTTTTTTTAATTGATTGAAAGCCTTCATTTATTAAGTACTTTTACACTGGTTTTAGCTGGGGCTGGCAACAGAAGAATTTCATAAACAGAAGACCCCTTTTTTTATGAAGTAAAGGTGGGGGTAGTTTTCATTCTCCTAAAGATCAGCTACATGTCTAAAGTCAACCCCTACATTATATTTATAGATGCAGACAAAACTCTACACTATTTTGTTGTCTTGAGAGGCTGGAAGTGACAGGTCTTGGCAAAGTCATATCTGGGGAAAATGCTACGGGAAAATCTTGCATCTTGGCTAACAGATTTTGACCCAATGTTTACTGATAAAAGGAAGGAGAAGGGCTTTATCAAATCCAGCACGGTCATTTATTCTTACTATATTTTTCACATCTCACATGCCCCCGGATCAGGAGTGGGCAAATTGCAGTCTGGGGGCTGGATGTGGCCTGCTAGGCCATTCTATCTGGTCTGCAGGGCCCCTAAAAATTTAGAAAATTAATATTAATCTGCCCTGGGCTGCCTGTCATGCACCCCTCAATGGCTTGCTGAAACTCATTAAGCGGCCCTCTGCCCAAAATAACTACCTGCCCCTGCCCCAGATAAAACACATACACCTTGCTTTTGGAAAGCAGAACGTAGTAAAAATGATTTTCGCAGAATCGTGGCTGACTATGTAACACAGATTAAGTTGTCCTGGAAACAGGACAAGGATACTAGGCAACAGTCTGGAGGAAGCAGGAACATCCTGGTGTGGCAGGGCAGCAACAAGGCTGGGGCCCAGGCCCTTGCAAGGGCAGTAGCAAGATTGTTACATCTTTACTGTAAATAGTTCTTTATATTAATTCCTGTAAAAAAAACCAAAAAGAAAACCTATGTTTACAAACCACAAGATAGCTACAGACTGCATGCAGCAGCCCACTTGCCCTGAGCAGCTCAGTTGCTGCTTCAGGCAGAAACTACAGGCCACAGACCAGTGGCTGCTCAGTCCATAGATCCTGCATATTCCCTAGTGGCTATGACACGGGGTGGGGTTTGCATTGGACTCCACCTCTTCCCCCTGCTAGGCCATGGAAGTGGAGACACCTTGGCAGCTATTAGGAGCACGGTGTCTGCTTGCTTCTATCCCTTCATGCTCGTATTCCAGTGAAGAAAAATCAGCTTCCCTGCTGAAGACATGCAACCCAATGTCAGAGGTCTGATTTGGGGGGAAAGGTGTAGGTGGGATTCAAGTAAATGCAGTACTTGCTCTTAGGCCCATTCTCAAATAATAAGAAAATCTGTACCTTTCTTTGAATTGAGTCCACAATGTTTTGTAATGTTTCATCTACGTGCAGTATACAAACAGTTTATAATAATCATCCGGTCCTTTAAGGGATGCGATGGAATTCAGCCTCTACATGAAGACCAGCAGCTTTCTTGAATTTTTAGATCCACCATGGGTCCTAGATGTCCCAGAACCAGTGTGGTTTGACTGGGCATGGCAACACTATACTGGGGCAGTTACACATCTTGGGATTATGGGACAGCTTGCACCACTATCTCTTTGTGGTCTGAGAGTAGTCCTTAGGTATTAGGTTTGGTGGACTTGCATGTCTGGGAGAGAACCAAGCAGTTCTCCCTCTTGCACAAGGATCTGGGATCAACAGCTCACTGATACCAACCATTTATTATTCGGAAAAAAAAAATCTTTTATTTTGTTTCCTTTTGAAAGCTGGTGACTAGTGCTATAGGGTGACAGCTTTCTTAAAACAAAGAAGCACCATACAAACAAATAATGAGGGGACCATGATCCTGAATATTTTTTCAAGAAAAAGCAGGGAGGGGAGGCTTTGTTTTGTTTTTTCCCCATTCTTTAGCAATGTAAAGAACATTGTATCAAGACGTGCAAGCCAACAAACAGCCCATTTGCCACTTAACTGCGCGACCGTCCCAAGAGCAAACTTGGAGCCATCAACAAACCTCCGCTGGATGCATCCCATTGGTTTGCTTTAGTCCAGTCACATTGCATTAGCCATGTCACCTAATGCATTACAGCAGGACAGACAAGGCCTGATGGTTTGTGTCACGGGGAAAAGCAGAAAGAAAAACTGCTCTGTGAAAAAGCAGGGATTCTTTTTTCTTTGTTCCTCTTTTTTAAATAATTCAAACAGAAATATTGTCCTGTGTACATGGCACCTTTTCTCCCAAGTGGCATTTATTAGCTGCATTTATGAAGGAGTCACTTCACTCATCTACTGACTGCCACAAGCTTTGGAAAAGATGGTGGCACCTAGCAGACAACACTACTACACACTTGTTTGGCATAAGGTAGGGAGGCAAAGTAAGTCCTGGGTCAAGGACACTGGGACAGCCATCTATACAGTAGTATTTTTGATGTCTACACAGAGCAGGGATGCATTGGCTTTTATAAGGCCTTGCAAAAAAATGCATGAAACTCTTTGCTACAGGACTTCCAAGCTCGGTGAGTCGAGCAGGCCTTCATACCTTTGCTTCCCTACAGTTTAGTGCGGGTGTGTGGAGCAGTCCCTATTCGATTTGGATTTGGCCCGAATGAGGGGCAATGATTTGATTAGTTGATTCAGATTACTGTCCTTGATGCAATTCGTCTGAATCCAAATCTGAAGATTTGATGCTGATTCAGAGAATCAGCAGTTTGAACAGAGACACAGCTTTAAAAGGGTTTTTTTTTGTACCTTGAGGTACCAGCGCGGCTTGTGACTGCTGCGATGCTAGGGTACATGGAGCATCCCATAGGAGTGCGGGGTGTGGGGGAAGAAGGGGGCACCTCCATGTGCTTGGTGGAGAACCCAGAAGTTGACTGGAAGTACTTCTGGTCCATTTCCAAGTCTACTGGGGAACACACCGGGTCCCCCCTCACATACTTCCCCTGCTCAGTGATCGGCCTCAGGGCAACCATGGGTGCCCCCCCAGACCCAGGAGGCACTAGTTGCTGAGCCAGGGAGGGCACGTGGGGAGGCCCCAGCGTGCTCCTCAGTGGACCTAGAAGTGGACCAGAAGTGTATCTGGTCCACTTCCGCGTCTTCTGCTCTAGGGACCCCCCATACTCCTGTGGGACACTCCATGCACCCGAGCATCACAGTGTTCATGAGCCACCTGGTACCTAGAGGTATGTAGAAAAACCATTTAAAGCTGTGTCTATGTCCGAATCACCAAATCTTTCTGAATCTCTCCGAATTGATTCAGAGGGTTCTGATTTGACTCAGAGAGATTAAAGTGTTCTCTGATTTGATTCGGATTCAGAGGTTCGGCCACCGAATCGGGATGAATCTCCACCAAATCAAATCAGGAACTGAAGCTTTGTACAGGGCTAGAGTTTAGTTATTTTTAGGACCTCATGGCCTCCCATCACCACCCAGTCTTTCAGAATTGCTTCCTAATTCAGGTAGTGTTCATAGGTGCACAGTTTCGAGCCTAGGTACTTAAATCTTAATTTAGGCAGCTAAATACTTGGTGAGCTATACTACCACAAATAAATAAGTAAAAAGAAAGAACAAAATCAGTGGGAGTTACTAGATGCTCACACCTTCTGAAAACCAGGCCACCTACTGAGTTACTTGGATGTATTTGCTCAGCTTGAGAAGCCTGGATTTTTAATTATCCTCCCCACCTACCTGTTCTTGTAACCTAAATGCCAGCTTATTCTAATGTAGTTTGACCGCAGCTGTCTTGTTGCCAACAGTAATAGCAGTGTCTAAGTTTTTGCAGCATGAAGGACTTAGGCAGGTTAACTCTTTGAGGCAGGTAACTCCTTTTTGTGTGTGCACATGTGTTCATGTGTACAGCACCCCACACAATGGGATCCTAGTCTCTTATCAGAGCCTTTAACAATAAATGAGAATAAGGGCAAGAGACCCAGGTACATGAGGCTTCTGTCCTGTGTGAAACCAGTGACCCTAATAGATTAGGACTCATTTATCTGTGCATCAACTGAAAACATTTTGCCTAGCACTGTTGTCAAGCAGTGCTCTATAAACATTTAGAAAACCAGAACAGGTTTTTCAGGAATTGCCATAAATCCCCAGGGTGTACATTACTGCAAACCTCTCTTCCAAAGGGAAAGCCACAAGATTTCTATCTTAAATTAACAGCATATTCCCCTGTGTTACGAGCCTACCAAGAATAAACAACAACAAAACTGGAGCAATATGAACACATAGAAACAGCTAAAATTATTAAGAGCCAAGATTTATGGGGAGAAAAAAAGAACATAGTTTCTGTTTTCTCCTTCGTTTCTCCTACATAATTATCATAAACCCATCCACTGGAGAGCTCCAGAGCCCAGAATTTCTTCCTGCTGTCCAGATGCTTGTCCCAAGGAACAGTCCAAAGTTTGCCCTGGAATAACTCCTTATCTCTGATAGCCTCAGCTCCACTGCCCTTATACTAGATGAGGGGCTGGCAACGTTTTTGGGCAGAGTGCGAAAAACACCTGCAACCTCAATTTGTAAGACATTGGTGTGCCAGGGGCAGACAGAGGAGGAGCTGCAAGGGGCCCGATAGACCCTACAGCTGCAGCAAGGGAATTTCTGCCAGCTCTAGGTGGCCTCCCCTTGGGTTGCAAAAGAATGAATGTCCCCTTTCCCACAGAATGGGTTAGCTTAGGATATTGTTCACTCAGTGATCACTTCACCACCTGCAGTCAGTAAGAAGAGAAAACCGCAAAAGGATTTATTATATAGGGGGAAAAAAAATTATAAAATGCAAACTGACCATAAGTTTGCAGACAAAACAAAATGGGAATGGAAGTTTCTTTCCCTTTCATTTGACTAGTCTTTCAGAGAGACCTGCCAGTAGTTTCAATAGGTGCGGACAGAAATAACAATTTTGGCCTAATCTGAAAGCGCTCTACAGCTGTGACCAAACACAAGTGCACCTCTGCAGAATCCTTTAAAAGTGCCTGATTCTGTGACAATCTACACCTTCATTACATAAGGGTGCAGATGAAGGCACTCCAAAGTGGAGTGTCTTCATTCATTTTTGTCTGCGTGCACTGGGAGCAGGGCTGGGCTGAAGTAGCTCAGCTGTGCTCTTGGCTCTGTTTTTAGAATGGGGTTGGGAGTTAGGGGAAGAAGCTCCAGAAACAGAGTCTCTCTTCCTGGATTGACTCCAATTTGGAGCTCAATCCCCCACCATCTCAACCCAACAGCAAACATCAATTGGATCAGGAAGATCAGTCTAATTCATGGTGCTTTCCCTAAAGCACTATGACTTCTACTGGAGAAGTCTCCACCAAAAGATTAGATTTCCTCCTGATTCTGACAGCCCTGACTGCTGAGGACCTGAATTCTCCCCCAGCCTGGAATAAGCCAAAGACCCTGACCACCTCACAGATAGCCTTTAAAGATACCTCCAAACCATCACACCCCTCCATTCCCCACTTGCATTGTACCTATTCCTCATGGGTCTCCAGATTCTCTAGAAATCTCTGTCCCTAGGACCGCTGGCATTCTTTCTGCTAACAGGCCATTTCATTATTGTGCCTCTGCTATTGTGCAGTTGTTTTTTCCCCATTACAAGCAGGCCATAACTTGGGTGCTGTGGCAGGGCACTGTTTGTGCCTGCCACTTTAAGGGCCAGAAGACAGCAGCCAGCAGGTGCCTGATTAGGGCAGCCATTTTACATTCAGGGCTGCCCATATAAACAGGGCAGTTTGCTGCTGGGAGGCCAGGCAACAACATTGCCTGGTTGTAGGGCTGCTGGTATCATCTGGAGGTAAGGGAGGACGCTCCTCGTCCTGGGCATGTTCTAAAACTACATCCTGCCAGGAGTGGGTGGCCTGGTGGGGCTCTCAGTGGTGCGGGAGCCCCCAGGAAATACCAGGCCAGTTACCACCCAGTGAAAGGCGGGTTGGGGCACCTTAACCCCTAGCTCCCCACAACTGGGTTCATTACCCACTTTGTAGGGTCAGAAAGGTGGACCCCAGAGAGAGAGAATTGGGTCATAGACTCAACCTGTCTTGACATCCCCAGACTGGTCTAAGCTGGGGCCAGGACTGGAATGGTCAAAGGGCCAGGGGCCCACCGTGAGGAATGCCCAAGAGCTGAGGGCCTGGGGTTCTGACTGGCCTGTAGGTGGGCCAGGGCTAGTGGAGCCAAAGGTCCTGGGGAGACTACACCCATAAGGGGGAGTAGCTTAGGGAGCTATGCAGATGGGAATGAAGGCTGAATAGGCTGCCTGTATGGAGGGATCTAAGTGAGGTTCAACTGGTAGGATTTTGGGACCCAGTGTGAGGCTGGTGATATTGATAACAACTGGATGCCATATGCAAGGCTTGGGCTGTGGTGTAGGAGAGGAACGGAGCCGCAGATAGCACCCCCTGGCATCGAGGCAAGCAATGGGCAGCCTCCCACTTAATTAACATCAATTAATTAACAACAAGGCTTGGCGGGGGAGAAGGTGGGCATTTAGCCCAGAAACAGGTGGGCAGGCCACTGGGAAATTGGCCCTGAGAAGGCCCCATGTTACAGGTGCCCATCCCACCAGTAGCACCTTCTGTCTGCAATTAGGAGTGTCAATTGTCCTTGGCCCAGAACACAATGGCTAGAAATACTTAGCAGTTTTGCCTGAAGTATGCATCCCTCAATTCCTTTGACTAAACCATGTTCAAAACCATAAGTACAGACAGCATAACAACCTCTACAGTGATAAAAGCAGGATAAATGGATACAGTATGACATGGGCTTTTCAACAAGACCACACACACCATTTTAGTACAACAAACACAAGAAAATCTACAAGACACCCAACAAACTCCTTAAGATCTGGTGGGGGTTCATGACCATAATAATGATGACAAAATTGTAACTGCCTCCATGGCTGTGAGGCTTGAATTGTTATCATGAAAAGATGTGCAGTTAGACCCACTAATTTCAAAGCAGATCAGAATTTGTAATTGTGTATCAATTTTCTGTCCAGGAAATGAAAGCTAGGGTTTTCTTTTCTCTTTTTTTTCTCTCCTTTTTCACTTCTCTGTCCAGAATCTCTTGGCTTCCACGCTAATGCTATTATAAATAAACTAAATCTACAATTGAAAGGGTCTTTGCTTGTTGTCATCTTGGATTTATGTCATGGGTTGCATCACCGTGATAGATAGAGGCAGTTCTATGCTAGGATTCAGCAGAGACTTTGACTTTCAAACTAAACCCTCAACCAGAACAAAATTTGAAAAAATAGTTATTTTTCCATGCTTTCCCCCCACCCCTCATTGTTCAGATGAAACAGAAAACAATGGAGCAAAACAAGAGAGATATGCACAGGAAGATAATTCTCATCCTGATTTAACAATTGATGCATGTTTTCACACCTGACAGGGCTAGACATTTATAGCCCTTTCCTCCTATCTCTCTTTTCATTCCAGTTGGAAGAACCAGGGTTGAACTCACAGGAAAGGTTCAGCTGACAGTCCTCATGCCCAACTCATCATTGAAGGCACAGACAGAAATGCAGCTCCACAGTCTATCTTTTAGTGCTTTACAAAAAGCACCATGAGTTAGACCGATCCTCCCAAGCCAACAGACACTTGCTGTTGGGTCAGAAAGGTGGAGGATTCACTCCAATTTGGACCTGATCCAGAAAGAGAGGCTTGCATATCTGCATCCTTTCCCCCCCCTAGCTTTGCCCCTATCCCTTCACCTTTGCTGTTCTCTCAGGATGGGTGAGGGAGAAGGCAGGAGAGGCAGATCCATTCTGGGGATACTTGAGCTGCCCTGGGGTATGGGGATAGGTGGATTAGAGCCTCCCCGAGGTGGGGGGGGGGGCTACAATCCACCTGCTCCTCTGCTCCAGCATGGCTGGGGAACCCCCATAATGCACCTCCCTCTCCTGCCTTCTCTCCCCTCCCATTCTGGAAACACTACTGGATCAGTGCTGGGCTATGTCAGTTGAACTCTACTCCTGGAGTGTGCAGGCACAAATTAATGAAGGTGCTCTGCTTTTAAAGCAGCCTGTAGCCATGAACTTGTGCTTGGTCACAGCTGTAGATGGCTTTTTGGGCCAGATAGGGCAAAAATTGTCACATCTGTCTTTGCCTTGAGTGCTAGGGAACTGATTGTCTTAAGAGATCTCTCTACCATGCTAAGAATAAGTGACTTACGATATTTCATATTTGGAACATAGTAGTACTAATGGTAGTTCTTCAGTCACCCTCTGCTCAGAATTGCTGTTAGAAGCTGCCTTTGAATCCAGCTTCTCAGCCATATTGCTATAGAAAACACACTCCTGGTGCATGGTAGATAGGTTTCCTGCTGGTTCCTGAAAGCATAATTTCCCCTACATACATAGCCCTTCCTTTTGACATAATATGCACTCACTGTTATCAGGGCCAGAAAAATTGGTGGTACATCTTTTTGCTTAAAGCAAACAAAGCTATGACAAAAGCCTGTCCATTTTCTACACAGTTTGTACTCTGTCTTCAGGCAACTTCCACACACCAGAGTGAGAAATGAATGCAGAGGGTCACCTGTGTCTGGGACTTATGCCTGCAGAGTTGTGGAGACAATTTCTTTGGCACTGTAAGAGCTGGTTGCAGGTTCAGTCCGTGTGCTTTGGGGAAGATGCTTCCAGGACCTTGTAATTAATTAGAAATGAAAAGACAAGGCTATACTATCTCAACTTCTGTTGTCCTTCGGTGCAGATTGCAGGCCTGGCTATCCTCTGGCATTAATGTTGGCACTAATTAGCAGCCTTGTTAGAAGTCTTAGCTGTAGGCAAAGGACTGACTAGAAGAGACCATTCACCCCTGGGGTGGGTGGGGGGTGGTTCTCATCCTAGGCAGAGTTGATTTGTATGGAGAGTGAAGGAGTGGAGGGGTATAGTACAGGGAAGCAATTACTGGCCATCCTGTGTTACATGCCTTTCTGTGTCAGTTCTAGAGGGGATGAGACTCTATTAGAGCACCAGATTGTGACTCTCTAGTTTAAGCTGTAGGCTCATGCTTTTACATCTAAATTTGCCTGATTCAGTCACTGGCATTGAATAAGATGGTAATTATACTTGTGACCCATCCCAACTAAGTTCCCATTGATTTGACAAAGAGGAGGTATGAACTATGAAGTATCCACTTGTCACCTGTGCTATATAAATCATTACTCTCTCCATGGACTTCCATTTTGATGGGGTGGGGAGGCTTATGTGTACCAATGATCCTAAGAGCATTACCATCAGGACTCTTGTACTCCTGGTAGAGTCATCCATGGCAGCAAGGTCAAAGATGAGGTATCAGATGAAGAGCAGCCCAGTGAAACACAAGTAACTCAAGGGCTCATTAGGCAGATGAAGAAGGCATACTTCTTAACCACTGTGAAAGTGCATGAAGGCTGCAGTGAAAGAGGAACCCCAGTCATCTTGGACCTCCTTGCCACTGGACATGGGTTTCCTCCCCACCAAGATCCGTGCAGTTGTCCATGCACAACAGCTGCCTCATGTAAAACCAGTCATGCACAGGCTTCTTCCACTGGATCCAACACTTACCCTTTACTTGACCCATGGGAGTGATCATCCTCAATCATGAGAGATCGCCACCAACAATAAATAAATGCACACGGCCAGCTTTAAAAGTAATATAGCTCTCCAGCTGAGTATTTTTTTAACCATCAGATTTTGCTGTCTGTATGAAAAAAACTGCTATTTTATGAATGAAAAACTCATAACACCTGAGGTGTAAACACAGTTAACATGCCTAAGAAGTGATGCATCCTATTAATAGTGTGAGCTTGTAGAAGGGGTACGCATGCCTGTTTGGGCAAACTTGGCTTTCCTTTGAGGCCAGTGTGGTTCTTCAGAGTTTCATTTATCATGGTCTCTAGATTATGGATTGCATAAGGTGGTTTGGATAGGGATGATCCTGCCTCTGGCAGGGGGTTGACTAGATGACGTCTGGAGGTTCCTTCTAGGATAACTTCTCCATGTTTCTGACGGTATTCTGCCATTCTCTCCATAGCAGTTCTCTTCTTGCAGCTTATCAGCATCCAAAGCCTCTTAAATACTACCTCACACTCTCAGGGGTGCATCTACACAGGAAATTAATACAACACAATAAACTCCACATGAGGTAGCACTGTAGTAAACAGCTCCTAAGCACAGCATCTACATGTGTGCCTGGGGAAACAGCAACTTAATTGGGAGGGGAGCAGACTCCCAAATGGCAAGACTGACTGGGCACAATTTACACCCCCAGTCACCATCTAAACATGCGTTTCAGTGACGCGAAGAGTTAATTAGTTTACTGCCCCTAATACCAGCTCATGTATAGAGGGTGATGCTTTACTGAGGAGCAAATTAGTACACTCTGCAGTAAAAAGCACATATAGACGCAGCCCCTGAAGCCTATAGAAAGATTAGCAGTTAATTTGATGTCACTTTGGTGGCTCTGTTCTAACCCAAAGGCAGTCAAGCTCTCCTTTTGTGATTCTGGTGCTGTCTATGCACCCTCTGGAGCAAGCCCAGCAGGGACACTGAGAGGAGATCTGACTTGGGCCCAATCTTCAAATGCTCAAGCTAAAAATTAGGTAGCGGAAATGGTGTAGGAGCACACACCTAAGTGGCTTGGAGTAATCTGACAAGGTATGGGCAGTACTTCCTGTTCTTGCTGACAATGCCCAGACCATTGAAATATATCTCCCTGCTGGAAAGGGACAGGAGTTCAGCCTTAGCCCTGCTAAGTCATATATAAAAGTATGACTTATTGGCTCCTCAGCTTACAGGCTATTTGAATGGCCCTTCTGAGATACCTGATTCTTCCCAAGTAATGTGCAGGGACCGCAGGTGTCTGACTCATGATTCTGGGCTCCAATCAAGCAGCCAAGCCCAGGCAACTTAAGCACCTGCAAGTTAGATGACACTGTGCCCAAGTCCTTTAAGTGACCCTGCCCTAAAAGCTTAATCCTTCTTTCACTTTGCTCTAGTGTAAATCCTAGCCCTAGCAGAGGTGAAGGAGCAGTCAGTAGTTCTGGTCTTTCCCCTGCTGATGCTGAAAGCAGCACAAAGCCGAAAAAGCAGTAAAATGCAATCTCACATCCTCTTCTTGTTATGCCTCCAGCTGTTTCCTTTGGGAAAATTCAAAGCCCTGACCTCAGGATTTAGGGCTCAGACTTGAAAATCTGTACACAATATGTAATCTCATTGACTTCCTTAGGACCTCTCAGGAGACCAGTTAACCCTTACCACCTCAACAGGGGATTGTGGGACCAGACGCTAAGTGAATGATGGCAGAACTGGCCTCAGACTACAGAGCAGATCTTGAGATGATATAAAGCATTAAGCTCCATTTACAACAGCTGAGGACCAAAGTCTTTATTCATATATAGAATTTTCCATATATACATATACTCCCTGTTTATATGTTATCTATATGTTCTGATTCTAGTAACCCAAAGTTCCCTTTTTTTTCTACCCACTTCATCAGTAAAAGAAGAAATACATGGAATGAGCAGGTTTAAGAATGCCAAACACATAACAGCTTATCTGGCAACTGTTCCTAATACATTGCAATAGTTTTTCATCCCTGCATAAATATTGCTCTTGCAGTCTTGAGAAGGAAACATGGAGTGGGGATTTGAGAGACAAGAGCATTTGCCTTAGGGGCTTGGTAAGAGCTGCTTGCTAATTTTACTTTTCATTTGTTTCATTACTGGCAGAGCTGAAAGTGGGTCATGGACTTATGTCGGTACAGTGCACCAGAGGCACTTTTATTCAGCTTTGCTTTGCTTTCTCCTTCTCTCCCCTTCACTCACTGTTGTCCCTCTCCATTCAGCATTCAGGTAGGACAGAACAGTGGCATGGAAAATGAGTGTGATGGAGATCCAGAAATGGGGAATACTGCCAGTGTGGAATGCATCCACCTCCTCCCATTGTACAATACTGCTTAATCCTGCAAATGGAGATAAACACCTTTCAGCAAGAATCCAGACAGCACTCAGTGAAATTCCTCACCCTGACTGTGGCAAGTAGTTCAACCTTACACTGGGGAGAGAGAAAATCACCGTGATTCAGTGATTCCATTCCTTATAAATCCTGGCTTTCTTGGTGTCCAAGTTCAATAATAAGCCAGTTTTCCAAAATCCTAGCAATTCAGAGATTCATAAATGTCAAGGCCAGAAGGGAAAATTATGATTATGTAGCCCAATCTCCTGCATAATGCAGGACAGACTTTCACCTGGATTACAACTCTGAGCTCAGAATTTGGAGCTTGTTTTAGGGGCAGGGGGGAAATGACTGTATAGCCTTCATGATCTTGCTGGGTAGAGAATTCCAACATCTGCCCATCCTTGTGGGAGAAAAGCCCCTACCTGTATCTAATCTAACACTCACTTTCCAAACATGCCCACAGGTTACAGGGTGTATAACTGATTTGCTGAAGTGCTGCTGCCAATGCTTTGGAGAACTGCAATTTCTGTTTCCTATTTTTATTGAGTATTATACTTATAGGAAACTAATCACCATAAAAATGGTGATAGCCTCTTTTCCAAAGAATAAAACATCCAGTATCTACCTCTACATGAACATACAATTCCCCCTCCCCCCACACCAAGCATTAAACAGTGGCAATGCCACACCATACATTTTGTAACTTTGATTGAATGAATGATTGGTGCCTCCCAAGACTGGGGCGGGGGCACAATTTGTAGGCAGCAGCGGTGGTGGTGGGGTGGCAAGCAGCATCACCTGCAGAAGTTGGTGGCAATAGCAAAGGGCAAGGTTTGCAAGCAGTGATCAGCAACTGCCCTCAGACACCAGCAGTGGAGAGTGGCGACCCCCTGCAAAAGCCAGTGGTGGCTGCCAATCTCGGGGGGGGGGGTATGTGTCCCACCCTGTGCCCTCTCTACAAGTCACCTATGTTTGATTACATTAAGTAGATGCATGCAGAGACCTAGCTTTCCTGCCAAGTTGCTTCCAGAGGGATTAAGTTAAAAACTCAGGGAGCCCTCGGCTCAGGTGGAGCTCTAATGCCTGGAGAGGATTCATGAGTTTTCCAACACTGTTTTCAGATCTAGAGCAGCTGGATGCCAGAGCTTTATTGACCACAGGAGGATGTCAAACAAAAGGGTTGAGATTGGGCCCGTGCCCTAGTGCTTCCAAATAAGAAATAGTGACTCTGTTCTACCTAGACCCATAGGCTTTGAAAAACATGGAACCCCAAAACCGGTTACACTTAGAAAGGTAACCATGCTGTCTTCTAAATGTAACCACAGACCAGTTTGGAACAATAGTTATTATATCAAATCTTGTGGCCTAATTTCTTGAAGTCCTGAGAACTCTTTACTTCTACTGAAGTCAGCGAGGCTTGCAAGTACCTTCTGAAAAAGTAGGGGGAAGGTGCTTCTATTTGGGTACATGAATATGAATGTGGATGCCTCAATTTAGGCACTCACATTTAAGTGCCCTTCCCAGTGTCACATAACATATCAGCAGAAAAGCCACAAGAATAATTTTCTCCTGGGAAAAGAACATGATTATTTGCATTATAGTACTACTGAAAGCCTGAGCTATGGACCATGAATCCATTGCACTAGGTGTTGTATAAGCACAGAACAAAAAACAGCCTGACCCCAAGACTTACCTTCCTATGCCCACAATATCACTTCGCATATGACTGTAACTTCCTTGGGAATATCTCCCCTCCCCCTTACTTTTTCTGTGTGCTAAGTCATTGGCTGTATAGGGAAAGAGAGGGAGTTACTGGTATCTTTTGAAAAAGTAGCGAGATTGTCTCAATAACCTCCCTGCTGTCATTTAGAGATAATTACATGATGGCGATGCTAATTCATTCCCAGTTCCAACTGACTATCATGTTTTCCTTCATGTCCTGGCCTAAACTGCTAGGTCGCATGGTAAGGCACTGCAGAATATCTGTAGGCTTTCACTGCAGAGCTGGGTGTACAGCCAAGACTAATGCATCAATATTAAGAATAGAAAACAGTGGGATGAATAACTAGGAAAGAAAATCGTGAGAAGAGGATCTTTGTGGAAAGGTTCCCGAAAAAAGTGGTAGAAGCCTCTTGACTTAGGATAACCTTGATTGGTTATCCTAAGCGTGGCCTAGCCAGTCATCTTTATTTTGTACCTCTAGCCAGCTGCTAGTTTTTTAAAAAAACCGAGTACCCAAAGCAATACCTCCCCTACCCCCACACTGAAGTATTGTTGGGAAATATATTTACTAGTAGTGAATATGTTTGTATCCAACCCAGATGCACTTTTCAGATGCTCTTGCCGCTTGTAATGACCTATGACCATTACTCTCAGGAGCGATCATTATTCTTGTGACTAGTCCTCTTACATCAGAAAAGAGAACTGGATCTGGCTGTACTACCAGGTTTCTGACCCCTATGCAGATGATCCTGATACCCCTTGTGGAACTCAACAACACTGCTGTACTGCATGATTCGGCACGAAGAAGCAACTAAAATATCTAGTCTCATTACTCTCAGATTTGTGTAAACAGAGCTTGATTGCTGTATACCTATCTATATGTGCATCTATGTGTATATGTGTGTATGTATACAAACACATACATACACACAACTACATCCCATATATACATACACACATACATACATACATACATACACACACATACCTATTTTAAAAAACTTTATATATATATATATAGAGAGAGAGAGAGAGATACACACACACACAAACACACTCATATGTGTGCATGTGTACAAACACATACATACACACAACTACATCCCATATATA